>NW_027211604.1:18497500-19097500 GCF_022749685.1 Semicossyphus pulcher | reverse complement strand
TACCTCCATATTATACAGAGGACGAGAGAGTGCTGCAAGAGTCACTAATGAAGGCAGTAGCAGAATGCACTGCTAGAGTTTCCAAGGCTACCTTGGTTACTTTTATAGTTACGATTGTACTGTGAGAGAATGATGAGTAAAGATACCAAAAACACATTTGTACAATGAAATCTGATCTGTTTATCAACTATAGACTGTATAAAAAGATGGACGACATGACAGCTCCCTAAAAGTGAGGCAAAAACATTTTGAGCGCCCCCTGCTGACTGGCTGCAGTATAGGTCATAAAGCCCGCCTCCTCCATGTTAACAGATGGGACATGAGTCAAACACTAAAATCAAAATACGCAACAGATACATTTTTCTCAAACATGATTTCTGTAATTATAGTTAGTTCTTATCATGCTGATTTACATCCGAGTGTTCATTTTTCTGACAGGTTTATTTTAGTAGTTATTTGAGTCTGTAAAAAGGATGATTGACAGCTCTGTTGACCGATCCGGCTCCTGCAGGTGATCTGTTCTGGATTAGCAGAGTTAGAGGAGGAGCTGCGAGAGGAGACGTAACCAAAACCAAAAAACTCTAAAGAGTCAATCAAAAAAAAGTTTCCATATCTGCCTCGGACCAACACAAAGAAGCTGTTCTGCTGTTAAATATGGCGACGTATTCACTTTTGATGTCACCATCACATTTTGGCTTCAATTTCAAACAAGTCCAGTTGCCTTTTGGATTAAGCTTAGAATTTCGTACAATGAAAAAAGTTGTCCATCTGTATACAGTCACTGTTATCAACCTGCAATACTAGTTATCCATTAATCACAGGGTTGGTGCTGAAGGGTCCTTAAGAAAAAATATTGAGTAATCATTTATTTTCTATAACATCCTCTTTATGCAGAGTTTATCTGCCAACAGGGAGGAGGAGGCTCACTTGCACTCCAAATCCAACGGATATCTTAGGTCATTTGTTCCAGCAGGAGTTGGGTTTTTAAACAAGCTGTAGTCACTGTTGCCATTGCACATATACTAAGTTAGCTTTGTGTCTATCATGATGACATCCATGGGAGTTATGTATTATATTAAATGTATGTATTTATGTTTCCTGTTCTTGCATTATGTATTTTATGATGCGGATTATGTGTGTGTGCTGCTGTTGCAAACCAAATTGCCCCTTGGGACAATAAAGATTTTCCAATCCAATCCAATAATATAAAGTGTTTTTCATAGAAACAAAAGAAAACACTAAGCTACACACAGCCAGTGGAGTTCTTACACTGTAAACAAGTTTTCAGCAGACTAACAGATTAGCTCAATAGATCTAGTGTAAGCTTAACTACCTCACGGTCACATTGTCTTGCAAGTTGCAGTTGAAGTTGGATGAATTATTTGTACTTTGCAATTGTTAGCTATGCAAGCTTAGATTTGCAAACTGTCATGGGCATCGGACTGCTGATGTTTACTGATGTTCAAGGAGGGATGCAATTATCTTGGATACTTCAGAGTATAAAACGTAGACACATTATTTATATGCAAGGTTTGGATGGAAGATGTAGCGAACATTGAAACACCCAAAAGCACTAAACAACTGATTTTTGCCATTTAACTAACATGCAAACTTCCAATCTGTGTGTCCTCTATAAAATAGCACGGTAAGGGTTCGTACTTTAAAATCCACTGAGCCAGAGTGTTTCAGAATAACACAGGCAAAAAAAAAACAGACAATGAAACGAGCATTCATTAAAGCTCAAAGCTATCAATTAAAAGGCAATTAGTTTTCAGCTCGGAGGGAATACAGAGTTGCTCAGGTTCCTGCGTTTCATCAAACTCTTGTGATGGCTTATTAACATCAAACAATTCATTCAAAGTGAACTTGATTTGCAATTGCACAGCAGTGAAAAATGAGGGCAAAGCAAGGCGAGACAAATAATGAACAGAGCTGATGCAGAAAGAGGAATGGCAGACACAACACAAAAGGTCCACATGCATTTTTATGTACGTCTAATTGAACCTTTTTTTCGTTTCATTCACACTACTCCCCCCATATATTCTCATTAACTGGTGGGAAAAAGGGGGGCGTTGTAGGACTACTCCTCATTACAGTAAAAGAGAATAGGTTTAAATCAAGATGACATATTTTTAGAACAGGATCCAGCTAAAGTTTGTGCAGAGTTTAGAGAACATGTACTTTAAAATGAGATTCCTGCTGCAGAAGCAAACCGAAGGAGAAGCCATCGGAGCAAGAACAGCATATTGCTTGAAATGGAATTGACAGATTGACTGCAACCGCCATGTACACTTTATCAGCATGAGGCCGATGATTAGAAAGCGTCTCCCACTGGATCAATATGCTCAGGCTCCATATAATTAGCTTGGCCCTTACCTTTTTCATTCAGGGGGCCTATGGCAGTAATTACCGTATGCTTTAAGACACTGTCAAAATGGACTTATATGCTGTCGCATTCTCGATTTAATGATGTTATCACGCTCTCTGCTAACTTTTTGAAGCCTTGCCTCATGCTGAGATAGGTAGATGAACAGGTTGGAATACACTGATGATGCTGACCTTTGCAGCATGACCTCTTGTCACGGATGAACCTGCAGATATAATTGGCTCTGCATTGCCACACTCGACCAGTCGACCCGCTGAGGAGGATGCATGTTATAAATACAAGATTGCCATTAAAGGCCTGTTACATGGACCCAAATTACTCGTAGAATAATTATCCGCGTGATCGTTAATCTTTGCATTCTGTCACCAATGCGTTCTTACCCGCAATGTTTTCATTTGGCTGCAAAAGAAATCTCTTGAGAGTGTTCGGTTTAAAATGATCTTGTAAAGCAAAGTCAATTTGTGCCATGGTAATGGCTTGGCCCCTTGCTACTTGCCGATTCTGCATGAAGGAGGTGGCTGGCAAAAGGCCACTGCTAAGCTTGTAGCTCATTTTCACAGGCCGAGCCAGGGGGGAAAATTATGTGCCAACTAATAAAGACCCGAGGTGCCGCAGCAGAATCAATAAAAGTGGACAAATGGCTGCGTTTGGATATGCATTACTGTGACAGAGCGACCCAAATCAGATCTAACACAGGTACTGATGGATTTGGAGACAAGCAATGCAGAATTTCCCAACAGCTGTTCTCATACAAGGGTGTATGCAAGCATGTCGAATTTGCATAGCTGGTTTAAATTCCTTATGGTGTCAGTTGAATGCGGCGGCTGAGTCACTGTACTATCCCAGTTTCAGCCTTTCGTGCTTGTCAGGCATTTTATTGAGCACAAAAAGGGGAGGGGCCATTAGAAGTTGGAGGAGTTTCCGGTGACTTTGAACGGGGGATGATACGTACTTTTGCAGGGCACTACCAACAAAATTCAATTTTTAACGTGTCATTCCAGTTTTAATGAGATTTTTTCAGGCCCCTGCTTTTTGGGACAAACTTTAAACAGGCTGACACAATGACAAGTAAAGGAAAAACTGAAAGACAAATGACTAACAATTAGTGAAGGGATGCAACACTTCACCACATCTTACATCATGTTAATTCATATCTTGTTGGAACAGTGAAACGTTGATTTTGTTCAACAAATCTTTAACATCTATCATTATTTGACACCCTCTGCCTCCCTGAGTAAATACACTGCTGACGTGTCTACGCTGCTGCCACATTTTCTGCAAATATTAATGGTTCACCAGCCTGTAATTGCCTGAACACATAATTGGCTTAGTCCAACAGCTGACTGGCTTGTCCACAATGTCCTTCACTTTGCCGAAAGAATTTCCCATGTGTTAAATATCTAATTGTCATATTTATACAAGTGTGCACTCAACCACTCAATGAGATGTTGACTTTCTTCCCTTGATCCAGTTACAGTTTTGATATCCTGGTATTGTTTGGTGGTTCGCTTCAATTACAAAAAGTGATAACGCAATATCTCCCTCATTTAATGTCGTGTGAAATAATGTTTAAAACGGTATTTTTAGTATAAGCTTGAGAGAAAATCTTAATATACAAAGGAGTGGAATTGTGTCTTTCTTTCTTCTTATGGTGTCTTTATATGTCTTGTCAGGTAAAGTCACTCAGCGTGAAATTTTAATGAATGCTCATTAGTGTCACTTTTATGCTTTAGTCTAACTCCACGGGGACTTTTTTGTTGATGGATACATAGATTAAAAAAAACCAATCCATTCTCAAACAGCTCTACAAATATTCATTAAAGCAAAGACATGATGACAGGTAGAGGTTAGTTTTTGGTGAGCATTTCTGAAATATTGAAATAAAAGTATCGAACTCCATCTGGGACGTAACTACTTTTGTATTCCAGTATTTGGTCTACTCGTTTTACCTGTAACATTGGGGAAATTATTGGTTCTTTACGGAGAATGATTTTCTATTCAGTCCTCTATTATAACTTTTTACTCATAACTTTCATTCCACTAATCCTCCACATACGTTCCCTCCTGATGATTCCTGCCCTGCCTCTTTTAGATGATTGTCCCCTGTTTGCTGCCAAAACAAAACCACATAAAGTAGTTCTTTTCATTGTCAGTTGTAATCCCAATGCATTACCTTTTAAAACACGGACATGTGCATTGTAGTTCTGCAAGCATTTATGTCAACAGATCCAGTGTGAAAATCGAATATTTCTGCCTCTGTAATGGGGGTTGGACTTTGTCCAGTGTTTTTGTTGTGTTGGTTTAGAGTCCAAATGAGGACACTGGTCTGAGACAGTGAATGTGGGGTCCTGGTTGCGGGAGTGACTGATGAAGATATGAGTGGACATAGATACTGTTAGGGTATCTTTCAATGTAAACTTGTGTAGAACCCACTGTTTGTAGCCTATCTGACATCCCCCACAGGGTAGGACTGCTTGTCCTCATAATGCAGGACCCTGGTGGTCGAAGTTCGTCAGTGAGTATTAACTCAACTGGACTGCTTGACTGCAGTATATTTACTTGTTCTCTCTCCCGAGGCCTCTTGCAGTTGTTTTCACATTTTAATCAATATTTAAATCTATTATTCTCCCACTTTTCAAAATTTGATCTTTTGAGTTTATTGTTCTTTCCCAAGTTAAACTGTTATTATATTCACGGATATTATATTCATTTTTTAACATGACCTACATTCCGTGAGGTTTGATGTACATTTTCCCTCCAACTTCAAAGCTAGATCCCCAGATAAACAAACTCTTTAATTTCCTTCCTGACTGAGGGCCTCAGCGGACGGCTAGAAAGGTGAAACGGGGCCAGACACACCGCCAGACAGCTTGGCTTGTTATCAGACAGCGGAGAGGAAGAGCTGTCCTCAGAGCACCGTAGGGTTCATCACCGACTCTGGGACTTCAAATATTTGATCTACTTAAGGTGAGTTACGCGGTGTGATACATCACTTTAGTGAGCCATTTGAAGAATTTTCTTTCAGGGCTGTTATTTGAGAAGTTGATATGTTTCAGTTCCGTCTGCGAGTAGTGCGATAGATCCTTTTCTTGAGTGGCAGCTTTTTCCACTAGTATTATGAATCTCAGTTGGTGTGTCTGTGTAATTTCAGTCAGTTTTCACTCTTTGCCTCTAAAGCATGAAGAGGGCAGGACTGAGTGAAATACACTCTGAGTGCTAGGAGCACTCTTGATTCAATTTCCATGTATTTCCAATAGTTGCATAAAAGGCTTCTGGGTAAAGAGTTGGGAGAATCGCACCATCACAAAGACCGTCTTCAGAGGAAAACACATGAGAATTGACGATTTGCTCTTAAAGGTAAAATGAGGAGGAGTAAATTGAGGTGGATCGTTGCTTTTAACGGGATTGCCTGAGAAAGTATTGATATCTTTTACCATTTAAGTTCAAGTCCTGCATTCTTTATTTTACCCGAGTAGAAGCAAAAAAGTTTTCATATCATTGCATCATTGTACTGCGACATTACTTAGTAAGCAGAATTTTAAAGTTTCAGTTGGTTGTAGTTGGTAAATCTACTGTTCGGTACCGCTCTCTGTAAATGCATCATCCAAATTTTTTAGCCAATCAGTTTGTTTTAGTCTGGGCCTTGTGTCATTTTGATGTGTATGTGGGTTCTGGTGTGCCGGTTGTTGTTTTTACCGACCACAACCCACTTACATTTTTGAACTCTTTGAAATGTCCAAATCAAAGGTTGATAAGATGGTCCTTGATGTTGCAGACATACTGTCTAGATATACACCATATCAAGGGGTCTGATAATGTGGTAGCGGATGCGCTGTCACATGCTCCTGTGATGTAGATGCAGTCTGTGTGTTAACCTCTACTCTTCCTGATGCAATGTACAAGCAGGATCCTGATGCTGAGGTTGAGGGAGAGCGTTACTAACAGGTTGTATATATTTATACATATGTGTATATTTTTTTGTTGTTTTTGAGAATTTAAGTAAGTTTATTATAGTCGTGGTTTCTGTTGGCACCCCGTCTTAAAGGAGGGGGGGACCTTTCGCCTGGGCACGGTGTTCACAATCCTATTTAAGCGTCCCTCAATCTGTCTTGGACGGGAGTTGGAGAACTGTCTGCTCCCCACTAGGCCACGCTCCTTAATCTTATGTTTTGTCATGTTTCCACACAACACCCCACACCGCATACCCTCACTCATGCACTCACACTTGCACCACTGATTTACTGACTCCAACACCTCATATTGTTGGTTAATTTGATCATTTTTTGTGTTAAGTCACAATAAATTAATTATTGTTTTGAAGAAACTCCTGTTTACCTCCCGTTCTTTGTCATTGGTCCTGAGCCGACCGTGACAGTTTAAAAAGAACAATATTTTCCTCTAAAGGGTAGAGGAGTGGACTGAAGCACTGTACTAAGTACAGCACCACAGGACATGTAGTTAATTACATTTAAACACCGGTCAATAAAGATTGTGACTTCATCCTCAGTCAAAGTGTCTTCTGTTATCCATGGGATATTTTAAGTTTCCCACAGCGGTGGGACATCAGAAAACCTCACTTGGGTTGTTTCCAAAGGCATTAATAATTAACATACTGTGTTGAGGTCTGAGGTGCTTGTTAGCAGATTTTCTTTGTGTTCATGAATGGGTCAAGCCTAGAGCGGAAGCACAGTGCCCTGCAAGATGTACATAGAACTATGGTGTCCCGAAGCATTCCCACACTGTTGAATCAATCTGTTATTCACTATGTGACATACTGTACTTGTGTACACTGAATGCCGATGCTGCGGCAAGCATTGCTGTCCCACACACAGCTAGAAGGTTCCTGGTTCGAATCCCGGTTTGGACGTAGCGGGCCTTTCTGTGTGGACTTTGCATGTTCTCTACATGCATGCGTGGGTTCTCTCCGGCTTCCTCACACAGTCCAAAGATGAGACGTGGGACCTTGTTAGGCCTCTCACTCTGGCTCAATGACAGCTGGGCTAGGCACCAGCCCCCCCTGTGAGCCTGAACAGAATAAGCAAATGGGATAGATAATGGCCATCACGTTCCATCACCTGCAGGATCAACTTCTTACTCGGGTTTCCAAAAGGTGAACTAAGTCAATCTAGACGGGAAATTTACCCGGAGTTATCTCCAAAAGTGCTACCTATGATCCAAGTGTGCTGTCTATTTGCACCTATACTTCCTGACTACCAGCCTCCACTGGAGATCATTTTTCAAACTCCAGCTTCCTCCCACAGTCCGAAGACATGCTCGTTAGGTTAAATGGTGACTCTAATTTGCCCGTAGGTGTCAATGTGAGCGTGAAAGGTTGTCTGTTTTTATGTGTCAGCCCTGTGATTGACTGGAGATCAGTCCAGGTGTAACCGCGCCTCTCAACCAAAGACAGTTGGGATTTGCTCCAGCCTCCCCGCAATGGTATGAGAATTTGTGTGCCAATCGTCTGTTAGCAGTTAAGACATTTTGGAAACAAATGTACATCATGTGGGAGGTTGTTTTTGGATGTTTAATAGCTATGTTGAATAAGTTCTATTAAGTTAAATGATTACATTTTGTGTTCCAATTCAAAGTACGCTCAAGTAAACTTGATCCTACCACTGCAGGTTTTCTAATTCTGAAAACTTGAAACTTGAATGACTTGAAAAATGATCTTTTTTTTCTGAACATTTATTCACAGTTTGAGAATATTGAAAAATAACCAAGTCAATTAAACAGCTCTGGGAGGAAATTTCCACTTCATGGGAAAACAAATCAGAATTTATGAGACATTAAAACCATTAAAAATGCTTCTGCAAAATTAACACAGTCAAATTATTTCAGAAGATGAGCTGCTGCCTTATTACATGATGTGACTTTGCTCCTCTTTCTCTCCTCAGCGCTTGGATGAGCAGATGAATAAGCTCCATGTCTAATTTACAGATGATTTCTCCCCATTAATCTGCAGTCTGCAGATGTCGTTAATTTATTTTACTTCTCTAACCTCCTGTTGTCGCAGCTGCTGGAGGTTAGGAAGGGGAACTTTGTGTGTGTGTGTGACCAGGAGCGTGTTTGTGTGTGTATACAGCACATATGTACTGTCTATGTGAGCATATGTAGGTGTAAATCTGCGTCGGTGTGTTTTTGTGTGTGTGTGTGTGTGTGTGTGTTAGACCTAGAGGCTTTTGCCAACAGAGTGTGGTGTTAGGGCAAAGGAACAGGTGGAGCACGAAGTGAGACATGCACAGCAAGCAAAGCCAGTAACAACTCTTTGAACTGCAGCCACTGCAGGACGTGACCAGACTCCATCTTTGCCAAATTCTATACACACTACTTTATGAGAGTGTGAGTGTGCTTTTGTGTTTGTTTGCATCAGAGGTGTGGATTGGGGTCATGTGATTTTGACACCAGTCAGCCTGGAGTCACAAGGCTGATAGGTTGCAACTGGTCTCTCACTTTAACAGCATATAAATGCTATAGAGAGCAGAGAGGGGAGAGAGTGGTTTGGAGGTTTCTATGGTTCATACTGTTTGCAGCTCAGGAAACTTTTTAGGTTTAGTGTTTATTGTAACCAGTATGAACTCCAGCTGAGTACAGATGTTGAACGGAAGAAACTTTTATCAGCTTCTTTAGTATCGCTTCTTCTTCTTCTTCTTCTTCTTCTTCTTCTTCTTCTTCTTCTTCTTCTTCTTCTTCTTCTTCTTGATACTTAAAATGATTTATCTTTGATTACTTTGCTAACAGAATGTACCATTGCTGCAGTACCAACACTTCCAGCTCTGGTAAATGTTGTCTTGTAAGATTAATAAAGAAGCAGTAACAATTAAGATTAGCTTCCTGCCAATAATGCCTGTTTTCATAAACTAAAGGCGTCATATTGAATGGTCCTAACTAGGGTGCACATGTGCGCTCTGTGCATATTTGTATGTAAACTAAAGAAAATTCAATTTATGCAGGGGAATAAATATCTATAAAATCGCAACACACAAGTCTTACTACATGAGCCACATGAGTCTCTTTCTGCTCTTAAAGTACACATATGCACAGATTGACTGCAGGCAGCGACAGATGGAGAGGTTTCTGTGTTGGCATATTTGAAGATAAAATATTTTGTGTACTTGCTGTAAAAAATTAAACAGGAAATAAAGATCTCATTCAGTTAGTTGTCATTTTTAGATTCTCTGATCGCTCTCTTGATAGCCCTGAAACGAAGAAGACCTTGTGTGGAGAACAACCTCAAACAACTGCATTCTTAGGAGGATGTTCTCGGGCATCTTCCACCAGATAAAAGCTAATATTGATAATTAGGACCAAGGAAAACAACTGCTTATAGATTAATTATTCATGCAATATAGTCACTCAGCTACCTCCACAACATGGTTCCAGCTGTTTCAATGCTGTCACGATGTTGTTGGACGAGAATGGTATTTGCTTATTCCTTGTAATAACATTTAAAGTGATTATATAATTAAATTGGAGACTAAGGGTGTATTCAGACCTGGCAGCTTTAGTCCGGACATTCAGACTTTGCTCCGAAAGTCTGGTTTGTTAGGACGGGTGAGAACACACATTCAAACTCTGGTGCGGACCAAACCACCGGGCCGTAGTCCGCCAGAAAAGACAAGACTCGGTTAGTTTCCAAATGAACCATGATCCGGCTCGATTTAGGTGACAGAAGAATCGGACTTAAAGATACAATCTCAAAGATTTAAATGTGTGTGCTCTTGAGCGCCTCCCACTGGCAATAATCGGTAATAGTGAGAGCACTCTTCCCGGTTTAACAAAAACGACTGCTCTTGATTTTCCTCACTTTTGTTTTTAGACTGTTTGCTTCATCTGAGAGTAGAATTTGTTTCTGTTTCTTTGGATTTTCAATTATTTTTGAAGTTGTATCTGTAGTCATCGATCGTTTCTTTGTTTGTTCAGCCATAGTAGATTACTGTTTACTCGCAATGCTTACAGAAACCGGAAAAGCAGCCGCTTAGCTCCGCCTACCCTCTCTGACAGACCAACCACTGCTGGGTGATGGAAAATGCGTCACTAACTGGGCGCCGCTTGTGATTTTTTCCACAAATGTCACCACAGACACCCAGTCCATTATAATACTATACTGCAAATAGAAAGGCTTTCATCAGTGGGCCATAGGCTCAATCACTAACTAATTCGGTGATAGATAGTGACTTAAAAGACATTTTCTTAAATAAAAAAAATGTTATATTGTTACTTTAAACTAGGACCTAATATAGGAGGCAAACCAAAAAAACTGCATTGTGGGTAATCACCAGATGATACTTGCAGAGACAGCCAGGCAGCAAGATGAGTAGAGGACAGACGTCAACGTCAATAAAGCGAAGGAGAATGGAATTGATCGAACTGTGGAACAATGTCGCTTAAAAGTTTAAGAAAAAAAACATGAAAGTCACAATTCTGTCTCTTCATGTTTTCTATCATTGTTTACTCAATGGAGTTTCCCACATGGAAATTCGGACCAATCAGAGAGCAGTTTCCTCGCGCATCAAAACTTCTGGTCAGCTGGTAAAAGCTGCCGTGTCGACACAAACCAAACTCGCATCTCTCAAGCATCAAAAACTTCGGTAACAGTTGGGAAGACATGTTAAAACGTGACATTGCACAATCCATGATAATAGCTAGTAAAATAAATGTATATTTTGTAATGTTGTTGAAGTGATATCAGGTTTTACTTGTGGCACAGGAGGGGAAGTTTTTGTGGCACCAACAGCCTTTTGTTAGTGTCAAAGATTAAAGACGCAGGATGAGGGTGCTGTGTATTTACTGGATGATCTCATACTTACACTTGAAATGAATAGTGTAAAAACTGCTTAACACCATAGTAATTGCCACACCCAGAATACTTTGAGGCTTGTATTCGTCTTTCAAAGTGAACTGAAAGAACTACAGCATTTCCTGTATTCAGCTGTCAAACCAAAACCTCACAGGTGTGCTCCCATTGATCCCTCTCTAAGCTTCCCCAACCTCGAAACTGAAAGGTTAAGAGCTCATCATATTGATAACTCATTGGCTCTATTGATCCTGCTCAGGAGTTAATTGGGTATTACTCATTCAAGTTTACACTAATTAACTGAATTAGATGCATTAGAAGCCTAGCAGAGGCAGAGGCAGAGGCAGCGCTTGTTATTACAGACTCACTAATTGCCTCTGGTGAAGCTTCCTCATTAGCTCCACAAACCACCGCAGAAAGTCAGGAAAGGTGCGATGGGCGAGAGAAGGTCACCGAAGGGTCAAGTCACTTTTTATCATCACAATCAACTCTGGCTGTTAGTAATCAAAAGGCGCAGCGTGGGCTCAAGTGTGTCAGGACATCCTCTCAATGTGCACTAATGAGGAACAATGACTGACACAAGGAGAACAGCTGGAGGCTTCATCTCACAGCAGGGGCTGGTTTCATTGATAGCTACCTTTACCTTAGCTTCCTTCTCCGGATATATAGAATGACCTCGCAGCCATTTCTCTCGCTGTGATGTGTCAATATTGAAATCAGCATGAAAAGCTTGCAGAACTCCTGCAGAGTAGAGACACAGTATATATAGATACAGTTATAAACACACCTGGTATGTTGTGCTGTGCAGCACCTAAAACAGAAGAGCTTCTTTTGATGATATACAGCAACTAAACATATTTTGACAGGAAGCAGATACAATTGTTTTCATGAACAATGCAATGCTCAGATTTTTAGTTTTGATCATTCTAATAGGTTTTCTTATCTTCAACTCAGTAATATGAGGGGACTCTAACCAGGATTATAAAGTGCCCTTTTGTAGATTATCACTTGGACAAACAGCTTTTCTGGTCAGGTGACATGTGGCATATCTTAAAGGATAACTTTGTTATTTGTAAACGTGGGCCCTATTTTTATTTTTATTTTTATTTTACAAATTTGTGGGTCGAAATGACCTTTTGGAATCGGTTCAGTAGAAGGCCCTGCCGGCAGCCACGATACAACCCCTCTGGCTACAACACAATCCCCTGGGGCAATTGCACCCGATCAAAGAGCGTCCAATTAAAGTGTTAATTCTCGCCACTGACAGGCTCACATTGTTACTTTAGGTGTCCGACAACATTACGGAAAAGATCCCTACAAAGGTTATCCTTTTGTTAAAGAGTAAGATCCTTTTTGTGTAACCAGAAACAGAAATCTTGCTCAAAGAGAAGTCTCGCCCTGAAATCGGCTGGTGAGGTGTTACCGGAACAGGAGAAAGAGTTGGAGAGAGGATTTGTTTACGTAGAGGACTGCGAACAAGAATATATTTCAAAAACCATGGCTGAATATTCACCTGATTCCGACTATGAAGATGAGGCATTTGAATTTGATGGCCATCCCTATTTTTTGAGCCAGAGTAAACGGATGAAGAGCTCATAGAAATTGGAGAACGAGGAGAGGCTGCTGGTGGAGGCCATCTACTACTGGACCGAATCCAAAAGTTTTGACCCCCAAATTTGTAAAATTAGGGCCCAGGTTTAAAAATACCAAAGTTATCCTTTAAGCACAGAACTCAAACTGACAACTGAAGCAGACTGAAGGGCTCAGTCCTGTACTGACGAATGACATTATGCTTCTTGTTTTATGGTGTTTCATGTATCATAGTTTGTCTCCTGTTTGTAAGATATGAAGTTAATGCTGAGTTTGTCTGTTTTATACTGTCTCTTGGACATTTGTAGTGTTTGTTGTGCTATAAATGCTGTGGTGTGTGGCATTGGTTTACATGACAAAGTTGTCCCTATATGAATACCAGGAATAATGCAGCTAAAGTTAAAGACAGCATTAGTTATTATGTGTCCGTTCTTCAGAAGTTTCTTTAAATCTAAATCTGAATAACTTGACCTGAAAAGAACGCCAAGCCTTACAGTGCCGTCATACAGTGTGTCTCCGTCATACACGGTGTTTCACACCAACTGCACAACCTGCTGCGGGGCTGACGCCCGAGGCAAATAAACGAAAACATGACAGAAACTGCATGAGCCAAAACTGCTCAAAAACAACCACAGTTTCCATGCTACTGCAGACCTCAGTGATCGTGTGTCTGTGGGTGGGTGTTACCTGGCAGTGGGCGGGATTGGAGGCAGCAGCTAGTGTATCATCTGAGCCCAGCGGAGCCAGCGAGGCCATATGCCCGGGCCGAGGGGGGGCTGAGCCACAGAGCCCTGGTCCTGTGGTCAACTGCTAGGCCCGAACTGCCGGACCATATGGAGATGAATAATGTGAGTGTTTTGAAATAGACCCTGGACTCCCATCGCCTGGTTCAGTGCCACGTTAGCAAGAATTGATAATTTGACATTGAAAGATGATATGAAGAGATTAAAAGTAATGCGGCCTTAACACAGAAAATTGAGTTGAAATGCAACCATAATTTCGGTGCACGACATTCTGTAATATATAGGGATACTGGCACACAGTCTTCCCTCGAAGGCATTCATTGGTTTGCGTTTGGATGTTCTTGAGAAAAGGGATGGGAAAGCAAGAAATACTTGCACCAAAAATGGAAAGAGAGACAAGCAATAGGTATTCAAGAAATGGCTTCATTATCTCAGAAATGAGACACAGCCACCCCCCAATCCATTAGAAAGACTCGACATTATAAAGATGTGAGGGGAGTGGGCTTCTGAGGCTATTTCCCATCTAATACGCCCTCCTAAAAAAGCACACTGGCCCCAAACAGCGTTTAATATTTGAAAAAAAGCAAGACATTCCTTTGAGACAGCCTTCAAGGTCATCTGGCTCTGCACACCATAATTGGAGTTTCCCCAGTAATGGCCGCACTTTAGATTTTAGGAGCACTTGAGTCATGAATTTTGCCAGCCCAGTCATCTTTGCAAATAAATGTGACAATAATTACACTCAAAAGCTGTTACAAGTGATCTTTTTTCATCATTGTAATGTGCGACAGACCCACGCAGTGCAAGACCTGCCAAAGGCTCAAGCAGCTCCGTGTTAGGCCCTGACATTTTAAAAAACAAGACCTGGCAGCCGAAAAGAAACGCACGGCACAAGCTAGACATCTGGATAATTAAATATGAAATACAAGCAAATAGATGAGTCAAAGATGAGTTCAATTTTGCAAATTAACTTTACAGAACATTGACTTGACATTTTGGGAGAATAAGAGGTAGAGTTCTCTTGTCCAACTGAAAAGAAGGGGAAGAATTACTGTCGACCTCTGCATCGTGTCCTTTTTCAGAACTTGCCATTTATCAAAGGAGAAAACAACAGCAAAAGGGAAAAAAAAGAAAGATTTTATTGCTATTCTGTGCAGCAGCGCACAGCAATAATCTTTGCAGGCTAGTTGAACCGGTGTTTCGAATACTGCATGATAATAAGTGGCCCATTAGGAGCATGGGCGAGCGGGACCACGCTGTGCCGCTGTAATAGACTGAATAATCAAGAGGCCGCTGTGGCAGTAATAGAAGCTTTACTGCACTGGGAAAAAATAGTCTATTCTCAATGAGATGCTCATCTGTGTGTCTAGCTGAGAAGATAGAAATGGCATACCTAGATTGGACACCATTTGCGCCTGATACCTTGAGTAAAGATTGGTTTTATGGTCATTTCTGACTTTTATAACTTGTTGACTGGTACAAACTATATAGAGCATGAAGTCCTAGATTGTGAAATATGTATAGAAGCCTTTTGGCACTGTTCCTTTTTGGTTCTTAGTAAAGACTCAACAATTTCATGCATCTTAGAGCTTATCCTGTTCAGGGTCACAGGACGGTGGAGCCTATCCAAGCTATCATTGGGCGAGAGCTGTCAACCCTAACCAGTGTTGCCAGATCTGACCTTGCCAGAAACCTGTGTGAAACCGTTAAACCATTACATAAGCAATAGAAAACAGATCATAAGCATGCAAAGCTTCATATCTGCATCAAATAACCAAAGATAAATATGCTATCACAACCCAGAGAGAGTGCAGTGAGACAACCAAATACACAAATTGGCATCGTGGTGGTGTCTGGCATCGTGGCGCGACCACAATAAAGTGATATAATACCGTGAAATTAGACACCAAAATCCAACCTATTTAAAAACTATAGGATCATGAAGGAATGAAACTGCCAAAATCAAATATAAATAAATGAATATGCCATTAAATGCACAAAAATATTAAAATAAAGATTTATTTAGGCATAAATGATTAATAAGACTTAAATTGATATTTCTGATTTAAAAATTTTGGAAAGATAATTTATGTTTCATTGTCAATGATAATGACATCAAAGTAAATAGGTCCTCCTTTATTCATAGGATGGAATACAACGCATGTCAATGAAATAGGTAAACAATGAGTAAGTGGAAACCACGAAATCTTTGTTCGTTTGACCATAAAATGAGCTTGTTTGGTGTCAAAAACCCCGCCAAATGTTGACAGAAGCAGCCCAAAATTCATCTACCAGCCCAAGGTAATCAAAAGACGACCAATTGGGCGGAAAACCAGCCCAATCTGGCAACACTGACCCTAACCCTGACACTCTTGACTGATCGCTAGTCAAGAACAGGGCTGACACATGGGGACAGACAACCTGTCACGCTCACACCTATGGGCAATTAGAGTCACAAGTGAACCTAACAAGCATGTCTTTGGACTGTGGGAGGAAGCCGGAGTACCCAGAGGGAACCCAAGCATGCACAGGGAGAAAATGGCAACTCCGCAAAGAAAGGCCCACTACGTCCGAATCTGGATTCAAACTAGGAACCTTCTAGCTGTGGGGCACCACTGCAGACCCTTCACCTCTTAAATCTTAAAGGGCCAGTTTGACGATTTTCAACCTCAGTCCAATTATGCTATCACAGGGAGCTAATGCCATTTTGGTAGGAAAAAAATTAAATTTGAGCCAGACTACGTAAAGAGCTTGCTAAACTACACTTCCTCAATCTAGGGCGCCCGCATCCGATGTCATGTCTCGTTCAAAATCGTTAGGTTTGAAATGTAGACTGCAGACCTGAAGATCTTTTAGACAATCCATCGGTATATTCTCGTTGTATTTCAGATTCTGTTCCGCTCTGAGTCGTTGCCTGCAGCGAAAACGGTAGTATTTCACTCCAGCGTCGCTCGCACTGGGCTGTTCCTTTCAGAAGGAGCGGCGCAATGCATGCTGGGTGTTGTAGGAATGTGAAATGGGACAAATTACAAGCTGTTGGTGCAACTTTCTCCACAGCTATGGCATCAATTTCAAATATTATTGCTTCTATTACAGAGTACTAGCTTTGACTGACAGTGGCTTTTTCCAGAGGGGAGAATTGCTCATTTGATGATGTAAATCAAAAATGCAAACTGGTCACAGGAGGCTCAGGATCTTACACCATAAATCCATCCAGTCATACTTAAGGGACAAAATGTACTTTATGTTAAAAGTCATGTTTAGTCGTGATACGAAAGAAGTCAGACAAATTGAGACAATTTTATGGGCACTGAGTGAAACACACATACAGAGCAACTGATTTTAAGTACAGGCCGAGAACACCCCGACCCTGGAATGACTGTAACAACGTAACTGAATGTGCTGACGGCCATAAAAGGACCTTGTCAGGGCTGAGAACAAACAGAGACAGGAACACAAAGTCCGAATGCTTCAGTTTGAACAAAGTCAAGAATAACACTTTGACGCCTGTCTTTGAAATCCCGTGCACAAATCTCACAGTATATAAATACAATTCAATTGGAGTGGCAGCGAGATGGAGAGGATTAAAGCCATTATTTGCAAACATGCAAATACAAGCTAGAATTGGAGCTTCTGTGTGTGTATTGTTTTGTATTGTAGGACCATGCTTTAAGACAATCCATTTTCTGGGACAATAAACAAACTATAGCTGCCATTTCCAGGGGCAATTGGAAAGGATCCTATTTCAAACTCACAGCCTGTCACTATTCTGCTTCTGGCTTGGCAGTATCTCATCATTGCACGTTTCCTGATAAGAATGGCTGCAGACATGGGTCATTTAATATGGAAGTGTGGCTTTACAAGACATCAGCGGATTCTTACCTGGCCTCCTTCATCTGGTGAGAAAACCAGGGGAGAACGGTCAGTCAGGAATCAATAAAGTCATATCTTTTTATGTGAGAACCCACGGCTCTATCGCCATCATTCTGCAGAGCTTTAACCACTATGAACGGAGTCTAAGAACATTATGTTGAAGCACTTTTAGGAGAATTGCTGACAGCGTTCAGCGTCTTACTTCACATCTCTTTCTTTGCCAGCCGCAGCTCCGGCTTCAGCAAATGTAATGACAAATAATAAGAGTGCCGATCACAGTCTCCTGCGCCGGTTTCATTTTGACCCACTCAGGCTTGTATTTTGCAGTGCATAAACAACTCTGGCACTCATAAATAATACCTCTTCCAGGGTAAATGAGACAGGCGGACATGAGGCCCGGCAAGCAGATGCTGGCCTTTTAAGTTGGCACCCTGTGAGGAGATGTCCCAGCTCTTTTTCCACAGCCAGTCATTTGTCCGTCACTCGATGTGTTTGGGTTATAAACGGCAAAAGGATTGTGATATCTGTGCCTTTTTCATCTTCTTTCTCTAGAATATCAGTTCAGCTACATCAACACTTTAACTTTCTAAAACTACATTTGACCCGGGTCTGAATGCCGATTGTAACCTTGCCCACTAAGCAAAGGCCGGGTGTTAGTAGGTTTTTTGACCAGTGGGAATAGGGCTATAGAGTCATCATTAACCAACAGAAAAGCCCCCCGACGTAAAACCAAACCAAAACCTTCTAACCTGTGAGACGACAACGCTAACCACTGTCCCTCCACTCCAACTCATCTCTAAGAAAGACTGTAAACAGTGAGCTGCACACTGTAAAGACGTCATTTAGCGCTCACCCTAAACAGCTGGCAACACTGGAAGCCCTGACAAACTGACCATCGCTCCGGGAGTCTGTAGGTCGTCAGACGTTAGCCCATGGCTTCCGAGACGCTTGTGAACAAGACACAAATTGGAGGGATTTATGTAGGTGGGGAGAAGATAAATACTTACTCGAACTCTTCTTTACCTTCTCCTGCTGTGTTTGTCTCCATACAATTGTTCGCTCCTTTTCAGAGTCAATCAACGACAACATCCCAAAAGTGCAGCATTGTTCATCACAGTGGAGGAAAAGTAAACACCATTAGACAAGTCTTCGAAAAAACAAGGACATTTGAGGAAATAATTTACGACCTGCCGATCATTGTCACATCCCCACATCTCCTTTGAGTTACCGTGCGTTACCTCAACGCTCTTTCATCCATATGCACGTCTTGTTCAAGGTAATCAGGTATGAAGCTCCAGAGCCTCCTGCGCTTCAGTGCGTCTGCCGAGCGGTTATAAGTGTGAAAATTAAAATCAATGAAGATTTGTGACGGTTGATGTAGTCAGGGTTTGTTATCATTATTGAATGGTGCGCTGAGCTTGGCGACGCTGAATGGGCCAGGTGTAGAAGATGATTCATTCAGGGCAGTGCTGTTTGATGTGACGCATGACACTGCACAGTGAGGGGGTGCAACATTTCTGACAATTAGTTCATCTTTGAAGTAATTCATTAGCTTCTGAAATGTGTTTTCTCACTTTTATATTATCCTCAACTGACTGCATTTTGGGCCATTTGTCGGACAAAAAAAGCAGTTTGTCACTTTGGGATTTTGGACATTTTGAGGGACCGCTTTTCTATATTTCAAAGACTAGAAGGAATAATTGCTTCATAAGTAAAATGTTCCAACGTTATTAATTACTGGCAGGTCAGGAGCGTCTTACTGTAACCTTTCCTCCAGTATCAAACTGTAGGAATAACAAGACTACAGTAAGATTGGATAAATCTAGCTCTTCTGTGAAGGTTGGATCTATACTCACAAGAGCCTGAAGGCCAAACTGCATTATGATGTCCTCCCGGTGTGATCGACTCTTCTCGTACTTGCTAGAAATGGCTGCCAGGTGAGAGACACATCCTCATAAAAAGGTCACGCAGAGGTCTGCAACACAGATATGAAAGGTCAGCGTGGCCTACCACCGAGATTAAAGTGACCTGTGTCCACCCCAGAAGAGAGTGATTAAGACCCGACACAGACAGCTGTCAGGGTGCAAGAGATGGTCACTGATGGAGGTGTGTAAGTGTGCGTGTGATCATGCATGCCATTGCTGACGCCTTGATGCTAGCCTTAGAAGTGTGAATTAGCACCACTGAAAAGATGGCATTTTCACCTGCTGTTCTTGTAAAAAAAAAAAAAGATGAATTTTAGTCCCTATGGGGCTAACAACTATCCACAATCTGACCCAAAAGAAACATGTGAAACACCTTAAAACACTTAAATAAATGGGGTTTATTAAAGGATAATCAAACAACCAAATCATTAACTGAAGTCAACTAAAAGTCAACCAAAACACGACACAAAATCCCTGCTGAGAGGCAGAAGCTTCTGTTCTGCATATCTCATCACTGGGGTTTTTAAAGCTTCCAAGAACAGGTGAACCTTGTTGTGCAATCACTTGGGAAGAGCCGGGAAGCACAACAGGAGGGGAAAAAGAAAGAACACACAGTGCAGGGAACACGAACATAAAGGACAGGTTTCTCCAAAATATCCAGGAAGTTGGTTTCTCAGTCTCGAGTGTTAGCTGAAAAAGAAACATGAAACTGTAACACAAATGTACATTATAAATTGTCTGTGACTGTTTTACAAACTTAAGCATGGTCACAAACAGAGAAAAATCTATTTACAACCAGTCAACAACTCAGAACTCAATGATATATTAGCATAATGCTAACATATAATTGAAAAACCTATTGACATCAGCATTGTATCATATTTATGTTCATTGTAGGTTATAAAAGAAGTAAACAGCTTGAAGCTTAATATTTAAGGTAGGTAACTAATTGTACTTCGAACTTTGTAGACATGATCTCTTGGGATAAAAACTAGCTGGACTAGCTAGCATCTGTTTGTCTTGATACACAGAAAAACTACACAAGGTGCTTAAACAAGGTCTGTACCTAAACGGTATAGAAGTAGTTAAAATGTGTAATTTTATGTGTATAATTTAAACATCAGTTATTTTTTCTGTCTAACTCGTGCATTCTTATTAATAAAGAGATATACTTTCTCAGGGCTCACTCATTAAAGTGGAACAACTCAATGTAAAGTAACGACCTGATACTTTTAACAAAAATAGACAACACAAATGTGACACAGTGGCTCAGTATGTGAATGAGCAGGATGAGATGCATCCTGTCATGATCAATGTATCAAATTAACAGCTATTGATAAGTGTGTCAGGCATTATACTGCCACGTCCATTACTATAATTACCATTTGTTGTATTATTGACGATCTGTCAGGGGCTCTGTCACCACTTATAAGTGATAACCACAGGCCTTGTGTGAGCTATGTAGCTCAGTCTGTACAGCAGATGGACTATATAAAATAGGAAAATATAACGGCAACAGTTCTCTGTAAAAAAACAACAAAAAAACAAGTCAACTATTATCTGTTGTAGATGCAGGTTTGATAAGAAGGGACTAGTACGTAATTTGGTTAAAGAATCAAGTGGACACACAGAAGCTTTGTTGTCATAAACTACACATCATATTTGTGTGTTTACTTCCTTCCTTCTAATTCCATGGCAAACATCGCTGGCCCGCATCCTAAAGTGATGCCATTTGACGCATCTCATCTACAGTCTAGCGAGAGCATGTGCTCACATCCAAAGCAGTTTGACTCTGCCATCAGCCAAATCTAAATGTCACCGTCCTGCCGTCTCCAGGACGTCAGGAGGCCTGCTCGGATCTGCCCCGTCAATCCGCGGGGCGTTTGCCAACCGCTGTTTCGGAGCCTGCCTCTGTTTGACGGCTGGACATTAAGACATGCTTTTTTTTGCATTCAGAACACACTCGCTTCGTGTTTGTGCCGGAGTCGTTTCCATTACCTGACAGGAGTCCCAGAGAGCTTGGCTGTGATCCCCTTGACAATGTGACATACGGAGGGATTAGAGCAGATAGGATGATGATGTGAGATAATGTGACATGGGATGCTCTTTTTCCGTGTCTGTTTTTAGAAAAGTCTCCTTTTGCACAAAGATTACGTTTTCCGCTCCCTAAATAAATGACAATTCACTCATATTCAATATTTAAACAGTGAGCCTGTTAAATTTGAAAAACATAAATTCACTCACATCCCTCTGTGTTCTGAGATACGGTAGTTTTTAATGGAGCTCTTTCACTTCTGAAAAGCTCGAGTCATGCAAGCCTCTCGCCATCAGGCGTATTTGCCTTTACATGAAGGATCTGTATTACACAGCTGTCCTTCTCCTCTTTGTAGTGTTAATATTGTTGTAATTATTCAACTGCAGGGTGTCCTGGGTGTGTAAGACATATTTAATTTAGATATGCAGGGAAGTGATTGAAGTTCATAGCTTCAAATATGTAAGAAAATGATGAAAGCATATAATAAAAAGGAAAAGTAGAAAGGAGAAGTTTAAAAGCCAGGTACTTAACGCTGCTATTTTGCATTTTCATGTTTCAAAAGCAGCTTATCATATATTTAAATATGTAAAAATGCCACTTTCAACTTTCTGTTATGCTTTCATGAAGAATGAGAAATGTTACACAGCAGCTGTATCAGTGCCTTGTTACGTCATATATATGCGATACATTTAAATGTATTCTACTTTATAGTTAAATGAAGCTGAAACCATTCGCATGTTTTAACCAAAGAAGTAAAGACAGCGTTAATTCACAGGTTGGAGGTGGAATATAAATAGTAGAGTGTAATCGCACAAGCCACCGTTGTATTATAAGCCCTGTCTTTGTACCTTATACTTACATTATACATGACCTTTCCATACGTCAATCACACCGTTTCATAACAGTGAAGTTAGGCTGTGTGTTAAGCAGAAGGGAACAGTATGTTCAGCATTGAGAGTGAATGATAAATGACTGCACTTATATATGGCTTATTAAGATGCTTTCTAGTCTTCCAACCACTTAACGCACTTTACATTACAAGTCACTTGAACCCTATTCACACGCAAATTCATACACTGATGTCTGAGGCTATGCAAGCCCCCTACTCACCATAGACTCTATAAAAGAAGTGAACGCACTTCACTTATCTCAGGGACGTGGATTTCCGGAACGGCAAGTGTTCTGGTTTCCGTCTACGCCTGTAGTCGAAATAATATTGACCAATCACGTAACAGCAGGCTGCGGCGTATGCAGGAAAACAGAGCAAAATAAGGCAGAATGTAATGCACAGTAATGACATCCCGGCTCTCATCAGATGATGATTTAGCTTCTTATTTATCTCTATAAACAGACATCTGCATCGTCATGAAAGCCGTTCAGTGTTCAGATTTCCCGACTTCCTCGAATGCATCAGAAATGATTGATCCGACCTCCGTTCAACAAATGAGCATTTTAAAAGTAGTTCTGTTCTCCTCTTGAGGACGGACCTGACAAAGCTTTAGTTTTACTTTTTACTAATCTGCATCATGATGTGGAAAGTTTCAGCAAAGGCAAGACCTGTTAATTAAAGTAAATCACAAAGGAAGCCTTGACTGAAAGTTGTTTATCGCTTACTGCTGGCTACACGCCCCGGCATGTTCACCATTGTCCCCAGAAGCTCACTAATGTGCTTCTGAACTGAAACTTAGGTTTGGCATTTTGGCCGTCGCCATCTTAGTTTTCGGAACCAGAAGTGACCATATTTGGATTAGAAGGGTGAATATGCTTTCTTGCATTTCTATCTTGGTCGACGGGTCCCCCGTGGTTGCGGCTTGTCAATCACATGTGTTACGACTGTGTTCCCTCTTCTGTTTGTCCATTTTCCCCTTCTGGAGGCCAAACCACTGCAGGTGAATCTAATTATTAATTAGGTGCACCTGGCCTTGGAAGAGTATTTATGACGCCATCAAAGGAGAGGCTTCTGGAGTGCTGTGGTTCTGCCTCTCAGCTTATGTTGTTGTTGTTATGTTTAGTTGGTCTTCAGTTAATGATTTGGTTGTTTGGTTGTGCTTTATTATATCCCATGTTGTTGAGTTATTTAAAGGTGTTTCACATGGTTATTTTTGGGTCAGATTGTGAATAGTTGTTTGCCCAATAAGGCCGCCTTAGGGTAGGACGTAACACGATACATATACCCTAAAGCTTACCCGGCTTTATTGTAGATTCTACTCTAAATGGGAAAACATGAACATTGAGCTGTACTGTTTAAGACTTGAAACTAACAACTTAGACCATGAACTCACTGGGGAAATGTTTGCTGAGGTTTCAAACCAACTGAGGATTGGGGTAATTTTCTCATTTGATTGCATACAATATTATCTCTTTTAACAACCACTGTACTATACCCTGCTGGCCATTAGAAATAATCCAGGTTAACAGCACAGCATTGGCTTCTATTTTAAAACCACACAGTCGACTCACAAGAATCTAATCAAATGCACATTCACACATACTCACAAACCGATTGCAATGCCTCCAGGAGCAATTTAAGGTTCAGTATCTTGCCAGCTACCCTTCGGCAGCAGCACTGGAGGGGCCGGGAATTGTACCTACTGTTTTCCCAGTAGTGGGATCTGTTCTGACACATTTTCCCTGATGAAATAGAAATGTTATGAAGAGCAGTAAGAAAGGATGAGGGGAAAGACAAAAAAGAGCGATAACGGGCATCATGAAGGTCATAATGTTTCAATCAGAGAGCTGTGCTGCTGGAGATCAGGATGTAAATGCAGAAACGATTAAAATGCAGATCACAGGACTGGGAGGCTTTGGGAAATGAGGCGTTTTGCCAAGACACACTCTAATAAATTCTATGTGCAACCCCATTGCAGCCTGCAAACCCGAGCAGCTTCCATGGGCTGATTACAGAGTTTGTCCATGGTGAGTGCTGAGACAGACAGTCCATTAGTCCACTTTAACATTAATCTCCATCACAGCGCTCCCCCCCCCCCCCCATCCTTCTCCTCCTCCCCCGATCTATTGTTCCTAAAATGAAACCACTCACAACATTTTAGTGGATTGATTGGGGCTCACTATTGCCATCTAACAAATTGAGGTTTGACCTCGTGATGATCCATCTCTGTTAATAGAAAATGAACCAAAATATAAAGTAGCCTCATAGACTGTCTCCCTCCCTCATCCTCTCTCTTCCCCTGTCTCAGTGTTTTACTCCCTCTCTTCTGAAGCCAAATTATTGGCCTGTCCCTGTGAATGACAAAAAACAAGACGAGTGATATCTGTTGGAGAACCGCTACAGAATCCTGGGGGCTGTTTCACAAAGATGTTTTCGACTGCTCTATAGTGTTAGGCCAGTCTTAATTTTGCTCAAAGATTAGTCTAATGCAAGTTAGACCGTTTCACAAAATTATTTTAAGTCAAAAAATTTGACACCTTACTCCCAGTCTAACTCAGCGCTAAGACCCATGTTACCATGGTAACAATCAGCGACACATGCTGACCAGTAGCACCAAATTTGAACATCTTTGATGCTCCTTTCAACGGTCGGATTAACGCTGTTTAGTGTAGCAGCAAATTTTTTCCATTTCAGGTTTTTTGTTGTTGTTGTTGTTGTTGTTACACTCTTCGCTGAATTTTCCAAGTAAAATGCCCTTATCACCTCCAATAGACAAAGTTTTCCTCTGGGGTAAATGGACTTCAGCGGTTAGATGCATTTACTCGGTCAGCCATTTTTTTTGTTTTGAAAAAAGTCTTAATTTACCTATAATTCAATGCATCACAGTCCCACTTAAGATAGTCAAGAACTAAACTGCTTTGTGAAACAGATGAATTTAGACGTCTATCTGAAGTCTTGTTATATCTAAGCCACAGTCAAAGTCTTTCTTTGTGAAACCGGCCCCAGAACTTTCCTGTGAACCAGAACCAAAGAGTAGGGGAGACCGGGGATGGAAGTAACACTTTTTGTTTGAGCATCTGTGACTCAGTGGTTGTTTGTGCTAGATCTCTCAAACCTTGATATATCAGAGCCATATTTGTCAAGTGCAAATAAAACCCACTACACAATCACAGAGTATGTGAGTTAATATCAAATACAAAGAGGTCCCCTGTAGTGGGGCACAACCTACAACCTTGAGTTGTAACAATGACATGAAATTTGCTTAAATAAGATCCAGACTATCCAATTTACGCAAGAACTTTTTTGAAGAATAAAGAATAAACCATTTTGGAAAAAGTTAAAACAATTTAAACTGACGAAAACACTTTTACAACTATCCCCATCCCAAGCAGCCATTACAGAGCTAACTGTTTTGGCATGTGGGTTTGAAGTTAGCATTAATGCTATGCATAAAATTATAAAAGAGAAACTGCCACTTCAGGTTATGTAAGTCAACCTATTGTATCTACAATACAATGAATGCTAGGCAAAAAATATTCTTGATAAAAAAATTTACTTTCAAAACCCACAATGTTGCTCACAGAGACATGCCACTTCTCCTGTTAGCTCAAAAAGGAAGTTAGAACGTATGCTATCGATGTCATCACTGCAGCTCCTTTCCAATTGGTCAAACTGGCAGTGTTACAACTGACCCAGGCTGTGTTCGAAATGCCATTCTACATACTACATACTATATACTACATGCTATATACAGCATCTGGCAGTAGTATGTAGTATGGAGGAGCTTTTCAAATTCATTTTGCAGTACGCAATGCCAGGCGGAAGTAAACAATAACAGCCGCTTCTTTAGCTAAACCGCCCCTTCTGCTGGAATGCTGCTGCTGTCCGTCATGTCAACTGCTGCTGTGACGTTCCAGCGCTTTGCATTATGGGATACAGTAGGCGAGGTAGACTGGTCGGATGCATACTGAAGATTTTTTCCGAATCAGTATGACATCCAGGCATTTTTGGCATACTGCACATTTTGCTTTTGTTTGCATACGACATACTGCATTTTGGCAAAATCAGTATGTACTGCTAGTATAGTGTGGCATTTCGAACACAGCACCAGTGTTACGACACTACCCGGTCTCCCCTATTTCTTGATGGACCCTGAAAACAGAAAGCATCTTCTTTTTTGGACCACTATATTGTCTCTTTCCTGGCCAGCTACCTGGAAGACCACCTCCAACCACATTTATCTCGTTGCCACAACCAGCATTGTCTTAACATCCCACTGCTCTCCCATCTCACTTCCCTTCTGTACTCACTCCAAGTACTCATGGCTGCTCACGTTACCCTGGCTTCATTATTGATGAGTGACCTTCCAACTTTAGGGCAAGAGCAGTCCTTTACCTATTAACCTATTGGGAAAGTACAATTGTCTTTACATTGCCACATTTCCTCTTCTCTTCAATCACTTTAAATTATTTCCATAGCCAATAAGACAGCATTTATTCAACCATATATCTAAATATTATAAATCACATGCAAATGAAAATAGGATAACTGTCCCTAACATATTACAATATACTAAATCCTGTTATACCATGATCCGGGTGAATACTCAATTTTGATTGGCTGCAGGGTGTCATTTAACTCCTGAGAATGGACACCTTACTTTTTCTGGTAAAAATGTTCACTGTTCTAAATTAATGCGCAGGCTACTTATCAGCCTGTATCTAAAACCAGTAACAAAAGCAACAGCCAAGGCCGATGTTTACAATTAATGCAACTAGCTTAAAGCTCCTGTGAGGCACTTTTGGTTTGTGTTGATTTTAGTGCCCCCTGTGGACAAAGCCGTACCTCTTATCTCTTTGCTGATTTTGTCCTGTACATGATTAAGTGGTGGTTTTTAAACAAAAAATCCCATCTCGCTTTCTTGAACAGTAACATATGTATCACTCACTTTAAATTTGTGTGCTGGAAACCCTGCCAGCAGTTTCAGGCATTAAAAGTAACTACATAGAAATAATCAATCTTGTCACTGATGGTCTGGTTTGCTTTTGTAGCTCATACAGAGTAATCAGAATTAATTTCAGTCTGTTTCATAACCTCCAAAAAACTCCTCACAGGAGCTTTAAAAGTTCATATCAAATTTGATGGGTGCGTTAAAAATGTCCTTAAAGATATTTGGAGACTATGTCAACGTTTAATGACTGGGCTGCAACTTAAAAAAATGGGAGAGCTTTTGTTATTCACAGCACAGATTGTAGTCCTTATGTGCCTCCTCCACTAAACTCCACAGCTGCGCATAACTTAATGATACTTTGGATTACATAAGCGATCATCTCACATCTTATTTGCTATTCAACTTGCTGCTTCAGACTGCATTAATATGCACGCAGCAAACATGGCCTTTCTTCTGTTGGTTAAATCTTAATGTTGAATCGGGGACAATGACAAGGCTGATAAGCTAACTAGTGTTGTTTTTAAACACACTGTCTTATTATAGTTACTGGATGTACATACATACACAATGCTATTGACTTATTGATTATTTCAAGCATACCATTAGCTTTCTGACCATGGGACTCCCTAAAAACACGGTATTTTACCTGGGAGAGGTGCCTTACGTCCTGCGTCATGCAGTGTTGTGTGCCTAATGCGCTTTCTCGTCTGCATGTATTCTTGTCAGTTTTCAGATAAGCTAGCAAAACCGTAACCTAAAAAGTTGTTTATTAACTCCAAGATTTAACCTACAGGAGACCTCACGCCTAACTGTAACTTTAAACAGAGATTATTTTTTAGCCCAAATGAGCTTATGAAGCAGTAAACTTCCATGTACAGACATAAGGTGTGATAATGTTAGCTAGCTAGCTGGCTGTGTTACGTCCTGAAAATCCACACCCATCCGGGTGAAATACCGTTTTTTTAGGGAGTCCCGTCTGACCAGAGCTAAGCCAAAGTGTTTATTAGCTGAGTGGACGAGAAATATCCACTGTTGCAGAGTCGTATTTAAGATCCCTTCTCTTGTAGAGAACTGTTTCCATTCCATTAGAACCTAAAAGAAACACTTTTTATGGCATAAGTCAAACACTTGTATTACGACGGGAAACAAAGTGACGGCTTGTTAAAATTTAGATTGAGACAAAATGCATAAACACTTTAAGGTGTCCAATCAGGAATTTATGGTACAGGCCAGAACAGTCCATGCCAACCATATATTGCTGATAATAGACACTTCAGGCAATATCCCTGACTTATGGCATTAATCCAGATGCACAGATCAGTTGATCTCATTAATCAGGACCTGAACTTTACGGTCAGAGAAATTAAAATCTTCCTTCTTTTGTGTTGTATATGTCATGATATTAAAATGGAAAGTGGTTTCTGGCGGCATCATAACCACTATGTAACACTGTCAATATTAAGTTCACTAAATAACAGCTGTGATTGGATAAAATAACAAATGTCAACAACCGCTTCATGTTTAATTTCAACTGTCATCCTACATCAGCTTCGGCGGTTAACACCCGCTCTGCATGCCCACACTCACTCTCATTATCAGACTGCAGAAATCGTCTGACTTCCCTCCCGTCTGCAAACATAATGGCTTCCCTCCATATTTACATAATATTACAGACTATCATTGCAGATTTTGGCAACAGTGTCCCCATACTGACTGTTGTGCTGTGAGGCATGTTGCGTTGCGACCTCTCACGTGCAGCTCTGAAACGAGGCAATCATCTCTCTCTAGCTGTAAACCACAGTGCTGTTCCAGAATCTATTTTACAGCATTAATTATTTACCCACTTCACTGATGGCTTAACCTGAAAACATGCTGTCTGTTTGTCTTTTTCCCAGTAAGGAAAATACTCTGTTTCAGTTTCCGTTTTTTTTTTCATGATTTGGCCTCGGGTCGGACTGACAGTGCCGATCAACTCAGCTCAACGTGTTTGCAGGCCTATTTTTACCAGTTGGAACAACATAAAGTGGCTGTGTGACAGGAGCATCAACAGTGTGAAGCCTGGTCCAGCATGGAAAAAGTCTGTGTGTGACATGCCTGGGAGCAAAGCATGTGGTCAGAGATTTAAATAGAGAATGAATAATACGCCTACTACTGTGTTTTTTTTATTATTATTATTTTAAACTCGGATTATTACATGGCTCATAAAAAGGAAAACAAACAAACAAGCAAAACATATAAATGTTACATATAGTGCAACAGAAACCAAACCCCTAAGAGGCTTATCCTGGGTCTACCCCAGTTTTTAAACTTGGCAACAAGCAGAGGCAACGCTTGGTTTATCCAAAGGACAACAACACAGAGCTGCATTGTCCATGCTGTGAAATGCAACCGAGGCGGTGGTACAGTCTTATGCATCTAGATGAGACAGACACACAGAGGAGCCTAGCTTCACAAACAAGTATGCTGTGGCTTGAATTTACATGAGTTATGAAAAATTTGGTTTAGGCCTCAGTTGACTTAATCCACTCAATGGCAAGTAGATTTGATATCGGAAAACACACATAATATTAAGCATAGACTGTATAAAAAGATGACAT
This sequence comes from Semicossyphus pulcher, assembly GCF_022749685.1. Lineage (NCBI taxonomy): Eukaryota > Metazoa > Chordata > Actinopteri > Labriformes > Labridae > Semicossyphus > Semicossyphus pulcher. Next base: position 19,067,714 of record NW_027211604.1, on the reverse strand, counting down.
GACAGCTCCCTAAAAGTGAAGCCAAAACAGCTCCATCGCCCCCTGCTGACTGGCTGCAGTATAGCTCATAAAACCCGCCTCCTCCATGTTAACAGATGGGACATGAGTCAAAATATAAAATTAAAATACGCAACAGATACATTTTTCTCAAACATGGTTTCTGTCATTATAGTTAGTTCTTATCATGCTAATTTACGTCCAAGTGTTAATTTTTTTGACAAGTTTATTTTTAATTAGTTATTTTGATGTTATAAAAAGGATGACTGACAGCTCTGTTGACAAATACGGCTCCTGCAGCCGATCCGTTCCGAATTAGCAGAGTAGAGGAGGAACGGTGAGAGGAGACGTAACTAAAACAATCACTACAGTCACTGAAGTTTACATATCTGTGAACGTCTGCTTCAGACCAACACAAGAAGCTGTTCTGCTGTTAAACACGCCAACGTGCGGGATCTTTGCTGTTTTTGTTCAGTATGTTAAGTGTGTGTTTTAGTTAGCGGAAGTGGCTACGACGGCTCCACCCGCCGATCTCTACTGCGCAGCTCTGGCTCCAAATGACATCACCATCGCAAGATGGCAGCGCCCGCCTTTGGCTTCAGTTTCGTACAATGAGAGCAGATGGAGACGCTGCGTCCATCTATATATACAGTCATTGATATTAACACCCACAATAAATCAAGAACAGCACGGTCCATTCAAAACGTAAATAAGTCTTTATCGTCTATGATATATAAGCCCTCATTCTACTTTAAAAGGAATGTGTTAAAGTTAAAGAAAGCATGCATCAAAGTCATCATGCTTTTATATCCTGCTTTTATACAGTAAAGTGGAATCTGTTTCAAGAGGGACTCCTGAAGGGAATCTTTCAAAAGGTGTCCTGCTGCTTTTAAACAGTATTTAGAGAAAACACATCCTCCCCTAACATCTCCAGATGCTTACCACAGAATAATATTCAGCACTTCAGCACCCTACTGAGCTGTGAATAAAATAACTCTGTTTAGTAAGTCTTGTTATTGCTTTTGAGAAGTGTGTCTTTCCCATCCTTGGCCATGAAAAAAATGACTCAGTTGGGCTAGTGTTAGCTTTAGCAACACGATCACAGAAATGCAGTTTTTCCTACTTAGTATATTTGGTGCATTCATGAATATTTATGGAGTCAGTATCGTGCTAAAAAACAAACTATTTTTCATGATCTGTCGACCAGACTGTTACAGACTTGGTATGTTCCAATTTCACTTCTCTGCAACTCATTTTCAGCTGCAGCAGGTAGCTACAGGCCTCTGATAAATAAGCTAGCAGACAGGTTAGCAAGAAGCTAGTGAGAATGTAAAATTTAGCAAACTACATACCGTTAAGTGGTGGGGACCTAAACAGAACTACAAGTATAAGTGTAATGTAAAAGGACAGGACATACACTCCAAATGGGAACAGACACATGCTACTGCTGATTCATGTTTGCTGGATGTGTAATGGAGCCATGTTTGCTAACATGTTAGCCATAGCAAGTCAATCAGGCAGATTGCTTTAGAGGTCTTCTGCCCCGAGGCCCGATGATGAATGCAGCTTTAAATATCACGCATTAAAGTTGCTGTTTCCTGACTTTTTCTCGCTCCCACATTCTCTCTCTCCCCAGCACCCTTCGTTTCCTCACTCTCTCACACATCCAAATACAGACTTGTCTATTTTCTCCCTCACTCCCAAGTCTCTGCCCCCACATCCTTTTCAGCTCCGGCTTGACAGGCTCAAAATACTCTGAGATAGCAAGAGACGGTGGGAACAATTAGAGGCTAAAAAAAACCCCATCTTGTCATATGTAAATGTGCATTATGTGTCAAATGTGCGTCATTCTCCCACATGTTTCACATTCAACCTGAAAACGCCGGCAGGGGAAATTAGCATTTAAGATTTCTGGAATTATTGACACTCATTTACACAAACTCTTATTCACAGAAATAGACCTAAAGAAGCTCGCCTGTGACATACATGAAACAGCCTGCGATGGCATGTGTGTCACTCCGGGAAGGGATGACATTGTGCGAGGTTGGTGGTGTATAAGAGTGGTTGACATTGCAAGCAAACAGTGTTTGCAGGCTTGTCAGGACACATGACACATTGGAGCAAAGTTTCACCACAGGCTGTAGTTCAGCTGCTTTATATAGAATAAACATAGACACATTCTGAAGGCACGCCCAAGGCTGTAAAGTCTGCTCTGTGCACATCCAGCTCTTGTGTAGTTTGCTGCTGATTAATGTGACACACTGTGACGTGCATGGATATGGTGAATGTTTTTTTGATTTCATCAAATCAGACTTAATCACAGAATGAGCCAAATGTTTATATGCAACAAGTATCATGAGATTAGCTGTTTGCATATCTGCAGAAGGTAAGCATAATTGATGTTTAATTCTGTAATTCTCTTTTTATTTGAATTGGAAGCAAGATAAACTTTACCACCTTTCATACTGCCAGTTTACAATGTGTGTTTGCTTTGTGTAAAGGATTGCTTTATCTTTGTGCATTTTTTGCACTCAGGTTGTATTGTTTCCAAAGCTGGAGGCTGTGAATACATCCCCCATTATCTCTTTTGGATAGAAGCCTCATGCAGGAGCTTTTATGCCGTGTCATGTTTATCTCCCAGTTTTAAAAAATGATTATACTTGTAGAATGTAAATGTCTCTGCAATCAGCGCTCTGCCAAAGTTGATGATGCGCCATTAAGCTAAACAGACGGGACACATTTTACTCTCCCTAATGCATTTCATACATTAACATAATGTTTCAGTAGCTTTAGTTTCCTGTTTGCACTGGGTGTTATAGAGAGGGTGTCAGAGTGTAACAGATTTAAACGTGTAACATCACTACTGCTATTTGAAAATATGATATATATATATAAATATAACCTTGGTTGCAAAAGTTTTTTTTTTAAAGCGTGAAGTGATGCTTCAAATTATTTTCTACAAACAAAACAAAATCCCCCCCCTACTTTTACCACACTTGGTTCAGCGACTTTCATGTGACACCCACATGAAAAAGTAGAGAGAGTTCAGGTGGAGCGACACATTTCTTAAAATAAGTACAAACAGACTTGTGGGCTGCAGTCGTGTTACTTATACGGTATATCATACCATATCATTAGTAACAGTGTTCAAATATTTGTTTAATCAGCATGACAAGCTCTGTGACAGTAACTTTTTGAACGAAAGCTTACAGTTTCCTACTTCCTGTCGGTAACCTCGCCCTGTGTGTGTGCAGCTGCTAAAAGTAAACACTCAGTGAACAGTCCGTTTATGTGGCCACAGCGTTATCCAGCACCGGGGCGAGAAGCTGCTGATAACTGAATAAAAGCCTTGATCATCTAGTCGACACTGCGTGTGATGGTAGCAGCCACATCGCATGCTTACTTACAGTTTACTGGCAGGTAACACAGACTCTGCTGCACAGTGGTCAGTTGATGGTTAATGGTTAAACTGTGCTATGGTCGTAGTTGCTATACATGTAAATTCAAAGAGGTACTTGCCATGAAATTATGAATCCATATAATATGATAATGCATGTTCTTTTATGACTAAGAGTAAGGCTTAGTTTTTTGGGTTTTTTTACAGCTGAATTGAACTATTTAAATAATAACAGGTAATGTGAACAGCTTGCTAGTTGTGAGGAACAACTACAAAACCATTACAAAACTCTTAACATCAGCTCTATTTCAATCCATTATTTTACAGCCAATAACTTAATTCTTATTTAGTCAATACCATCAGGGCTGCTACAGGCTACATTAGCTGTTTTCACTTACTCTGTTACACTGACTCTAGTCTACACTTCCTGTCTGGCACTAAACTGAACAGTAGACATAAGCCCTTTTCACACGTGCACTCTTACAATTTTGCCCCTGACATTTCCCAGTTTCCCTTTGAAAACATGTCAGATTTTCCCCTGTCGGACGGTGGAGTGGGGTCCCATGAGGCACAGTGACTCTAAGCGTACGCTGTGGAAGTCCCCGCACCTGGCGAGCAATTTCGGGCGTTGGCCCTCACAGCCACAACCTCCCAAATCTGTTCACCTCTCCAGTTTGCAGACATCTTTGCCGTCATCTTGTAAATGATTCTTCTCCTTCAGCCTCGGATGTTTTTAATCATCCTGTTGTGAGTCGCTCTTCTATCACCTGCTGTGTTCACTCATCGGCTCACCCCGATTTTGTGTGGATGATTCACCAGGAGGCTGTCGAGGAAAAAAGTCTGCAAAGTTGGGGATGAAAAATGTGGCCGTTGCAGCCTACCTGCACAGTGTCAGGACATTTTCACGTGCGGTGCATGTGTGAAAAAGGGCTATACAAAGTTAACAACTAGCTGCTAAGAAGCAAGATTCTTTCCTATGGGGTTGATGGAGGCCAAACCAGCTGAGATACAAGTGTGAATATGGAAAGAAGTGGACCTATCGTGCACTCAAACTCCAAATGAATGCTTGCTTCTGGATGTGTAAATAGACAACTCTTCACTAACAAATTTGAACTTGTTCTGCTCCCCCCCTCACAGTGGGCAAACCTCATTTACTCTCAATCAATACATGCTCCGAGTAAAGCTCTGAATAATTTCAACAACTCGCTGCTGCTTGGTTTTCCATAATTTACTTAGTTTTCAAATTCTGACCTTAGAAAAACAACATTGGCATTCTTCCCACCTTCTCCTTGTCCTTCAACGCATCCTTACATCTATCTCTACATCTAAATTAAGCAACGCAGCAGACGCCGTGTCCTGAGGCAAGAGGAAGCTCCGGTGATGCAATGTCAGGAAGGAAAACTAGACTGTGAGTGTGCTTGACAGCCTTTGCTTCTGTTTGTATAAACCTTTCTGGTGTCAGACACTGAGGGAGCTTTGTAGTTCACGAGTTGAAAATGTCATGTACCCTGGCTGAATGGGATTAACTTCTTCATAGCGTACTTATCAAACTTGCAAAATTGTGATGTGTAAGCCAGATAGTTAAAGCTAAAAATCTGATGTTCTGATGCCGTTTCTTCTTCTTCTTTCAAAGTGGAACTAAAATGATTCTCTGTTTGACTCGAACTGACTTAAAGTAGGAGTAAAGGTGAGGAGAACAACCAATCCTGATTAGTCAGACTGTGGTGCAGCAGGAAGGGAGATGAATCAGCTTCAAGATATCACAAACATCTAAAGAAATGTTGATCCAAAATTACATACTTTGCATTATCCATTATCTATTATCTGGTGCGTGGTCATGGGGGCTGCAACATATGCATCCCTCATTAGATGATGGGTGAGATTCTCGTTTAAGAAGTCATAGTAACTTTTTAAAAACTGTCAAAGTCAATTGTAGCTTTTATGATGTAAGTCTAGAGTCTATGTTGGTTGAAGCTTTTGTTCTCTTATTAACAAAAAGAAAAAATCAAAAACGTTACATCAGTGAGTCCAACAATATAAAAGCTCCTTTGTCTGGAGATCTTGGCTGGTGAGGATCTTAAAGGTTGGAGTTTTACTCTGCAGCACCACGTTATGATTATCTGACTTATCCCACTTACTGTGCACTAACAAGAGTTGTTTGCTGTGAGTACTGCATGACCAAAGAGAGGCAGTAATTAAGCACACCTGAGCTTAATTAAGCCTCTGATTATTGGCTACACCTGTGAGTTACAGCGTTGATGATGAGCAGAAATGCGTGATAAGACAGCTACTCGTGTTTCCAGAGACTTTCTATATGGGCATTTTGTAGTTTCACAGCTGTATGAAAACTACAAAATTAACATTTATGTTAAAAATATGAAAAGACCCCACACAGAATGACAAATAATGATAGATTTAACAGTTTTGCTCCTATAGTGTGTGGAGAGCAACCGTATGACCAAAACAGCACACCACACGCTAACATATTAGTCCCCACTCTCAGAACTGAGAGAGAACAAAATCTCTCTCAGTCAAACGCGACTTTAGAGTAAACAAACATTGCGGACGATGGGCAGAAAGAATAAGCAACTTATTACTGAAAATTCACTGTTATTGTCCTGGAGACGGCGTAAACATGGGCTGCACATTTTACTTTATGCTCCCCCTTTGCCGCCATGCCTGCGGTTGTTCTGCTTACTTCTCAAAGCTCCTGTGAGGAGTTTTTCACTGGTTATAAAACAGACTGAAATTAATTCTGATTACTCTATATGAGCTACAAAAGCAAACCAGACCATCAGCGACAAGACTGATTATTTCTATATAGTTATTTTTAATCCCTGAAGCTGCTGGTGGAGGTGAAGGTGTCAGTAGAAGTGATTAACTGCTGCTGCCTTTGTATACATTTTCCAGGGCAGAAATTTAAAGTGAGTAATACATATGACTGTAAAAGACAGGACAAAATCAGCAAAGAGATAAGAGGTACGGCTTTGTCCACAGGGGGCACTAAAATCAACACAAACCAAAAGTTCCTCACAGGAGCTTTAAGTCAGCTTGCTTCTATCATTTCGTTTCACATGACAATCCACAGAGAGCGTGCTCGGCTTCCTCGGGGTCCCCCCCCACACAACAGGATATCTCATAGTAAACAATTTGAAATCGGTTCTCAGCAGATTTCAGCAGATCGGGGGAGGTAACAAACCTCACGCCACAGTAAAATCTGGCAAGATAATCTTGAGAACCATCTGAAATCATCCCAAAATCAGCTTGATTATCTTGTAATAAGGAGCAGCTTTCATCACCAAATTGTGAAGAAGCTACATTTTGAAATGCGCCTGGTTTACTCACTCAGAAGTTGCTTACAATGCGGTGGATCTTTGAATAGAAGCACAACTATTGAACAGTTTCTTTTCTGTTTTGTCAGCAGTGAATTTAACCATTCCGACATTGGTAAAATTATAAACCAGTGTTATAATACAATGAGTGATGTTTCTGGACTCGCCATGGGACTACTTTTTTTTAAATCAGTGTTTTTAAAAAACACTGATGTGTCAAACTTTGAGAGATGAGATGAGAATCCAACAGCAAAGTCGAGTCAGTTTATATTCAGCCCAAAAAAACACAACATTGCCTCAATAGAGCTTGACAAACTGTACAGCATGAACCACATGACCTCCTCTCCTCCTCAAAGACCTGTTAGAAGAGAGACTACAGGAGAGACAGAACTGAAAGAGTGGGTGAAGAGAAGTGTCAAACCTCCAGAGAAATGTACATTTCTCTGATTTGCATAAGTGTATGCAATTATCTCTAATGAGGCACACAAGGAGGGACATAACATGCTCTCCTTGTGAAGCCCACTGGGATGTGGTCATCTCCCGGAAACATTTACTGGATTTGTAAGTGCTGCTCTATTGATGACAGACAAATGAAGTGTCAGAGAGAACCGGCGACAGCTATGATGATGTAGATCTTTGGTAAAGTGACTGCAGCGGAGAGTTGATTTGAATTCTGTAGAAATATATGCCATAAAAAAACGTTCATTTGTGCGCACAGCTCCTTAATGTGACACAGCACACTTGTGAAGAGCCATTCACAACGTCATAAACAAACACAGCACCGTGTTGCAGGAGCGTAAAACTCCAGTTGGTGTTCTGGCAGATGACGTTTTTGATTTAATTTTGTTTGGCATCACTGCTTTCCATCTTGTGTTGCTTCTTGCGGTGGGTCTTTGTCATTTCCTCAGGAGAAACACAAGGCCCTATGAGTCCTGTAATATGTAGAGAAAAAGCTTGTGTGTTTTACTGAGTGAAGACAGAAAACCAAAAGCAATCAATGTAATTTATAGTTTATAGTATTTCTATTATATTGGGAATTCAAACATTTTCTCTACATTTTAGTTTTTAATATATACTCTATATGCTCTGTTTGGATTCTTACAGTTATTGGATTTCAGAAAATTCTACCCACCATTGTTGTCATGGAGATTCCTCCCTCAATAAAGTTATTTATGAAGTCTGGTTTTATACTCTTTTGCTGTTTTTGTCACAAAAAAAAATGTGATGGACCATCCATCCATCCATCCATCCACCAACCAACCCCTCCAGCTCTCATTGGGCGAGAGGCGAATACCCCTCTGATCTCCAGTCAATCACAGGGCTGACACATAGAGACAGACAACCTTTCACGCTCACACTCACGAGCAATTTTAGCATCACCAAATGAACGAGTATATCTGTGGGAGGAAGCCGGAGTACCCGAGGGGAACCCACGCATGCACAGGGAGAACATGCAACCTACACACAGAAAGGCCCACTTCGTTCGAACCTTCAAGCTGTGAGGCGACAGGGCTTACCACTGCACCACTATGCAGCCCATACTGCAACCCACTTTTACGTCATTATTATCAAGCTGATACTCAATAGTTTAATACTTTTTCATAAGGAATTCATGTATTATTAGTTAAAGGTCTTTAATGTGACCTTGAACTAAATTATCACTGAACTATAAACATTTTACGTTTTATTCGGACTTCAAATGACTGACTCTGTGGTGACGCAAGAGAGGCATCTACAGAGAGCAGGCTGCCATTCAAACGTAGTAATTCTTTAATGGTCCCACTGTCAAAGAAGAAGAAGGACTCCAGTGTTTAGTATTCTGAAATGCAGAGAGGTTTATCTTCTCAACCGAGTCTACTGAGTCTATCTTTCCGCAGCAGTGGAACTGAGAAGCCCATCTTGAATTCCCATGAGCATTTGCAGCTGTTTCCTCTCGGGGGTTTTTCCAGCATCCATGGTTCCCTTGAGGGTTGGATTCACACAGACGCTAACTAACGCAAGAGCTGTTTCATTTAAAAGCAAAGTGTGCCTTATGAAATTTTAATAGTGGAAAACAGGGCAGGTTGGGAGGAACTAGTAAGAAGATTACTACAAAAGTTTTACACAAGAAAGATACATCGAACTGTAAACAACCCAACCCATTAAATTGACTCGCTTGAATACCTCGAGGCTTACACTAAACTCACTCCGCCCTTTTGAATCCAAACCTTTCTCCGTCCTTTACCTGAGTTTATTCCTGTCTCTGAACAAGAAGAAAACATGTCTTAATCCTTCAAATAACATTGTCGGGGGATCAGCTCTTTGTCCTCAAACAGGATGTGCGTCCTTACAATGTAGCTCCATGAACATTCTCAGTAATGCCTTGAGTACAAGTACACCCACACGCACAGGCACAGTGTGTAACACTTGCACCTGGACTGTATTACACCAGAGAATAGACTGACACCACTAAAAAACCAGCCGCAGATTGCTTTGAAGCCAATCGACAGAATCGCAGTTTCTGGGTCATGGTTTCCCAGCGGGGCCGTGTATAACTGGTGAGAGAACATAGGAACGAACATCATTGTTAATGCAACAAATGATGCAGATGAAAAGACACATGCAGCACAAATAGAACGCCACTCATGCTTAGTGCAAAGACGGGCTTTATTGTTTGTCCAAGTCCTGGATTTAGAGTTGGGTTTAATGCAATAACAATGACTTGATCCGCACTGTATTTTATCCAAAGCCAGATTTTATCTACCCAACCGGGTTAGAGTTAGCCTCTTTATATCTACACAAAAGACACATCGGATGCCCCAGAACAGCTTCAATACTGTGCTATCAATGGATTGTAATACTGCCAAACACTTAGAGAGTTCTTAAAAAATGTTTGAGGGGCGCTGGTTTAGCTCAGTTGGTAGAGCAGGCGCCCTGTGTACAGAGGCTACAGCCCTCGATGAACTGATCGCAGGCTCGACTCCCGGTCTGCCGATCATTAGGTGCATGTCATCCCCACATCTCCGGTCTCTCTTCAGCTGTCCTTTCCAATATAAGACAAAAAACAACCACTGGGTTAAATGGTAAATGGACTGTACTTAGATAGCGCTTTTCTAGTCTTTGCGACCACTCAAAGCTACCTTTACACTACATGTCACATTCACCCATTCAGACACTGATGGCAGAGGCTGCTACGTAAAGTGCCCAACTGTCTATTAGATATCACAGTCATACCCGTTGGCTATGCCACCGGGAGCAATTCTGGGTTCAGTGTCTTGCCCAAGGACACTTCGACATGTAGCCTGAGGGAGCTGGGGATTAAACCTCCGACCTTCTCATTGAAAGACGACTAACTCTTCCACTGAGCCACAGCCGCCCACGGGTTACAAATTTGTTACACTGGGATAACTTTACCGAGAACCAATGGAGTCAAAATAATGTTACACACTGACGCTAGGTCAAACACCCCTTGGTATTGGGTCAAGTTAACCCACTATTGCGTTGGTGCTCGTGCTATTTTTAGTGTGTTCTCTCAGGTGTTGGTAGATTGTGTGTAATGTGCCTTGGTTTACCTGGTACCTCTCAACAGAACTGAGTCCGCGGTTTGACTCTGGCACTTAAACAAATCTGGCGAGGCTCGAAGCGCCCAAACCATCTCTTTGGCATTTTATTTGGCATATAGTATATCGATGACAGATTTTATGCAAAAACAAAATTAACAGAGAAAGAAGCCTGCCAAGAGTTTTGACTGCCAGGAAGTGAATCTCTAACAGTGGTGGTGGGTGTCTTCTGCTCTCAGTGTAGGTGCAGAGCTGTGCAACAAGCCAAACACGCTCCAGCAGATGGCCTCTTTTTTTTATTTTACATAAAGTTAATGTGAAAAAACGAAGATTCAATCAAAGTGATAACAGTGAAAAATCGATGGAATTAAAAGTGAGAGTCTGCATGAGGAGGCGGTTGGGTGGATGGATGGATTAGAAAAACACAACTTTTACTGCGTGTTTTTTTATCTCTATTTACTGATTCTACATAGAAATGTAGAACCTGTAGGCAGGGGCGTGGAGTTTAGGGAAGGCAAGTGTTCTGGTTTCTGTTTGTTCTACGCTTGTAGTCAGAGTAGTATTGACCAATCACGAATCAGCAGGCTGTGGCGTATGCAGGCTCTCTGTGTGGAGAGCAAATGCAGGCAGAACGTAATGCCCCGTAATGACATCCCGGGTCCCATCAGCGTCATTTGACAGCGATTTTGCTTCTTATTAATCTCTATAAACAGACGTCTGCAGCAAGTTCAGCTAACAATCTGCTCTAGATCTAAAATTCAACTTGAGATAAATTCCCTTGATGCTGTGTCATGAAAGCTGTTCAGCTTTTCGATTTCCTGACTTCCTTGAATGCATCAGATCGATCCGACCTCTTTTCAACAAACGAGCATTTTAAAGATTTTTTTGGGGGGCTTTTTATGCCTTTATTTTAGACAGAGGGAAGTGGATAGTGGAGGAAATGGGGGACGAGAGAGGGGGGATGACACTAGGCAAAGGGCTGAGGGCGGGAGTTGAGCCCGTGGCCGCCGCATCGAGGACTGTAGCCTCTGTATATGGTCGCTGATTTAAGCGCTGAGCTAAACCAGTGCCCAAACGAACATTTTAAAAGTAGTTTTATTCTCTTCTTGAGGACAGACCTGTTAAAGCTTCATTTTTACTTTTTACAAATCTGCATCATGATGTTGAAATTTCTGCAAAGGTAAGCCCTGTTAATTAAAGTCAATCACAAGAAAAACGTTTTCTGTAAACAATGCAGCACGCAGAAAAGGAAGTCTTGACTGGAAGTTGTTTATCGCTAACAGCTGGCTTCACGCTCAGCATGTTCACCGTTGTCCTCAGAGGCTATATCGTCGTCAGACTATAGCCGATGGGATCTGCGACTGATGTTACCTTGATGATTAAGGTCCTATAACTTATTTGCCTTTAATTACAGCAGTAAACCTAAAGATCATATAACATAACAATCACAAAAAATAAAGTAGATTAAATATTTCAGTTTTTCCAAAGCTAATTTTGTGCAATTAACCTCTTAAATGTTTATTATGTTCTGAATTGTACAATAACAAAATCCCTCCAGTTAGCTAACTTTACATGAATGTCTTTCATCAAATGAGGTATGCATAAAAAATAGCTTTAACCTTACTGAAAATCCTCAGCAGGAGCGGTTTGCATACTGCGCTGCCTCTCTCTGCATCACCCATGATCCCACGGGTCAGGAAGCTTGGTTTGTGCACTGCCAAACAGGTAAACCCATCAAGCACACAACTGCAGCTGACTTCTTTCAGTGGAGACTGGTACTATCTCGGCCAATTTAGAAAATAAATATGGAGCCAGTGTTATATTGTTTTTTCCAGCTAAAATGTTAACAAGGCATTCACTTTGAAGTCTGGCTGGATAGTTCCAAAAAGGGAACGCGTAAAGCTAATGAAGACAAACAACACCAACCTCCAACAGGAAAAGAACAACTTTAATCAAGAGCCAAAAGTAAAAAACCCTTAAAAGCTCTTCATAAAGCCTGCACTACCAACAAATGAACAGAACTACTTGTGGAATTACTGCTAGCTGCTCTAAGGGTTTATACTTCCTATAAAAGATCATTAGTCAAAAGTGATTGTCCACAAAATAGAAAGCCTAGAAAATTTGGAGTTCAGTTTAAAATGACACTGAAAACAAACTCCTTATGTTCTGCTAATTCTACCATCCATTAGTGGGAGAGGAAATACGTCATGTGAGATTTTAACATCACTGAAAAGTTTTAGGGAGGATTTGAGTCTCAAAGTTTCTGACCTGAAAATGATCTCTGTCTCTGGTGCTCACAGAAAGGCCCCCCACGTCCAAACCGGGATTTCAACCAGGAACCGTCTAGCTGTGAGTTGTCTGCGTTAAACATACATTTTCAGTAAGCTTGCATAGACATACTTCCCCAGTGTGTGTCTGTGTGAGGCAGGTGGGAGTCTTACAGCCACAAATTAGCTGGTAATGAGGGTCTTCTCTGGTAATGGGTGAGGCTCTGTTGGCTGAAGGGAACAAAAGGTCAAGCTGCGAGAGCTGCAACAAACAGGATTAAAGGTCAAACCCAACACTGAAGCATTATTCAGCTCAGAGTCTTTACAGGTTAAACAAAACATACATATTTATGTAGGCTGGGATGTGCATGCATTTGCATGTGCGTGTTTGTGATGGCTGCAAAACGGACTACTTGATTGAGGCACATGTTACATTCTGTTTTCCTGGTATTTGACCTCTGCAGGAAAAAAAATAGCTGGCTACACTGTTTGTCTAACCTCTGTTTTAATTCAGATGATATCCCCGGGATGTATGTGTGCTCATGTACCAGAATCAACACACAGAGGGAGAGCACTCTCATGTGTTTTGCTCTTGATATACGTTGTGGAATCGTAGCCAACGTGCAGAAAATGTGTTGATATTTGAACCGAACAGCCAAACAAATTCACTCTTTGGTTTGAGCTCCTTCAGGAGTTTTGTCCCCCAAATTTGGGAAACAATTCGAACAACTAATACGGCAATAAAAAAAAAGCAGTTTTTATTGGCTGTGTTGCTTGTGAGCGAGGAAGTGGGATATGGGGAGTACTTGGCAATGCCGCAGGACGGCTGCAGAGCAGGACACACAGCATGGGCAGCTTGCGCACCGTGGGGACAATGCTGAATTTGAGATGAAGTCTATTGGCGTGGATTTGCAACTTATTAATAAGATTATTCTTTTTTTGTATTTTTGCCTTTATTAGACAGTGTGATGGCAACAGGAAGACAGGAAACTTGGGCAGAGAGAGGAGTGTATGACAAGCAACACAAGGCCCCCAGCTGGAATCGGTCGACGACATGCAAGCTATGTACCATGGGGAGTTATAATTAGCTACAAAGTACTGCTACAGCAATGAGGCGTTTCAAAAGCTACAGCTACACCAATATATTGGTATACTAAAAGAATCTAGTATATGTTGCAAGTTGGATTTTAAGAAGAGAAAATACTATCACGAAACACATTGGGATGAACTGTATCCCTCATGAGGTAGATATCTCTTATTAGCGGCCACTGAAAAGAGATCCTACAAAGCGTCCTTATCAGACACATTCAAACCGGTAGGCAGAGGGTGTGCGTGCAGAGAAACTGTAAGTTTCCTAAGCCCTTGAAATTTTTCATGGGGTTCCCAAACCCTGATTCTTCCCGCCATGATGGATTCAGTGCATTAATAATACACTGGGCCACTATTATTCTGGGACATCCAATTTAAAGTGATGAAAAAGTAATACAGTGAAGCTTGAGTCAAATGAGAAATGTGAGAAAAGAGATATAAAGGGCTTTCTTAGAACGGGGAGATGTGCAGAATATCATATTAGTCCTGTGTAAATTACTCCTGTGCAATTTACTAAGTGCTCAGAGCACTGAAAGCTTGGCCGGACCCCCGAGACCAGGAGCATTAAACTTTATAGATTAGAAAGGCTGTGTATGCACAAAAGCAGAACTATGTAATCTGCATCAGATTTATGAGCCTCAGTGCACAAATTGCTCATTGTCATACAGATCAGTCGTTGTGAAATTATGCATAAATGACAACTACTACAGCTTAGCTAAATATGCTGCTTTCAAGTTCATCTTTATCAACTCCAAAATTGTGCCGTATGTGTGCCTATTATATTTGATAGTTGTTATTTCTTGGAAGACATGATTCAACTTGGGAGGGGTGGAAGTGCTGCATATTTGGTTTGAAAATGTCCCCATTAACATTTATTTCGACATTCATTATGCAATATTCTTATCTGCACTTTAACTTATTTTGAAAACGTGCCTCATTTTACTCATGGCAAAGTGCCATTATTGTTGCACAAAACATAATAGAATATATTTGGAACTCAGCTTACAAAAACTTGAGGAGATGACCTGCACATTCATGGTTTAACCACTTTGTCACTCCTTGTCAACGCACACAAGGTATTAGCTGTGTCCCAATCCAGAGGCCATATTTGAATGCCGATTGAGTAACTGAAGTGCGTCGAAGGTCGTCCTGATTCGAAAGCTCCTTCAGGTGTGGCCTACAAATGCATCCTCCATTTCCCTGGCTGCGAAGAATCCATCGGGTGCATCCCTCGCGGCCCATCGTATCCCAAGATGCATTGTGTGCTAATTCAAACGAAATGGTGGACTTTTAAACGGCCAAGGAATACACTTTTAGATTTTTTGTTTTCAACTCAATCGAATCGCAAGTGTTACACATTTTTAAGAAAATGAAAGGGCCGTTGAAACAAATTCTTTAAAATAAGAGGTTAAGTTATGCGACATAAGTTATGCTAGCTAGTTAGCCCGCTAGCTACCTGTTGCTAGGCAACAGGAGCAGCGTTTGGTGACGCAAGGGTAGACCAGACCGTCTCATTTCAGGTCAGCTTTAACGGTCAGGCTATGAATGGAGCATCCTCCGTGGACGCTGCTCCTTCGAAGGCTGCAGCCCGTGGATTGGGACACAGCTATTATCACTTATTCTGTCTTTTAAGAACCTTGCTCAGGTTGAAAATAGTCACTGGGCTCCATTTACTAATAAAAATAATAAAGGTGTAATTTGTCCCACCATAATACTGTAGGTGCAATAAAGCTAACAGGAGACTAAGCAAGATGTCAGTCAAGTGCAGTGTTTACATGCCTACAAAGTCATTGGAAAAGGTTGTCTCAGCCACAATAATTGTTTTTTGGCCTTAATGTCTTTATTGAGTGGATAAAGTTGGAAACAGGGGAAGACAGTGGGGATGACACGCGGCAAAGGGCCGAGGGTCGGAGTTGAACCCAAGGCCGACGCATCGAAGACTATAGCCTCTGTATATGGCCGCCGATTTAACCTCTGAGCAAAGCTAGTACCAGCCAATAATTAAGATTCCACATTTGTGTTTAGCACAGGCCTTTAAATGGAAGACATTTTGACATGTGACTGCAGGAAACACAAAACATTGTACATTATAGCAACAGCAAACATAACATGTGAAAAGCTGTCTTTAGCCCACTGGCCATGCTAGCTCCTGCGGTACTGAATGTGCTCACAACCCTCCTAGTCCTTGCATTTTGTTACAGCATGCACATACATTTACTATTTACCTGAGGTTCAACACAAACTTACATGCTTAAGGTGAACACAGTTACAAAGTCATGAAAGTGCTGTAATTGTAAGAGCGGGTGAGCTCATAACTCAGTGATGCCATCTGCTGAAGAAGCAATATTTTTAAGAGCTTCAGACTAAGTTTGAATATAATTTGTAGTTAATATAATTTATAGTTTGTATAATTTGTGCATGAATCCTTGCGTAAGACCTTTAACAATAAAATGCAATTACCTTTAGATTTTAAACTTAATTTAGAGGCTAACAGGCTGTAGCAGCTAGCTACAAGCTAGCGCTAGTGTCCCTTGTAGTTCTGGGGCTATAATTCTTAGTGGATCATTCACTGTTGCCACAAAATGCAGGCTCCTCTGCTAGGCCGTGAGGGCGAAGATTCATCGCAGAAGTACAAATCAGGCTTATGTGTGGAACATTTAGAAAGAAGTGAAGGGGAGGTAAAGAGGACGTTACAATAAGAGATTCCTTCACTTGAAGAAATGTAAGATGATGTCTGAGAAATTAGGCAACACAGGGGCGTCTCCTAACCCATGTATTCACCCCTGTCCCACACTGGGTGCACTAATTGAGCCTATTCATCACTATGACTGGATCAATTTACCCTTTGAGGACACCAGCCCCCTTATACAAAATTAAGTGAATCAAATTTATATTCTGTTTCCTCCGTCCTCTCCCTTTCTTTCTCCTTATCGCTCTCTTCTCTCTCCACCTTTCTTCTAAAAGCCTCAGGGGGGAGCAAAGAGAGAGAGCACGGGGTACGTATAAAAAGCAAGGCGCGCTCACTGCCAGAGAGTGATGAGAAATCCACTCCAAGCTAATGGAATACAAAGACAACGTCTCCCTAATTTTCAATCCAATTACCTTGTGATTAATGCTTTCGGTGGGGGGGTCGTTCTTCAGCGCGGTCGTCACTCACTTCACCTGATTAAATAGCCAGTTCTTTGCCAAAACAATCAGACGCAGATTTGGTGCCGCTGCAATTGTTACTCAAGAGGGGGAACTTCAGAGGAGAGAATCAGAAAGATTATAATTACAATGTTATGCAGATTACAGATATTGTGTGAGGTGGATGGTCTGAGTGTGTAGGTGCACGCTGAAGCGGCCCCTGCAGCTGTCTGTCTGTTTTAGTCCCCGTCAGATAGAAGGCAAGAAAAGCACCAGAAAAACACTTGTGTTAACTCTGGGATTATTATCAAAGAGAAACTACATTTTGATTCCTCGTTTTTCTTCTGTTGAACACGCATGGCTGAGCATTTTCAGAGATAACAATATACAAACACAACATAATGAACTTTATTATCCCCCCTGATGATTATGCGCGTACTTCTAAATCAGCCCTAGTTTACATTCGCTGAAGGTCTATCGCAGCTGCAATTGACTGCAATTGACAGCTTGCACAACTTGATTCAATTTGCGTAATAATGAAATCTAATACTCGGCATCAGGAAGGGCACATTTGTTGACAAGCTTAACAGCGATGGACTGCCACGAGTGTGTACTAGGAGTTTATTAGCGTGAAGGTTTGTGTGTGCAAATAGTATTTCAGTGTTTTTTCTTAGAGTGTGCCCCTGGGTGTGTATTTCTTTTGTGCATGCGTGTTTGTTAGTAGAAAATGACCTTGAGCTGTCAAGATGTGCCAGGTTTTCCCTACACACTAATCTCCAAGATGTTTTTCAGGGCTAAGTTGCCTCAAGCAGAACAATTGGAGTGAAAATAATTCTTTGTGATGATTCCAGCACATCACAATTGAAACAAATAATATTTTACAGCACAAGTGTCTCCATTACTAAAGATGTCCTTTCTGCATGGGATCCTTTTTTAAAGTACTTTAAGTCGGCAATTATAGGGGCCACATTAACATACATATGAGAGGAGCATACCAAAGGGAGGAAGTCAGCTGACATAGTACACAGAGCGATAAAGTCCACATCAGGAGGTGGTTGGGGTGGATGGATATTTGACTTGCACCAGGAGACTGGGGTGTGCATTCCCATGTGAGACCAAAGACAAAGTTGTTTAGTTCAAAGTTACATGTATAACAATTCTTTACTTACTTCTTTTATGATTTCCATTAACAACCTTACTTTGACCAAAACCATGATATTTTTCCTAAACCTAATTAAAGTGGTAATCTCGAAGAGCTCAGTGTCGTTCTCTTTGGCGATACCTATGGCGATAAACGGTAATTGCGGGAGCACACCTCCCAGATATCCAGACAGTGTTGCATGTGTGACGTCCACGGTTGGCTCTGGTTGTAACTCTTGATTTTCCTGGCTGACAGTCGCTTTCCTTTTTAGACTGTTTGCCTTCATCTGAGCATCAAATTTGTTTCTTTTTCTTTGGATTTTCACTTATTGTTGAAGTTGTATCTGTAGTCATCGTCATTTCTTTGTTTGTTCAGCCATAGTAGATTACTGTTTACTCGCAACACTTGCAGAGACCGGAAAAGCAGCCGCTTAGCTCCGTCTACCCCCTCTGGCAGACCAACCACTGCTGGCTGATGGAAAACACATCACTAACGGGGCGCCGCTTGTGATTTTTTCTGCGAAAGTTGCCTCAGACGCCCAGTCTGTAATACTGCAAATGCAAAGGCTTTCATCAGTGGGCCATAGGCACAATCACCTTTGTGTTACCTTATTTAGGGATAGATAGTGACTTAACAGACATTTATTTACATGAAAATCTTCCAGATTATAGTTGAGGGCCCTGGTGTAGCTCAGCTGTTAAGGCTCATGCTCCCATGTATAGATGCTCAGTCTTCCACACAGCGACCCCGGGTTCAACTCCAACCCTTGGCCCTTTGCTGCATGTCAACTCCACTCTCTCATCCCATGTTTCTGACGCTATCCACTGTCCAGAAAAGGCAAAGGCCAGAAAAAAATATTTTAAAAACCCTAAACTGTTGTCTTTAACAACGTAAATCACATATGTATCATTGTTACTTTGACAATGAAGGTCAAGCTACATTTAACCTGCCGTTGCGGACGTGTGATACAAGAAGACAAAGAGAAAGTGAGAAAATATTGTTTTGTAATTTGGGTGAACTGGCCCTTTAAGAACATTTTCACCCCACACACACACACACAAACACATACACACTGTTGGTGTCATATTGCTTGTAATTATCAGTGAACATGTGATTTCCCCCCTGTTATAAACATCTGCAGGAACACAGACCCCACCATGCTGAAACAGAGTTTAGACAAGCCGGCCATCTGCAGCGGAAAAAGCTCGGAAAAATAAACAGCGAGACAGCTCCGCACTGCAATCAAGACAAAGCAGCCATAATGTAATGGGATGTTTACATGCCTCGGGGCTGTGTTGAAGTGTCATTATATGAAGGGAGCACTTAATTCTTAAGCCAGGTCTGGGCAGAAAAATGACAAAGAATATAAAGCTTGGCACAGGCTTGTTTTGGCCTTGGGGCTGAATTTAACCACTTTGATAGGTTGACGTCGCTGTATTGTGCTTTTACTGCTCTCATCAGTTGGAACCTACTGTTTGCATCGAATTTGTATTTTAAGATGAGATGAATTTATCCTAAGAGAAAGGTCACTGTGAATCAAAATCAAGTCCTCTTTTGTTGTCTCAATATAACTTACTATGTTACTAAACGTCATCTTTCCCATCTGCTTTTCTGGTGCAATGAACTTTATTTAAATGAGATATCTCCACTCAAATAAATTAACCCTGCAAAGGTCCCTTCAGTGCATTACACTGTGAAACCTTTTTGATGATTAGGCCATAGAAAGCACCTGTCAGCATTTATCAGTCATCCATCACACTGCTGTTAGCTGGACTTTAATTCATTCAGTGTAGCCCACTATGACAGGATTGTGCACAACTCTATCAATATTTCATTTCTGGAAGCTACAGCAGGGCCGTGGACTGTATAGGAAAACACATATTGTGTTTATGGTTCCTGTTTGTATGCTCACACAAGAGAGAAGAGAATCCTAGAGATAATGTCGGATGGGAAAGGGTAAGAATTTAAGACAAAAGATGACAGCAATGAATCCACAGTAAAAGATAACGTATATAAATATAAGCACCAACTAAACCAGGGAGTTATATCCCATAAGAATCATCTGGTGCACACAGACGGATCTTAACTGTCCAGTACCCAGGCAGACTGGCTGCTACATGAAGCTACCTCTTGGCTGCATTGCAGATATAAAATTCATATTCTGTGGCCGAAGCTTGATCTTCCTCCTTCTCCCTGCAACAGGGCCTGAACAGAATGTAATCATGGAGAGAAACGGGGGGGATCAGTCTTCTGCTCTACCTGCCACTCTGTATCTCTCTTTTCTTTAATCTCTCTGCAGCAATAAAAGACATGTATTTGATGTTTGATATTGCTGAGGCCACTTTAAAGTGTCCATTAAAGCAGGTGAATGTCAGGCAGTTTAGGAGGCAGAATTTTATTGTCTCTTAAAGGCATAACGGCACTTTTGTTGGATGAATTGTACGGCTGTATAGCATCCGGCGAGCAGCTGTTTATAAGAGCAGACATTAGATAAGCGTTAATTTGAGGGATGCATGATATTGGAATTTTTTGCCGATATTTCCAACCCTTTTTGCCGATTGCCGATTTCAATACCGATATATGTCATGTATCGTGTTTTTTTCCCACCTAATTGCAGAGAACATCAAGTCTCCCCTGTAGTTGATATCATGCCTACTCTTATTGTAGTGGCTAAAAACTGCCGTACCGCAGACATCTTGCACCCTTCTTCAAGCTTGACGGAAGAGGCGTGGTGCAGGCAGTGCATGCGCACACTCACGTGTCCTCCATAATGTCCTAGCATTATGTCAAGCTATTTTAGGGAATCATCGAGCATGTATAGATGTTTTATCGGTGGAAAATATCGGCAGAAAAATGATGTATCTGTCGATGCCGATATGTCATTTTCAAGCCATAATCTGCAGATGCCGATAATGTGCCGATAATATCATGCATCCCAAGTTAATTTTTTACAAATAATCTTATCTTTGAAAACAACACTGGAAGTGTAGTATGAATTATACTGTCCTGGATTTACAAAGCATAGGGAAGGAGTATGACTGTCAGAAGAAGTGAATGTCCTCTGCCTTGTCGTTCTGCTGAAATATTACTGTCCTCAGAGGTTGTTCCTGTCCTAGAGAGCACTCAGCAGATGCTCAAACAAGCATTTTTTTTTTTAGGGCTGAACTGGGCTGATGCCAGTTCTTCAAGAGGAGGACATAAAAGTACAGAGTAACTAGGCTATGATCCTTATACTGTCTATTTCACTGTACCTATAATGCATGCTTGTTTCCTGGGTAATAAAAATAGGAAGCTTAAAACACAAAAAAAATAAAGGCTTAATTGAGTGAGTGAGTGAGTGAGTAAGGTGAGCGATCAACCGAGCAGTTGAATGAGTAATTCAACAAGAGTGCGAGCTGGATGACTGATCCGCTGACTGACTGACAGTGTGACAGCTGACTGATTGTCTGAGTGACTGATGTCCAGGTAAAGCTTTACTGATTCTTAGCATACTAATCATGACATTGCACAGGAAGAGGGGAGAGGGTGTGAAAGGGAGAGAGAGGGGAGCGAAAGAGAGAAAGAAAGAGAGAGACACAGAACCAGAGATGGGGGAGCAGCAGGTGAGCAGAGGGAGCTGCGTGAGGCTTCGCTGGAGTGCAGTTCCAGGTTGCTCCAGATAAGACTCAAACAGGAAATTGCAATATGGAGGCACAGTGTCTCAAGTGGAATACTAAGAGACTCGCTCTCTGTGTGTGTGTCTCTCTCCATAAGTCTTCTATAGAGGACAGTATGCCATTGAAATGCTTAATGCATTTGCTTTATGATTATTGCTATGGTACTAAACTTTGTAATGGTCATATGAAACAGTGTAACTGCTCTAATTATGAGGCCTTACATTCTCTCTATGTACTACAGAGCACTGCACACAGCCTGCAGGATATATTTCAAAAGGAAGGCACTGAAACATTATAGGGAAGACATTTATCACAATTTATCCATATTTATAATCAGTTTTTGGTTTTTACATTTAGGATTTCTTATGAAACCAACTACACAGACAGACAGTATTAACATGACTCTACTTCTGTGAATGTTTCCTTTTCTTTTGCGTGCTTTGAGGCTTCAAATGACACTTTTTGATTGCAGCAGGTCTGCAGAGCAGCCAGCAGGGGGGAGTGCTGGTCTCTGCTAAATGTGACAGGAAAAACCCTCATGCACACGCACACGCGCACATTATGTATTTGTTCCGTAGCTCTTTTTGAGAGAGACTACTTACAACCACATGATACAGTGTAAGCCTTCAACTTTAACTTCTTTATTTCTTGGCCCACCACCAGCAGGAGAGAGTTTCGATTGTGTGACCATCAAACTGCACTTTTATCAAAAAGAAAACGATCTGACTGACCATCTTTTCAAACAGGCAAAACTTACATGTGCCATTCAGAATCATATGACATCAGTGTCTGGCTCAGCACACTCTACAGGGGATGCATCCGTGTTGCAGAAACTTAAACATATGTGACATACAAACTATTGCAAGTGACTATGTGTAAGAGAGTGTAAATAAGCATCTGCATCCCAGCCGGTACACCCATGTGGGGTCCCAAATGGAATACCTAACTGGGGCCCAGCAAATGATGTCCTCAGTTTGCATGGAGGCCCCTCATAGGTTTGCCCAGATGTATTGATGGAGGGCCCTTTGATTGGCTTGGACAACATCCAATAAAAATGAAATATAAATACCCACATTTGTGCAGTATATTTTGTATCATTTGACATAAAATGGCTACAAAGTCAAACAAACTAAATTGCTCATTTCGAGTATTTAACAAACAGTATCTTGACTCTGAATTGTGGCTGTTGGGACGCTGCACTTTCTTCCACTATTGACCAGCTACCACTGGTCAAGGCAAAGCTAAGATCTCTTCCTGCTTGAAGACTCCTCTTATATTGACCAATTCTGCCCGGGATTAAACCACTCAGCTCCAAACTGGTCGATGAGGGCTGGACCCTGAGCTCACAGGTGGAAAGCTGATTGCAGCTGGAGAGGGTACAGTGACAGAGAGAAGGACAGAAACACAACAAGAAACCAATGCCGTTCACTAGCAACACACTTTTTGGCTTTTAATTACGTGACTTGTCTGATTGGGAGGCGGACAAGACGGATAATTAATTTAAAAAATCATTCTGAACTCACAGAACTTTATTCTCCAGGGGGAAATATTAATCAGCACTTAACAGTTGGTTTCAAAGAGAGACGACAGCTCTGCCGGTCCCCTGATCATTGTGGGAGAAGGGGGAGTAGTTGCATGCTCGGTTAGCTATGAAGCTAAGCAATGCTACGCAAGGCTTAGTAAACAAATACAGGCTTAAGCGGTAGTGTCTGAGCGGGCTGCTCAGAAGCACAAGTTCTCCAGGTCAAAGAGGGCCACATTGCCTTGCTTCAACATCATATCCACATGCTCCTCGAGAGCAGTCTTGGGTACCTAGTTCCATCCACAACTGACGCAAACACAGAACCTAATGGGACAAGTCCAGCTTAAAGTTCTCTTCATCATTTGAACAGTACTTAAGTTTGACTCACTGATACTGCTTTGTGCTGCACAGACCACGTGTGCCTTCGCTAATTGGGGTGTAGAGGAAACCAGGTAAGAGCCACTCAGGAACTTTACAGCACTGGCTTGGGTGTCCAGGCACCAAAAGGTCAGTAAGACCAGTAGAGAGGGAGGAAGAGTAAGTACAGGCAAATAAGAGATCTACATGTATATCAAAACAAAATGAGGAAGAAGAAGATGGAATCTATGGGCCATTAAAAAGAGCAAGGAGGATAACAGAAGAGTGGAAGAAGGAGGATTATGGGAGGACGACCGCAAGAACTGGAGGGAAATATGTCATCGCAAATATGTGGACAACAAAATATTACACCTATCTCTCCTTCCAAAACCATGGGCATTAAAATTCCGCTGCTACAACTCTTCAATGAAAGGCCCTCTCCAAGATTTGTGAACCTGCCTGCAAGGTTCCGCTCCTATCTAAAGTCAATAGCATTTGTAAGTTTGGGAACAATGTCAGGTTATGAAGCCTGGCTCACAAATTGTGTGATGTTGTTAGATGGGATTGAGGTCAGGGCTCTGTATAGGCAGGTTCTTCAAAACCAAACAAGGGGAACAAGTCCTTTATGAACCTTGTTTTCTGCTAGGGCATACTGTCATGTTGAAATAAGGAAGAGCGTTCCAAAAACTAATGCCACACAATAGGAAGTACATTATTTTTTTCAGAATCTTTGACCACTGGTCCTCCTCCACCACACTTCCTAGTTGATACTCAGCTTTAGAGATTTATCAGTGTGGACTTCACAACGGTGCAGTAGTGAGCGCTGTCGCCTTGCAGATAGAAGGTTCCTGGTTTGAATCCCAGTTTGGACACAGGAGGTCTTTCTGTGTGGAGTTTGAATGTTTTCCATGTGCATGCCTGGTTTCTCTCCGGCTCCGGCTTCCTCCCACTGTCCAAATACATGCTCGGTTCATTGGTGACTCTAAAATTGCCCGTAGGTGTGAATGTGAGCATGAAAGGTTGTCTGTCTCTATGTGTCAGCCCTGTGATTAACTGGTGACCTGTCCAAGTGTAACCCCGCCACTAGCCGAACGACAGCTGGGATTGGCTCCTGCCCCCCCATGGCCCTGAACAGGATAAGCAGTATAGATAATGGATGGGTGGATTTAACAACTGAGATTAAATGGCAGTATATGCTTAATTTTTGCACTTACAAGCAGCAGCTCTGACTGAGGCTTATAACAAAATCAAAAAGAGTGTCCATTCACAGTTTGCCTGCTGCAGAGCTAAAGAATAAGGCGCCTTTTTTCATTTGTTCCCAATGAGCCGCCTAGAAAAAAAGTGTTGCACCCAGCGTCTTTTTCCAGAGCGCTCCGCTTTATTTGTGACCTTTTTCGAGTTGAAAATCTCGGAACTTTTCAGAAAGGCGCTGGTGTCGTCGCCACCACTTTTTGTCAGGCAACCAATCAGATGGGGTGCCACTCGTCACCCTGGTTACCATCAATCATGGAGGAGCAACTTATTTTGGCCGTTTCTCTATATCTGGAGCTGTGTATATGACAAACAGTATCACAATAGAGACCTGAAAAGCCCATATGTAGAAGCAGATCCTGACACTAAATGTTGGCAAGTGTTGTGCTTTTATCGCTCTATGCATTGTAAGCTTGTTGTTAGCTTTGTAGTAAGTTGAACTTATTGTTGTCATAGAAACAAACCGTCATTTTTTATTTCACCGTGTGCAGCGAAGCGCTTCATCCCAGCTCCCCTGCCAGCTCTTTTCCGCCAGAAAGGGGCGCTACATGGATGTGTGCAAAACGTGCCTTGTCAGTTGCAAGACTGCTTTTTTTGGCCTCTTATTTCCGCTGTGATTTTCCCAGAACTTTGCATTATCTTGGAAGGATGCAGCGTTAATAGGGCATGAAATTCTAAGAAAACCAAACTGATGATGTCAGTGATGCAGGGCCTGAAGCATGTTGTCGTCAAGAATCAAAAATTAACAAGTTTGACAAACGAGGGACCGCAGCCAAATCGACAGCGTTGGTTAGATGAACTCTGGAATCCTATATGCACTCACTTTATACACACACCATATAAATCATATGTACTGTTATGCATATTAACACACCCCCACACCTAATTCAGCACAAAAATCCGGAGTAAAAGCAACTCTTGGCTTGGCTCCCTTCATAAAGGGCATAAATCAGGAGAGAGAAAAACACACTGTAGAGTCATAAACAGAGCACATAATGCACATTATGACATTGTTACAATTATGACATCGCTTTATAGTTCCTTTGGAAAATGCTGGCATAATAAACACTGCATGTAAGCTTGAATGAAGATGGATAGACTACCTGTCAAAATTAGGGAAAAAAAGGTACTCCACCTTGCAAGCTTTCTGACAGTTGGATTAACTCGTAGTCCACAGAGGGAGGGGAAGTTCCTTAATTATCAACTTAGCTGTCTGAAGCAGAAACCGCACAATATTGTAGCAGAGACGCTCTCTGGCTCACTGGGTATATGAAGAGTTGCTTTTATTCTTCATCATGGTGTAAACAACCCCGAGGGGGATGGGGAGCACGTTCCATAAGAGTGTTTCTGACACTGCTTTTGGACTCCTGTCTCCAAGGACCCCAGATCCACTACACCGACAAAGCTTAGCATCATTAAGCATAACCCATGCTGAACAAGACAATGGCTTCTTCTTCTTCTTCTTCTGCTGTAGTCATTAGGAACTTGCGAGACTCAATTGCACGACTTTGACACATAGAAGAGTCATAGTAACTTCTAGGTGCAATGCAGAATAAGAGATTTGGAACACATTGTGGGTTATGAGAAGGATAACAGCGTCAATAAATGAATTATGAGATCATGATTTTCATATGCAGCCTTGTTCAGTCATGACCAGATTAAAGTATAATGTTTGGAGAGCAAGGTTGTGATAATTAAACCAACTTTATGATGAGAAGAGAGATTCCTATAGGAAGGAGGAACATAATAACACTTGAATTATTAATAACTATGACAGCTATGGGTGCTACTGCCAACAGAGGTGAGAATTACATTGCATATGTTGTATATCTAATAAGACCTCGGGATACTTCATTAACATATGAAGGACGTGTATATGGTAGCAGGCAGTGGAAGGGGGACTCCAGGATGGTTGCAATGCCGTCTTCTGCAGCCCAGTCAGAGGTCCATCATGCAGGCACGCTTAGGTGCACCTTGGTGCTCTCTGCAAGCAGCTAAGTCAGTCAGACAGAAAGTCATTTGCAACTAAAACAGTTCCTTGTGCAGGTACTTATGGAAGCCCTTAGTGGACATGCATCCATACTTTTTATTTACCGCATATTCCTGTGTTAACGAGTTATTTCTGGTCGTTTTCACGAGACCTTGACTCATCTTCCTCCGTTCATCTCGAGATGACAAAGCTGGTTTTCAGTGATAACAGGATCATTTTCAGACAATCTGGGGAAAAAAAACAATAGGCTGGTCACTGTGATATTACAGACTACCACATGCCATGCTGACATTGCCCACACTAATAAGGTAAGTAAACATGAAGTTAAGTCTGTTTCTATGTTCTTTTTGAGCCTTTGCAGCTCTGGGCTCTGGGGATACAAGTTATGATCATCGGACGTTAGAGTGGTGCGTTATTTCGTGATGACGTGATAAATAAGTCGAGATCTCGAGAAAACGACCAGAAATTACTTGTTATCATGGTAAATAACATGTCCGCTAAGGGCTTCCGTAGGTGCGCTTAAGGATACAGTGTCATTCTTTCTGCCTTAGTCTCATACAGAAATAGTTTAATACAGCAAGATGCCTCTCTGCCTCCTTATGTGAGTGAGCTATTCCAGGTTGCAGTGCATGTGTATTACTTATCACTCGTAGGAGTACTGCATCAGTTCCATGTCAATTCCCTCGGTAGATGTAGGATTAAAAGGCTCCTTGGCCTGATCTCCTTTGTCTTACTGACTTTGTTCCCCACCTGGAGAGCCTTGATATTGGAGGAGTGCCTTTGTTGCTGGCCACATCCAGTTTAAAAAGGTTCTGTAGCGCGAGCAGAGGGGCCGTTTCATCTATTTCAATGTAAACCCAGTAGGCAAATTACAGGGGGTTCTGAGAGGCCCAGCGGGAGTTTAACATCTAAAATGGTTCAGCATCACTCTCTCACAGGTGTTCACCATGGGGGATGTTCAGTGGTGGTACAAACCGACCTAAAATAGCACTTATTTATAATACAGGGTTCTTTCTCAGCAGCCGCAGTACTAAAGGGAGCAGCAGTCAAAGTTATATTAGTAGCTGTTGAGTTTTTGTGGACTTTGGAGAGTAGAGAAACTGAAATAAAAGGGATCATAGGGAAGCAACATTTACCCCACCAGTATTTAGACAGGGTATTCTATCCCTCCCAGTAATGGTGGTCAACAACATCCCATGTAACGAAACAGGCGAGACACAGTAAACGATGTAAATAATACATATCTACAGTGCAAGGCCCTGGCCTCGCATTGGGACAAATTTAGGGTTCAGCATCCAGCTTGAGGTCACTTCAGTATGTTAAAGGGAGAGCTGGGGAATGTAACACCAACCTCGCAATGAATAGATTTTCTGCTCCAGCCTTCTGAGCAACAACAACAAGTGTCTCTTGCTCCTCGTAGTAAGATGAATAACCTTGCTAAGGGCTAAGTTGCTACCACCAGCAGGCTAGGTTCTGGAGGAGTAATGCAAATTCACCTTTGACTGCCCTGAAGTGATGGAATAAAGAAGTCCTCCTTGGTGCACTGCTCTCTCGCTTTGACTTGTTGGCCTCCATCTCAGATTTAATAAAAAGCATTCAGTGGCTCAAGGGAGAACAAGCTAGCCTGTGTTGACACGCAGGCTGGTGTGGCACAGACACTATCAGCTGTATGTACCTTAATGTGCTTGTGATTGAGGTGTTTGTGCCACACACAACACAAGAGTACAACAGCAGTGATTCGATGCTGCAGATTTTGAAATTTCTCTGTTCGTAAAGGCAAGAGTCTACATACTATACTCTAAAACTTGATGCATAATGAAGCTTTTCCATTAAATGTGAAATCCTGTTTCACATTTTAAGACATATATATGTAATGTTACAGTGTTGGACGTCCAGACTAAACATGGGTGAAGTTACAAATCTGTAGGTAGAAGTATGTTGGAGTAATCCCAGGCTTGTCAGCTTTAGTCTGCAGGCTGCTGTGAACGCCACGTTTCACACAGTTATTTCTGGAGAGCTGGCCAATCAGCAAAAAGCGGGCTTCTAGGGGCGGGGTTTCTTGAAGGGACAGAGCTGACAGAGTCGTTTCAGGCAGAGGCTGTATGAGGGCCTGCACAGAGCACCAGTGTGAGACACATGAGGAGTTTCTTATATAGAAAAATAAATACATTCGACGCTCAGATGAAGGCAAACTGTCTAAAAAGAAAAGCGACCGTCAGCGAGGAAAATCAAGAGTTCCAACCGGAGCCATCCTGTTAAATTGGGAAGTGTCCTCCCACAATTCCCGTTTATCGTCATTGGGTGCCGCCAAAGAGAACAAAACTGATCTTTGAGATTATATATTTAACTGTGAATTATGCTAAACTACTCCACAAGTGTCAAAGAGTGAAATATGGAGCTTGAAATCAGCATAATACCTCCCCTTTAACGAATATAACCATAAACAAAAAGGGTAACAGTTTAAAAACTGGCATCACTTAAGAGTAAAATAGTATTGCTTCTGACCAAAAAGGCCCACTATTTTCGTTCCTGACAATAAAGTAGGAAAAATTAGATTATAATCTTACCTTTGGAGATAAAAACAAAGGTACATAATATAATGTATGTGTTATTATGTCGTGTTAGTGTGCGAGTGTGTGCATATGGGAGAGAGATGTATCTCAAATGAGATAAAACAGGACATCACTTTGCAGCAAAGACAAGATTTGACAACATTATTTTAAGGACTCTAGGGAAGCTGCAAACTCCTTGTTGGCTTTTTTTATGCTTTTGAACCAGCATCATCATGCACTATAATGACACTCTAGTAGCGCAGTCTTTTTCCCTCATTGGAAGTTGTGTTAGTTTTGTTAACGAAAATTCTCACGATAAATGTTTGTCAACGACCTTTTTTACATGACGAAGACGAGACATTGTCGAACTAAAAATAGATCGTTGACAATAAAAACTCTGACGACAAGTATGTTTTGACTAAAATGTTAGGTGGCACTGTCAGACATTTAAAATTCATGATATTTTCTCCCACTGAGCATCTAATCTGTCACTCAAAATACAAACAATGCATGCCTGTGCAGATCCCCCTGAATCCGACCCAGCCACACAGGTGAGGATGTCCCAAAGTGGCAGCTTGACAACAACGTATGCAAAAGGGGCGTTTTACGCGTCATTGACGCTTCTTCTAGACAAAGAGGAGCCATCATTGGCTGCCTGCTTCAGTCAGAATGTTTAAATAAGAAGTGATGATGAAAATATAAAATGTTTTTACAGTACAAACGAACACTGCTGCTGCAATCTGCAGCAGCAAATAAGGCACGCAAGGAATGTATGTGCTAGTGTAACTGCACGGCTTCGTTGCGTGGCCTTACATGCATAACGTTACGTTTCAGAAGTTTCCATAAACACATCTGACCTCAGCTGAAGATCTATATTTCCCACTGTCAGGAAATAATAAATAAAAGGACGGCGCTTTACAGCAGATTTAAAATATATGACTCTTAATTAATTATATTAAAGAGAGAAAACATTCGGACTAAAAGTAATGATTAAAATGTGACTTTTTATTGACTAAAACTGGAATAAAATGTTTTGTTGTTTGAGTTTTCGTCAACTAAAACTAGATTATAAGTATGAAGGGTAAAAATGATTAAAATGTGACTAAAGCTAATAAGCATTTTATAAGTCTAAATATAAAATTGCTCTCAAAATTAATACTGGTTGCAGGTGACCGCACAACAAATTTGGACATTAACAAATCACCACGGTCATCTAGCGGACTATGACATTTATCTTTAGCTATCCTGGGTTTGGTTGTGAGCAGCTTTTGTAAAGGGAGAAATAGCTGGACGTCAACAGTCCATGCGATGTCACTTCATACCCGAAAGCTCTATTTGCTGCAGACTCTCGCTGTAAAAGGGCTTCATGTGATATTTCCTTTCATCAGTCGTAATCTAGCATTGTCTTTGCACTTGGAAGTCTCTGGAGAATATGAACCTTCAGATTCCACATTTGAACACAAAGGGAAAAAGGTCACAGCACATTGTGTACCTCACAAGGAAGATTTTCAATGCTGGAATGATATTTATAGTGCATTTCATGACCTTTTTGAAGGCTATGTTATTTGTATACTGGTCATGATGATCTTGCATTTTTCTCTCTCTCTGTGGGAGCTCGTCTCAGGCAGTAAATGTATTCAGTTTGAAAATGGTATAAAAGTAGTATAAAGAAAGGGATTTGATCAAATTCTTACGGGTAATAACTTCAACTTATTTCGCCCTGATGGAAAACTTTTCCACCGCAGAACTTTTTGTCCTCTCCTTGAAATTGTAAGTGGTGTCAAAGAGAGCCGGAGAATTGGAGAAAGTGGGTGGAAAGAAAGCCGACCGTTGTTATTTCACCCACAACCAAGATGCACTCAGCACTTAGCACTCATAATCAGTTTCCATGGTTCTGTTCTGTCCCAGTGATTATTTTAAAAGCCCTGTGCGCAATCTATACATTCTGATTGAACTTTTGTTTTAACGCTGCTTTTAGCGCGACACAAAGGACACTTTACTTCCACCAGCTTCAGCTGCTCGCTTTATACGAGCCATTTACAGTTGTGTTGTCTGTCTGCTTGGTCTTGCCTCACCTGTTCTTCTTCTGTTAGCAAAGCTGTCCATGCTGAGCACATAAAGGGAGCGGAGTGTTCACTCAAAAGTGTTAGTTTATGCAATTAGCTGACATTTGTCCGGGGCAATGAGTGAGCCAGCTGCAGGGGTTCACTGACTTTCCCATGAGGATTGTGAAATTAGCTTCAGTTTTGATTGAGAAAGCCTCTGATTACAGAGGCCAAAGAATCTACTTTCGGTTTATTATATTGTTTAGTCTGTAGATTATTGATCAGTATTTCTTCGGCAATATAAAGCTCACACATTCCAAATTGATACCATGCAATTATCACCAAGGCCTACATCATTCTTTCATTCTAATGCACCAGCAAACACTGCTCGTTGTGTTATATATGCATCACCTTGTGTCCTTTGGTCCCGGTAAA
Source organism: Semicossyphus pulcher (assembly GCF_022749685.1). Taxonomy (NCBI): domain Eukaryota; kingdom Metazoa; phylum Chordata; class Actinopteri; order Labriformes; family Labridae; genus Semicossyphus; species Semicossyphus pulcher. The sequence continues at coordinate 19,036,018 of NW_027211604.1, read as the reverse complement.
AGAGCTCTAAAAATGTACGTTATTATTACATTTTTATGATTATTTCTTTTGATTTCTGCTCAGACAAGAGCACAAAGTTGAACAGCTTCAACAAAAACAAGCAGCTCCAAAATAGCATCTAAGTGAAAGCTGCTATAAATAATGCACAGGCCTGCAAACAGGTGAGGATTGATGTAAATGAATTACTTGTTGCAAAGGGCTTTTATAACATCACACAGTCCCTGAATCCCTTAACTGCGCATAAAAATGTGGGGCACACAGGCAGGCTGTTGAATAACCGTGACATTATATGGAAATTAACTGTAAGCAGTTCAAAAAAAGCAAGTGAATTGGTGTTTTTTGTGTGTTTTTGATTACATTCAGGATTTCTTTAGTTTACTGATTCCATTTAAAATATAGAGGACACCAATAACCTAAATGTTGCTATCATTATCATAAATACCCCTCTGTTAGTCTACAGTGTCTACTTTAACTTGCAGCTGTATTGCTCTCATCATTATCATTAGTTTATTATTTATTTGGATCAATACCAAATAATAACAAGCCCAACTGTTAGCTTTGCTCAGAGCATATTTAACAGCTAGCTAGTGCCACTGCTCAGGCAGTACTGGCAGGATTGTTTGTTTTAGGTCTAGGGGATTGCATAACTGAGCCTTATGACTCAACCAGCCACTTACTTATACTGGAGGAATAAAAGACAAAGCGCTGAATACAATAACACTGTTTTCCTTCTCTAAAGTCAAAAACAGTGTTCCACAGGGATCAGTACTTGGTCCCCTTTGTTTTATTCTCAACTTGCTGCCCTCGAGTCCAATGTTCTGAATACATGGCAAAATGTAACACTCCTGTGCTGATGACGGACAAATCTATCTTCCTGTGAACAGTGAAAGATTCCTCCCACATGGTTGAATTAGAGTTAGTTGTCAGACTTCTTTCACTGCATGTGCAATAACTTTCTGCATGTAAATGTGCAGGACAAACGTGTTGCCTGTTGGTCCAGCTAAACTCACAAATGTCAAACTCACTGACCTTGATGGCTGCACAATTTCTCAGATCTGCTCTGTTAACAATTTGGGATGGCATTTGATCCATCCTTTTAATTTAAGCCACAGATCAAGCACATAACAGATGGCAGCACAGTGGTGCGGTGGTTAGCACTTTCGCCTCACAGAAAGAAAGCTCCTGATTGGAATCCCGGTTCAGCCGACAGGGGCCTTTGTACTTTTAAAGATGATTTTTTAGGACATTTTGCCTTATTAAAGGATAACTTTGGGATTTTCAACCTAGACCCTATTTTCCCATGTGTTTGTGTGTAAGTGACTAGTGGAGACAACAATTATTGAAATCGATCCAGTATTCAGGGAGGGAGCACCCGCCGGCAGCCACGAAATGAGATACAATGTAACTAAATGCGCCACCGGGCATACGCCCTTATACAGCCCCTAAAAGCGCTTGTTTTTGCTACTGACATGCTCAGATAGTTACAATAAGTGTCTGACAACACTGTGGCAGCCATGCTACTTTACCTTATGCTCTCTGTTGTTGTCTGTAACCAAGTCTCGCTCGAGGAGAAGTATCGCCCTGAAATCTCGCGCAAGACCGTAGTTGTTGCAGGAAGAAGGAGAGAGGAGTGAGAGAAGACGAAGACGAAAAGGGAGAGAGGATCTTCAGCCATGACAATCTTTTAGATAGCACTGAGCAATGTTTTCTGTACTCCAACACAACAAACGGCACTTCTCCCTCTTCGTCTTCGAAGAGATTATAACGATCTGAACGTTTGATCAGGTACTGATGTCACTACGTTGGCTACCAGTTCACACAAGAGCGGATTCCTGGTTTCTGTTTCAATCAGAGCGTAGGCCTATAGCTTTATAAACATGTGACCCTTATCAGCATGCTATGGTTTACTGTCTATTACACAGACAGCTGGTCAAGCAGAGATATGTTTTTCATTACCAAGCACATTAAAGTGCATAACAGATGAAGTCGCAGACATGCAAAGTATACAAAGCAAGGCCATTAAAATGGATTCTGCTCCTTACAAATTGATTCAAAAGGACGACACAATTAAAACCATGGAGGAGTACAGTTTGGGTTAGCACTCCCACCAGTAAGCTTACTGTAATGGATAGATTCCATGGCCAAAACTCCTTCTTCCGTCTCTTCTGTAATTTTGTACTTTATGTTCTTCCGTCCTACAAACAGTACTTTTGCCTTCTACTGTCTGAATACTTGCTGACATTTGGAAAAAATGTATTAAATATTAATCTAAGCAAGAAAACATTCAGTATCCTCACACCAACAACTGCATTTCGATGTATACTTTAATCAGTACTGGATGAATGATTTATACCTTTGGTGTGCTCTGGTCTACAGGCCCAGGCCAAATGAAGCGAAACATTAGCTTGATGCTAAGATATCTTAGTAGAGTGGAAATAAACAAGGGAAATGTCATGCCAAAAGAAGTGCTACAATTATTCAACACCAAACTTTGGAGCCACAAATTGTTGTCTTCTTGGCTGTGGTTGACGGGTAATACATAATAATAATAGTAGTAGTCATTCCTTCTGGATGGCAAAGAGAGAAGTATTAGGATTATGTGCTGTTTGGGAATCCTGAGGTGAAGTTTCCCACTCTTTTCTCCCACACTCCGTCTTCTCACTCAGCTACTGCGTGCTAGCAACACGACTGGCAATTAAATCCAGGAGTGTCCTGTCTGTTGCAATGAAAGCTCAGTTCAGTGATGTGCATGGTTTAACATTTAATTACCCTTAGAGGCAGAAAGGTATGAACAGGGTATTAGTGCAGGTGTGTGGTTTGTGCGTGTTTGCTTGTGAGATAGAAAAGTAATTGGGGGAGAAAGTAGTGGTGGCTATCCCACCAACAGAATGTACATGCTCTGATGAGGGTGTAAAGTAGTAATGAATGTAATGGGAGAGCATTGCTGTACACTTAAAATGGTAAATGTTAAATGCACTTATATAGCGCTTTCCTAGACATCCAAACACTCAAAGCAGGCTGACACTTGGCTGACCCAACCTTCAGATTAGAAGGCGACCCGCTCTACCACCGAGCCACCGCAGCTCCATACTTGAGCAGTATGTAGAGCTCTACTGGATAATTTTGGACCTGTTGGAAGAAGTTCAAGGATGAAATTACCTTACTCCGCCCTTCTGTAATGGAGAGCACTCTCTGACTTACTTTCTCACTGATTCAAGAACCTTAAAACGCTCTCGAAATCAGTGTAGAGAGCAATGGTGGCATACAGCAAGAAGGACGCTAAAGTAGCAAAACATTCACATCCACCTCAAAGCAAACAGCCATATATCACCGAAGAGACCTGACAGCAGAATCCCTAAAGCTTAGAAAGCAAACTACTACGAGTTTTTTAGTGCTCACATCCATATAATTCCTCAACTGTTTCTGTGGGACCTAGGCTTTTCTTTGATACAGGACTACTGCAAAGTGTAGAATCCAAAGTCTTATTACATGGCTGTGTTAAATACTTGATTTTGATTGATTAATTATAGCATACTGAGGTCTGTTATTTCTCGATAACAGACTGTTGTTATGAAGAACAGACTGTTGCTAGGGATGCGGCTCTAATCACACAATCCAGAGGATTAACTGTAATCATATCAATCTGCCGAAAGAAGTCCGGTAAAATACATATCGGTCTGTTTACAGAGGGGGAAAAAAAGAAAAGAGACAAAACAGCAGAGAAAGCAATAAAGGTTGAACGAAAAAAAAACAAACGAAGGCTACGACAGAAAGCACCGTGTCATGGTTCCATTCTGCGATAATAACCTGCTCACTATACTGCTATACAGCTTCTTTTGTTGGTCTGTCACAGGTATGGGAACTTCAATGACTGTAGTGATTGTTTTCGTTACGTCTCCTCTCGCCGTTCCTCCTCTACTCTGCTAATGCGGAACAGATCGGCTGCAGGAGCCGTATTTGTCAACAGAGCTGTCAATCATCCTTTTTACAGCATCAAATAAATTATTAGAAATGAACTTTGAACAAACGAACACTTTGAAGGAAATCAGCATGATAAGAACTAACTATAACGACAGAAACCATGTTTAAGAAAAATGTATTTGACATGTATTTTGATTTTATAGTTTGACACCTGTCCCATCTGTTAACATGGAGGAGGCGGGCTTTATGAGCTATACTGCAGCAAGTCAGCAGGGGGCGCTCCAAATGTTTTGGCCTCACTTTTAGGGAGCTGCCATGTCGTTCATCTTTTTATACAGTCTATGGATTACACAAATATCCTAGCTCAAAGTTCTTCAGCTTAGATTCACTGTTGTTGCCTTTACCTACTGTTTACTACAGACGAATTCATTTACAACTGCAAACAAACACGTACATGATAGATTTTGCATTATACTGTGTGGTTACTAAGAAATAGTCAACACCTTTCAGTCAATTTGAATTAGAAGAATATAGTTTGTCGTGTCCTCTGGTGTTCCAGTCTTTCTAACAATCTAAAGTTGGGTAAATCGGAGACTCCATATTGCATGTCGAGTGTGAATATAAATGTGTGTTCGTCCATATTTCCTGGGTCTGTGATAGATTGAGACCCGTCCCAAGTGACATCGCCATACAATATACATTCTGATACAGCAGGGTGCATTTCCACTGTGCATAACACTGAATAAAGTGACTCATGTATTAGTCATGTCCTTGGACTGTGCTGCCTGAGTTGAAAAGTTGCGGCTGTGAGTTGAAAGGCGGTGAGAGCCCTTGAGCAGGAAGCGCTGTAATAGATATGAGAGAGTTCTGGGACCCAAATGCAAAACTCTTGCCATGGTGTGTGTATCAGTGTCTATATGTGCACATGTTGTGTGTGTGTGTGTGTGTGTGTGTGTGTGTGTGTGTGTGTGTGTGTGTGTGTGTGTGTGTGTGTGTGTGTGTGTGTGTGTGTGTGTGTGTATCCATGTGTCTGCTTCCTTGGCAGAGACCAGATACTCACAGCAGCTCCATCAATAGCTGTAGGCATGTGATTCCTCACATCAGCAATTCTTACAGATGGGAAATGGAAGTGAAGAAAGACCTCGGAATAACATTTGCTACGCATTACATATGGACGTGTATCTTCACATAAAAATGTTTTAAATGTTTTTTTCTATGTTGTTTGAATGTAGATGTTAAGCTGCATACCTCTGCCTTTCTGTGTTACTTCAGTGTCAAAGCTAATAGTCATGTATGTGAGGGAGAGTGCAGGGAAAATGAGCTGCAGAACATCTCACTGCCAGCGCTTTAAAAACACCCCTTAAGCCACCTACCAGAAGCTTGTGCAGTCGAACATAACTGCTTGTTTGTGATGTCGGTTCAAACACAGTCATTTAAATTTGACGGAAAAAGCTTAAACCAGAGGTTGAAGTCAAACTTTAGTCCATTCAGAATCTTTTGGGTCTTAAAAACTCCTTAGTCTTATACGTTTTTTTTAAAAAGAAGGATGCTTTCTCCCTCTCACTACTGGACACAATGCCTTATTTAACATAACATATCATTTAAAGCAGTGGGTGCGCAAGGCTTTGTGTGCACTGTGTGCGGGCTAGGGGGGCTCAGCCTTTCTTAGATACAAGCACCCCGCTCCAAAGACAAAAGGATGGGAACCACTGCTTTAGAGGGACTATTTAAAGTAAAGAAATACGCCATATATTCTGCCCCGTTAACTTGCTATGTTCAGCAGCTCCTCTACATGTTTAGCTGTGGTGAAGGTCTGCAGTCACATCAAGATACAGAATGGAAACCACACAATATGACTATGCTTTAAATTGTCCTTTTTATACTTGAATACAACAGAATAAGTATGCACAGTCACTTTAACTGAAATTGTTCAAATCATTTTGTCTGAATATTTTGAAGGTACTAAATAAATTTCCACTGTGTTTTAGTTCTCCCTGCGAGTGTTGCAGCCCCTCAAAAAACCTTACTCTATCAATAATGAATGCATATGTTTTTAAATACAAGCTTTACAAGTAAACGAGGTCAAAACCTAGTATGTGGCTGACCGCATCAGGTCAATGTGAGGCGCTTTTGTGGGCAACACTGTAAGCGTGGCGTGTGCGTGACAGCTGTGGGACGAGTTCATTTTCGTTTGAAATGCATGAAAATAGCAGAATATGGAAGCTCGCCTATTTTGACCGCGAGCCGCACGCGGTCAAAATGCGGTGAAATGAATTGTGATGAGTCCTGTTGATCTCTGACAGCAATATTAACATCTCTTCCTGCAGTAAAAGTCACAGGCATGGAGAGTAAAGTAGGTCAACACTTCCGGTCCGCTTTTTCAAAGTAAAAGCCGATCTGGAATTCTGACTCCCCTTGTTTGTACACAATGCTCTTATTTTGAAGTGTTTCCCGGGCCGTTGTTGTTGTTTTTAACTTTATTTGGCTCTGAAAGTACCGTCACTCACACAGTCAGTCAGCCACTCAGTCACATACAGACCCATGTTTGGGGCTGACGCCGGCGGTCAGCCAAGAATTATTTTTCTAGTATCTTCCATAGCACAGACAAGCACTTGAATTCAGCATAACCGCAGCAGTATTTCACTCCTTTGTCTCTTAATCAAAATAAGATTATCCTTTATTGTTCCCTTCAATCCCTTTCTACTTCACCGTTGTCCTCCTTTTCAAAAACAACAACGAAATAAAGCCATTACATGGCTAAGTATTGTTAACCAGAGCCCGACCATTTGGGAAAAACTCAAGCAAATTACCTTCCCAGGTGTGCAGGTGATTGGCAGCAGAATTATGTTACAAGAGTGGACGTGCAGTGTTTCCTAAACAGATGAAGCATATTATCCTATCATAATGTCATTTCAAAAAGCTTCAACTTCTAATGATCACTTTGATCGAAGGTGAACCTCTAAAGTGAAGTCAAAGTCAGTCTCAATCAATCAGTCTTATCTCAAGATTCGGCACAAACAAAAGCTAGTTACAGGCGTCCAAAAGATTTTCAATCATAATTTTATTGTCTCCCTAAAAATATTTGGAACATTCATTGTTTTTCTTTCTCACCACCAAGCTCTCTCACGCCCGCTGATTTGCTTACTAGCAAGTGAAATGCTGTTTGGCACACCTGGCACCTCCCGGGCCGCTGCAGTGTGGGTGGGCAACAACTCACACACGATTGGTTTGAATAAACAAGAAGAGGAGTCGAGAGTACTGAGTCGTAGAAAAGCAAGCAGCTAATAACAGATGGAAGAAGAAATTAAGGCAGACAAAAAATGCTCTGATGATATGACTAAGAGTAAGTTCTGGTCCACTTTGTGGTGTTGTTTTAATGTTTTATGATTTGATCTCAACCCTCATACAGCATGAGCAACATCCATTTAAATAAGAGTCGAAAATGTGTCTGCACTTTTATGATCAATAAGATTTGTTCTTGCTCTTCTTGCAGGCCAAAGATGAAAACGTGTATCTGTACAGAGCAGTGTGGAGGATATGTAGAGTCATTCATATTAATAAGCTGTCAACTATCAGATCACATTCAGAAGGAGAAAATAAAAAAAGCCAATTATAATCGAAGACAGCGAGGTTGTTATTCTGTGCTATTTCTCGGTGTAAAAAGCAATTGGAGTTTTGTTCCCCTGTTTGTTTTAAAGTGCTGGAACAGTCAGCCCCATTTAAACGGCAGGACAGCTGATTGCAAAGCCACCTGCACAGAGCGCGGCGAGGACTACTTACCCGCGTCAGGTTCCATTTGCCTCATGGGGCTGGAGCGGCAGGTTACGAGGATGACTGACCTCGGTAGTGAAATGGAGGGTGCGGCGGGAACAGCTGCTTGTTGACTGGTAGTACAGATTGCTACAAGTGGGTGAGCACACATCGTTTGATAAACACACACACACACACACACACACGGAGAGCATAGCAGACACAGGCCTGCTTTGCAAATATTTGAGAGCGCAAAGCAAGGACATGCTGCTGAATGCTAAAATGCACAACAGTGGAATTGTTTCCCTCCAGCATCTGTTTACACCCACACTCCACAGAAACCAACATATCCTTATTTTCACACACTCCTCGTATAGCATGCACACAATGCAAAAAGTCTCAATGTGACACATGCGCGCCATGCACGTTAGAACCCTTCCACCCAAGAGTTCTCATTACTCATTGTGAAGAGTGCATTCCTAAGGCTTATCTTTCTCACACACCCAGAAGCAGATGTACTTGTTTATTTTTATGCCTTTCCTATTAATGGAAGGATGCAGTAAATGTGTATGAATAATACAGGTCTTAGAGGTCAGTCACTTAAGATACACTTGCCTTTAACGACGTGCATGATGGCTGCCCTGTGTTCCCTGCATCTGCTCGAAGAGACGGCCGTGCACGTCCTCAAAAATTAACGCTACTCGGACGCGAGATGCAGTATGCACACGAACAGTAGGGGCAGTATAGAGAGCAGAGGGGATGTGGCAGGGTCAACAGCAGCAGGGACGACAATGGCAGAAAGTTTTGAGGACAGGCTGATAGACCAAGTCTTCAATTATCAGCATCCGTACAATGTCACTGCACAGCGACAAAAATAGCTGGAGACAGATAAGTTCCATTTTAGAAGTCGACGTGGAAACATTGCAAAACTAAATGGAAACAAGTCTGGGACGGGGAGGTCTGCTGTGATCTCAGAATTATCATAGTAACATCCTCGAGTGTCGCCATTATGTTTACATTCTGCACATATGGAAGTCGCATACGACCTGAGCTCTCTGGTGTGCCCTCTAGAGGTATCCTCCAGTAACACGCGTAGTGCATATATAGCCAAGTATGTGAACAACTACATTCATGACGCAGCCAGTTGTGTGTGCGTCACACTCTTCAAATAAAGTACTTTTTCTAACAGGCATTCAAGAAAATCGAATTCAATGAGCAGCCATGATCAGATCTCATGCTGCACTGATTAAGCACTGATCCATATTACAGCAAAGGTTTGAACAAACTGCTGTGCGCCTGTCGTCTGCAGCTCTTCACCTGGCAATATAACAGTATTTAAAACTTCTCCCCTGATAAACAAAATAAGGCAAACTCGTCCATACATTGTTGAAGATATATAGTGAAAAAATGGAAGGGACTTAAGTTGTAACAATTATATTGCTTTGCTTTGCATTACTTTTTAATTTTCAAGCAATGGCAACATGAAATGTTAGTTTTGAATCAGCAGTAGAAAAACATCTCTGTCACAGCTGTTGGGAAGTGATCAGAGAACAGCAAGGCTTCTACCAATTAGACAAACTCACAAACAGTAACTTTGGATTTGACAACTGTCATCTGTCCCCGTCCCGCTTGCCAGAATTACTAAATTGCCAAACCACCCTGCATGGGCGCATCATCTCCGGTGAATCTGCCAGGCGTGTGTGGGCAATTTGATTTGTGCGCGGTAATGGTGGACTCTTAGGACTTAACAATAGCAAGGCAATGACAGAGGGCAGATTTGTTGGACTGCAATTTTCAGTGGTCATAATGAATGAAAAAAAATAAGGGTTTATATTTGAAATCTTGTGGATTATAACGTCAAAATTAGGACTGATTGTGGTGCAAACTTTATTCGTAAAGTGTGATTTTCTCACAGATTTTTGTGTTATCGAACTTACAGTACTACTCAAAACTCAAAATATAGTTAGATAACATTTCCTATCTTCTTTTAATTGCATTTTTTTAACCGGCCCAATGCCACACACACCTTTTCCCCCAAATACCATCTTCTTTTTAGTGATGCATTTAAATGTCAAAACATTTCAGACAAAAGGTGGTGGTAAAAAGTTCTTATGACTTTTTATCACTTTGAAAGGTTGTAAAGGATATTACTCCACTGTGAGGAATAAGATAAGTACAAGTCAGGCGTATCATGGATGAGCTAACAGATGCACCTGACTGCACTTATATAAAGAATTATCTTATCTTTATTCAGAGGTAAAATCCCTGCATTTCAAGTGTTCAATTTATCAAGCAGTGGAGCCGTGCAGCCCACAGGCATGAGGAGGCATGATGAATGCCTAGCGCGGGCACAAACAGTTCCCTTAGTCTTTCCAATGGTAATTATAACAGCATAATAGGTCCCCGGAGACTAGGTGAAATTACCGGCCGGGACACACAGTGTCAACAAAACAATCATCGACCATAGATCACTGTTACTACCAGGGCGACGGAAGGGAATGAAGCAAACTCCTCAAAGTCACGAGGAACAATGTTGGGCTAAAGATGAGGACAGGAGGCGGGGTGAATCTGCAGGAAGTCAGTGTCTCGAATATCCATAAACATGAGAGCAGAAGCAGGACAAACAGGGCTGCAAGCAAGGTTTGAATCTGGAAAAGTTCAAAAGAAGTCATATATAATTAAAGCTGCAAAGAGCACTGAACGGGCCTTGGCACATGTGTGCATGTCAGGATGTGTTGCACATTGGGATGTGGTGTGGCTGCAGAGTGTGCACCAAACAGTGAAAAAAAGCTCTGAATTGTCACTTTATCTAGTGTTTTTTTGACACTAGCCCGTAGATGTGTTCAGGCAGGGAATTTAACCAAGCGAGTCCGAGGCAGGTAGGACCCAGTATTTATGAGTAACACCAACTTCCTGTTTCTTGGCGAGACATATTTTGGCAAGCCACCATGATCACACCATTTGAGGGTTGTATACGAGAAGAAGAAGAACTTTTTATCCCTAAGGTCTTTTCTACATGCCAACCAAGTTTTAGGTTGATTGGATTAACGGCTTCCAGGTACTAAGTTAAAGTATGACCCCTAGAAATGTCACAAAACTGACTAAAAAAATGGCGGACTTCCTGTTGCGTTACGATGTGGGTCCAGGAGGCTTTTTTGTCGATGTAGACATGATACATATGCCTACCAAATTGCATACATTGTTGTTGAACGTGCGGCCGAGGCTGAATTTTTGAAATCTTGTAGGGGAATGCTACTGAGACGTTTTGCCACGCCCACTGACAAAGCCCAAATAAAGCTTCTGATTTCTCCACCTGGGTCATGTCTATACTTGAGCAGTGCTCAGAACACAGTGAGCATTAGTGAGTTTTCCCGAAGTCCTTCTCTTCCCCCTGTGTTCCTTTTACGGCTCTGTGGACATCATTAGACTGATGGAGGGAAGCCAGGCAGCTCCTCTGTGTATGTGTGTTAGCAGCAGTAGTTGTGGGAAAGAGCGCAGTCAAGGAAATGACAGCAAACAGTATTTAAATATTGCTGATGTTACATGAGGGATTTGATATAAAGCTGTTGTGCCCACGGTAACAGTATAACGGTCCCTAATTGATGTCCAATTATCAGTTTTCTTTCTCCGTGTGCCTGACCTCTGCCGGGTGAAGTCTCCTGAGATGCAGGAAATCATCTTCGCACTTCATTTAGCACCAACTGGATAGGTGAGTGTGTGCTAATAATCAACACTGTGTAATGGATCTCCCAAATGAGACACTATGAGAGAGCAGATGAGAGAGTTCATGCGGGGACAGGAGGGTTTTTGTGGTGGGAACTACTCAGAAACCAAAGTGATACTCTAGTATAGTTTTAATTGACTTTGAAAAGACCACCATTGAACTATGAATGTTCTTTTCAAACAGATATGATGATGATTATTCAGACTGATGGATTGTTTTTCGTCAGTTGTTTTCATAGTGAAAGACACCAGGAACCTTTAATGACATTATTGTGGATTGAGTGTAAAAGTTTATTCTAGACTATGGAAACAGGTGTTGGAGTAAAAGTTGCATTAAAGGGACGCTGGTTTAACTTAGCGGTTAAATCGTGCATCCCATATACAGAGGCTACAGTCCTTGATGAAACGGCCCCGGGCCCAACTCCCACCCTCGGCCTTTGCCACGTGCCATCCCCGCTCTCTCTTCCCCTGTTTCAGACATGATTCACTGTCCTCTCACTCTGTCAATAAAGGCGTAAAAAGCCCCAAAAAAACCACTTACACTTTACTGTCCAACTAAAGTTACCAACTTTTAACATATCAAATAAATAGTTTTGCCCACAAAAAGTACATGTTATTGAGGATTACATAAAAGCTTTTATTATAGAGCAGAAAAAGAAGTTGCCTTAGATAGAATACGCTGTCTTTAAAGGGGGGGTATTATGCTAATTTCAAGCTTCATATTTCACTTTGAAACCTGTGTAGTAGCTCAGCCAAATTTAGAGTCACACTGATGCTCTGTGCAGGCCCTCTTACAGTCAGCTCTGTCCCTCTAAGAAACCCCGCCCCTACAAGCCCACTTTCTTCTGATTAATCAGCTCTCCGAAGCCTGCTGAGGCTGCAGTTTGTGACGTCACAAAGTAGAAAAAAACTGTGTGAAACCTGGCGTTCACAGCGGCCTGTAGACTGAGCTGAGAATCCTGGGGATTACTCCAACATACTTTAACCTACAGATTTGAAACTTCACCCACGTTTAGTCTGGACCTACAACATTGTAACATTATATATATGTCTTTTAATGTGAAACAGCATAATACCCCCTCTTTAATGAGACAGTACTGATTGTGCATCAGTACAGAATTAGTACTTCACAACTAATATGTGCAGTTTAAGTTACATATACGTTCTAATGTACACTTTGTACAGTAATCACAGTAAATTATTAAAATGCAGGCTCTGCTGTTCAGGTTTCGTCATTGGGTGATTCTGTTATTGAATCTTTAAAGGAACCATTGTTATTTTGGCTCGCTCTGAATTCCCTTTGCACTGCTAGAAATAAACAGACCAAGGTCATGTCACTGCTGAACAGTGGCTCAGCTCTATTTGTTGTTGCTGTTGGCTCCAGTGGCTGTTGAAGTCTTTATCGTCTGTGCCAGGACTTTTTGCTGCAGGGTGCGTTAGTCTTTATGCTGCTGGCTAGGTGCTGCTAGTCAGGGAGGCGTTTTGCTGCTGGTATTGCCGCAATGCTGATGTAAACTGCCTGTTGTTTTCATCAACTGTGTAAAGAGTCCTGGTTGACTGTTTTCAACCCTTGTTTTGCAGCATTTTGGAGGCAGAAGACTGTTCAGTATTGTTGCTATTAGACAGACAGTCATTTTAAAGGTGCACCTTCCAAATGCTCGACATACACCTCTTCAGCAGGGGAAACAGACACACTCAGACACAGTATCATAAACTGATATCTCCTTATTTGTATTCCTAGCATGTTTTCCTGTAATCTCCAGGTTCTGCCATTTCTCACCTGCCCGACAGCAGGCCTAAATTACAGTATATGTGTGTAAGGGATTATAACAGACAACATCCATATCTTGAGAGGTTCTTAGTCTTTGAGTAATCCAATACAATCATTGGAAAGCACAAATGGAGGGCATTATCCAAATGACACATCAACGTGCAAAAACACACAAAAAAAAGACCTTTTAAATTTCATGAAGTAGCCTACATCCTCTACTCTTTTTTCCTTTCCATCCAACTATTGTGACCTCCTTCATCTCCCCTTCTCCTGTTTATCCTCCCGCTGTTTCCAACCTGCTGGGATTTGCTCCTCTTGGATAGGCCCAGAACCAGATGGTGCTCAAAGGCTTAAAGGTTCTGAGTGGCACTGTTTCTGATTTGTGCTTATCTGGCCGTGAGCTGCCCTCTCGTGCGGCTGCAAACATCCGGGCCAGTGGTTCATGTCTGTTTATGCCGAGCGCCGCTGACCTTTGGGATTCCTGGCCTTCCAGTCTGCTGCACAGGGGACAAGCTGCCTGCTCCCAGCGCGCGATCATGCAAGGCACTAGATACTTGATAAAACCGTTACACCGCATGAATACATGCATGTGTGCATGTGTGTGTGTGCGTGACCAGTACACACGTGTAGCATACTATGTCAGTGAAATTGTGTCTCTGTGTATTTATTAGGCACAAACTACAATAATGATTAAGAAATGATTCCTCCCTCACTCTCATAACTGGAAGCACATATCACACTACCAGTTCTTAGCAAGAAAAATAAGCAAACTACTGACATGGGCAATTTAATATCATGCTCTGCAACTCTGAACAGTATCATCCCTTATCTGCCTCGTCATGCAGGCAGCTGTGGGTGTTCAGACTGCATGTGTTCCCAAAGAGGTGCTTGATAAGGACAGGAAGGTGGGAAGCTAGAAAACACAGGAACGTGACAGAGATACTAAAACCAACATGGTGGTCTACTTCAGAAAAAAAAGTCCTTGGCAACAGGAAGATGCGACAGGAAAAAGGGGAATTTTGCCAAAGACTGATGAATTAACTAGAAATATTCAAATGTGATTTGCTGTCACAGCAGTGGTAGAGAACTTTCTGATGTGATCACTAGCAGTGAAAAGTAATCAGTTAGAGAACTCTGATTACGAGTAACGTAACGTGTTACTTCTGTGATTCAAGTAATCCGTTGTTTACCTGTTGCGTCTGATGTTTCAGATGCACTTTTAATACATATTTTTTCATCTAAAAAGTGGGCTGCGTCCTCTATACTGGTGGTACCAATATACCAGTATACAATGCAGAGAGAGGTATGTTACTGTGTTATGGTACTTTACCCAGACAATGGAGCGATAATCTAGCTCAAATTGTTGCTTGTTAAGTGGTGACGTCACACCTCCACATTAAACTAATTCAGGGTCCAAGCCGCTACAACATCTCCTATTTACCATATGCCACAGTGCTGTTTTCCCTGATGTTTTAAGAGAGGAAAACTCGCTTAATTCAGTCATGATCGCCACTGCAGCCGCCACCCTCACAACAATCAACGTTACCGTAGGCTGCCAGCTACCGCTCGCAACAGCACCGGTAGCTAGCAGGATTGCAAACTTGACATGATGAAAACAGATGGCAGGCTGTAATTTGTGTGTGTTTTGAATGTGTTTTAAACGAAAATAAACACAGGTAAACACTGCTCCGCAACACTGGTGGGACTAAGAGCCTGTGTTGTATTGTAGTCTTTGAAACAGCCGTGGCTAATACTGTATGCCTCTGCCCAGTTCACTGTCAGATTGTTAGCATAATAAAGAGCTGTAAAGGTTATATTGCGTCTGTAATTCCTGTTATTAGGCTGCAGAGTTACAGATTATGGGCTGTAAACTTGGCTATGCAATGACGGTAGAGTTAATACATTCAAAGGTTGACGTACTGTAGGCTACACGCCGTCCTGACAATATAACCAACATTCGTCATGAGTCGCAAAGAGGGTTTAAAAGCAAAAGTACTCTAATGCAATACGTAACTAGTTACTTTAAAAGAAAAGTTACCTAACACTGATCATTGGTCGTAGTATTTCTTTGTCCGGCTCAGGATACACACATCAAACCTGCTCCAGGGCCCTCTCTGACCCCAGCAAGTCCAAATGCTCCTAGTTGTGTGTTAGTTGTTCATGTGTGTTATTCTCTGATAAAACGAATTGTTAAAGGCTTTAATGCAACACCACAACAATTTTCTAATCCACATCCTTTCTTAAAGGGTCGCCCAGTCTCAAAATCTAAGAGATAATTTATGTAAATCGAGGATGATATTCACTGATCAGCCCGCACTGAACAGAGTGTTTTGTCTTAGAATTAGCAGCCACCCACTAATTAGATGAATCCCCTGCTGTGACATAAAATTGGGAAATTCTTAAAAAGCACTTCTATCAGTCAGATGAAACAAACTTAACTAGAAAGTATCAGACCAATCATTATGTGCTGGGACTAATCGGGGAACAGAGAACAAACAAGAACAAAAAAGCCTCAAGCTTTTTTTTAAACTGCCCTTGAGAACCAACGGGTCAACTCCTCTCCACTCACTGTTTTAAATAAACTCAGGGAAAGCCAGTAGGTGACACTGTTCTCTGTAAAGATCTTTGACTTTGTAGTCTGACTTTCAGTGTGTTTTTTCCCCCACTAAAATATTCCATGGGCAGAAAGGCAGTGACAGAGGGGCACCGGGAGAAGGAGGGAGAGACGCAGAGGAAGAAAAGTGGGTGTTTTCCTCGGCCACTAATTGTCTCTTAGTGTGATTGATTTCTGTTTAAGAAATGTAACTCTTTGTCAAGGACAGCGGCATCCCATTGACTCCAAAAATACTGCCATGTTTGTCTTCTCTGTCTGTGCCTATGCAGCAGTTACCTACATTTAATTTGGTCCTGGTTTGCTCAGTGTTGCTATTGTATCCATACCAATGACTCAGGGCTGATTGAAGGTGATTTTAAACGCCCTTCAGAAATAGGATGCTTAACACTGTTGTACAGGCTTTTGGGTAACTGAAATGCACTCGTGTAGACATATAAGGTGTGTGTTTCTGTGCGAATGTGTAGCTATATATGTATTATGCATATTAACGTGTGTCCAAAGACAAAGGTGCACTTGGGCATGTAGACAGTTCGTGTGCATATGTGGACAAATAAAGTTTGGGGGCCTGTACTAGGAAGCGATTTCAACATACTAAGGGTATCTTATCCTGATCTGGCTTCACTTGACCTGATAAAGGAGATCGCGTAACGCAGTCACACAACGCTGGTTAGCAACTCGGTCAACCCAGAGTTTCTAGGGCGTGTGGGCGTGTTTGCAGCGTCTGACCAATCACACATAGGGACAAGTCTGCCGTCAGCTCGGCATATTTTATAAACTGCGAGAAAACTCTGATATTATAAAGACATGAAGATCCAGACTGAAATCCACTCAGCTTCAGCGGTTGAATGCAGGAAGGACAACTGGCAGAAAACCACACTGTGAATGTGCCAATTAAGTCTATAATATCACTGCTCCATCATTAAAGCACTCTGACTATAACAGTGGTTCCCAAACGTTTTCTGCAGGACCCCCCTGTGGTGGATGAAAATATTTTCAAGCCCCCCCTTAGCCCTCACTATGCTCATCGACACATAAACATACATCCATATACACTAACACACGATATCAGACACACGCTGCACATGTCATAAATGCACCTCACAATGGGATTGTGGACCGAGGGACAGCCTGAAGTTTGCCTCTTCATCAGTCACAGGTGAAACCACTGAGGGCCGTATTAATCCCTCAGCTGTAGTGTGCAGCTTTTTACATGAAGCAGCTCTGTGAGCTACTTTATGAGAGGTGAGTTGAGCATTTGAAGGCACAGATGCAACTCTGTTTGGTACGACAGCTGAGACTAGGGCTGAACCATAAATCGTTTAACAATCGCAGAAGCGGTTTGCGCATGTGCAACATTCGCATTGCAGGACGTGCGATAGCAGACAAATTGACTCAATATGTAAAGCTGCTACTTTATTGCTGCTTGGTGCAAAAGGAAATCACCATTTTCTGTTTTTTTTTTTCACGACTTATCTACAGAATGTTAGTGCAGCTCTTCTCCAGAGCACATGGAGACCTGACCGCTGTCACCTGTCTGTAAACTGTAAACAAGCACCTGGCGCTGCTGCTGCCACTGTCACGCGCAATGTCGGCTGGAAGATCGAGGCTTTCAGTTACACTAGGCGGCGTAGTGTATTCCCATTATCAGCGGCACCTCACGGCGGTGCTCGTTAACGCTGTGGCCACATAAATGGAGCGGACATGCCGCGGAGTGTTTACTTTGAGCGCACACCGCGTAACTGGAGGGCTACGCCAGGGATTTGGTGCACAAGCTCAATTACAGAAGCAGGGAAGTGCTACATTTTATTTTGTAGTCTAGATTTTGAAAAATCCACTAATTGTATGCAAACTTTTTCAGGAGGATATAAATTTATCTATGACAACCATGGATAAGGCGAGGTTTTCGGAACTTTAGAAAGTCTATGAAGTCGATTAGGAACTTGCCATGTATATAAATGTCTGTGTTAGAGAGAGAGAGAGAAAGCAGGGCATACTGGCTACTATTCCTCAAGCGCTAATTGTCCTCCTGTGATCTCAGGCCTCAATGTGTCCCCAGTCCTTCCTCTATCTTTCCCATCATTGGAAAACCGTTTCCCTTTGCTCAGTCACCACTCCAAGTGTCAAACTATTAACACTTTCTCTCTCCTTTTTCTCGACATTTCACTCCATCAACATTTTTTCCTCTATCCCTCCTTCCTTCATCGTCCTCTCACCATGTAGGCCACATTTTGCCTCCTCCCTCTCTGGCTGCAGCTCCATCGTGCTCCCATCATGGGCAACATTTTTCCCATTCCCCTTCCATTAGCCACTGAAGGTCATCCTAATGGGGGCACTGGCAGACCAATGGAATTGCAATTTAACACAAAGACAATTAGAAACCTCTGACACACACAACCACACACACACACAGCATTCCACAGCAATCATTCTAGTCATCGCACAAATCTCTGCCTTGATCACCATCATTCTCCCGCTCGCAGTCGTTCCATCTGCCATCATCCATTTTCTCACTCTGTCACTCCATCTGTCCTTTCCACAGTGTCATTGACCCTTCAGTCATTAGCTTGTTACTCACAGTTGCACAATAGTGGAGAATGCCAGGGCCGGCTGCTACATAACATTGCTTATTTTTCCTCTGAGGAACAGGTATGTACATGTTGGCAAATTCCACTTACATGTACAAATTACGCTGAAAGACATCCATCGATCTCAATAATGCCTCATAATATAAGAATTGCTTTGGAAAAAAATCATAAAAGAAAGATATGACATAAAAAAACCCAGTAATAAATAGTTGTGATGAAAACAAACAACATTTTAACACTTCTTATAATGGTAGGGGAACATTGTTGCCTTTGTTACAAAGAAATTGGTTAGGCTATTTCTTAATCGTACTCATTCTTTCAAAGGAACAATAATGACTGTTGGTTAGGAAGGCTAACAGCGCTCTCACATGCTAAATCCATTGTTTGTTCAGTCCTCCATCAACTCAGAGCTCTTTTCTTTGTTGCTCTATAATAACATTCAGTTACTTCCTTTTTTTGCTCCTGTCATATTTACTGCAGTTGTTGAAAGGCTTTTACATTTAAACGTAGACATGTAAAATGAATGGTGCTTTCTTTCCGCTTGGGAGGACTGTTCGTAGAATCCTGTGTGTGTTAAAGTTTAGGCAACATGAGCACTTTAGATGAGGGAAAAAATATTTTACCAAAATCACAATTTTCTCCCCAAGCTTAATGAAGTGTCTGTACCTAACCAAATACTTATCATAATGCAGTTTCTATAAGAGTGGAAGGTATAGAAAGAAAACATACATCAGTAAATGCTTATGTTACAGTGTTGGATGTCCAGACTAAACATGGGTGAAGTTTCAAATCTGTACGTAAAAGTATGTTGGAGTAATCCCCAGGCTTCTCAGCTCAGTCTGCAGGCCGCTGTGAACGCCAGTTTTTTCTACACGCTGCACTTTGTGACGTCACAAAGTGCAGCCTCAGAAGGCTTCGGAGAGCTGGCCAATCAGAAGAAACCGAGCTGACTGAGTTGTCTCAGGCAGAGGCTGTATGAGTTTTTTTTAACTGTAAGTTAAGCTAAGCTACTCCACAGGCATCTCAGAGTGAAATATGAAGCTTCAAATTAGCATAATACCCCCCCTTTAAATGAAATTTGATAATACGCGAGTGTCAGTGTTACCAATGAGACCTTTCAGAGTACCTTCTCAGAACCTGAATGTTCCAGGTTCCTCTTGCTAAAACAGGTGAAAATAAATCGAGAAGGGCTCAGACGCTTCAAAGGCTGTTGAAGAGTAAAAGTTTGATCTGCAGGGAGGAATAGGACAAGCAGGAAAAGCCAAAGAAAGCTGTTACATAAAAAGCCTTATGGACTATCATGCCCACCTACGGCTTTGAGTTCCACCACTGCCCTACGTGGGCTGCTTCCCAAGTCTCTTAAATCGCATCCATGTTTCCTTCACTTGCGTCTTAGTCCCTCCCACCAGAGATGCATCGAGAGATGGGAAGAAACCAAGAGAGGAGAGAGGAAACGAGGGAATGTTTTTAAGAGACAAGAGACGTCCTTTCCGATGAAGCGTCATGTGCTGCGACGTCCGTTTGTGATGATTGCGTCAGCTGATCGAGGCTGGATCAGCTGTCAGTCTGCTTTAACAGCTGTTTGTGTCTGTACATGTGCACTGTATTAATTCTAATAAAACACACAGTAACAGTGTTTCCTCTCTGTAACCTGTTATCTGTGTAACAAACACCTGCACATGAAGAACAGGCTGCAGTCTGTGTTCCTGCTGCAGAGCCAGACGGACATTTCTTACCAGCACTGTGTCTTTATATTATTTGTTCATTATTTACATTTTTGATCACTGATAATCTGATCTGAATTAATTATTTAATAAGCCCAAATACTGTCTGTTCATGAACTGTGAAAATTATTGATTAGGCTAAAAGTTTCAGGGTATGATCAGTCTCACACGTTACCTGCTGACAGAGAGACTCTCCTGCTCCCTCTAAATTCATTCATTCATCCGTAATAAAAGTTAGCAGCGGAATAACTGATCATGACAAGAGGTATTTTTTTTAGATAAAATTTGTTGACTCAGAAAACAAATCAAATCTGCAGTTATTCACTGCATTTTATATATTTTATGACAAGTTATGATCAATTTTTCGTTCTAAACGATCTCAGGTTGTCAAATACCAACTCATTATAATGACGTTGTTTATAGTCGGCTCCGGAACGGTTCGGGCGAGGAGCGAGTAGATATCAAATAAGACACTTGGGAAGCAGCCCTTGTCAAAAACCATGTAAGTTTTCAATTTAGTTTTTTGTCACTGCCATGAAAAGGGCCAGTATATGCAATTTTTTCAACCACAATCAAGTATGACCATACTGCCTATAAACATCCTTCCAGCAGCAGCTCATGCAGCTGGTTGCTCTTCCTGCAAGCATAGAACCAAAACCAATTGAGTTTGTTAAGAATATCCACAAAAACAATGAATTCTAAATATATTCATACATGCAAGTCAATAGCTGTGTCCCAGTGCAGGGGCTGCATCCTTCGAAGGGCGTATTGGAAGGCCGATAGCGGTGCGTCGAAGGCTGTCCCATTTCAAAGGCTCCTTCAGATGAGTCTTGCTTTCCCCGGGCCACAAAGGATCCATCGGGTGCATCCTTTGCAGCCCAACGTATCCTGAGATTCATTGCGTGCCAATTTAAATGAAATGATGGACTCTTAAATGGTTGCGGAATAAACTGTTAAATGTAAAAGTTTTTGATTTCAACTAGCTAACAAACGTGATAAAAACGAAAGGGGCCTTTAAACAAATGATCTTAATAGGTCATAACTAACAACATGTACCTTAATCTATTGATAACTAGTTAGCCTGCTAGCTACCTGTTGCTAGGCGACAGGAGCGCCGTTTGGTGACGCAAGGGTAAGAGCGGGAACAGCTGGTGACGCAAACAGGAAATCCTCTGGAGACCAGACCGTCTCATTTTAGCTCCACCTTAGCGGTGTACACAGGCTGCGAATGATGCATCCTCCATAGACCGCCTCCTTCCAAGGATGCAGCCCCTGAATTAAGACAAAGCTTATAACCATCAATGATGGAGACAGATCAGACAGTGACAGATTGATAACGCAGGCCTCATTCAGCAAAATTCATACCATCTAAAAGTTGGTTGCTGTACTGTACCGCTCTCATGTCAAAATGAAACCAGCAGAAATGCCTGAGATTGTGCTGAGATTACTCCTCATGTTTTCCAATTAAACAGCAGGATAAACCTCCACAGGGCATTCCTAATCTCGGAAGCTATAAGTAGCGCACAATATAGTGTTTTCCGGAAACGCATACAACACTCACTCACTCGCAGCCATGGCTGCTTTAATTTAAAAGGCCATCCTGCTGAGTCCAGGGAGGTAGGGAAGAACAGGTTACTAAGTGTGCGTTTGTGCCTGTGTGTGCCTGTGTGTGTGTGTGTGTGCTCTTTCTGCTTGCACTTAAAACAGCCTCAGCTGATGAATAGTTTAGCAGAGTTTCATTCCATCTCATTTAAAAGGCGTAACATGTCTCCCCTGGTTCCGGGTTCCTTCTAATCTCATTACAGCTGTCAAAAAAAAAAAAAAAAGAAGCTTCCATGAGAATCAGCGAGCAAACACAGCAGACTGAGATAAAGTTGCTGTCGAGGGCCTTTAATGGATAAAAAGCGTAATGGTGTTTGGTCAGGTTAAATTATATGCGGCTGTGTTTGTCTAGGTCCCTGAGTGAGATGGAGAGTTCGGGCTCTGTATGAGAGTTTGCATACTAGACTTTTACATCATCGGTTACACGAATGATAAAATGAACTGACTTGCAGATTGGTATCACTTTTCTCATAAATCACCATGGTTTATTGGGAAGTATTACACTTATTTTGATGGTGGACCAAGTGTAAGTAAGTATCTGTGGATCCATTCTGACACCTGAAATGGGCAATAAAGCCAACTGGCATTACTGTCAGGGTAAAGCAGGATCATTTTACAAGGCAATCAATTGCTCTGGTTTGATATGATTCACACTATAGTTGCTTTTGTGTGTGAATATTGTTTTATTTCACCCTTTATTAAACATGATCAAATGTGAGACAGTCAATCCCAAACGTCACCATCCTGTGATGATGATTTGGGCGTGTCTGGATAACCAGACGTTTTTCTATTCTTAAGACCATGAATAAGAAATACACCATCTCAAATTGGCCAGTGGTGAATTCATAGTCTCTTTATTTTACAACCCAGAGCACAGACAAATCTATTATTCAAAGAAGTTTAGAGCGAAAGCCAAACACAAATGAAAAAAGAAAAACAAGACAGGAATAGCAACCAACCAGCAGAACAAACTATGTTTCCCACTGAATGAAACTCTCCGTCCAAACTCCATTTAAAGCTGATCACACACCCTGTCTACTTCAGTGCAGTGGTTAGCGCTGTTGCCACACAGCTAGAAGGTTCCTGGTTCAAATCCCGGTTCAGACGTGAGATTGACTGGCGATCAGTCCAGGGTGTACTTCGCCTCACACTCTCGTCCAACGACGCCTCCTCGCAACCCTGAACAGGATAAGCTAATGGTATAGAATAGATAATGTCATCACGTGTCATCAGCTTCTTTCTTGGTTTCCTTGGGCAACCTTACCAGCAACTATCTCCAAAAGTGCTACCTTTGATCCAAGTGTGCTAAGTGTCTTTTGTTTCTTTTACCCCACTACCAGCCTCCACTGGAGATCCTTTTTCAAAAGGCAGCTCAGACAGGGAACTGACTAACCTTATATCAAATTGTTCTTCAACTACTTCATACTCTTCTCACAGGATTTATTCTTAAATGCTCTCATACCCTCACTGAACTATGATTCCACTCCCTTTTAAGCTAGCAGCATGCAAGAGAGTCTCTCCCGACCCCCCCACTGATTCCATGCCCAGGATGCCTCTTAAATCCACCAAGTCCTGCGGTTTCACTGCATACAAATGTTGACACACAGCATTTAAAGATACAGTGATCAAAGTAAATCCTAAATCATGTATGTGCACCCGTTGAGATGCTAGTATGGGGTACCTCAGAAATAAAATGGGGGTGGGGGGGGACAAAAAAACATGCAGTGTTAGTTGACAACTTTGAAGGCTCTGAGCTTTCTGGCTTCCTACCTTTCCACTAAAAACTAAATGATAGGATGTTGATGATTACATTGATTAGCATACCGTTTCTTAAGAGTTGTAATCATGAGATTTTTGCTGAATTTATGTCTTTTTTAAAATAAGTTGACCAGAGAAAGTTGGCAGACGCAGTGTAACATTTTCTCCAGCCTGCTGAGATGCGAGTAAACAGATAGTAAATGACTACAGACGTTGAAACCTCAAATTCAAATCCAAGGAATAATAAACAAATTTGATGTTCAGATGAAGAAAAACTGTCAAAATTGGAAGCGGACACATTTTGGATCTCTGTTAGAGTGAGTTCAAATAACACACTGGCAATTGTATGCGTATCCCCCACAGGTTTAACTAATATTTGACTAGATTTATAGACACACGATCATTATGCGATGTTAGCGAAGAGCTTAAATAACCTGTTTTTTTTATCTACAGTAAGTCACCCTTGTGTAAAAACTGCCCTACCAAGGAATTTCAGAACTGGTCAGACCAAAAGGTTGAGTGTGTTTGGAAAGATGACCTTTGACCTTTCTAATTGAAGACTTCAAGAAGGTTTGAGCAACTGTGGGCACTTGAGAGATGTTAAGACATTCTGTTGTCATTCTGTCACTCCTAATGTATTCACTGTTCCTTTTATTGTCTCATCATATGCATGTTCCCTAATGTGCATTACATCATAACCTCTATGGACACAACATAATGAGATCATTGCATACATCACAGGACATATCGCTGCATGCCGTCAGAGAGCTGTTAGCGTAAACAGCAAATGGGTTATATTTGGTGTAAAATGTAGGAAAAAGAGGTTTAAAGAAACTCTTTCAGATTACTTTGAGTAAACATGCTGAGTGTACTGCAAAAACAAGCCTCATCTTACTGGTTACTCTGATGTTGCACATAAGGGAAAGACACTTTGGAATAACATAAACGATTACTTTGCATGAGCATGTATGTCATTCCAACGAAAGCTGAACAAACCCCTGGACATTTGGTTTTGAACCAATAAGAATACATAATAATGCCATAAAAATGATCTTAATTGACAAGTTGAATTAAGACAAACGTGTCCTTGTGACTCTGAAGTTGGGTCATGGCAAACGCATACAAATTATTAATCGGCATACCAAATGAGCTTAACTGTAGTCCAGCACTAAGTTAAATGACATTCAGTCAGCTGAGAATACATTTGATTAAGGTAATAGAAAGCAAACACTGAGCATTCAACATGACCGCCGTCTTTCTCTGAGTCCGTTTTGAACATTGGTTTGCACTTTTAAAAGACTTGCAAATCAATCAAATAGCTCCCATCCTTTTATTCCCTCTCTACCTGCCGTCCTTGATCTGAGAAGCACTAGATGTTAGTCGGTAATTACTGGATGGTGTGCACAGAATCCCCTTCACACCAAAACACTACCCACTTGTCATGCAGCGTGCCACTGTTTTAACATGAAAGTCGTGTCAGTGCTCTTTAATTTACGCTGAAAACATTTCTGAATTAGTGTCAACTCCTCTAGGCTTCTGCATCGCCTCGGGCACCGAAAATAAATAAAATCATGAAACAGCCACGTATGTGCTGCAGAAGCTGAACATTAGCTATGCGCACCAGATAATCCAACCTGAAATGTGCAATTTGCAACTTTGCCCCGAAGTGCTGTGTGATCCAAATGCTCATGAGAAATGCCACACTGCGGAGTAAAATTCATCTTCAAGCCAAGACTTCGGCTTCTCTCTCTGGCACAGGGCCATTGATTATGGAAGCGTAAATACAGTGTGAACGATGACAAAAACTATTTTGTTTATGCCACGCAGGGCAAAAACAGATGATGAATACTAAGTATTGCATTGCATGTTAGTCTCATATGTTAAATTAGGGTGGAGAGCATGAAAAGAAGGATGAAAAAGGGAGAAAAGGTGGTCAAGAAGAGGAATAGAAACAACAAAATAAACAACTCCAGGACAAGCAACCTTTAAGCAACAACATAGTTTTGAACGCTCTAGCCCAGATCACCAAATCGTGTTATATCCCGGCTTCCCCCTGACCTCTTTTTTTTTGAACAACGAAATTGGAGACAAAACATTTCTTTCAGAGAGCTCTGCATGGCTGCTAAACACCTTTTAGCTTGTCATGTCCTCCGCTAAGAGGCTGTTTGAAGAATAATTACTCCCCGAGAACACTCGAGGCTCTGGTGCCGAGCATGATCCCTGAAGCTGTAAACAGGTCAAAATGACTTTGCTTTTCTCACGGGACCCACCTGAAAATTACTTTCTTAGCTTCCTATTAGCGTCAAAGCTAGGGAAGGGGGGTGGTCCCTGTTGTGTAGATTGAGATTCTTTTACCACCCTGGCTAGCATTAATGTGTTTTCATGGATTGTCGTTGCTCTGTTAAACACTGAAGAGACCATTCTCAATTCCCAAACACATGCCTGCGTCTTGTTTAGTTCTACTTGCTCAATGATGCTTGGTGAGGGTTTTTTTGGAGGGGGGGGGGAAACAAAAGGTTGCCACGGCACCAAATTTCAAAGTAAAGGATTAGAACCTGTTTCGATGCATCCTAAAAAACATGTTTTTCTTCCAAAGTGCTGCCTCATCTCATCCATCGTTTTATCTGTCAACATTGCGCTTTTAAATTAAAGTGTGCTTCTTCTTTGAGTGGCTCGATAAGGCTCCTGAATTTTGCACCCAAAATGCAATCAAAGCTCTCATTAATTATTTTCACTTCAGCCTCAACAGCTCTGGACGGGGATGAAAGTGCAGAGAAAACAAGTAATTCTAGCAAAATGCTGATTCAAGGCTTCATACTTTACAGATTACAGGCGTGGCAGGTTTGCACAGAAAACAGAATTCACAGAAAAATGTCTTTTTAGGTCCCCGAGGCAAAACCAAAATGGGCTCTGCTGTAATTTAAGAAGAAAAAAGGAAGATATTGAGGATGGAATACATCCTAACTAGATACACATACAAACAGAGCCTATGCATTTCATCAGAGAGGTCAAAGCACAGAGTCGCATGAGGTGCAACCTTACCTTACCTAACCTATGCAGCTTATCCTGTTCAGGGTTACGGGCAATTTAGAGTCACCAATGAACCTAACAAGCGTGTCTTTGGACTGTGGGGGGAAGCTGGAGTACCTGGAGGGAACCCAGGCATGCACGGGGAGGACATGCAAACTCCACACAGAAAGGCCCACTTCGTCCAAAATGGGATTCGGCGCTAACCACTGCACTTTTTCCAACAGATTGTTGGATTTTCAATCGATCTTACTTATAGAACTAGGGGCGCACAGTGAGTTGATTCCAAAAGTCTCAGAGTGTCTGGGGCGCAGCTTCTCCGTTCGACACTATCACCAAAATCTTCTATTGTGAGACAGTCGGTGGCCAGGATGAACTACAGGCTTCTTTATTTCAGCTTTGATTTCAAACCTTTTTTCAATGAGCTATGAAAGGATGTTATGGACGAGTATATATTTTAAAGTGTTATGACGTCCTGTAATATTCAGTTTAGCAGTTTTTCTTCAAGCCAGAGGTCACGGCTACAGAAATACAATAGAGTAGGGCGGCCTATGCACTGCTGCTATGGCTCCACAAGCTGGAGAGCTTTCTCAGTTAGAAACCGATTTCTTACTAACAACATTCACCATCAACAACGACCGGAAATTAACATAAAACGTGGAAGAAATTCCCTTGAAAATAAACAAATGCCCCAAAATAGAAGCCTGCCATTCTTGTAGCCCAGAGGCTTGACCCATTGATGATAGCATGTCCATGTTCATAATAACACCGGGCTATAAATAAGTACACTTATGTATGTTCAGCTTGTACAATACAGACTGGGAGATAATGGAATGCACACGGGAGCTTCTGCAGATGCTAAGCGTGTTCATCAGCCCTTGCAATTGTCTCCTATGTAGGCGCATGTTACATCCCTACACACACCAACGCATGCATATGATATATATAAACAAATGTGCACAGGCACACAAAGACACACTCCTACACAGGCACACACTCCTACATATAGGTTCACTAATTCATGCTTGTGATGAGGAGAGGAAGAAAATACTACGATGTTAAAATCTGGTCAAAAGTCCAATTTAAAGTAAAGAATGAACGTTAGCGTTGATTGGCATCTTTGTTGTTAATGACTCTGCAATCTTACGTAATCAACGTTATACACAATGCAAGCCAATATGGCAACAAAACCATATGAGACAACCTGTTATTAGTGGAAACAAGCGTGACATATAATTATACCCGTCAAATTGGCAGCCCCACCTTTCAGATTTTGTGGAAGAGTTCAGGGAAAGAAGATTCTGTCTTCTGTCTCCTTGGAGCTCGGCCAATGATTCATCTTCAACAAATGACTGGCTTTGTTGACATGTCTTCATGTTCAGTGATGAGTGTGTTCTATTCTCCTTGTGACATTTATTCAGGCACACAGCGGTTTTCACTATCTTAACTTGCTTACTATTCCGTGTGTGTGTGTGTGTGCATTTGCCTGCCAAGTTCACCCCACAGAAATAAATGTGTCAGTAAGTGGGTGAGCTTCAACCGGTTCTGAGTTGAAGCAGGTGCACCAGCTGGCACTGCTGGAGAGAACCAAGCCCCCTCTCCACCTCCAGCTGGTGCTCCAAATACACCCGCCCATGCCACAAACAAATCTTCATCACTTCCTGCTTCCTGACACGTGTTTTAATATGTTATGTTATAATATGTTGTTTTTTTTCTATGTCTAACCTCTTCAAAAATCCTCAGGTCCTTCACTTGCTTCTTGCGACTTCAGAAGATGCTGAATCGCTGGTGTCAGAGCCCTGAGGTTCATGTGATATTATACAAAGCATCAAACACTGAGGCACCAGAAAGTAGCATGGCATAAAACACAACTTGACACAATGTGAGAACATGCAGGTCTAGTTGGTAAGCTACTGTAGCTGGATAGCTAACATCTAACATGCCAGCAAAACAAGGCTCTTCTTCTCCCTGGCATACGTTTTCAGGACATTATCTAATGAGTTATTGAAGGTGGACAAAAGCTCATTGTCAGTTAGCAAGCTTATTAGCTTGTTGGCTAATGTAATAATAAGCATGCACTTTATTCCTAAGACAGTATTTGTACCACTGATCCTTGTCTAAGAACTGTCCATCCCTAGGGGCGTCTTGGCTCAGTCGGTTGTCTCCAAATCGGAAGGTTGGCAGTTTAATCCCCAGCCTACGTGCCACTGAACCCCAAATTGCTCCTGAAGGCGTAGCCATCTGCGTATGAATGAGTGTGAATGGTTAAATGCTGATTGCCGATTGGCATTTTGCATAGTAGCCTCTGCCAACAGTGTGTCAAAGGGTATGTGTGACATGTCGTGTAAAACAATTTGAGTGGTCTAAAAAAAAGTGCTATATAGGTGCAGTCCATTTACCATTTACCTATTAGGGATTAATTTATACACTGACAGAGGAGGGCTGAATAAAAAGAGATGGCTTCGTACAGTTTATAAGCTAATATAGCTTCCTCTAAAGGTCAACATTATCAAGATGGTTCAACTTTAAAAAAAGTTTAACTTTAAGCAAGTGTCACTCCTATAGATTAACATGACCCTAACCCTAACCCTAACCCCATGCATTAACAAAACATGTCATTGATTTCACCCAAGACTGAGCCCAAAAGAAACAGTAAACATGCCTTCTTCTAGATCCATGGTTCTCAAATGATGGGTCGGGACCCAAAAGTTGGTCGTGGAGTTGTTTTTAGTGGGTCTCAGATGTGTACTTGGAAAAAAAGTACATGGGTTTCTAATGACAGTAGAAGTGTAGTT
Organism: Semicossyphus pulcher; assembly: GCF_022749685.1. NCBI lineage: Eukaryota > Metazoa > Chordata > Actinopteri > Labriformes > Labridae > Semicossyphus > Semicossyphus pulcher. Next base: position 19,006,748 of record NW_027211604.1, on the reverse strand, counting down.
TACTCACACTCCATGTATCCACTGATTGGGTAATCCCAGCTATATTTACATTTTTGAAACTTGATGAGCCCTACAGTAGTTGCATTTATGTTGCACTTTTTTTGTTTATTTCTGTGGAAAAAAGGCAGCTAATTAAATTAATTGCAGAGGGAATATTTTCCTCGCAGTGCTACCTGCTGGCAAGGTAGCCATCTCAGGTCCAAACTGCACCATGCTGTTCTTGTTGCAAAATAGACAGAAAAACAAGGGCATGATTGCAGCAATGCCAGTCAATTACATGGCTTCATACCGGATGTAATATGAGAGGTATATATTTTTTTTCAATTTATAGAGGATAGTTTGCTTTTTTATTTGAATAAAAGGTCTGGTACTTTCTCTACCGCTGCTTTATACCAACGTTCTTGAAGGGGAAGAAGAAGGCACAAAAGGCCACATGACTGGTTTTGCCTAGGGACCCCAATTCAATAACCGGGCCCCCACATCCCCTGCTTCCCTCGCTGCTTCTTCACCTTCCTTTTCCCCCATGTCCTCACCATCCTTCTAAGTGACAGCTGCAGCTGAAGAAGAGGAGGAAAGGGTGGAATTCAAACAAGTGAAGCAGTTCCTCTGCTGACAGCCCGCTGGCCGTCCGTCCAAACACAGGTCAGGTGTGAAATAAGAACTGCTCGACCAGAATTCTTTTTTTTTTTTTTTCCTTTACTGTATGTGTGTTGGTATGTTTGTGTTACTGCATGTGGGTGTGATATATGTCGAACATGCAGCTTCTTATGTTTGCACATGTATGCCCAATTTTTGACAGTGGTTCCAACAGGAAGCACATCCCAAAACCCATTTAGTGGTTCGTCTAAACCTACATAATTAAAGGAACCAAAGGCAAACTGATGACTTATCATTAAGACAAGCCCCCAACCCCCAGTCTCACATACCGAGTCCCTCGCTGTGACACCTCCTGGCATCATTCGAACTTCTGTTCATCCTTTCGTTCTCAATCCCCTTTTATATCCCACCTAAACGTACTTGCAATCCCATTATACCACTTTGCTTAGTCTTCAAAGCATGCAGGATCACGAGATGTTTGTCTTAAGCATTGGCACGATATTTAAAACAGTTACAACAATTAAACCACGACGCAAATAGGCTTTAGACGTCTGCAATCTAAGATTGAAATAATAAGCAGGGCCATTAGCCCCTTTACATTGCCATTTTAAGGCGGGACTGTAAGGCCTCTGTCACGCCTCGTCTTTAATGAAAACGCACAGAGGCGGAATGGTGGGGCGAAGCTGCTCCTCCTCTGTTACGCCTCTGTTACTACCATTTCAGAGGCCAAACAACGTCAGTGCAAACGGTGGTGAGCCGGCAGGGCGGAACAGCACGTTTGTGTGTATGTGAAGCCTGCACACTGGGGCAGCTTTCCCCTGCATTGCTTGGTTTAATGTGCAAAGGCGGCGTGAGGGCGGAGCTTTGTTACGACAATGTGGAATGCAATGTAAAAAGGGTTTTTGATTCAATTCAGATGAGGTTTAACAGAAGCATGTGGCTGTTTGGAATGATAGGCACCCCTGCTGTTGTGTAAATGAACACAAGGTAAGAGAAAAACTTAATCTGTGCAAAAAAGTCATTTTCAAATGTCTGGAAAAGGCCAATACATTTATTTTTTTCAAATATGATTTATAATAATTCAGTACTAGTTTGTTTCAACCGTCAAATCCTCTAATCAATCCTTTGAAATTACCATTTGCATGCCATGCTTTTTGCCCTAAAACTTCAAACTTTAAAAGTCAATACAGTCTCTAATTCACCTCAGGCCTGAGAGGCATATAAAACTCTGGGTCTCTCTCGCTGTGCCACTCTTCACTCATTGCAAATCAGGTAAACATAGCTCCGCATAAATAAACTGGCAAATATACACAAACAAGCCGAGGGGTGGCTCTGTAGGAGGACGCGTGAGCAGCTGTCTGTCAGCCTGAAAGCGGAGCGGAATGGCATGGATGTGTGGATTCAGGCGCTGTGGCCTCTGTGGAAGGTTGCTCACCTGAAAGCCACAGCATACCAATGAGCATGGAAACAGACACACAAACACACTGAGGAACGCTTGTCAGATTGCCTGGATGCCTGGGGACCTTTTCGTTCTGGGAGAGGGCTTCACACAGAAGCAACATTGCAAACTAGATTGAGCAACGTGCATACAAACACACACACTGGCATCAACAACAAAACAGAAAAAAACGTTTAGGATTTGTTTTAAATGAAATCCTGTCTCTCACTTTCCAACTATTTATATCTACACAAAAGAAAATCACATTTTTAATGCAAAAATATATATTTACCACCTGATCCTTTAAATAATTATTTCCTGAAAGCCAAGCCAAGGAGAAATTAAACACTCCTGTTAATTGTGCATCAGCATTATTCAGACGAGGCAGGGACTGAAGCCAAACTTGTGCACAGTCATCTGGCAGCAGGACAACAGTTTTCTTTTGAACTGGAAACCAGGTAACAGCAGTTTGTTGGATAATTGGGTTTCAGGGCCAGCTGTTTCCTTTTTAACAACACTCACTACATCACATCTACAAGTCAAATTGTTCCTGCGTGAGAGAAATTACACCTCCTCAGTCCCTTTAATGCAAAATAATATGTTGTGTATACCACAGAGTTTTGCCCCAAGGATTCTCTTGTGTTTACTTTGTGTCAGAAAGAAAAAGAATGGAAAGAAATTGAAGCTTCAAGGCTTGTTTGCAGAAAGCATTGTTAAAAGCTTGTGGATTACTACTTGTGTGTAATATTGATTCCTCATAACGAGGAATAGTAATTGGTACACATTGTACTAATGAAATGCTTCATCTACTGCACATTTAAGTGGCCTACTTTTTCATACCTGCTTTAGATCATGTGTTTAGTGCTGCATTTAGTATTTTCAGATCACAGTGTGGAAGTCTTTAGTGTTTGGACTGGTCCATATTCTTGGGCATATACACAAAAAGTACAGCTAATATGGCAGCAATACACTCTGAATATGTAAGGACACAGTAAAATCATAAGACTGAATGATTGTTTAAATGAATTAACTGTTTTTATTTATGTTTCCTACACATAGAGACCCAGCCCATTTTAGCTTCAAGATGCAATTGGCATTACCTTCAGTGATTATAGAAAACAAAGTGCGAAATGGTATACAGTATACATCTTCAAGTTCCAACCAACCAACCAACCAACCGACGAAAATTGCTTCAACCAATCAATGAAAATTGCTTCAACCAACCAACCAACAAAAATTGCTTCAACCAACCAACCAACCAACGAAAAATTGCTTCAACCAACCAACCAACCAACGGAAATTGCTTCAACCAACCAACCAACCAATGAAAATTGCTTCAACCAACCAACAAAAATTGCTTCAACCAACCAATGAAAATTGCTTCAACCAACAAACCAACCAACCAACAGAAATTGCTTCAACCAACCAACCAACCAACCAATGAAAATTGCTTGAACTGACCACCCAACCAACCAATGAAAATTGCTTGAACTGACCACCCAACCAAACAATGAAAATTGCTTGAACCGACCAACGGACCAATGAAAATTACTTGAATTAACCGACGGAGCAATAAAAATTACTTCAACCAACCAACTGATCAACCAATAAACTGAGCGACCGACCGACCGACCGACCTATATAGCGCCAAATCATAGGGAAAGTTTTCTCAGGACACTTTACAAAGGGAGCAGGTCTAGACTGTAGACTTACTGTTGTTATATTATTTACGAAGACATGAATGGTGTATTCATGAACATAAATCTTCCATGAGCCAGGAATTGGAAACATTTGGCATGGAAAAACTTCCTTTTGACAAGCAGAAACCTCGAGCAGAACCAGGCTCATAGCTAACAGCTGTCTGCCTTGACTGGATGGGCTGAGAAAGTGGGATAGAGGGAGAGGCAGAAAGAGAGGACGCTTAACGCTGGTGGTAAGTGGTTAACAAAAATAAAATATCATACATCACCTATGTAAATATGTCCGTTAACAAATCTGCAAGCAATCCATCTGTTTCCCCTCACCTTCAGACAGATTTCCATCAGACCAGCTTCAGGTCAGGCCAATCACAAACCTCATAGGCCTGGTTTAAGTTTTATTGAGCTATATTTGTGAACAGCCAAGATGTCTGCCTCTGTTGCGGAAGGTTTTAAATCCACTATTGTCCCAGTATTAAATAAACTGGGTGGTTATAAAATACATTTTATTTTCGAACCATCAACATAGCAGACTGAATAGAAGCTTTAACAGCCAGATGTCAGCTGAGAACAAACAGACCTGTGAACTCCAGCCTGTTTTTAGTATTAAAGCTGTTGATTCCATCTCTGAGGTTGTACGGTAGACCTGACATGGCATTAACATTAATATGGAATAACACAAGAGAATGTTGCTTGCTGTAATTGCATTTCCCCAGGCTGTCAGGCGCAATATTGCTTTTAATTGGATGAGAAGAGTTAAAATCAGCAGGGATCAGTGTCCAAAGTAATATTAAAGACTGCAGTGTTATTCCCTCAAACAGGGAGGTCAGAATGCAGGTCAACCAAAAGAAAAACATATTGCAGCTGGTAAAAATTTGCTATCTTGCTCAAGGACACATCAATAAGGTATACATTAACTGACCTGGGGATGTGGAAGCCCAAGGTACTAGCTGATGGTTTACGTTTCAACTTGTTCCACCACCCTGCTGCCCTAAGCACTGTCAGTATTCATATCTGCAAATTGCTTGAGGGACTTGGGGTCCGTACGGCAGGAAGGAGGTGTAGCAGAATGTTCAGATTTTTACAGCAGCGTCCACATGAGAACGAGTTAACAGGCAAACTTGGCATGCTTAATTTCACACCATACCAGGGAAATTATCCACACGAGCCACATTTAGAATCTATTTGTTAATTTGTGTGCCAGAGCTTCACAAGATAATTTTAGGTTTGTTTACTGTGTTTTTTTACAGCCTTTAAACGGCAATTTTTTAAAAACATTTTCTAGTATATTGTTGATGTCATTTTAAAAGGGGAACCTGGCTCATTAAGAATACATGTTATGAGGCTCCACTGCATTTAACTTTAACACTGCAGTCATCACCATAAAACATTAAACAGAGGTTCAAACGACAAACTGTTTGTTGGGGAGCGTATGTTGTTGGGAGATAATGTACTCCTGGTGAAACAAAGCAGTCACACAAAAGTAGGTAGGACAAGGGACCAGTGATGCACTAGGGTTAGGGAATTTTACAGTGTTAATGAATGACAAAAATCCACCAAAAAATATGGTGTCAAGACTAATTTAATTTGTTTTGAGCCAAAAATAGCCCCTGTGATAGGTGCTGCCATCTTGCGCTGGTGTATTTTGGAGCCAGTGAGTGGTGTAGCCGTAGCCACTTCCGCTGACCAAAACACACAGTTAACTTACGGGAAAAAAAACGGATAAAGATCCCGCACTTCGACATATTTAACAGCAGAACAGCTACTTGTGTTGGTCTGAAGCAGATGTTCACAGATATGGAAACTTCAATGACTGTTGTCATTGTTTTAATAACATTTCCTCTCACCGTTCCTCCTCTACTCTGCTAATCCGGAACAGATCGGCTGCAGGAGCCATCATTATCAACGGATCTGTCAATCATCTTTTTTACAGCATCGGATAACTAATTAAAAATAAACTTGTCCAAAAAATGAACACTTGGACGTAAATCAGCATGATTATAACGGACTATAATGACAGAAACCATGTTTGAGAAACATTTATTTGCCGTGTATTATGATTTTAAAGTTTGACTCATGTCCCATCTGTTAACATAAACGAGGCCGGCTTTATGACCAATACTGCAGCCAGTCAGCAGGGGGCGCTCAAAATGTTTTGGCTTCACTTTTAGGGAGCTGTCATGTCCATCTTTTTATACAGTCTATGGTTTTAATCCCATAAAGGTCCTGTAGCAGTTGTACATTTTTTCTCTGGGATTTTGCGATAAAACTATGAATTTAGAGTTTTTGTCGTTTTTTTTTTACTACAAATAACTTAAATTCTTTAACACTGCATGCATTCTTACATAAGAAAAATGTATTAGAGCACTTGCATGTTAATGAGAAGTCAACCTGTTTCTGCGTGGTGCGGGAATAGAGTATGGCATCCTTGGCTGCGTTCCAGCTTAACTCATTAGCTGGTGTTTAATTGGTGTTCATAAATAAATGCAACAGAAAGGGACAGCCTGTATTCAGTTCTCTCACCCCCACATAATCTGCTTATAATTTGCATGACTTTGACGCCTCATTCCGTGATATTAAGATTGGTCAAGGTGCTCTAGCATGATCTATGATGTTGAATATTGAAACACATCCCGTTGCACCGCAGCAGTTTGTTACTAAGTGTACAACTCTCTTGGTAACGTAGCAAACATTTCCCCATTGACTTACAACAGGCCAATTACTGCAAAAGGTAAGAGCTCTGCAATTAATCAACGTTGAATGCTTTTTTAAGAGATTGATTATTTCCCATCACATGTGCCTAAATTAAACTGTCTGTAGGACGTGTTTCTTTTTTCTTTAAGGTTCCATTGTCTCTTAAATCGTCCTCCACCACTCGGTACACAGGAGCGGGTTGCATGTTATAATTAGCTTCTAGATTGGCCTTTATTTATTAGCTAAGTTATCCCCTGAGGATAAACGCAAGCCCTATTTTTGTGCTCTTCTTTGTGTGAAATATATGTATTATTGGAAAACTAGTTACTTTGATTTGATTAACCAGTTATATGACAGTAAATATAATTATAAATCTGTTCGTCATGGAGAAATACACTTTGACGTACCATGCATAGTTTTCCTTGCTGTGTTTGTGCACGTTTTTATAGACAGAGTTCAGTTAGTCCCTGAATGCACCATGTGAACTTCAGTTTTACTAAGGGAATAAAATGGTAAGTGGACTGATGGCACACTTATGGCTACAATGCCAATCTCCAATCAGGATCTATGGACATTCATACACCGAAGGCTATAGTGTCTTTCCCAAGGACACTTCGACAGGGATCGAACCCCCAACCTTTCGACTAAGAGATGACTGACTCTTCCACTGAACCACAGCCGCCCCTAGCAAAAGTGTCAAAGCTAATTATCTTTGTCTCTGAAAAAAGGATTTTGAATTTCTATCATTGGAGGAATTAATGGACTTTTCCAACTGTGAGATTGCATGGAAAATATGGCAATAGCTGCAGGGCAAGTCCAATTAAAGCCAGAATATTTTTAACGTCCTTTCTTTGGAGGTGTGAGGGGCTCGCCTGCAATGACTTTTTAATTCGTATCAAGCAGAGCAAATTGTCTCGATGACCTCTTAAAATGTGCAAAGATGAAAAGTAGGCCTGTGTTCCATTGCCCTGACGACTCATCTTGTCTCGAATGTGACCCGACGGAGGAAACCTGGTTGCAAAGTTGGTGTTTAATGGGCATCAAATGACTGGATGGGGGGGAAATTAGGAACGCAATGAGAGCTGGGAGTGTAGAAAACTAAAAGGTCACCTTTTGTTTCATGAACACTCGCAAGAATAAGAAATTAGACCAGTGCAGCCAGATCTGCTCTGAAGTCATTTTCTTTTCATTAAGGCTGGTCGGAAAGAATCACAAAAAGTGCCAATTTAAAAAATGACATGCTAATTTCACTTAATTATGTCTCTTTTTTGTAAGATGGCGGTGCGCACGTAGGCAGCGGCTTTGCTCTCTCTTCTTATGGCAGCCTAGTGTGGCTTTCTAGCTGCACTGAGGCTGAGAGGACAGCACCTCAGAGAGTTATAAAACCAGCACAGAACATCACCAGAACACAACTTCCCTCTCTCGAAGTCATATACTGATCCCGATGTCTTCGTCAGACCACAAATATAACCAATGACTCATCTCGCCCAGGAGACCACCTTTTCACGCTGCTGCCCTCTGGAAGGCACTAAAGGTCTATTAAGACCCGCACCACAAGATTCCTCACCAGCCTTTACCCATGTGCTATCAAGGAACTGAACTCTGTCACACCAATATCACAGTCACAGTCCTACTTCTTAACAAAGTACAATTCACTATGTCACTATTTATTAATTACCGTTGTTCTGTGTAAATATTTGTTGCTGTTTTTAAACTTCATTTCGTGTTTCTTGTTTTGTTTTAACCTTCTACCACTGAGAGGAGATGCAATGAAATTTAATTTGTGCAAGACAAAGTATTCTTTACAGGGTGGCCATGCTTACCCCTGTCCACCAATGAATGAAGCTACAATGTGCACGTGAGCATCGGAACTGGATCACGGAACAATGGAAGAAGGTGGCCTTGTCTGATGAGTCACGTTTTCTTTCACATAATGTGGATAGCCGGGTGCGTGTACGTCTCTTACCTGGGGAAGACATGGCACCAGGATGCACTAAAGGCAACCCGGCGGAGGCAGTGTGATGCTTTGGACAATGTTCTGCTGGGAAACCTCGGGTCCTGTCATTCATGTGGATGTTACTTTGACACGTGCCACCTACCTAAACATTGTTGCAGACCAAGTACACCCATTCATGGAAACGGCAGTGGCCTCTTTCAGCAGGATAATGCCTGCCACAAAATGGTTCAGGAATGGTTTGAGGAACACAACAACGAGTTCAAGGTGTTGACTTGGCCTCCAAATTCCCCAGATCTCAATCCAATCGAGCATCTGTGGGATGTGCTGGACAAACAAGTCCAATCCATGGAGGCCCCACTGAGAGGAGATGCACTGAAATTTCGTTGTACATGTGTGCATTTTTTTTCCTGTAATTCTCTTCATAAAGAAGAACTAAAAAACTGTAAATTGGGTTTATTATGCACAAAGGGAATTTTACATTAACTTCAACATTTTTATTTTGTCAAAGGTTTGTCAAAGGCCTTACAGCCCATACTGTTGATTTCACAAGTCTACTGATGTGGCATGTCTTATAACATCATCACTTGAGAGAAAAAAAGAATAAAAAGGCTGTAACTCTGTTCAATCTGATGGACCAAACACTGCGCCAACAACGCCGGGGGGTAGCCTACATTTCCTTTTATTCAGTCCTCTGTGGTTGGAAGTGGAACAGAGAAGATCTGTTAAAGTTCTTTACATTTTTCATCTGGGATTAAAAAAAAAAAACCTGTACATCTATCTATCTATCTATCTATCTATCTGTACCTGTCGCATTTTTAGGATGTCTTTGTTTTACTCTTAATATTTTGCACTTCAACAATACCGTCACCCTTCCAATGTTGAACATAACATTCCCCTTCTGTTCCTCCCATGCGGGGGGTTGCAAAATATGATCAAATAAATCTGCTGCTACTTGCTTACAAAAAAAGTGTTAAGCTGTCATATTGAATAAGGCTGCTCTGTTACTGCTTACATAAACAACCAGGGATGAATGTGAAGGATCCCATTAAAACCCATAGATCCCTTAAGTAGTTCTCCACCTCAACCCTCGGAGAACTGTAACTATGGCCCCTTTGCATTTTAAATGCTGCTTGAAATGCTTTAGAAATATTTCAATAGTGCTAACCCATAAATGTGGGCTCAGATTCAATTTTCTGACAATCCACATGAGGGATTTACTCTGCGCGAGACGTCTTGTTGAAAGCTTTTCTCCGTCTCATTTCAGACTCCCATGACACCTCTGAGAACAAACACGATATTGCCAACATAGTTTTACAATTCAGGCCGGACACTATAATTGGAGGATGAGTCAAGGGGAAGACTGTTCTCTCATATGTCTCATGTTACGGCACATGAAAGGCTCTTTTTCAAAGCTTCAAATTCCTTAATGGTAAATCCATTTGCATTTGTCTTGTATGTTTCTACACTGTACAGTCTATCTTAATGAAAGACGTGAGTTAACGTAACTCCCATGAATTAGCAGTGACTCTAAAAATGATTATTGGGGTATTATTCATTCATTTTGAGTGACACAAACATTTGAAGTCTCAGTAAGTGATTGCAGTTAGTTACATTAACTTATTTCGTCTAAGAAGTGCTGTAGCGGTAGCTGGCAGCCTACGGTATCGTTGATTGTAAGGGTGGCGGCTGCAATGGCCATCATGACTGAATGAAAAAAATACTTTTTTACATAAAAATATTAATATAAAATTTTAGCAGCAATTGAATCCAATGTAATGAGGTGTGTCTCAGTTGTAAAAGTGAGTGTTAACATCTGACATTGATTTGAGGACACTGGGTCACATGACATGGAAGCTATTGAAAAAAAACAAAAACTATAAATGTTCATATAAATAGATGAAAAAAAGTATTAAAAGTGCGTCTTATGCATCAAATTTTCCGGTATTTGATTTGTGTTACTGCACCTTAAAAGGTTTAAGGTAATCGGTTTCCTTAAGTTGACTACTAGTTAACCAAGTTAATCTTACTTAATTGATTCAAAATACTCAATACACTGAATGGAATGGGTGCTGTTTACTTAATTTATTTAAGTTACCTTAACAATAAATAAAAGCTAGGTTTCCTCAAATGGTTTGAGTTGAACTATCAGGTTTTACAGTGTACTTGGATACACCAAGTGCTCACATCTATACAAAAAAGTACAGCTTACTCACATAACGCGTGTTCATTTCCTTATTTCCCGAGTCGGTTAACTAATTCTTTTTTAGTAAACTTAACTTGTTAGAATTTGCAGTGTAAAATAAAGTCTGCTGGGTTGTTCAAACATGATCCTACATGGAGAACTTTGCAGAAAGAGATCTTTTTACAGTGTTGCATTCATGATGTTCTTGTAGGAGCACATCATAATGAGTCATTTAATGTAACATAATGGCCACATCCCTGTTTAACTTGCAAAGCCATATGCTGCCCATTGGTTGCGCCTGATTGTTAATTTAAAGCACCTGGCTTGTGATTACTATTTCCTGCTTTGTTATTGGAAACACCTGCGCTTGTTTTCTTCTTCCTCTTTTAGGACGGTGGACGGGAAGAGAGTTTAGGCTATAGTTGTTTAAAGAAAACTAACAAAAAGAGGCGGAGACATTATTGCATTCTTCCTCAGCCACCTGAAAAGCACCTGCCGTAACACCTGCTCCTCATTCCCCCAGTCAGATGCTCACTTTATATAGAGGCCCTCCATGTTTACCTATTAGCTAGATTTTCTGTCTTGACATGGGACATTTTGCTCTGCTAGTTTAAGACAAGGGTCTTGGGTCTCTACTTGCAAGGACAGTGCCAGAGGTCAATGGCAAAGAAATGCTTGATAAAAAGCTGTATAATCTAAGCTTTGTTAACAGCTGCTTGCCTGCTAGTCATGCAGCTCCTATTCACAAACCTACCACATTTTCCGTCCCACCTGCTTTCTGAAACACAAGTTTCCAGAACCTTTAGTTCCTGCACTTTGTCCTCCTGCCTGCTTATTACCGCTGCCTTTTTTGCTCCCTGACTGCTTATTTGTTGTCAGGCTCATTCCTGAACAAGGAACAAGAAAACTGCCATTTTACCCTCCCTGTGTAGCTTCTGCACCTGCTTCTTAGTCCTCACAAAATAAACAACATAGGCCTTTTTTTCCCCAGCAGACACGCTGACTTGTAGCAGGGAAAGCACAGGTGTTACTTCTATGAAAAAAATGGCTGTTTGTCGAGGTAAGTCATGACACAGTGACAGTAAGCCAGCATGCACAATATCAGGACCCTGACACTGAAGCAGCTTAAGTTGGAACGCTTAACACCAAAGTTTGTTACAAAAACAATGTTAAAAAGAGAATTGTTTTTTTCAATTGTTGCCACAGTGAAGAAAAAGTCTCACCACATAGTTAAAAAGATTTAACACTAAGCTTGATATATCATGCGCTTCTTGTCTATGTCCTTTGCAGAAGGACTTCCCCTGTAATCTATTGGGCCCAGCAAGTCCCAGGCCTTTATCAGATCAACCCTGGTGCTTTGCCGTTTCCCAGCACACCAATCCATTTACAGGTCCAATGTCAAGATCACCAGCCACCATCTACTGTCAGGCGCTGATAGGGGTGTGATACTGTAGACGCAGCAGTGACAAGCTTAGTGAAGTCATTGACTGAAGGATCCAGTATCACTGGACAATCTCCAAGCAGGTTATCTACTAAGCTAGTTGTATGATGGTTAACCACACAACACATTTGGTGAGAGAACGAACGTGGCATCACCCATTGGTTTAGTTAGCATTTTGTAGGTTCAAGTTTGGAGGATAGATAAACATTTCTACCACTATGTGCTGGTTGACAGATTGCCATTGTAGCGACAAGTCAATCAAAAGGTAGCATGGCCTATAAAGCATACTCTTTTTTCGCTATGTTGCCCAGATTGGGACCATAAATTACAACAAAGCACATCATGTTAACTTGGGTTATAAATCAAGTGAGAAATAGGGTCATTTTTTTCCATGACTTTTTGTAGCCTCCTGCTGGCCATTCGAAAGAATGCAGGTTTAAGGCACTGATGCATTGGCTTTGCTTTTGAAGCAAACTGGTTAGATCCATTACTCAATACAATCAATGATTATTAAAGGAGCAACGTACCCCTGGAAAAAGCTACTGTCAGCAATAACATTTGAAATTGGCGCCATAGCTGTGGAGAAAGTTGTACAAACAGCTTGCGGTTTCGCCCATTCTACATTCCTACAACACCCAGCGTGCATTGCGCCCCTCCCTCTGAAAGGAACGGCCCAGCGAGAGACGCTGGTGTGAAATACTACCGTTTTTGCTGCAGGCAACGGATTAGAGCAGTACAGAATCTGAAATCAATGTACCGTATTTATGACTGCAGACCCGTCTACATTTCAAACCTGACAATTTTGAACGAGACATGACATCAGAGGCGGGCGCCCTAGATTGAAGAAGTGTAGTTAAGCAAGCTCCCTGGCCTCCGCCAGACGACGTAAAACACGTTTACCAGGGCATTGGAGAAGCGGATAGTGTCCTCAAAATTTTCTACCATAATGACATTAGCTCCCCATAATAGCATGAAAGGACTGAGGTTGAATATGGGGGAACTGCCCCATTAAGGTTGTATTCATGACATGTATTTTGTGTATTTTAGGCTTCTGTGTGTATTCTATGTACATGGCCAAATGATCATATTCATAGAAAATACATTTACTAAACTTTATCACTTCATGCTGATTTCCATAAGTAGCTTGCTCAAGATTTTACCTATAATTAAGTATAATCAAAATGCAATAAAGCCGATTTCAGTCCCTGATAATTAACACAAACTGCAGTGAGGAAGATTCTGGTGTTCCTGCCAGATCATTTCTACACTTTCCACACAGACTGATTCACTGCAGCATGCTCTCCTTGTGGCTAAGGCCAGAAAAACTCACAAAAGTAGGTAATAAACGATAATCAAAATCCTGCATAATGCAATCGCTGCCTGCTGGAGGAAGGCGTGCTGAGAATGACTACAGAAGCGATGGCTGACACGAGCCTGCTGCCACTGATGAGCGAAGAGGAGGCTCTCAGCAGGAACCGTCTGTGCTACGGCGCCATTGCAGCATCGGCCAGTTAAATGGCCAGGCATCCAGTAACCAAATGGCCTTCAGGAGGAGCCAAGAGGGGCCTGGCTAACTGACCGAGTGAATGACTCATCCGGCGCTGCCACATGGTTTAATCAGGGAGCACACAAACACGTGGCTAAATGCTGTGGGGGGATGAGAAGCACATTAACATTCACATCATTTGTCACATAGCCATGCGGGCATTGTGTATAGACCTGACTCACCTCGCCACAATCAGCAAGGCAATCAGCATGCGCTGGATGGCAGACGGCAGTTAGTAAAAATGTAATGGAGAGATTCACACTCCAGACACTGTAATATAAAACTTATTTAGCAGCTGTATCAAAGCTTTACGGCGCAGGCTTTGCCAACACAGCTTTACCAACTATAAGGGTGCAAGTGGCAAAATAACCACCAAGTAATCACAAACTTGTATCTGTCATTGATCATCACTTTTACCTACAACAAGTTGATTTTATCAACCTTTTCAAATTAATATTAATTCTGTGAGTAATTTAACAACAGGCCCTAAAGGGGCACAATTGGCTGTGTAGTTTTCATAGTGAAGGGCGGGTTTGATAACCTCAGAAGCGATCACAGTTAAAGTGACAGCGGGTGTCATATAAATGCTATTGTTTGCATATGCATATGTTGAAAAAAATGTTTTTTATTTAAAGGAACCTTTTTATCTAATATTTTGGAGTAAATATACAAAAAACACACAAGAAATAGAATACTTTGTCCTGTATCTGCAATTATGTTGCAGTGCCATCTGCTCCATCTGTATGGGTATAAAATTTAAGTTGAATAATGAGCAAAAGGAGTCTGTTGTGCTCATACTACAGTATGTGTTAGTCTTAATTATATACATAACTGTCACAGCTAAGATATATCTTACTAGTGAATATACAATAATGACAACCTCCAGTTTGAGACTCTTAAAGTAAAATGTCAACAGCATAATAAATATTATTAGTATTATTTACAACATACGCTACAGGAAATGTCACTGACTTTAAATCATACTCGCACATATAAATATGTTTATTTGTGATAATAGATGACTCATCGTAAATCACAAGGAGATTCAAACCCTGGGGTCTACGGGAAGTGAGAGTCGATGTCACTGTGATCATTGGTGACATAGAAATTGAGCAGGTGTGCTCATGTTAGTGTCGGCATACAAAAGGAAAATTCATTAAAAGAGAAGTGACAGCTGTAAAAGTATCGCCATGAGAGAACTGTTGTAATCCATCGAACTCTGAAGGACCCGTCACATCCTCTATTCGCTGAATGAAATGGAATGGTAAATTGGCTGTATTTATATAGCTCTATCTCGTCTTCCGACCACTCAGAGCTACATGTCATATTCACCCTTTCACACACCGATCTCCAATCAGATCTAAACACATTCATACCCAATGGCTATGCCTTTGGGAGCAATTTCGGGGTTCAGTGTCTTGCCCAAGGTACTTTGACATGAAACTGTAGCAGTCAGGGATCGAACCCCCAACCTTCCAATTGAGAGACGACGGACTCTACCACTGAGCCACAGCTGCCTAAAATATAAGTGATAACCTCCACACAGATGTTACAGAGCCAGCAACTGTAAAAGTAACCACTTAAAGCTCTCTTTTCTCCCAACCTCACAAGCACCCAGTTCCTACTTATGTAGTGTATTATAAGAGGGCACTGTTGCATTAATTTTGATGCATTATGAATTTTGCTTTTATTGTCTTCATGATTGCACTCTTCCTTTTATGATGCCTATTTATATCTTTAATCACACGAGCCATGTGCAGTATTTTACTTCTTTTTTTCACGTTGTTGGGAATGTATTAAGATTATTGCAGCTGTGGGTAGAACGTTTGCCAAGCTCATATTCCCCTCAGGGACAATGAAGTTTCTAAACCTTGGAGCACTCAAAAATAGTGGAAGAAGAAAAACAAGATGAATTGTTTGTTACTCAACGCTCTGGTAAGGATTGGTTTCATTCCAAACTATGTAAAAGATACAGTGACTGCTGTTACTTGTTTTTGCTTCCTCATCAAAGCTACTTAAAAAGTGCTTATATCTCTACATCTGATGAGGTGTCAGCATTTCAATATGTTTGATCACCCTATTTGTTTGCTCACTGCATTGCATTTTCTCCTGGAAGCTGCTGTGTTGTTTTTGATGAGAAGCCAGCATGTTGCATCTGTTATCTGTCATGTTTGTTGGAATAATCGAATGTTCGTTGTAGGAGAAGGAAAACACAATCTCCCAGGAATCATCATGGATGTCAAAACACAGCCAGAAGGAGACAAAGCATCAAATCCACATAAAGAAATTAATCTCAACATAAACTAAATCTGATTCATTGTTCCCAATCTTTCTTTAATTTCATTCAGATGATTCCCATACTGTCGAAGCCAATGAATCTGCGTCAGAGTGATCCTGCCTGTGCTCAAAAATCGCTCCATATGCATAGAAAGTAATGATTAAAAACCATATAACATAAGGCGATGAAGGAACGATCATAACTCACATGCTGGCAGACTGACAGCATCTGCCACACTGCTGCTACATCAACTGCACATGTACACGATGAATGTCCGGATCTACTGTACAGACTCAGATCAAACGCTTAAATTTGAATTGTACTTCAATCAAGCTCTGACGGGCTACAATGCATTATGCAAAAACTCCACATGATAGGATAAATGAATGAAAGGCAATATACTGAAACATGTTCACATCAATGCATTTATGAATGGTTAATGGAGTGGCTGTGCAGCGGATTTAAAGGAACATACCACTGCCAACGGGAATGTGTGGCCTGTTTTTTAAGCACTAGGATATGTGCTTTACTTATTCAAAGACCAGCTCCAGTTATGTTTTAAGACATATAAAATGCTCTGCTTGAAATGATAAATTGTGTCTGATATGTTTTTTGTGCAAAATACGTTTAAAAATCATCTCAAGGCATCTCCTCCTTACAAATTCCTGAATCTGCATAGGCCCCGCCCACTATGCAAATTTCCATCCCCCCCTCCATCGCGAAAACAAAACACGTCTCTGCCATCGTTTAGTGGCAACTTGTTGAAACTTAGCTAGCTTGAAATGTGGTAATTAGTAGCAATGTTAACGTTAGTCGTCAGTAGTGAGTTTGCAAAAATTACGATGACGATTACAGCTGGCTCGTGCCTCGCCAAAGTGGTTGCCATAGGTTGCACATAATGCTATGCATAGCGTCACCCTGTCCATTAACAGGATTGGCTCCTTAGGTTTGTGATGTCACAAACCTGCCAATCTGAAAACGTGTTGTTCAGCCTGTCCTTGGTACACTGCAGATTAAAAGCAGACAGGCCCAGCCATGGAGATGACTGCTAATGTTGTCCCTGATATGTCTTGTAGCACATGAAAAACATAACATGGTGATGTTTACAAGGTTAAACACAGGATTTTCACTGGAGGGGGGCTTTAATGCAGCATTACCTGTAAGGCTGGTCCAGTGGTTGAGGCACAAACGAGGCAAATATCCAGTATGCAGTCCAGGTGAACGGTGAAAGGGACACCCCAGCTCAACAAAACTTAAGGTGCAGGCCAAAAGAAAAGAAAATAACTGAGTAAAGACAAAGGAAATAAAAATCAAAGAAACATTGGCTCTACACAATTCCACTTGTGGGCCCTTTCTGCTCTTCACAATCTGTTTCACTTAATTCTGAACACAACCAAACAGCAACTCCACTCCCAACAGGATTTCTGGCCTCCTCTTTTATAGTTGCTGGGTGGTACCAACAGACAATACTTAACTATTTAAAATCAATTAACTAACAAGAGACAAACACCTTGTCTAAAAAGTATTCATAATATGCATTCCACTCAGAAAACATATCAAACTACATTTAAGGCAAGTAATTCCACAAAATGCAACTTAAATAGCATTTGTTCTTTTAACAAGATTAAACACCCCTCCACCTGTATCACACTTGGCGCCTGCCACTGGGGTTACCTCTTATTAGCCAATAGCATGCTTCGGTTCAGTTTGGCATTTCCTGGTTCCCTCAGTGGTGTGGAAGTATGGCAGAGGGATACAACAGGTGACAATTTAATATGTGACATATTTGACAAACGTGTTAAATAATAAACAGAATGTATTTAAAGGTAAAATGCCCTTGTGTGAAAGGATTATGTTTTGCTCACTCATGCTATGCTAGCTTTAGCACGGATCTCCCAGCTGGGATTTATAAGAGGAACTGTGTGGCATGTGTGAGTGTGCATCTCAGTCTAGTGGGCATGAGCTAACCCTGTTACATTACCACTAAAGAAATATGTTCACACCGTTCAAATAACTGCAGAGGAAACCTCTTCTGATGAAACGTCTTTCAGGCAGGGGTAGCAATAAATGAAGTGTGGTATTTATTTAAACACTAAACATACATTGTTTAACATACCCCACATGAGAAGTGCAAAGTGCCATGCTGTTACATGAATGATTCTTGACAAAAGTACTTGTTCTTATATTATACACTTTTAATGTGTCATTGAATATAGATAGCGCCATGGAGCCTTGCTGACTGAAACGGAAATGTGACATGCTGTGCCCCATTTTACTGCATCTATATGCAAATAAACACCCCATGACCAAAATAAAATCCTTTTTTTTATATAATGCTCCATGAAAAATCAATCCAATATTCACCCTCTTTAACCCTTTCCTCACCATGCAGTGGAAACCTTTCACTCTCTGGGAGTAACAATCTAACATTTACTCCATCATGAAAAATGCCTTGCTGAGGCCATCATTTGTCAGTGCCCTTCATACTGTTTCGAAACACTGTTGACTATTTCTATTTTTGAATAATGCTATGATTGAGGTTCGGGTAGGTTTTTAAGCAAAAACGTGGAGAGCTGTTTTCGTCACTGTCATGTTTACACCATAAGTACATGGTCGCTTTATTGGGGGACTGCGGCTCAGTGGTAGAGTCGGTTGTATCTCAAATGGAAGGTTGGAGTTGATCCCCGACTACTACAGACTACACGTCGGAGTGTCCTTGGGCAAGACACTGAACCCTAAATTACTCCCGAAGGCATAGCCATCGGGTATGAATAAATGACTGTATATAAAGATGGACGACATGACAGCTCCCTAAAAGTGAAGCCAAAACATTTCGAACACTCCCTGCTGACTGGCTGCAGTATAGGTCATAAAGCCCGCCTCCTTCATGTTAACAGATGGGACATGAGTCAAACTGTAAAATCAAAATACACACCAAATAAATGTTTCTCAAACATGGTTTCTGTCATTATATTTAGTTCTTATCATGCTGATTTACATCCAAGTGTTCATATTTCTGAGAAGTTTATTTGTAATTAGTTATTTGACGATGTAAAAAGGATGATTGACAGCTCTGGTTCCTGCATCCGATCTGCTTCGGATTAGCAGAGTAGAGGAGGAACGGCGAGAGGACACGTATCTAAAACAATCACTACAGTCATTGAAGTTTACATACATAACGTCTGCTTCAGTCCAACCCAAGAATCTGTTTTGCTGTTAAATTCACTGACCTGCGGGATCCTTGCTGTTTTTTTCAATATTTTAAGTGTGTGTTTTGGTTAGCGGAAGTGGCTTCTCCGGCTCCACCCGCCGATCTCTACTGTGCAACTATGGCTCCAAATGACATCACCATCGCAAGATGGCAGCGTCCACCTTGGGGGTATTTTGGGTTCAATTTTGTACAATGAGAGCAGATAAGAGCCGTTGTCCATCTTTAGATACAGTCATTGGCTATGAATGTGTGGGAATGGTTAGCTGATTGGAGATCGGCATTTTGCATAGCATTAGCCTTTGCCATCAGTGTGTGAAAGGCTGAGTGTGACGTAGTGTGAAAGCACTTTGAGTGATCGGATGACTAGAAAAGTGCTATATAAGTACAGTCCATTTACCATTAGTACCTGTGACAAACACACGACTAGCTCCTTTGCTCCATAATTAGAGGTCACATTGGCAAATTAATATACTTTACCGTTTCGTAGTTGTATCAATTTACAGCCAAATAAAACCTGTAAAAGCTGTAGGACTCCATATTGTACATGCAAATGTGTTTATACATGGCCTCCACCACCTACTGTATGCCAATAATGTAGTGTGGATGCTTTTGTTGAAATAAACATGGAGAATATGTATTTAGAGAATGATATGCCAGTTTTTAAGGACGTGGGTAGCATTTTTCACAAACTGAAAACAATCCTGCTGTGACAGACTGACACACTCTCATGCCATATTCTGTGTTGTTTAAACTTGCAATTTAAAATTGCTTTTTTCTTTAAAAAATCTTTAAAGAAAGTCAATAAAAACAGCTCTGAGTGAATTGACATTTCCTTATTCGTATTTTCTCAAAATATTAGACTGAAAATAATCACATTTGTCCGTGTGTACTGAGCCTTTTGTATCATGCCTTCAGATTCAGAAATCCCTGCTAATGCAAAGAGATTTGGGATCTGTTCTCCCACACAACCCTTTCTTTTTTGTACATTTTTTTCTCCTTTATCCCACAAATGAAATTAATCACAGGCACAGAATGGCTAACTTATTGAAATATATTTCTGGCAGCGTAAAAGGATTTTAGAATTATAGACTTGCTGTTGCTTTGGAAGATTAAGGACAGACAAGAATGCATGCTAGTGTGATGTCTATATTTGTCGATTATCCTTTTCAACGACATGTTTAAACTCAGGGGGACATGCACATATATTCTTTTCTGCAGCTTAACAAAGTGTTTTCATGAGCAGTCATTAAACAGTTGCAAAATTAGCATCTGTCCTTTTAATAAGTAAGCCTTCTCATGCTGTCTATGTTGTGTAAATGAGAACACATGTCCTGTTAAGTGGAAGTGGAGCTATTTCGGACTTCTCCTGCCATATAATTTAGCACTAATGTGGCTAATGTGCCGTTTTCTTGGCTTTGAAAGACAGTCCGTCCTGTTACGTTCGGCTTCTACCCTCACATGTCTTTCCGATGCACCCTCGGCAGATTAACACGTAATTATACAACATTTGTGCACAGCTAGGGCACCCTGTGGGATCCACCTGGCATACGCTGCCTACTGTGTGGGCTTCACAGCGCCTCTCTTCCTCTGCACATGCTACTCACAGGAAGTGGAGGTCATGTAAAATGATGACCTCATCCTCCCTGTAATGCATGGGCTTTTATACTGTACACAAGTGATGATAGCACCTCTGACGTGGGTTCGAGAGAGCAGAGCCAGAGGGGGCTTTGGAAGGTTATTTGCAATTTTCCATCTGTGCTATTTTAGGAGGGTTTTTTTGTGGTTATTTTGAGACTGAAGCAGCTTTTACTTAATTCCATTAGAGTTTGTTAGGTGTTAAATGTCTATATTGTCCTTAATTTGTCCATAAATTGGCATTAAAAATCCCATTTACAGTGATAAGAATAATAAACACCCAAGAAAATATTCTGCATCTGTGCTGTAGTAACTCGAACACATTATTCGTGCAGTTCATTCAGCTCTATTGTGGACAAACAGTGAAAGTCAGTTTGACGCCATGTTATTGCCGAACACATTCTGCGACCTCTCCATCATCACCAGTGAAAAGCTTGACATTTCATTATGACGTCCGTCAACTGTCAAATCTCATTCTCTCATATCAGCACCGGTGAGAGACGGCTTAACTTCTGTCGTTGTGATTCCACTGCAGAGCCAACCAAACACAATGCATTTCAACAGGCGACACTGAGGTGTAAACAAAGTGTCTCCGGTTTTGATAAATGTCTCATACTGGCTTATTTTGCATTTTGCAACGTGCCCTTGCTTTGCATATTGCTTAAAAAATACTTCCTTTAACGTAGGTGTTGCTGGAGAAGTCCTTGGAGATTGTAGCAGTCTGCCTGAGTGTGAACAGAATATAAATTCTTATTTATTGTTTCTTACCAATAATAAAGTGGTGGCAGATGTCTAAATGCAAATTTCACAGAAAGTACAGAACATTTTTAGTTTCCTGGCCTTTGTGGAGTATTATATATCTATACTAAATTTTGAAGCACAAATTAAATTAAATTGATTGAAGCTACAATCTCTAATATTTCCATTTAGTGTCGAGCGCCACCCACGGGCAATAATTGGTTTTAATGGAGGCACACTTCCCAATTTAACCAGGCATCTATGGCTGGCTACCTTTGTCAGGGTTCTAACACTTGATTTTCCTCAGTTTCCTTTTTAGACTGTTTGCCTTCATCTGAGCGTCCAATTTGTTTCTTTTTCTTTGGATTTTCAATTATTTTTGAAGTTGTTTCTGTAGTCAACGATCTTTTCTTTGTTTGTTCAGCCATAGTAGATTACTGTTTACTCGCAACACTTGCAGAGACCGGAAAAGCAGCCGCTTAGCTCCGCCTACCCTCTCTGGCAGACCAACCACTGCTGGCTGATGGAAAACGCGTCACTAACTGGGCGCCGCTTATGATTTTTTCTGCAAATGTCGCCGCAGACACCCAGTCCATAAAAATACTATATACTGCAAATGCAAAAGCTTTCATCAGTGGGCCATGGGCTCAGTCGCCATTGTGTTACCTCATTCGGTGATAGATAGAGACTCAACAGACATTTATTTAAATGAAAAAGTTCGAGATTGTTACTTTGAATACAGAAACGTATTTCATTCATGACACAAAAAGAGTGATAGCTTTATTTTTTCTGTACTTATAATGACAAGAGTCTGCAGTCTACTCTTCAGATGAAAGCCTCTTTCAGTTATGTTTTGAAGACGGCTTGTATAAAAAGGAGTAAATAGGCTTTCTGTTTTGATAAATATATGTTCATGTTAAATTTGTGAGAGCCTCTGATGTACATAGATGCATTTTCATCAACCAAACCAAACAGAATTGTTGCCCTGCTTGTCAAAAGGTAAAACAAGGTAAAACAATCTGGTAATAAAGTAATGCACTCATTCACCTGTATCATAGCAACACCACCAACTACAATCTAATGTCTCTTTAAAACAGACTCACTTTCCATACACACACTGGTATAAGTATATACAAGTATACGCCACTCTGACATGGTGTTATTCTTGGTGTATTAAACACACACATGCCTCCTCTTGCAGGTGGCTCTCTCTGGCATTCACCACAGAAAATGTGGGTGCACTGATCCTGAAGGTGTGTGTTTGTGTGGGTGAGTTCAGCAGATGGTGAGGTGATGTGAGAACCAATCTGGGCAACCTTTGTCAACTCTCTGCGTGTGTGTGTGTGTGTGTGTGTGTGTTTGAATGTTAGCAAAGGTCACAGAATGTGCATGGACAGTTTATGTGTGGTTAGGTCAGAATCACTGTAGATAGACTTTAGGTGTAAATTATAGACCCTTAGCCTAATCTGAGACTTTACATTGCTCATATAAAGAGAAAACTATTACAATTCTGAACAAAGGTAGCCGAGTACATTAGAGTTTAACACTTTAAAAGCCATATTTTTGTTACTGGGGCAGTATATATTGGACGTAAAAGCATCCAGTCTGTAAACTTAAATAAAGGTATAATAAAAAAAAATGACAGCACTGTTTTAGTTTGTTTGTTCCATATAGAGAGGAAGTGTATGCATGATCATTTGCAGACTATGTTGGCGGTTTAATCCGGTGATCATTAGTAGAAAGAAGATGTTGATTTTAGTTAGTGCAATCACACTGGAATACTTCAGTTAACGTATAAGATGTTGTCCCACTGTCATTGGAATATATAGGAGCAGTGGCACACCAAGGCTGTTTGAGGGGCACGGGCAAAAACAAAAAAGGGGTACCGGCTATGTGCCATGGGGCGCCAGGGTGCAGAAAGTTGTGATGTGAGACATCAACATGGGCATCTTTAACATAGGAGTGTGTGTGTGTGCCAACTACTTTTCAAACATCTATCATTTAGCCGCTGGAAGGGCGACCAGAGGGCACTTTATCATATTGTATCTACCACAGGGGCATCCATGAGTTTGTTCAGACATTTCAGACACCACTGTATAGAAAGATGTATGGAGATCAGTTTTTTCAATCGGTTGTGTGTGTGTTTTTGATGTGTGCATGTTTTGAAAAGTTGTTGAAAGTATTGGCACGAAACCTGCTGTCTTTATTAAGTGTTAGAGAAAAGTTTTTTTTTTCTTCTTGATCCTGGATTAACGCCAATTTATGTTTCTCTTACAAGCTCTCTTTTTCAGCATGAACATATAAGATTAGCTTTAAAAATATTTAGTCCAGATGATGTAGAAAAAAGAAAAGAAATGCACATTTGATGGAATTTTTGAACACAACTAAATGTGAGGTCTCTTAAATTCAATAAAACTACACCTGCACATAGTGACCCTGACAAATGTGTTCATCTTTACTGCACATTTCCCCCTTTCAATGCCATCCCTTCTGTAGATACATTCACTTTTTTCCTGCAAATGCACATCTGTTGCTCTTAGCTTCATCAGAAAATGACCCATTTACATAAACAATCTTTCATGGCTGGCAGCACATGAAAAACAGGCGTGCTGTTACACTCATGCTCGCACTATAAATGTTTAACATCAAAGGACTTGTGATTAATATGCATGACACAGACCACAGAGGGGGTCCAATGCTGCATAACAGTTGAAATATGGAACTGGAAAAAACATCTTGTGTATTTTGACCCTTGCATATGTCCGTACTGGCCTGTTAAGAAACATTAATTCGGCACTGCTCTAAAATGTATATAATGGCCTGTTGCTGGGCTTTTACTGGACTGAACCATTAAAACAGACCACATGACCCCGTACTGAAGTTTATGTTGCTAATAGGCTCTAAAAGTAGCCTTTTTTCCATCTCCCATACTGAGGTGAGAATCAGCTTTTTGATGAGCGAGAGGAGAGATGAGAGGCACAGCTACGAGCAGAGGATTTTAAATAGCTGCGATGGCCACCTGGTGACAGACGGCATGACTTCAACCTGAATGTGTGTGTTCCTGTGTGATGTGTGAAGAGGGTGTGTAATGATGAGAGAACAGACAGTGGGATATTTGGAGCTTCTCTATGGAAAATGTTGCCTGGTAGGGCTCAGAGCGATTTGAAGGTACTATGTTTCTGTGAAGGGTTGTTTTTTTCACACCTACAACACTTTTGTATTTTGGTTTCTTGCTGTGAGGTGCGATGGGATCAGTGTCAGTAAACATGAAACACGAACAAGGAGGATGTATTGTTTTTAGTTCATAAATTCGGCATTTTCGCACTTTGTCCTTGGGTTTCTGAAATCCTGGGAAATCAAGGAGTGATACTGAATATTCCCTGCAAGCCAGAATTTTCATTTCCGAGGACCCAGGTTGTTTCCAATGTTTGTTTTGGCTCTTGGCCAAGACTAGCAGAACAGTTTCTTAAAATGGGCTGTGCTCATTCTGGGACGAAAGCAATCTTGCATTTAGCAAATGTGATTTATCCTCCCAGGCTTAACAAATTTAGGGTGTTTTATCTTTTAGTCTTCAAAATTGTGTACCTCCCACACGAGGACGTCAGAGTTTACAGCAGGTCAGCACTGCAGGATATATTCACTAAACTGTCAGAGAACTATGGTGCATTTTTTACAGAAGGTAGGGGAAAGGGATGCTCTGACCTCATTCTCTGATAATCTATCTATTTTTAACCAGACATTTTTTTTGAAATGGTAAAAATGCATTCCTATGCATGTGTGCATGCATGAATTTTGTGTATGCCATGCAAAGATCTGTCACTTAAGTGTCTCTAACGCAGGACTTTTCTGATGTTGATTGGATTTTAAAGTAATAATCTCAAAGACTTTCATTTAAATAAATGTCTGTTAATTCACAATCTATTACTGAATGAGGTAACACAATGGTGATTGAGCCTATGGCCCACTGATGAGAGCCTTTGTATTTGCAGTATTATGGATTCGGTCACAAGCAGCACCCAGTTGGTGAAGCATTTTCCATCACCCAGCAGTGGTTGGTCTGCCAGAGAGGGTAGGCGGAGCTAAGAGGCTGCTTTTCCGACCTCTGCAAGTGTTGTGAGTAAACAGTAATCTACTATGGCTGAACAAACAAAGAAAAGATGGATGACTACAGATACAACTTCAACAATCAGTGAAAATGGGGTGCTGATTTAGCTCAGTTGGTAGAGCAGGCGCCCCATGTCCAGAAGCTACAGTCCTCGACGCACTGATTGCAAGTTCGACTCCCGGTCTGCCGATCCATTTGGTGCATGTCTTCCCCCACTCTCTACTCCCCACATTTCCTGTCTCTCTTCAGCTTTCCTATATTATAAAGGCAAAAATTCCCAAAAAGAAAATCGAAAGAAAAAGAAATCGCTGTTTATCGCCATAGATTTCGCCAAAGAGAACGAAACTTTGAGATTACATCTTTAAATAGAGCACTTACAGGAGGGGGAGGAAGAACATTAATTCATTTGTGACAAAATTTGCAATATTATTATATAATTATGTCACAAAGGATATATTGGAAGTACTATCCTGCTGGTGGAACACTTGCATTTTATAATGTAAGGACTGTGGCAGATATTTTGATAATTTGTCCAAACTACATTAACCAGCAGTTTGTTACTCCCAAATTAATCATTTGTCTGCATAGTTTAACATTTTGCTATTTGCTATGCATGAAACAAATTCACAGGGGGACAAATTAACTTAACACTGTTTAACAACAAAAACCTGAAGCGCATTCACGACTTATTTTGCATCCAATATATTCGCAGCCAAATCCCGCCGGCACAAAGTTGAAACGGTGTAAAAAAGCAACATTCAAAGTGTCAGAGAGGGAGGGTGTGGAGGGCAAAGGGACAACAGGAATTAGGGTGTTAACTTTCTTTCAACACATTAACGTGTTAACTCTCTGTTATCACACTCTGTTGTGTTTTAAATAGCTCTTCTGTTAGGGGTACTGTGTTTGCATGTGCATATAGAATTAGGTTTCATGCTTTTCTGTATTTATGACAAAATTAATTGTCACACTCGTTTCCCTCTTGGCTTAACACCATCGTGAGATGTCATCACATCGTTCCTGTTTTTATTCAGAGGTCGTAGCAACAATCACTTCTGTTCATGACGTTAGTCTGTGCTGAATATGTTATGGCCTCCTCTGCATTGTTAAGTTTTTAATACTCTTTATCTGAGGCTGTGAGTGTTTAATGTTTAACTGTAGCTTTTGTACTATTCAAGCAATGCAAACTGATAGAAAGACCAGATCATCTCAGTCCCCGAAAAATATAAAGCCCTCTTTAAATAACGGTTTCTGTCCACCCAACAGATCACACCGGCTGCTTTAATCACACCCTGCTACCTCATGTCTCTTATTCCTCCTTCAATGCTTCGTGAGACTCACTCGCTGCAATCAAAGTGACTTCAACACATCTCTCCCTGCCATAAATGAAACTAATCTTTGCAGTTCATTCTGCAGTGCATCGATGCTCACATCAATCATGACGTGCATACTGTATGAGCGAGTCCCATCTTCTCTCTATGCAGAGGAGCTCCCTGCACCAGAGCGGTGTCACTCTATCTTACAACCTACCGATGCTGGGTTCTCGCTTCCTCCTCGCAATCCACATGGCACAGCATGTGAGCGAAGCTTGAGATGGGAAAAAAAAACTGGAGAAAAGCCATCAAAAATAGAAAGAAAAAAAATGTGATGAAACAAGGGAGATGGAAGAGACGGATGAAAAGAGAGTGTTAAGAGAAATAATCAGAGGGGAAGAAATGAAGACACAGTGTGACTCAGATGAAGAGAAACTGAGAGGAGGAAGGCAAGACAGAGACGCACAAAAGGAATTGTTGATATGGCGCTTTTTTTGGCTCTTGTCAATACGCTGTTGCTATGGCGGATGCACAACAACAGGGAAACATCTTTTGATTTTCTTCCAGGAGGAGAAGGGAAAAAAGATAGCCTGCCTGCACGCTGCAGAATGCAAGGTTCAAAGTGACAGCATGCAACACAACAAAGTTGCAAAAACACACACAGAACACACACCCCAACAAACACACAAGTGAAGTCATTATTATTGGATCACTGTGTTCCTGACTTAAACTCAGCCTGTGGTCCTCTTCAAGCCCAAACCAGGAGCTACAGCCACCTCCTACTCAACAAATCCAGCAGCACATTTTCTGGCTGAGAAAGTTAATCAGGCTGCTGTTGTTTTATGTTTTTAAAAAAAAAAAAAAATGGTAATTCACCATTGTAGCTCTAAATCTGTTTCATTTTCTAACTAGAGAACAAACAGATACAGTGCATTGTGTAATCTGTTCCGTGTTAGAGCGCGGGTGATTTCCTCAACAAGCCAGCCAGCAGCAAGAAACACACACGTAACCGCACACACGTCGGGGCTGGCTGACAGTATCTTTGCTCTAATCAGAATCTTAATTAGTCTGCTAGCAGCTTCCCATTAACATATATTCCTCCTAATTAACCAGGGACACACACATACAGACGCAGAGAGGCTGAGACGGAGAAATTAAAGATGTTTCTTGAAGTTTCATGAGATGAGGAAGTGAATTAACAAAGCGGACGAACAAAAGCAAAGCTTTAGACTGTCAACCTCCGACCAGCTCTGTTCAGCTCAGTGGCTTTTGTGGAGGCAGACTTTCATTGATGTAGAAGACTCCTCAGAGTAATGATACTGGCCTTGATAAGCCAGCCATGCTACTTAATTTTATTGACTGCATATTTTACTGGACAAGAAACACAAATGAAAATAACAGCTATCTGTGAGCACTGTGCAGAAACAGCAGATTCTCTTCACGATCAGAGATTTGAGTCTTCCTATTTGGCTGAGTAGGCAGTCATCATCTATTGGTAATAGACTATTTCAACTTCTTCTTTTTTTCTGCTTTTATTAAACCTTAGTTTTTTTAGACTTCTTGTGGCCATGACGCGGGAGAAACATGGGTGGAAGACCGATGACGTAATATGTAGCGCAAGAAAGTCTCAAAGGGCTTTGATGTGAATTAAAGGGTTAAAAAAACACAGGGCTTTCAGCTTGGGGACCCATGTTTGTGTGAGAACATGGGTGCATGTAACAATAATGGACTTCTGTTACATCATGTATGTAACGTGTCATCACGTCCCTTTTTTTTTTAAAGCTTCCTTGACATAACATACTGTAAGGAAAACGGCCAAGTAGTTATGGGGCCTAAAGCGAAACCAAACTGCAATCATTGAACAACGTTAACTATGTGTCTATTATTGTTACCATGGTAACAAAGGCCTGGGAACGTTTCAACTGATGCTGCAGGCCTATTTATAGTAACCAAATAGTATGCACTTCCTGGCATACTGTTAAGTGCCCTTAAACCCCTATAAAGCCCTCTAATGATAGTGGTAGGAACTGATAATGGGTAATCAAATAGTCTTATAACATCTCAAGTGAGAGACCAAAAAAATTCCACTAAGGGGTCTGCGAGCAGAAGTAAGTGGCTCCTCGGACAAAGCTTTAGGAGGCAATTCACATCTGATGACGGAGATTATGCAATATGACTCAATGTAATCAAGTTACAATGCAGTGGATAGCGCTGTCGCCTCACAGCTAGAAGGTTCCTGGTTCGAATCCGGGTTCGGATGTTGTGGGCCTTTCTGTGTGGAGTTAGCATGTTCTCCCTTTGCGTGTACGAGTTCCATCCGGGCACGCCGGCTCGCTCCCGCAGTCCAAAGACATGCTCGTTTCATTGGTGACTATAAATTGTACGCAGGTGAGAATGTGAGCATGAGTGGTCCGCACCATTGCACGATTGGGTCACATAGGCTTGTTCATATTAGTTTAATATTTAAAGTTTAATACTTGTACATTAACAGCAAAGTTAAATTGGAGTCAAATTCCTTGAATGAGGACATACCTGGCTAATAAAGCTGATTCTGATTCTGATCAGTCCAGGGTGTATGCTGCCTCTCGCCCAATGACAGCTGGGAAAGGCTCCAGTCCCCCACAGCCCTGAACAGGATAAGTGGGATGGATGGATGGATGGATGGATACCCAGGTGATGTGATGCAGCAGAACCATCTACAACAGATAAAAGTCTTTATGCACTGATAACAACCGTAAGATGTTACTGATAATTATGCTTGAAATTGTGTAACTGAAACTTAAACTAGCTAAACTCATCACTTATCTTATTGCAGTGGCACCATTAGTGTTACAGTTCACAGCGATGTGTTGCTCAGCATACAAGAGGAATATTAGAAGTTTCTCCAGGCAGCAATGATCCTTGTCTGATCAGCTTGTCTTGCTGGTTCAAAAAGAAGAAATAAAATCTACATTATAAAAGAATGTCAAATCAGTCCGCTTGACAACATCAAAGCTGTCTAACATCCAGTAAAGAACATTCACATTCATGTTTCCTGTTCTGACATTTTCACTGAGCGACAACAACAAGCTGAGGCTTCAGATTATCTGTCATTGAATGTGCTGAAAGTTGACAAGTGATGGATACATATTGATTTACAGTAACTGTAACACTTTTGAAGCCACTTGTGTCTATCAAAAGGAAAATTGAAGGAAATACTGAAGGAGAAAAGACTACAAGAAGATTCAAAGTCAAGAAAACAGGGGAGTTGTTTTCCTGACAAAGATGCTCCATATGGTTTGTGGCTGTTGGAAGCTTTTCATCTCTGAATGTTTCACTGCTTCCAGACTAACCTACCGGTATTCCCCAGTGTAACTCTGTCAGAGCAACGTGTGGCTAAGGTCTCTGCTGTGGAAGGTACGACATTAAAGTGATGCTAGGGGAAGTCTTACAGTGTCAAACATGATTCATATACTCCCTTAAAAAAGTGGGAAGCTTTTATACAGGCACAAACACACACACACGCACACACACACATCCTGCGTCTCATCCTCTTCAGTTGCTTTAGATGCATTTTCTCACAGAGTCATGCTTTTATATTGAAATTATCCTTCATAGGTGAGTCACCCTTTACAATAATGCTTGTATGATATCTTGGCTGAACAAACCCTGCTTCCCTTTGTCAGTTTAATCTGAAATGCTGGATGATCTAGAAAAAAACATCACGTGGTTTTGTGCACACACACACACACACAGGCTGTGGGTGATGACCAAAGAGGCTGTTGTGGGTGAAGGATGAAAAGAAGCATTTTGCATTAGACTCCTAATGTCTTTGTTGCAATGCCAGGCCTGCCTACAGTTCTGTGTCATGACTCATGTCCCATCCGGAGCCACCAGAGTTCTATTTCTACACCCTCACAGCCCAGTTTCAAATCTCAGCCCCTCGCTGTGCTTGTATGTAAAATTGAAAAGATTTCTGTAGCCATGGGATGCAGATCCTTTTGATCAAGCTGGCTCACAGAGCGCCAAATAGGCATTTTCAACACACACATTATAAGCTGGAGATGGCAAAATATTTACCAAAAACTGCTTCCAATGGAACTTTCAGTGCTTTTCCAAGGGCACAATTCTTCACACTCTGCTTTTTTCTTTTCTTTCAATGGGACACTGTCATATATATCTGTAAGTTTGTAGTCATGAGGCGCTGCTTCAAATCAGCCGTCTGTGACAAAAGCTGTCTTCCAGAAACCTCGTTTTCTTATTTGCAGCTTCATGTCAACCTAAGGATTTAAAATGGAGACATTCTGGGCATGCCTGACTGCCTATCCCACTGCAAGACCAGAGGCCAGATTGCTATTCAAACACGCCACTTTTGGGGACAAAAACAGAGAAAGGTTATGGTGATACAGCATTCAAAATTGTCATTTTAGGCGTTTGGTCACATTACAAGAGTACAGGGAGATGCCCTGGCCAGCAACAGATGGGTAAACTAGTGTCAAACTTTGTGTGGTCATGGCAAAGTGCTTCATAGCTACTTGAGCTAAAGAGGGTATACAGTCATCCTTAAGAGACAGAGTACTGATTTATAGCTCTGAAAGAGACAGACTGATGAAGGTGACCTACAGGGACACACTGTGTGTCATGTATCATTCCCTGTTTAGTTTTTGTATATCACAATATTTCATAGTTTACTTTTAATTTGTCATTCACACTTACTTCATGGTAGTCCTTCTACTTCCTGCCTTTGTGTCTAGTTAGCCTGACCTGCCCCTGATTACCCTGTCTTTCCCACTGTATTTAGTCTTTGGCTTCCCCTATGTCTTTGATAGTCTTTTGTCATACCTTGTACAGTGCTGAATGCCTTCTTTGCATTTTCCGAGTGTTCTTAGTGTGTTTCTTTCTCTGGACCGTTTTGATTTTTTGTTTTGTATTTCATTTCTTTCTTCTTATTTAATCTTCTAAAGTCTGCTATCAGGTTCTCTTTCTTTTTGTTAAAACTCAAAGCTGACACTATGTCATATAAACTGGGAACCCCAGTTAATGATGACTGTCAGTGAAGTACAACAGGAGTTTGACCTCACTCACAAACACAAATGCCTGTCTCTGGATGCAAGTGAAGGATTCTGTCTGTAAGGTTAAGTGGGTAAGAAAAGAAAAGAGGCTTTTTAGACTGGAAATAATATGTAATAAATGAATGAATAAAAAAAATGTAAATAATTGCCTATTCCATCTCGAGACCTTGAAAAGCAGCTGCAGTATTATTGCACTCTTAAAGATTTAATGAACCGATCTACAAGGCCTCTCAGCTGTCTTAAAAGCTCCTTGAAACTCTGACATGGCGCCTTGTTCATAATGGAAATTATGTTTTCTTAAAGCTTCCCTGCTTGTTGACCTTTTGCAAGTACATTTCTACAATAGTGCAGTGACTATTTAGGCTTTGGCAGTCATCAGTGCTGTACTATACAAAGGCAACAACTGCAATCCATGATAATCTGCTGTTGACACAGGGTTAATGCTTGGAGAACAGTGATTTTTTCTCAATTATGTTTGACATACTTAGACATACAATTGAGCTGCAGCCTTGATGCTGCTGCATGCATTAGCATGGTGATTGATATACTATCTTTTATTCCCACAGGTTACAATTGAACACCTTCCCTATAGCATCTTAGAATAAAAACAACCCATGAATTGTGTTCAATGACATTTTTTAAAATCTCCAATGTGAATCTGTGAAATAATTTTTCTCGAAGTGCAACTACTTAACACGAACACTTCCATAGTCAACATAAAATAAAACAAAATGATATGGCATTATGCCTCAGCTGACCAGATATATTTCTGGATAAGGATGTGTTTCCCTTCCACACGGGGGAGTCAGGCTCTTTGGGTCTATGTCTAACAAGCTCCAATACAATTTATGAAAGGATAAGGATTTAGGGATAAGGATAAGAGAACCCATTGTACATGGAAAATGTAAGTCTCAGATTGAGATACATGTCAAGTGATCACGTTTTCATGAATTTGGGACATTTACACAAGAGGCAACACTCAGAGACCCATATTCAAACAGAGGGAGGGATAGACGACACGTGTGGCAGAGTCTGCTGGACTACAAATATCCTGAATCACAAAAACTAGAACTAGGCACTGACAGCCAAAGGGAGAGGGAGAGAAAGGTCCAATTCCTCCACACAGAAAAGCCTTGTTGCTGAAATGACCTTGTGGCAGGGAGCTGTAGCGGGGCAGAATGAGTTGTTATTGGGGGAGCTGGAGAGTTTGGAGCAGTGCTAAAGACTTGAACACAACAACCAGAAGCCTAACAAAGTAATGTGATGACAAAAAACATCCTGGGCATAATTGAAATGCATGTTACTAAAGGTACAGCGCAAGCACAATAAATTATGTGCATCAATACTAACATATTAATGCATCAATGTACATTAACAACCACAAACAATCTAATCAAAGTTACCACACAAAGCATCTGTGGATTCACAAAGTAGTTCAGCTGTAGGCAAAAACGACTATCAATGGTAAAGCGGATTCATCGTACCAAAACACAACTCTTGCTAGCTAGCTAGCAGCTGCCTGCCAGTTGTGGCTAACGTTAGCCCAAGGCACACAGCACATGACAGAGGTAGCTAACTTTTTTTTAACGCAGCTGGTCCGACAGTCTTCTTCCTGTTCGTTATCCGCCATGTGTTGCGTCACAATGTCCTCCACTGCATTAGCATCCTCATCCACTGCAAATATTTAGCTAACTAACTTCAAAAATTAGCATGCATGAAGTAAACTTAATTGACTGTAAGGGTAACTGTTAGTTTAAGACCCTGCCTAAACATAATAGCCTAGTTAAGAGCATTGTCATTTTCAATTAAGAGCAGTGCTACTTTTTATTTGTTTGAGCTGTTCACATGCAGGGTGTTTAAAAAAAAGATCTTATTCAATTTCCCATACTTTTTTTTTATAGTTAGACCGGGAAGTGTCACAATACTTGGGCCATTTCTCAGAGCCGGATAAGCATAGCTTCCCCTGACATTTAAATGTATATATCTGATTTCTGTGATGTCAAGCCTTGAAATTGAAATGCAAATGCATGAGAAGTGGATTGGAAAATGTACACTGCCAGCAAGTGGAAAAGTGACCTTGTAGCTGCTGGGTTTGGAAATAAAGTTTTTTTTTCAAGAATAAACTTTGGCCATCAGCATTAAATCTACAATTCAGATAAAGTTAATACATGTTCTTTTTAAACTTAAGTTTACACAAAACTCCTAGGCCTATGCGTCCATGTTTATGGTATAAAACTAATTACAAGTGTTACAACAATTTGCTCAATAATGTATTTAATATATAGAATATTTTCATGCAGTTTCTCTAGCCTGTGAACCAAAGGTGTATGGAAGCTTATATCTTAATAGTTTTGGGAGATACATCAGGTCTCCCTTCTGTTCAGACAGATTTCCATCCGACCTGATGTAGGTCAGGCCAATCACAACCGTTTTTATAGTGTTGGGCAGGTTTAAGTTCCTAAGAGGCATTCTTGTAAACAACCAAGATGCCTGCCACTGATGTGGAACGTTCTGAATCTCCTATCATGTAAGCATTAAACAAACTGGCAGGCAGGAACGTTACGGTACAAATGGCAAGTGTCGGCTACCAAATCAAGTCATTGCATAGATTCGTGTACATTGAACTAGAGTTCTTGGAACGGACCATCCAGCCTTGCAGCTTACTTTACTACACGTTTTGTATATCTGACTCGTTTTAGTATCGAGGTCGGCTAACGTCATTCGGAGATCGAAAATGAACAGAGAGGTTCAGGGGCGGACCTGGCCTGGGGGGACACATTTTTCATGCCACCACTGTATAAGTCAGTGCCCCATTTGGACCACCCCAATCAGAAAAGTCTGGATCCGCCCCAGGAGAGGTTCCAGTCTAAATGCTGATTGGTCTAGCCATGCCAGGCTAGTGTAAGGGTGTTTTCACATTAGGTACGATTGCTTTGTAGCGTACCCGAGTACAGTTTCCGGGGTCCCTAATGTGAAAGCCCCCAAAGTCTATTCTCTCTTGACTACCAACAGTGTTTAAATAGATGAACACACAAATTTAGAACTGTATACAATATTTATTGACAATGTATTAATTTCCATAGGTTGTTCATAGTAAAGACAGACACTGAATCCTTCAGGGCTTATCTTTGAAAAGGGTACAGCTCTGGGTTTCTGGGAATGTTCTCGTGAGTGGCACATACAAGGATTTTTCAAGGTGGTGGGTGTTGAGAGGGGAAGGAGGATTGATGCTCCTTGGAGTGAAGTCCAGGGCAGCAGGAGGCTAAGGCTTCTTCTGTGAGTGTGTGCAAACATACACTGTCACCAAGATGTGTCATTTAGGCTTTTAGGATGTCAGTCTGTCCTTGCTCTCCAGAGAAGATTTTGCTGTCTGATGAAAACCTTGAATTTCCAAAAGCCTTAACTTTCCACGAACAAAGAAAAAAAAAGCCATTTTCAAACCGCGTTCCAACATGTATTTTTTTAAAACTTTATACAAGAGATTATGAAAGGACTTCTTAAGCATACGTGTCATTGCTTTTCAGAACCCCTGGAGGAACATGTAATCATTCTGTATAGTATAAATGTGAAAATTGCCAAAGTTGGATTTACAAGGTTTAGCCAAACAACAGTGTTCGCATTTTTTTTTCCTTATTATTACACAGGAGTATAGAAGTATAAAAATATATGAAACAAAAGAGCGCTGTGAAGTACAAACACATATTCAAAGTGTAGAACTTATGAAGCAGACCTTTCTTGCCAGTTCCCGCTGTGCTTTTGAAACACATTACTGTCTGGCTGACATACATCCAATGCACACTCTCACACTCAAATACACAATGTCATACTACACACAGTAATTGTGAAGATAAAGAAATATGTTTATATTGGGTTGGCTGTAGAGTTGTCAATGGCCGACGAGGATTTAGTACCTTAATGACGTCAAAATATATCCTTTAGATTCTGCCAATGCTGCAGGAATGTAATACTGTTAGAACTGCAAATGAATAGTGTATTGTGGGATTTGTAGTAAACACAGAAAGCAATAACAAAAGTAAAATTAAAAATCTGAAACAGGCTCACTAAGGTACTTTTCCTTAAATACAGTTCTTGGGTTAAATTGTAGTTTTCTGTGGTTGTAGTGTTGATAGTCGTGTGAATTGTGCTGACCTGAGATGGTTGACTTTCGGGCTGATATAAAGGCATCACTCGCCTCTCTATCACTTAACCCTTTGTGTGTGTGTGTGTGTGTGTGTGTGTGTGTGTGTTTGAAAAGGTGGTGTACATGAAGCTGTATTTAGCTGATCATTGGTACAAGAAATTGTTATACTTTTGCTGACACACTACAGCAAATACATGCTGCATAAGAATATCAACTACATTCATGAATATATGTTACATTTTGGCAAAACCAAAGAAAATGTGCTTCGACAAATAGAGCAGAAAGAACGAAAAAGTGATCAAGTGACACTGTAAAATATTATTTTACTATTTACATTTTTTTTTCACATCAGCCTTTGCGTTCTCTTAACCTTAAAGTAAAAAGTATATTGAAAAGTTCATTTGACCGTTGAAAGCTCATATGTATGTATATTTACAATAATATGCTCCAATTGATGATTTATAATATATTATCTGATATTTACACACTTATTTAAACAGGATTTTTTGGGACACAATCCCAAATTTTAGTTTAACTCATAATCATCTATAGGAAAACGTCCATTGCCAATAATAGTTTTCTAAAAGAATCTTTTGGGATCTCTTTACAAATCATGTTTTAAGTCATGTACAAAATAAACAAAGTAGTTTGACAGGAAGGTCTGTTAAAAACAAGTAAAATGAGCAGAAGTTTGATGAAAAAAAATCATCACAAATTTCCCCAAAGAATACCTATCCATTCCTAGATCAACACAAATTGAAAATGATTCATTATCATGAGTCACATGTAAACACCAGTGAGGCTGAAGTCCAAATATTCACACTGATCTGGACTTCATTGTTCTTGTTTGTTGGGCAGTGTTTGTTAAAATGCATCAGTTTGTTATTCTAAAAATATTTGCAACTGTTGCATAAATGCTTCATAGAAAAATCTAAATATGTTCAATATCGTCATCCTCAATATTTCAAAATTCAATCATACTTTTTTTATATATAAATTGTAATTACAGACTTGTGTACACTCATCCGTGAGGTGAACTGAACCCAAAAAGCACAAATGAAAAGAAACAATTCAGAAAGGACAAAGTGGTCAAAAACAGAATATCAAGGAGTTACACTGTACAAAGCATGCAGTGAGACATAACTTTATGAAGCTACATTTTAAGTAAAGAATATCAATGTCAAAGTGTTCACTCACGCCTGCTCAAACAATGAATAACACACCAGGAGAGATAGTCCCTTTTGAATCTTGGTTCTTTAAGGTGAACTCAAAAGAAGCACTTGAGACAATGGAGACAAAGGCTCCAGCTACTTGTTCCCATTTTAGTGTAATGTTTGAAGGAGTAACCTTCCTTTCTGTGTTCACTTTTTATGCTCTTCCAGCTTGAATTCAATGAGACACTGATGAATGATTTTGGTACTTTGTGTTAGTGGAAAAGAGGCCATAACAGCAGAGTTCATTCATACGGACAGTGTGGCGAGTCTATGCTGAAGGGGATATGACAGTCTTGTGTATTGCAGCCCTAGTTGTATTTTTACATTTTTAACCTTTGTTGTAACTGAACCATAAAGTATAATCATATATCATAAGTCATATAAATGAATAGCCCCCAAAAGCACCAGGTATTAGAAGAACTATGGTACAGCCTCTATGGCTTTTAAGAACTTGTGTGCAAAATCTTTTATAAAATCTTCCTTGTGTACATACAGTCAAAAGCTTCATTAGTGTCATTTTTGGGTTTACTGCTCGTCCTTTATGACCTTTAACCTAAACTAAAATCAATACATGACTAAGAGGTTTGAAACCTATAAATATACCAATAATCTGGGAGGCAGATACAATTTCTTAACGCAAAAATAAAAGTGGAATTTATATAAATTATTTTGCCAAAAACTGAAATTTATGGTTTTTGTGCTTTTAGATCTGGCCTTTCTTTGGACTTAGAAGCCCCTTCAGCTTTACCATTTGTGTTCTTCTTGAACCATTTGATAATTACTGTAGCTTATAAACTGCCTTTTTAGCATCGTGAACTTTCAGTGTTTAAAAATGTTTTCACATAAGTGGAAATAAAGAGCCGAAAAAGGAATTTTGTATCTCGTATTAAAGTAATAATCTCGAAGATTTTCATTTAAATAAATGTCTGTTAAGTCACTATCTATTACCGAATAAGTTAACACAATGGTGAGTGAGCCTATGGCCCACTGATGAAAGCCTTTGCATTTGCAGTATTTGGCTGTTTGCGGAAAAAATCACAAGCAGCGCCCAGTTAGTGACACGTTTTGCATCACCCAGCAGTGGTTGGTCTGCCAGAGAGGGTAGGCGGAGCTAAGCGGCTGCTTTTCCGGTCTCTGTGAGTGTTGCGAGTAAACAGTAATCTACTATGGCTGAACAAACAAAGAAAAGATGGATGACTACAGATACAACTTCAAAAATGAGTGAAAATCCAAAGAAAAAGAAACAAATTTGACGCTCAGATGAAGGCAAACAGTCTAAAAAGGAAAGCAACAAGAGTTAGCTACAACCGGAGCCAACCGTGGACGTCACACATGTGACACTGTCTGGATTTCTGGGTAGTGTGCTCCCGCAATTAACATTTATCGCCATAGGTGTCGCCAAAGAGAACGAAACTGAGATCTTCGAGATTACCACTTTAAGTCTATAATAAATGCTTTTCAAGTTACATTGTTTTATTATTAAACTGCAGATACAGTCCTCCCCAAGGGCATCAAAAACCATGTGTATTTACTTCGGGGTAAAATCCAATATTATCCATCTATCCATTATCTGTTCAGGGTTGCAGGGGGACCGGGGCCTAGCTGTCATTGGGCGAGAGGCAGGGTTACACCCTGGACTGATCGCCAGTCAATCACAGGGCTCAATATAGTTATAATAATATATATTATTAAACTGAAGACATATTTTTTCTTATATATTAACCTTTCTTCCAGTTCTTTATTCTCTTTCAACACTTTAACATAGTTCTGCTTTTTTACATTATGCCCTTTTGACCTCAACAGGCTTCTTAAGTGCAATCTGAGTAAACAGTTTTGGAATGATCTGAGTTGATTATACTTAATGCCATCCTATTAGCATGGTTAATGAACTAAGAAAAGTTGTCCTATTCATACAAGTAGAAAAAGGCTTATTGGAAATTTCACTCCAATAAATAATGTTATAAATTGTGAACTTCGGGGCCCTTATGTTGCTATGAAATCATGTTAGTAAGAAGTTTATTTGAGATAATAAGACTTTAAAAACCTTTATGACCTTTGAAACTTTGTTACTAGTGTTAATGAAAGTAAATGGACGTTTGTCAATTTGTATCTAACTGATCTTTTTTGGCAATAAATTTGTCTGTTGTAAATCAAACATGATATAAACTTAAAAAAATATGCAAACAAACATTTGAAAAAGATACACAATTCACAAAATACATAAAATCTTTAACAACTACTCAGGAAGAGGCACCTTATATGTTTGTAATCTCTCTTATAAGGTTGTCACGTGTTAGCCAGCAAATGTGGTATTCCCAGATATGATGGATCCAGTCCTGAATATAGTCATTCAGTCCAGTTTTACAAGACCACATAAAAAAATGAAACAAACCAGATACAAACAGGAAATGAGCAACATATTTTGCTGTTTGTTCTTGCCCTCTGCTGTCCTCTTCTTTTAGTTGATGTAGTAGAGCCAGTAAACAATGTTGAAGAAGGAAAAGACTGTTGGGAAGATCATCCTCGACCATTTGTCGATAGAGTTTACATCAGTCAAATCTGGGATGTTGATCTTGAGCTGTGAAGCGCGCCTCCGTAGTCGGCTCTTCTTTTGACTCATGTGGCACTCCAGCGTGTTGCGGCCAAAGTTGTGCCTGGCCAGTCCTGCTTTGCGGTACTGAAGAGTCGAGCTGTCGTACGTCAGCATGGTATTTCTCGGGTCGTTGAGACCCAGAGCCAGCTCTGAAACGCCCATGTCGTTCTTGATGTCCAGGGTGCCCAAAAGGATGTTTTCATGTGGGTCCATCTGAAAAGCAAACGTTGTTCAGTGTTATTTTGAACAGTGTTGCATCCATGTAGCATTTCAGCATCTGTTTTGCGCTACCTTATTCTTTTGATCACCAAGACCAATCGCTGCATCGTCCACAAAGATTGGTTCCCATATCGAGTCATGACCATCAAGATCCCTTTGTTTCATTCTTGCATACAGAGTATCATCTCTGCCAACTACATTCCCCACCAGCCACTGCAAGCAAACAGAATCACCATGGTTACTAGGGCAACTGAAAAGTAGGGGAAGGTTTCATTTGTGTAGGTGGATGTATGTTGGAAACAGTATTTTTTTCATGAAATTATGAATTCTTTATGTGCTCAAGCAGTACTGCAAATACATGTCGGCAGTTTTGAATATTTCTTTTGAATAAAGCATCAAATAAAAGTCTGGTTTTATTACACCTTTACTTGATGTCACAGGATACTTATGCAAAAACAATCTGTTCAGTTCTAGACAGTGTTTTGCATTCAACTCATTTATATGCAGTTTTGCTATGGTGGCCATCTTGCTTTACTGCAAGCAGCATTTGGTTCATGTCATCTGGGAGCACACAACGGGAAAGCAAACACAGCTCTTTCAATCAAGACAAAGAGCCAAGCGGCTCAGAGACCTTCTTTCCTCTGTTTCAGCTGGAAACATGTCAGCTTGGATTTCAAACAGGGAAGTACAAGCTTATTAGGCTGGCTTTGCTTGGCACAGTGAAAGCAGCGAACATTAGGTCAACCCTCCATTTGAAGTGGTGACATTTCTTTTCTTTGCTACTTATTATTCTGAGATACTTCTGCAACTTTATGAATAATTAACTTACATTTGAATGCAAAGTAAAGAAACTTCTTTCTTCTTTCACTTTCAAATGTGAACATATGGGAACTCATCCAGAGTTTGTGCTTAAGACAGCAGACTTTGGGGCAAAGTACCCCTCTCTAAATGAAATTAAATACATGTCTACCTTGTTGGGATCCATCCTCATCTTTTCGTTGTTGGCTATCGCTGACTTCTCAGCTGCCCTTTTCTGACGCTGAGGGCCCCGTCCAAAGAAGATGTAGTTAACCAACGCGTACTCCAGCAGAGCCATGAAGACAAAGACGAAGCAGCCCATGAGGTACATGTCAATGGCCTTGACGTAGGGGATTTTGGGGAGTGTTTCTCTCAGGTGGGTGTTAATGGTAGTCATGGTGAGCACCGTGGTAATACCTGTTGGAGAAAGACACAATCATGACTTTATGATAAAAAACGTTTTGAATTGATCATCTTCCGTGCATCCATTATCTATACGACTTATCCTGTTCAGAGTCACGGGAGGGCTGGAGCCTTGCCCGGCTATCACTGGGCCAGAGGCGGGTACACCCTGGACAGGTTGCAAGTCAATCACAGGGCTGACGTAGAGATAGACAAACTCAGACACTTGCACTTTTAGAGTCACCAGTGAACCTAACGAGCATGTCTTTGGACTGTGGTTGGAAGCTGGATTACCCGGAGGGAACCCATGCATGCACGGGAGAACAATGTCTGAACTTAGATTCGAACCAGGAACCTTCTAGCTGTGAGGCGACAATAGGGCTTTTGACACGGCCAGTTCAAGGCGGGATTGTTACGCCTCTCTGACGTTCCGTTTTCTATGTAAAACGCAGGGGGCGGAATGGTGGGGTGAAGTCGCTCCACCTCTGAGTCGGCATCGGAGGTAGCAACAGAGGCGCAACGGCGTCTGTGTAAACTGCAGAGCCGGCAGGGCAGAACAGCGCCATGTGTGTGTAATTGAAGCACGTGCTGTTTGTTCACACCTTGCGCACGTGTTGCTTCCGCAACGCCGGGACGCTATTTAAAAACACACACTGGGGTGGCTTTACGCCAGCATTGCGTGGTCCAATGTAAAATGACAAAGGTGGCATGAGGACAGAGCTTCATTACGGTGCTGAGGTGGAACCGCAGTGTAAAAAAGGCTATTGCTAACCACTGCACCACCATGCAGCCCATTTATTATCCTAAAATAGTAAAAAGTTTTGAGACAAACTTAATAAACTAATTTATTTTATGAAATAATCTCACATTTGGGTGAGTACTCACTAAATCAACTTTAATGGCAAAAGTCCCCTGAAAGCCCTACTTTACTAGTCATGCTGAATGTGTCGCCATTTCAATCCTTCTGGCTGAAAGACATCTTTGTGATCAACTTGATACCATATCTGTGCTTCATTAAGCCTGTCAGGATCAATGAAACACATGGGCCATACCCCAAAGACTTCAAACTATGCACAGTGAGACCGAGTGAAAGACGGGCACCTGAAGCCGTGCAGCGATTTGAAATTCAAATGTCAACCTTGGTCTTGTTCATTAGCAGAGAACACCTTCTGAGAAAAGTTGTCGAGACTTTATAAGTCTATCTAAGAGAGCTTTGGGGATAGGTTCTGTCAGACTGACTGTGCATGTCAATGTGTTGAGTTTGTGCTTATTATGAGTGGCACGCGGACTGTAGCTAGCAGTAATTTAATTTCTTATGTGTGCAGTTTTACCAAAGCGGTGGCTCTTGAATGCAGTGTGCTTACAATGCTGTGTGTCTATGGTATTATCCATATGCAGGAATTACAATAGGTTTGAGAGGCTCCATTCTAAAGCTTAAATATGATTTTCCATGCGTGATTAAATAATTGTGTTCTCAGCTCCCGAGTCCTCCCCCACGCACCTGTATATTCTATTTTAAAAGCATGAGCAACGTGATTATTTAAGGCAATTTCTATTGAGGGTCTCAGTAAACAATTACTAAATTATTCTACAGCTGTCACAGAGCTGTCAGGTGACCACTGCTCAAAATAGGATTCAGGCAATTTTCCCGAGCTGTTGCTGCAAGAGCTTAACAATAACAACAAAGGATTTCTGCAGCACCGCGGCCATGTGATTCAGCCATTACAGGCCCATTTTAATGCCCGAAACCAGGTCAGCAGAGTGGTTCCTCATTCTGCCGTAGATTGGGGGGTGACCGAACATTTCCCAACTCTGCTGACCCGCCTCCATTATGGAGCATTACCTTTTTTTTTTCATTAAATCCCATGCATGCCTTCCCCCCGGATCACTAAATGCAGCTCAGTCGTCAATCAGCGAAATTGCCTTGTCGACTAAAGCGAGGGATGGGTAGAAGGGTGGATGGAGCCGGGTGGATGGAGTTGGGTTGAAAAGGATGCAGGGAGCTTCAGATAAACACAGAGTGAGCTCGAAGCTCAATACAAACCTCTCAGACTACAAGGGGTTTATGTAATCGAGGATGACAGAGGGGGGTGGAAACTGTGACTTCCAGAAAAGCACAGAGGCCCTCCAAATGAAATGAAAGGACAACAAAACACCCAAAGTCAAGCATCATGTGAAAGTGGATCAGCATATTGCTATTCTGCTTTCTTAACCAATGTGCAAAGAACATGTCTATAATTAACTAAGACTCAAAGCACAGAAAATAATTTATTTATTTATTTATTAAAGTACAAATTTAAGATGAGATGTAAAATTTTAAGGACTGTTTAAATAGGATTCCTTACGATTCTGCTTTCTTACCCATTCTACAAGGATCGTGTCTATAATTAAACTTTAAATATAGGACTCATCAAAAATAAAAATAATGGCCTTTAAAAGACTGAAAAGTACATCTGTGCTGTAGAACATTGTAGGAAAAGTCTAAATGTGGGGTATTATGCTAATTGCAAGCTTCATATTTCACTCTGATACCTGCTGAGTACCTTAGCATAATTTACAGTTAAAAAACCTCTCATACAGCCTCTGTCTGAAACGACTCAGTCGGCTCTGTCTCTTTAAGAATGCTTGGTCCTACAAGCGTGCTTTCTTCTGATTGGCCAGCTCTTCCAAGCCTGCCAAGGGGCAGAACTCAGTGTTTGAGGCACGCCTCC
This sequence comes from Semicossyphus pulcher, assembly GCF_022749685.1. NCBI lineage: Eukaryota > Metazoa > Chordata > Actinopteri > Labriformes > Labridae > Semicossyphus > Semicossyphus pulcher. The sequence continues at coordinate 18,962,790 of NW_027211604.1, read as the reverse complement.
TACCCTTTGACCGTATTACAGAGTTGTCAGTGAAGAGTAAAGTTCACTTTTTCGATTTGAAATGGTTGTCTGGTGCTCTTGTCCTTTGGAAAAGTAAACAGTGATACAGTACTTTATTAAACCCCGGGGGGAAATTCGGGGGAGTGAAAAAAAATTCTGAGGCAGACTTGAACTGTGCCAGGGGCAGGAAGTTCTGCTGTGACTCAGGCATATGCCGAAATACAGAGTTCCTCCACTTTGTGACATCACAAAGTGAAGCGTCTAGAGAGGCCTTTCACAGCAGCCGGCAGACTGTTTTTGCAGGGGATTACTCCAACATACTTTTACCAACAGATTTGAAACTTCACCCACGTTTAGTCTGGACATCCAACATTGTAACATTATATATATGTCTTAAAATGTGAAACAGCATAATACCCCCTCTTTAACATACTCTAAAATTCTTGCAGCTAAGAAATTGTATTTGCTAATGTGTAATTTTTGTTCATTCATATTCAATGTTTAGGTTTGTGAGACATTTTTCTTGCATCACTTCATGTGAAGTAATTGTAGCACCCTAATCTTGCCTCCTATTTTCTCTTCAAGTGAATGAGTGAATTTTCCAAGGTAAAATTGGTAAAAAAAAAAAAAAAGAAAAGAAAGAAAGACAAAAAAAAGTAAATATAATGCATTGTTTTCCCAGGATTTTCCTCATCAGTCTGTTTCACTGCTTGCTGTCCTCCCCTGTTTCACTGTGTCCTACCTGTCTTCCTATATTCGTATTGAAGGCCTCACCTAGAGCCACTCGGGCAGCAGAGGCGTCATAGTTGATCCAGAAGGAGACCCAGGAGAGGATAGTAATAAGTATAGAAGGCATGTACGTCTGCAGGATGAAGTACCCGATATTTCTCTTCAGCTTGAAACTCAGGGACAGACGAGGGTAAGCACCTGCAGACAGGAAAGGAGGGCGAAAAAAATAGCAAGCAGAGTTAGTGATGTTGTTTCTACACATCACACAACTGCCAAGTCTGTGGGACTTTCTGTCAATAAATACCAAAATAATTGACTGATTATTTACTTTATATCTGATAATGTGGATTGACTAATCAATTAAATGGCTGCCTTTTTCAGCTCTACAGTCTTGATACAGTAAGGGTATAAAATCCTCCAGCTTTATTCTCCCAAGCACTTTTATCAACATTAGGTTTTAATACCATAAAACACCTCAACAAACAGCATCTAGGGTATGGACTACCCAGGCCCATACTGAGTATATTCTCCATCCCTTTCTGTCCATTGCAGACGCACCCAGTAAAAAGCCATATTTGTGCTCTCTTCAGAACTGAAGCATCAGCGCTCCACAATTACCTGCTATCTTCTGCCTGTGCAAGAGGTTTGATGTTGAGGGTCCTCTTTTTTTTCTGCTTATATCTGCTCTTTTTGAAATCAGCCTGCAGCAGGGCTTTTGGTTAGGGCAAATCATATCAGCACACATATTTCTCTCCTTAGAGAATTGGCTGTTGGTTTGAGCTGCATTACACCTGAATAAAGGAAGAGGAGGAAGAGCTGGAAATACACTGCAATATACGGCTTATTGGAAAGTCATGAAGAGACAGATGAGGGGCCAGAGAGGAAGATGAAGTCTTCTTAATGAAAGCGCCAAAGATCCAGCAGCCACTTGGATTTCAGTTAGCTAATGTCAGCGTGAGCCACCGAGACAATCGCTGAATTATTTCTTTATAAAGTGAGGAAACAGCTTGGGTAGAAAAAAGGCAGAGTGGAGGTACAGCTGTGAATATATCTTATTCATAGAGACAAGAATGACATTGCCTATCCTTGGAGTGGAACATGACACTTGTATTGGATAAACGCCCAGGCACTTCTGCTGATGTTTGCATCTCTGAGTGACCCCGGGGTCGCTCCCTCCACAACGCAATAGACATCACTTTAAAGGGAATCCCCCGTATGCCACATCTCTTCATAAAGATAATAAAATCAGGCACCCTGCAGGGACACATTCGGGTCGACTCCCTTGCACATATGGTAATGGACAGCACATACATTGACGCATGCAAACATTGTGCATTCATCAGGAAGCATTGTGTTATTAATAGGGTTGTTTGGAACGTGGGGGGACAAAACGAGCCCTCTCATTGGCCGAGTCGCCGCACTCTTATTGTGTTAATGTTCTGTCCTCATTCGATACACTTCTCGGAAACTGTATTCAGCAGAACCGCTATCCCGCTTACAATTGCTTTCTTGCTTGCATGACAAATTCATGAATATGAAAATGCAGAAGGGATGAATATTTCATTGTATCAGACAGTGTTCTTTTTGTTTATTGCTGTTAAATAAGTCATGGTGTCTTCTGTTTTCCGGGACGACACTTCATTCGGAGGTTTGTCGGTACATTTACATAACGTTTTGCATGGAAATTAGCCGATGCTGTTTTCATATCAATAAGTGCAAACAATGGAATGAGTCGATATTATGAATTGCCATATTGGCCTCTGTGCAACGGCATAACGGTAATGGAATGAAAGAACACTAAGCAACAGAAATAATAACAGTTTTGTGTGTTCTCGTGTACATAAAAAGGCCATACATGCTGCAGGAAAACATATGATCATACTGGATTGCATTATGTTGCTGTGTTTTGTGATTCATACATTTCCCCCCGCTCATTACCTGTGGAGAAGACTACATTCTTGGAGATGAGCTTGTGATCCACAATGGAAAACTGGGGCAGCTCAATCTTGTCCACGCCCGTCACGGCGTTGTCTCCTCCTCGCCAGTAGAACTCAATGTCATCTGTAGTGTAACCATCTGAAACAGGGTACAGAGAAGAGGAATTACAGAGGGTTGTTAACGCTCTTTATATATGTTCATAATCATGTCCCATCTGGATCTCGTACAGTCCAGTTATTTAATCACGTAGCATGACTAGGTTTGCATTCATCACCGTTTTACCATCTGCTGACAGCAGGCCGGTAATTGGTCTTTAGATCACTAACTGAAAATATGTGGTTATCCTGAGGGAAACAATGCTAGTTACATCATAGTCACATGTTTGTTTATACGCATTTAAAGTGAATACATTTTGCCTGTTTCTTCTTATAACTACTGACTTAGGTGATCCATTTATCCCACAATCCCTTGTATATTGTGTATTAAGTGGAAAATCTTTTTGCAACAATTACCTAAGCACCTAGGGTGCTGGTTTAGCTCAGTGGCTAAAGAATAACTTCAGTATTTTTAAACCTGGGCCCAATTTTTTTTGTCAATAATTGGATGTCAAAATAGGAACGAAAATGCTTGCAATCGGTCCAGTAGTAGATGGCCTCCGCCGGCAGCCGGTTCACCCTCCTCTGTTGCCCCTCTCTCTCTCTCTCCTCGCTCTCTTTTTAACTTCTATGAGCTCTTCGTCTGTATGCTCTGGCGCAAATAAATAGGGGCGGTAATCGAAGTCAAGTACCTCATCTTCATCGCCGAAATCAGGTAAATATTCAGCCATGGCTTTTGAAATATATTCTGACAGTCTTATACGTAAACAAATCCTCTCTCCAACTAAAACTCACGCGAGATTTCAGAGCGAGACTTCTTCTTGCGCGAGACTTCTGTATCTGGTTACACAAAAAGGATCTTACTCTTTAAAAAAAGGACGATCTTTCTAGGGATCATTTCTGTAATGTTGTCGGACACCTGGAGTAACAATGTGAGCCTGTCAGTGGCAAAAACAAACACTTTTAGTGGACGTATTTTGATTGGGTGCAGTTGCCCCAGGGGATTATGTTGTAGCCATTGTGGCTGTATTGCGGCTACGGCGGAGGAGTTATCCTTTAAATCAGCAGCCCATGTAGAGAGGCTATAGTCCTCAATATAGTGACCCAGGGTTTGACTCCCACCCTTGACCACTTGCCTTGTATCGTCCCCCATTCTCTCCTCCCCTGTTTCCAACACTATCCACTGTCCTATATCAATAAAGGCATGAAAGGCCCAAAAAATAATCTAAAAAAATAGAAGGTACGTTTTCATGAACTGTCGAACTCATAATTCAGTTGATGTGGGTGGTCGAGAACTCTTTTTGTGTGTTGACAAGCACATTATAAATATTATAACTGTTTTTAATTAAAATGATCCACTTGTATGCTCTTGACTCTTCTTGACCCCTCACTTGTGATAGTTCAGCATTATGTAACCATGGAAACACTGTTTTTCTTTTTTGTTTTACTGCTATTTTTTTCATGGTAAATGGACTGTACTTATATGGCGCTTTTCTAGTCTTACAACCACTCAAAGCGCTTTTACACTACATGTCACATTCACCAGTTCACACATTCATTCACACACTGATGGTAAAGGCCTATAGTGCCAATCTCCAATCAGATCTATGCTTATTCATACCCAATGGTTATGCCTTCCGGAGCAATTTCAGTGTCTTACCCAAGGACACTTGGACATGTGACTATGGCAGTCAGGGATCGAACCACCAACCCTCTGATTGAGAGACTCTACCACTGAGCCACAGCCATCCCCTGAATCTAAAAAGTAGCTCCAGAACAGCTTCGTGCCTCGTCTATGGGAACCTCACCATCAACCTCTGATGTACACATTAGCAAGGCACATTCTGCGGCCTTGGTGCTGTATTCTTGACAATAACTGAATTATGAAAAAAGCCAGCTAACAATAAATTATGGAATCAAGCTGAGCACATCCCATTCCACATCAGGGAAACCCTTATATATGGGATTTAATATATATGAGTCAACTTTATTTTTATGTTTTGTGCCATGAGAAACTAAATTATTAAATACAAGGGCAGGAATGATTAAATAACCAGGCTTTGCATCCGTTTTCATCACTAAAACCCATTAAAATGTGCAAAGGGACAAAACCCAAGTCCATTAATATTAATCTGAAGCAAAGCCACTCGCTCTTTTGCTCACACTTTGGCCCGAATCAGTGGAGACACGGACGCCGAAGTGGCCAGTGGGCAGGAGCGATAAATGATTGAGTTGCACTGTAGTTATAGCTGAAGACAAGCGCTGTTACAGGAAGAAAAGAGGAACATTTTCATTAGACCATGAAACTTGGCTCTTGCATAATCCACTGCCTACTGTCTGCTCCGGTGCAGTTGTCATGTCTGCTGACTTCAGGGCATAAGAGCTTTGGTCTCAGAGAGGAGAGACGGGAGACAGCTGCGGTTAGTGCAACTTCTTTTAGAGGGCTGGCTCTCAATTAAAAGCCAATCTGAAAGGTGAGACTCAACTAAAACTATAGACATATTTCTCTAGTTTTAGTTGAGTCTTAGTTGAGAAGATGATTTGAGGCCTTCCTGTGCTACAACAGAAATCATCGTCATTTTAAACCATGCTGAAAAGCAACAGCAGACAAGCTAGTTTTAAAACACAGAGGGCATCATTGCTTATTCAGTATGGCCTCCTTTAGGGCTAGAAAATGATTCAGAAGCTGCACTATATTATCTCATAGCAGTAAATCTTATTCTACTGATTACTTGTATAGCACAGAAAGGTTTAGCCCTTAGCTATATTGCTGACCTTTTTACTGTTTATGATCCTCAAGCAAGGTCCTTTTATTTGTCCCCCAGTCCACGCTCAAGATATGAGGTGTTTTCTCTGTTCGGGCGTCTGTACTGTTGACTGGCCTGCTGGAGGAAATGTTTATTTCTCTTATGTTTTATTTATTGTACCTGCCTACCTCACATTTATGCTATAATTTTTTTAATTTGTTTTATTTTAAACCTTTTTTTAGCCTTTTCTCGTTTTTTTTAACTGCACAGTAGTGCAGTGGTTAGCGCTGTCGCCTCACAGGTAGAAGGTTCCTGGTTCGAATCCAGGTTTGGAAGAAGGGGGCCTTTCAGTGTTTGCATGTTCTCCCCAAGCATGTGTGGGTTCCCTCTGGGCACTTCCTCCCACATTCCAAAGAAACGCGCGTTTGTTGCTTTATTGATGACTCTAAAATTGCCCGTAGGTGTGAGTGTGAACGTGAAAGGTCGTCTCTATGTGTCAGCCCTTTGATTGATGACCCTGAACAGAATAAGCGGTATAGATAATGGATGGTATGGATGGATGTTATACAAATAAAGTTATTATTTTAAATATTATCAAAGCTCTAATAAGTGCATCTGAGTATGTTAGGAGGCTACAACACTCTCTCCTGCCTCCAGAGAAACAAGTGAATACTGCAATCCTACATCATACAAACCGATAATGCTGTTCACTCTGAATGTGCATGTGTCGTGCCTCTTTGTCGGCAACAGCAGGAGGTGGATTAAAACAACAGTCGGGAATGTTTTCAGTAGCTGAACATGCAACATAATAATCATTTTTGATGGTTGCAGTAGTTGTTACAAGTTTGATGCAGCCGGGGGGATTTGCATGTATGTGGAGTTTCCTGGGAGAATTATTTGATTGCATGCGTGGAAGTTGACTCCCGCTGCTAAATCTCCCCATCATCAACATTTGGCCGGGTAATGGTCACACACAATGATGCAAAAAAAAAAAAAGAATTAACATGTTTGATTTGCATGAGTGTGAGCCGTGTGTGTGTAATAGCAGGGCCAGGCTGAATGAGAGATGAAAGCTTGTTTGACAGAACAATTTAGATGGAACTCCCACACGCTTTCATTGATTAGTGCATACACTATAGACCTTTTTATAACACCTCCTCTCTCCCCTCCTCTGGTCTCCTTTTCTCCCCCACTTCTCCCTGAACATGTTCTGTTTTTATCTTCCTTTCTCCAACCTCTTTTTCCCATTTGATTCCAAACCTCTCGTCCTCTCCTCGAGGTTATTTCTCTGTCATCACTATATTATTATTATCATTATTATTATGCGTCCATCTACACCTTTCACTCAGCCTTTCCTTATTCTCCCTCCCCCATACCCGTCTCTGCTTAATTAATACTAGCGCGACCTATTTCGTCACTCTGAATTATTGAAGCAGACTTTTCAGTGGCTGCTCTTAACACCCTTACACTCTAACACCTCTTGTTCTTTTAAGGCGAAAGTGGACACTGTCATCAAATATACTTCATTTTTTCTGTCAAAAATATACATTCCTGTACAGTATAGTTTGTGTACTCATATCACATCCCCTTCATCATCACCTGACATAAGACATTATCAATAAAATCATAAAATCCAAAGGCACTCGCCAAAGGAAGAAGGGTAAAATCAGATGAATGTGTTCTCTTCTCTCGATTACACTAAAAAGCCTGGCAACTGCATTTTAAACCAACTGCAGACGATTAAGTGCTTCTCTACTAAGTGCAGCGTGTAAGGAAATTATATTAGTCTAGATGGGATGAAATAAAGGCAGGTCAGGTCAGGGGCAAAGAGAAATAACTTAATTTTGGATACATTTCTTAAGTGATGAAACTGGGACTGAATAACTGATCCTGTACCTGAGATTCAGAATTTCAATTTCAACAGAGGACTGTCCTCAAAGGATAAAAGTCGAGCTGAAACGGCATTTCAAGAGTTTGTAGCTTCTGTATCATGACGTATTTCCGAGTGAAACAGGACGTGCAGGCAGGACATATCATTGGAGGGATTTGATTTGATCGTTGAGAAGTTGGCGTAGACAGACGTTCTCCACAGCTAACTGACCGAGTGTTCTTGGTGCTCTGCGGCTAATTGTTGCAGATTGATTGGTTGAAATTGTTTGGTGCTGACTTACGTAAGCACGCGTGAAATTTATTTCTACCGGAAGAAAAAATTATCAGATTTTGATATAAGAATACGAAGAAATTGATTTTCTGTAAAAAAAATTTGGCCTATATTGTCAAATAGATGCACAATATTACCGGGGATGTGGTCATAAAGGATTAAAATGACATTTTTCATTTCACCTCGACTTTAAGCCACATGTTATAGGTGATCACCAGGACCAAATTCCCACTTGTACACATGATTTAAAATGTAAGGGAGATTACCTTTGGCTTCACAACAGGTGTTCCCTAAAGGATAAGCCCTTTCCTATTTTGCACTGTCCGTTTATATATTTTTTTTATGCTTTTGCACTCTACTCCAAAATGTCACCTTTTCCAATGATATATCTGAGGAAAGCAGATTAGGTACATTCTCTAACCCAAATTGTATTGTATCATATTGAGTCATATAGTATTTAATTGAATCATATATCGTATCATACAGTATCGTACCATACTGTATCGTATCTCCCATCCATCCATTATCTATACGTGTTTAGGGTTGCGGGGGGCTGGAGCCTATCCCAGCTGTCATTGGGCGAAAGGCAGGGTACACCCTGGACTGGTCGTATCATATCTTACGTAACGTATCGTATCGTATCATATTGTAACGTACCTTATCGCATCGCATTGTATCCTATCCTACTGTATTGTATCATGCCATTGAGTATCATCTCATTTGCTATTGTATCACATTGTACAACTCTGACAAAGATAGATTAATTATGTCATAAGCAACCGCCAACACACAATAACTACACTCAGACCTGTCTAAACAAGTTTTCAATAACAGAAGTGAAGGCATTCGCTCAAACCCTATAAATATCAGATCTCTCTTATTTTTGGATTGTCCAGCTACACAATCGTCTTAACGCCACTGTTTCTGCATCATAGAGACTGACTTTGCCATTTTGAGCAACTTCACTTTAATACTTTTGCTCTACGTCACAGTGGTGGGCTCAGATGGATCACCCTGATTCCCATCCTGCAATCAATTAATTAAAAGTTGAAGAGAAGACGAAATATCTATTAAGTATGTAAAGAAGCTTCTTGAATCCTCAGTGGCTTGAGGTGCCTACTCCCTTAAGCAAGAAAAAAAGGAAGGGAAATCTGTGGGATTTAAAATATGTATTTAAAGTAACACAAAAGCTTTTCTCATGGATTCCAAAGTCTGGAAGCGTTGGCAGGCCAAAAAAATAAATGAAATTCATGATAGCATCAGAGGAGATAGCAATACAATACTAAAGCTATTTAACTTTGACTCTGGCATATCTCCCTGACCGAATCTGACTCCAGGCCTTTTTATCGAGCTTATGAAATAATGTCTCAGTTGATTTGTTTCAATGGGCAAAGAAGGATTTCGCAGGAAGATAAAATGGTGGCTTTGATATTGCTGTGAGCAAAACATTACGATGGATAACAAAGTTTTATTTTTTTGACTTCTAAATGTGGCAATGGAACATCATACAATTCTAGGCAAATAAAATAGCTTGTACTTTCAAGCAAGCAAAAATAACAATATTGTCACTGTGACACAGAAAGCTTTTTGGAAATATGATGTTTACAGACCTTGATTTTAATCAAACGAGGTCACAAAAAAAAGTCAAACCTAATTTCAGTCACCATGAATAATAAAACTGTTTGAATGCTGCACCACCAGACACGCATTTTATTAGTTCAGAATGAACACAAGGAATGTGTTTAAAATGCATCCACAATGCACAGTGTGGGAAACCTCTTTGGAGATAGTTCAACATTTATGGGGCATGGGTAAAAACCTGTCCATGGACATAGGCGAACACATGCTTGCATGGACAAAAACATCCTCCCACACACACACACGCACATGGGCATGTCCAATCAACCCCCCTCTCGCGCTCTTGTCAGTGAGCAGAGGAGGCTACTCCACTCTTAAATATGTCTCAGATGAATTTTTGATTCCGCTCAGTTCAAAGAGACTTCAATGTTATTCCTGGCGTCCAATTAGAAATGGCTGCAAACTTTTGCGGCAACACGGCCGAGCTACAGCTGACTGCACGCCTGCACGGACGGGGACGGAACATCTAAAGCAAAGATAAATAAATAAGCCATGCAAGTCCGAGTGTAGGAAGCATTCACACTCCAGAGGATGTGTGCAATTTCTAAAAATGCGCTCAGATGGGCACAGAGAGAGAGAGGAAGTGGCTCTGTCCATATGATGTGGATCGCTGGTGCAGAAAATACAACTATTACTTGGTAGAGATGCTGTAATGAAATGATAGTTTCATTGTGAGTGCACAGCAACTGTGTGAAATAACAGTCGGGATGGGCCTTTCACTCACCTCTCTCAGTAATGGTATTGTGTGTCTGAGCATGCATATGTGAGGGTATGAATGTAACAGTGGACTAAAGTTTGTACTATGTCAGTTTTCCATGCAGCTTTATGTAAATCCACAATTTTGCAGACTTCCTAAGAGCAATAGTCACACGTATGCTAAAGCTAAAGCAGCTCATCAGAGCTAAAATGCTGTAAGTGTAGTATTCAGCCTTTAACAGCTGAGTGACCCACCTCTTGTTATGATTTATTGAGAAGTTGCACAGCTGCTGCACATGTAAAGTCAATGTTACATATTTTACTAGTACCAACCTGCTGCTAAAGGTATGGCTGCTGTACAGCATAACAGCAGAGTTATGACCCAGAACATCAGGGTGTTTAACCCATTTAAATAATATACTAAATGGTGTTTCCTTGCACTGACGTAAGGTCCTGTGTGGCCTACTACGCTAGGTGAAGTCCTGGATTAAGTATGCATTATAGAGATGGTGAGAAAGTAGTAGCTAAACAAATGCAGGGTGATGGGATTGGCTTTGAAGGTTATTAACAGGAAGTTGAAGAGTGTGGTATCAATGCCAAGTTTACCTTGCCGCATAGTAAAAACAAACCAGCGACTGCAGTGTGTTCTTATAATGAAATCCTTAAAGAGAGGGTATTATGCTGCTTCACATTTTAAGACATATATATAATGTTACAATGTTGGATGTCCAGACTTAACGTGGGCGAAGTTTCAAATCTGTAGGTAAAAGTATGTTGGAGTAATCCCCTGCTAAAACAGTCTCAGTCTGCAGGCTGCTGTGAACGCCAGGTTTCAGCGCCTCAAATGCTGAGTTCCGCCCCACAGCAGGCTTTGGAAAGCTGGCCAATCAGAAGAAAGCTGACTTGTAGGGGCGGGGTGTCTTAAAGAGGCAGAGCTGACTGAGTCGTTTCAGGCAGAGGCTGTATGCAGAGTTTTTTCTAACTGTAAATTATGCTAAGCTAGTCCACAGGTATCACAGAAATATATAGCTTGAAATTAGTATAATACCCAACCTTTAATGCACTTATAGAATTACAGATAATAGAATTGAGTCCTAGGAACACATTCTATATTGTTTTTTGAGTTCTACACGAGTTATGCCCATCCTGTCTTGTAGATCTCCATTGACTTTGAAAGAGTGTCTGAGAGGACAGTGAGGTGTAGAACTTCTCTTTTAGGATTGCACTCGTCCTTTACAACCGTATCTTTGCTGTGTAAAAGTTCAAACATTCCACTCAACATTTTCCCTTAAGTGAAGTTGAAGAGCTTTTGCACTAGTGGTAGCATAGCAAGATATGAAGAAATGAGCCAATAGGGACAGGGAAGACAGCAATCTAGTTAACATGCATATCAGTAATGTTGGATTTTAAGTTATAAAATACCACTTTGCAATGGTTTTGCAATTTTTTTGTTACTAGAAAACTCCACAGTGACTGTCTGATTTGTGGGAGGAGGGTAAACATTGTTCTGTCAGTGGAGTGAGAATTCCATCCATCCATCCATCCATCCATCCATCCATTGTCTGTGCCGCTTATCCTGTTCAGGGTTGCATGGGGTGGAGCCTATCCCTGCTGTCATTGGGCAAGAGGCGGGACACCCTGGACTGATTGCCAGTCAATCACAGGGCTGACACACAGAGACAGACAACCATTCATGCTCACACTCACACCTACCGGCACTAATTAACCTAAAAAGCAGGGAGGCAGGAAGCCGGAGTTGAGAGAGGATTCTCACTGAAATTTCTCAAAGCTTTTTTAGGTACAATTTGAATCAGTCTGGCTCACCCTGTTGTTACCTGAGCAGGTTGTAGTTTCTTTTTAAGTGTGCCTGAGAAGATGAAATGTCTGTCAGTAGTCCGTAGTAGGGGAGCAGGTGGCAGCTTGCCCTGCCTCAGTCTCCAGTGTCAGCCAGACATTAGACAATGTTGCAGAGTTTATTTGTTAATCTTTTTATCCTTTATAAATTTATTCTTGCAATCCAAAATATGGGTGAGCAATTTGTAAATCCACCAAACCATTAGTCACAGGCAGGGCGGGAAAAGTCCCTCGGCTATCTGGAATGACTCATTCACATCACTCCATCCCCGCTCCACATTGAGCCCGAGATTTTCAATTTTCGCTTCCTTCCCTCTGTGTAAACCTCTTATTCATTTCACCGATTCTACCGATGTCGAGCATGTGCGTGATTCTCATAAGTGAAAATGAAATGTGATGAATACCAGAGGGACTGGTCGGGGAAAAAGGCAAAACTTTTATGCATGTAAAATCTGCAGTTAAAAAAAAAAACTTTGCCAGTAACAAAGACATATTTCTCCAGGCTCAATACAGCTGTAATATCCAATGTGGTGTGAGAAGTGTTTGTTGTATTTCTTGCATTCATCAAGTGACAGAACTAAGTTAGGAAAAATGATTTAATCTCCAGTGAGAGTATTAGTGCGTAGTAACTTATAATAAAAGCAGATGGATGAACTTCTGTGTAGAATTTAAAACAATACAGTGGCTCCGTACATCACTGCAACAAATACAGCAACCCCCGTGCTGAAACAGCTTGTTATTGCATCATTAAAAGTTTATAATTAAACAAGGGTTGGCAATTTAACTTTGGCCTGAAATAATTAGAAAAGGTCAGCATTAAGGGATGAAAGCCTGATCCATAAATGAAAGTTCTTGGACGTTACATTAAACCTGTCAAAGCTCATTAAATCACAGGCATCACTCAGGGACTTAACTTTGGGGATTATAGGAGACATTGGCAATCGAACTCATTGGAAAGCAAGAGCAGAAATTATAAAGATAAGGTGGAGAGAGAGTAAACATGGACAGCAGCACAAGTGGACACAAGAAGCGTCCCAAAAAACAAAACAAAATAGGGGATTTAGAGAAGAGAGGAGCGCAGTGGCGTAGAAATCAACCAGACAAGCCAACAAGTGGAGTCATCAAAGACGCTATCAGATCCAGGCAGTCCAAAACAGCAGATATCCCTTTCATACTGTTGCTCAGTGAGTCCCTTAACTCACATGAAACAACAGAGGGACCGTGAGTGTCCCTTTTGTTTTCCAATTTTTATCTGCAGGGCAAATCGCATCTTCAAGTGCCTCCAATGTGCACAGATATACTGTAAACACACACACATCTTTGCATGCACGTACACACACACACAGCAGTTACTACTCCCCAGCCGGTGTTCTCTAAACTTGGTGGGAACAAGCCTGTCACCAAATTAAAAGAGAAGGATGTGCGCTTGGGGTGCTGATGATAGCTGTGTTGTGAGGCGCTCTCATTTGTAAACAGCAAATGATCCTCCCTGTCCCCCCCGAGCTTGCCCGCCATCGTTCCTTGAACTACATGCAAACAAGTACGGACAATGCACAGTATGTGGTAACATTTGCAGTTACAAGCTCCATGCCACCTTACCAGAGGCATACTGGGTGCCCAATTAGATTTGATTGAGGCATTTTCGCTTGTTGCTCCCTCTTGGAAAGAGGAGCTTTAGATGACAAATGACCGGTGTGGTGTGTGGTAGCATTAGCATGAAGGTCATGCTCTCAACAACAGCATTCTGCTTCAATACCTCCCTAATTTCTCCCTGGTCTGTGACCTTCTGTGCAGCAGTGGTGTTTCTAAATGTGGGAATCGGGAATGAGGCATATGGTTTCCTGGCAGACCCCAGAGATGAGTTATAGGTGTTCACAGACGTCACTGTTTCCATTTGTGTGTGTGTGTGCGTGTGTGTTTTTTTGACAGCAGATGGTTTAATGGAAGAAACTATAAATAGGAGCCAGTAAAAAAGTCAATTTGGCTGAATAATTGCAACTCTGGGCTCTACTTTTTTAACTTAAACTTTCAAAGGCATCAAAAGGTTAGGAAACTTGCAGCATATATGGTGACTATTATGGATAACCTGATGTGACAGCAGGTTTCAAGTGTAAAAAAGTTGATTTTCAAACCACACCAAACCCAATGGAAGCCAAATATGTGCCAGCATTTTTCTGGCGAGCTAAAACCTGCACACAAACACAAAGCTGGAAATTCACAATAACATTCATTCAGAGTGAAATGCAGTGACAATTTTCTGTTCAGCCTCAGAGTAGAATAAAATCTGAACAAATCAGAAAGTCTTTAATTCTTATTATATTTGTGTTGAACATAGTATTTGTGCTATTTGTACTGTTATATATCCTCATTGTCTGTGTGACTACGCGTTAATCCACTTAAAGTAATAATCTTGAAGTTCTGAGTTTTGTTAAATTTGGTGGCACCTTATGGCGATAAACGTCAATTGTGGGAGTACACTTCCCAGATATCCAGACGTCGATGGTTGGCTCCCTCATTTTCCTCGCTGACGGTTGCTTTCCTTTTTAGGCTGTTTGCCTTCATCTGAGCGTTGAATTTGTTTCTTTTTCTTTGGATTTTCACTTATTTTTGAAGTTGTATCTGTAGTCATCCATCTTTTCTTTGTGTGTTCAGCCATAGTAGATTACTGTTTACTCCCAACACTTGCAGAGACCGGAAAAGCAGCCGCTTAGCTCCGCCTACCCTCTCTGGCAGACCAACCACTGCTGGCTGATGGAAAACGCGTCACTAACTGGGCACCGCTTGTGATTTTTTCCGCATGAAGTGACACCCAGTCTGTAATACTGCAAATGCAAAGGCTTTCATCAGTGGGCCATAGGCTCAATCACCATTGTGTTACCTCATTTGGCGATAGATAGTGACTTAACAGACATTTATTTAAATGAAATTCTTCGAGATTATTACTTTAAATTGCCTGCCAAAAAGAAATGGTTGTAATATGCCAGAATCTCAGAGGAAATCAAATGAATTGATCATCACTAGAAGCCTGTCCATTAAGAAAAAAACAAGCTTGTACAGTAGGGATATTGCTTTTTCTATTATTATTAAGAGGTCATAAAGGACAGCGGGCCTTCTTACTCTTGCACAAAGCATTCCTGCACAAATCAATGCCAAGAAGCAGCAATGATTGACAAAAAGGCAGAATAAAACAGCATAAATGTTACATCTTTGACAGGTAGTGTAGCTCTGATAAGGAGCTGTGATGTCATCAGTACAAGTGTGGGGGAGGCTTGAGCAGCTGTCATCAGGTCACCTTGTCAAACCTGTTGAAAAACAGGTTTAATTGGTTTGTCCCCTCCTGGTTCCCGTCAGCCATTTGGCCTAACAGCCTATAAACAAGAGTGTTTCTCTCCCCAATCCACATCTCTTTCACACTAATCTGCCACAGCTTGATTTCAACTCCCTCCCTGCTTGTGTTCTCTCCTTCCTAAGTTTTCCTCTTCAGTTTATTTTGGACCTTTTTACAGCCAACCTAACTGAACCTATCTCACGCCCAGATGGCCTCAGTTTCAAGGGTGGATAAACTGTCTGTTTTATTTCGGCTTTTGAAATCAACAAACTGTATTCATGGGTATTACAGAACTTGATGCAATATGTAATCCAGTTGGAGAGCCTTATGTGCATATCACGCACCAAGCAAAACACATTCTAGTCCATTAGAGTCCTTCCTGTATTCCTGTAACCACACTCTCAGAGAACTCAGTGGAGTGCTGCTGGACAAATGGCCTGTGTCTATCTGGGTACAGCACATTTTGTAAAGTGGCTATGGATCGTTTGCATCGTTAGCCTTGCATAGAGAAAGTTCCAGGTCTCAGTCTCACATTTAGTGGAAAGAGAAAATTGCTAGATAAGGCGATTATGGAGGTACTGTGCTGTGAAATATCTTTATAACAACCATGGCATTGGCATACTGCTACTTCAAGCACATAACTAGTGGTGTAAGGCCTCTGCTTAACCTCGCTATTGTGCCAACTTGAGTTCACAAAACTTTAAAACTGCCTCTTTGCTCCTTATGCTCTACTTCCTTTTGTACACCAGCACCAGCTGTAGGCCTCCAAGCCCACTTGCACAGCTGAGTGCAACATCCTTTAGCCATCTGTATATGACAACAACATTTGGAAGCATTTCCAGTCATCCATTCGAGATCTGACTGAGCTTCTGCAAATTTAACCATCTTGATTTGGCACCAAATTTCATTTCCTTTTGATGGAAAATAAATGGCTATGTCACACATTCATCCCCAACGCTGCTTTCATCCCCCTTATGAGGACCGAAGGGTGTTTGGCAGGGCTGGGATTTTGGCATTAGATTTATTTGTGCCTCCTGCACAAGGCTAGTTATAAAGTATGAAGAAATTACTTTTGGAAAAACTTTAAAACGTACTCGTAAATTGTAGTCATTCGAAACTAACCCTCTACTTTGAGCTTTGGAGTGCATTAGCAATAGCTCTCCTTTATTACTTCAGCACCATGGACAGCAGACATTACAAACAGCCACAGTGGAGGTAGAAGTTCTCATTGAGGTATGATAATACCTTCAGTCATTTGATCTGGTGTTAATAATGGAGCATCCACATTAACAGTGGTGAGATGGATCAAAACATTTATTATGTAATACTTAAAGTAAAAAATGTTTCCATGTCTGTGTGCCATATTAGTGGAGTTGAAAGGGACCCTTTTTTGGGGGGTCAATTTTAATGCAATAAAAAAAAGCTTTTTTAAGAATTTAGTTTCACTAATGTAAATAGAGTAGATTAAATGGACAGTATTATGTTGAAAATACCACAATTCTGAGATAATCCTCAGAAGAGAACACGTCGGCGGGAGCACAGTTAGTTCCCGGCCGCTGACTGAACAAAGCCGAGGCTGTGCAAGTGTGTCAGGGTACTAACAGTTGAGTAGGTCCAGAGATTTATAGCACGGACGAGAAACAAAATATCAATAAATAGCAGAAGAGAATGATTAATAATTTAAGAAGGAGATGTACTCACAGCTCTCTATCTCGAGTGTGCAGTTTTGCTCATCCAGTGGATACCTTCTCAGGTCCATCATACAAGCAGCAGTGGTAGTGATCCTGAAGAAATGACACAAAAACACATATACAATTCACTGCATTGGGGTTCAACAATCAGCAAACCATTTATGTGTTGTTTTCAGTGGGGGAACTACAGTAAAAGTCAATTTTTTCCAAGCAGAAGTTGGAATGTAAGTGATCCGAAGGTTAACCTACACTGGAATGCAATTATATAGAACAGTTATCTGTAATAATTATATTAAGAACCAAACCTTAACCCTCTTTTGTGTAGAATCTGAACATTAATTAACCCTTATTTTGGCCCATGATGTCCTCTGGTCTGTGTATTTCCATTTAGGTTAGGGTTAAAGCTAGGTTAGGTTAATTAAGTGAGGTCATTTTTGTGTCTTTCACCAAAGCACTAACAATGGTTTCTAAAAATAATTCCAGTGATCATTTATTCCCCACGTAACCACGAGTTCAGACTTAAAATCTTGTAGCTGCAGGTAAAGCCAGGATCCTTTGAGAGTTTCGGGGGTGGCGGAAGCAGTGGTGGGAAGTCCTTTGGGGATTACAGGGCCAAAGCTAATCCTTATGTCCCAGTTTTAGCATTGTTTGGATAATCCTGTGTCAGGCCCACCTGAGATGCGAGTCACTGCAGGGATCAAGCTCTTTGGGACATCGGTGGCAGCAAAAGGCCAGAGATAACATTGGTAGTGTTGGTATTCTGACTGCTGTGATATCATTGTGAAATGTATAGAATCAAAGGGAGTGTTTTACAAGCATTTCAAATGACAAATAATTGCTTTAAATAAATGCTACTACTACAAGAAGAAAATAACATTGAAGATTTAGGTTTAGCTATGGCAACAAATCTATAGGCCAATATCTATAAACAAATTCTGCATATGAATATAGAATTTGTCAGAGAGGGACAAGGTTTCCATTTCTAGGCCAAGTAGCATCGTCCACAAGTGTTTTAGCAGGCTTTGGTTCTAAACAGGAAAACAATTTAGTAGAGGGCAAAAGAAGCAGACGGCATCACCGGTAATGCAATACTGGAACCCACTGGTTATTATCTGATGACGAATCAGCTTTGTATTATCTCTTCTTCAGTGACTTAGAAAAAGTAATCCATGCTTTCATCTCTTCCTGACCTGACTACTGTAACTCCCTGTATACTGGGATCACCCGGTCGTCCCTGTCCCGCCTGCAAATGGCCCAAAATGCCGCAGCCAGGCTGCTGACTGCTTCCAGGGAGAGGGAGCATATTAGTCCCATTTTAGCCTCTCTTCACTGACTTCCAATTCCCTTCAGGAGTGATTTTAGGTTTGCAATGTCTTTAAAGCCCTGAATGACTTGGCCCCCTCCTATATAACTGACCTCCTCAGCCCTTACAAAACCTTCAGGACCCTCACATCTTCTGACACAGTTAATTTTAAACTTAGAGGTGACTGCGCTTTCTCATTCAAGGCCCCTCGATTGTGGAATAACCTTCCATCCTGTGTCAGGTCTGCCCCCTCTGCTCAGTGTTTCGGTCCCCTGGTCCTGAATAGGCCACTTGTTGTGTTTTGTTTCTATTGGTTTCTATGTATTGCTTCATTTATGCATTGTACAGCACTGTCAGCTGCTGCTGCTTTTAAATGTGCTTTATAAATAAATTGACTTGACTATAAACAGATATCTGCATATACGAGTGCAGCTACATTGGCAACGTATGGAAAAAGAAGTTTTGGCCCAGAAATCCTCAGTAGTTTATCAAAATAACTGCTGGCTACACCAAAGTGTTGGCCGTCCTTCCTAGACGTTATATAGTCATCAGACGAGAGCGGTAGGGGTCCAAGATTGCGGCAATATAAATCATACCAGGCTTTATGTGAGTGTGGTTTTTCAGGCTTCTCAATCCCTCCCTTGAATGATGGCGCTTTGCTTTGTGAATAGAGTTCTTTAATGTTTGCCTCAACTAACAATCAAAGGGCTTTTTGTGTTTTTAGTTGTTGAACCCTGAAATGCGAGGGATGAATATTAAGGTGCTGTCGCAACTCCACAAGAACACTGAAAATATAAGAAGCCAGGCGTTGATCTTTACAGTAATGAGATTATCTTCCTTTTGCATCTCAAGACAACAATAAAGTTTAATGACTGTATCATTCAGATGATGTGGTATGTATCTTAGACATAAACAAGCCTCCCTGAGCATAGTGTAAATCAACGGAGCTTTTTATTGTATGCAACATGGGACCAATGGAATAAGCCTCTAACACACTGTTTTAATCCCGACACTGTTCATTACCAAAAGGTCTCAGAGTTATCATTCACTTAACAAGTTTCATCTAAGGAACTACTTTCAATAACAAATGCAAATCCTATTATCCTGCAGCAGGCTGAGATGGGATTCTGGGTTTAATCTCCAGCACCTGAAGTGCCACAAATCAACATCACCTGACTCTATGGAGAAAAGATCAATAAAGCTGTAGATGATTATCTTTATTCCAACCTGGATGGCCTCGAGGGTGATTGCATGGACAAATACAAGAGCACGGAGGCAGAAGGGTCAACGGAGCATTAAGCTGACACCTGAGGCTTAACTATTTGACTTTACCTCAGGCAGAATCCAATTCTGACATAAAAAGATGTCATTAACAAGACCATTGTAAACTCAATTTCAGAACAGAATTTTTTTCACTAGCTAGAAAAAATACTTTGGGGCTGTACGGTGGTGCAGTGGTTAGTGCTGTTGAACCCCGGGACGAAGTGGACCTTTCTGTGTGGAGTTTGCATGTTCTCCCCGTGCATGCGCTGGCTTCCTCCCACAGTCCAAACCCAGCTGGAAATGTTTTGTGCAAAGAACAGTCTGAGAACGTTACGTGCAATTTTCTGGTAATGTTTTGAGTGGCAAGTTTTTATTTGGTTCCCAGAATGTTCCTTTTAATAACAGGAAAACATTTTCAGAAAGTTGCAGTGAGAATGTTCACATCACATTTCAGGATCTTTATAAATAACGTTCTGATAGTTGAAGCCGTACTTATATCCTGAAAAGATCCTCAGAATGTTGCAGTAAGCGTGTTCTACCTTTGTTTTTATGTAACATTGAGCAAATGTTTTATAAAAGGCGTTCTGACATCCCAGGCCTCAATAACACCCTGAAAATATCTTCAGAATGTCGCAGTTAAAACATGTTGTCTTAGTTTAAGTTTTAACGTTACAAGAACTTTATCTGAAATGATAAACACCCTTAAAATGTTTGAATATTAGATCAAAACGTTTTCTTTCAAACCTTATAAGAACTTGTAGGTAATGTTAGCCAATGTTATGGAAAGGTTCCCTGCTAGCTGGGAAGACATGCCCGCTCTAAAATAGGTGTGAGTGTGAGCGTGAAAGCTTGTCTTTATGTGTCGACCGGTGACTGACTGGCGACCAGTCCGGGGTGTGCCCCGCCTTTCGTCCAATGACAGCTGGGATAGCCTCCAGCCGTGCGCGACCCTGAACAGGATACGCGGTATAGAAAATGGATGGATGGTCTTTGTGTTGACCTCTCTACATGACAAATAGAGAAATGGTGTGAAATCCAGCTCATCATTAAAATCCTTTGAGCAGAGCTTGAATTATTTGGTCTATTTTAAAGAGAATCTTCAACCATGTGTCTGTGAATGTTTTGACAGAAAGAATCACCACATTCTTTATAATCTTATTCTAACTTTTAATCTTTATTTAAACTACAGCATAATTTAAACTGCAATTGAAGCAAGGCAGCTTAACTCTGGATTATTCATGAAATCGTGCCACATAAACCTAATCTACTATGCAAAACAAAATGCTAGCATGGTAAGTGCTTTTATAATAGCTCCAAACAGGAAGGGAGCAGCCTCCTGTTTCACTGCCCCTATCGCATTTTGTGTATAAGTCAGCATAATAGCATTTAGCCTATCAAAACAAATAGACAGGGCTGGATAATAAGGGATAATAACAGCAGCCAGCCATGAGTCAATAGATAAGGTTATGTTGTCCATCAGACTTTGTGCGGGGAACATAAGGAGCAGGCTGTGAGTAATAGGCTGCCATTCTTTCCCCGGCTCTGGTCTTGTGCGAGAACTTGACTCCCACAGAGGGAGTCGCCACAGAGCAGCACAGCATGGTGGGTAATCGTCTAGGCACACCTGACAACATAGATAAATTTGTGCCAGAGGAGAGGCTCATCTTGAGTCCAATCCTCTGTGTTACACAGCGGAGATAATCACCCTTGTGTGTCTTTGTGCTTCTCTCTCTTTCCCCTCTCTCTCTCTCTCTCACCATTCCATTATTCAGAACAGCAACCACCGCGATGACAATCTGTTTTGCATCTCATAATCCTTGTTTTGCGAAAATCCAAGCCATCCAAGAATCATGCAATTGCATATAGGACAACAGCACAAATATTGAATGTGATATTATTATTGGGCACGCTTTTTGAAGGAATGACGCAGCGATACGACAATGCTTTCATAAAGCTGGATTGGTCAGGTTTCTGCGACCAAATCATTTGCGTCTGTGTCTGAGCGACCGAGCTCACCACAGGAACCATATGGTGAACAGGTGGAGCCACACCTACGCAATATGAAACAGGCCTCGTACACTTATTAATTTTAAGGTCAAACCAAAACAAGACACAATTGAAGGGAGACTATTTGCTTTTTCACAGTTCTTGAACACTTGTTTAAAGAGAAAAAGTGTATTATCTACCCAATCCCAAGTTTGATCCCTGGAAGCCTCCTCCACAGATAGAGCCAAGACCACCTATTGGAAACTGTGCCTTATAACCTACAGGTAACCCAAGCTCAATCCAGGTCATGACATGATCTTACCATCCCTAGTTTGGATGATCTAGATTGTGCTTCTGGTTACGGGTAAAAGGAAGTTTGTCCTTGTGATTCGGTGTGATATAAACCAATAGCGAGGCAAAAATGACCCCAGAAGGGGAAGTGATGCAATAAAAAGGGAGAAAATGACAAACAGAGGATGTCAGGTAACATAGCAGCACCTTTTAATAGCCCAAAGGAAGTTCCGTGGGAGAAGTTCGAGCATTAACATGCTGTTTCACATTAAGCACCTCAGGGGTTTCCAACCCCCAGGAGTGACACGGGAAGGTTGTTTTAGCCGTAGAGTTTTATGTGTAGTCTCCTTTTCTTTCTGTCTTGTCCGCTGTCTTTGTCAGCATTTATTTCTCTCTGATGGATCTGCTGGTGGTGATGGGGCCCCTAAGCTTCCAAGTGTTTAACCAAGGAGTAAATTGCCGGTTACTTCCTGGCAACTTTCTGATCTCTATGTCAAGATGGAGTCAGCGGTGTAGAACTGAGAGCAGGAGCCTCTGCCAGAGGCTTTGTGTGGGAACAGGAAAGGTTGTGCATATCTGTGCGGGGTTAAGAGTGTGCATTTTGGCTCTTGTACATGTATGTTATGCTGCTGTCGCTCAGCATGTGTGTGCGGGTAAGTGCCTGATTGTGTTTGCAGATGGCACTCCATTTAACCTAACATACTTCCCGCTCTTCCCATCCATTAAATGATGCACAGACCCATTTCTCGCTCGGCCATAGCATAGTTCTGGTTGCCTGGTTACCGCCTGAGGACACTGCCAACCTGCACCAACTGAGCCCCATATGTTGCATCACCTGCAGTGGCCCTTCATATTTACCAGACTGTGCAAGAAGACTCTGCTCCTCGATGGAAAGAACTTGTGAGGTCAAATCAGGGCCAAGTAGCCTTAAGGGTTTCCAGCAGTCATTGGGATTCAGACCAAGTAGACATGTAGACTGTTGGTCACATACTTGGAACAGACATGCTTTCTTGAATGCAAATAAGTAGATGCACTCGAGTAATCAAAGAACCAAATGCGCTTTTTGTACTTAAGTACACTCTTTTTAGTCATGCCCCACTCCTCTTCCCAGTCTTTGGTGTCCATTGCTACAGCAGTCTTTTGTCTTCTCTTGACAAAATCAAGTAATGTTGCACCATAAACCAAGAAAGTTGGTGTCTCCTTGGCAACACCAAGTAGCAAAACTACTGTTACAACTTATGTAGTTTTACAGCACTAATCAGTTAAATAAAATTTGGGAAATGTTGACATTCTTCTAACCACTCTATACATGGTCAGCCCCCATTCTTTTTGCTACATCTGTTGAAGCCAAAAGCCAGGCTCAGACAGCAGGGTTTTTTGAGTCATTGAAACCATTTTCTACCCCCCTGTCAATCACTGAAGAAATCTAAGGATAGAAAAAAAAAAGGGCAGATCCAGCCTCAAATGGCTCACAAACTCAACAGGACCAACCAGATAATGCCAAACATCTTTGATATTTAGGGTTTAAAATCTGGATAGTTGGGTCAGAGAGACGCAAGAACAGCCAATGAGAGAGAATAGACTACATGGAGACAGAGCTAGGTTTCTGAGCAATTGTAAACATTCTAGCATCTAAGGCTAACATGAGCTAGCACACTACTGTTGACGGAAACAGGTACTATCTCACAGCCCCTAAAAGTTTCTATCACATACTTGTGATACTGCAAAGCATAACTACAGCAGGTTAAATGTTGGGGATTATGCTAATTCAAGCTTCGTATTTCACTCTGTGATACCTGTGGAGTAGCTTAGCATAATTTACGGTTAAAAAATTCCTAATTTTTCTCACACTGGTGCTCTGTGCAGGCCCTCATATAGCCTCTGCCTGAAACGACTCAGTCAGCTCTGTCCCTTTAAGAAACCCCGCTCCTACAAGCCCACTTTCCTTTGATTGGCCAGCTCTCCGAAGCCTGCTGCACTTTGTGACGTCACAGAGTGCAGCATGTTGAAAAAACTGTGTGAAACCTGGCGTTCACAGCAGCCAGCAGACTGAGCTGAGAAGCCTGGGAAATACGCCAACATAGTTTGACCTACAGATTTGAAACTTCACACACGTTTAGTCTGGACATCCAACATTGTAACATTATATATATGTCTCAAACAGCATAATACCACCTCTTTATAGTAAATCTAAATAGTATATTGCTCCCTGTGGCACACATTTTGATCTTAATCTACCCTGTAGTCAGTGATGCGCCATTATTTTCAAATTATGTTGTGTGTACATGTTTGAGATTAGAGAAAAGGTTTCGTCTTGTGTTCATGATGCAACCAGATTTTTAAATCAGTGAGGAATTTGAAAGTTTTGAAACTTGAGTTAATGCGTCCTTTGAATCACTGTCTCTGCAGTCATTGGAGATGGGACAACCGAGAAAACTCAAGTCAGAATCACTGCTTTCCATGTCGCCCAGTGAAAATGGTGCTTAGTACAATGTACTACAGACAATTTTACTTTCATAAACGATCTCAATACTGCTTTTCTTTTCTTTTTTTTCTGGTTTCCCATTGCCGGCAGAGATCCAGAGCTGCATTATTTGATATTTAAGAAAATGACAGCATTCACAGCGCACTCATCCCCCACAGCCAGCTGGTTCCCACCTACAACCTATTAAGAAAACATAGGGAGTAGGCTGCCAGTGGAATCAAACACTTGGATGCTGTAACACTAATTACATATTCAATACAAAATCACTGCTATTTAATGTAGGAGGGAAAAATATTTACTGTAATGTTTAGTCAACCTAATACTGATTATTGAGTGTGAATACTAATTAATCTCCCTCAGTCTCACAAAGCTATTTGTTCCTGCAGTCTAACTACAGGCTCCACACATCAGTCAGTTCAGAAAAAGAATATCCAGGCGGCAAATAACCCCGATAAAGAACAAAGGCAAGACCCTGCTTTAGATGTAGCTTCTCAGGTCTACCTCGCCTTAGAAATACCATCTTTGTTTTCTGTTATCGTTTGCTTTCACACTGTGATACTCCCTGAAGGTAATTTCTGCTATTTGCTGTTGCTTCTTCACAGGTAAAAAGGAATGCTGGAGAAAACGTGGATGTAGTTTAGCAGATTAATGCGGCGGTGTTACGAACAAACACTAATTTGCATGTAAACAGATGTGTTCAAATGAATGCATATCAGCCCACATGAAAGGGGTTGTTGGTGTTTGCCTTTTAGCCGCCATAATGAATCCCTTGGATGAATTGGCAGTTGGGTGGCAATGTATCTTTGAATGGTGTGGGTTTGAGGCTTTCTCTATTATCAGCATCTATGGACCCGCTGCATCCAATTACATTTCCAATAAAGGGCCCGCAATGAGAAGATCCTTCTTTTCTACTGTGTGTTTGTGCAGATAATGTGGCCAGTGCTTCCTAATTAAACTATTTATATTGTATTTCTGTCATATATTTGATGCACCGATTGCTGTTAGCCAATAGACAATGGGTCTGAAGAAGTGCACCTTTTACCTCATTATCATCTCCACAGAACTTTAGAATAGCAACATGATGAGAAATGAATATCCTTAGAGTCTGATAATGAAAACCAATCTTAAAAATATTAATTTGCTTACATTCTTTAAAGCTCCTGTGAGCAACTTTCGGTTTGTGTCAATTTTGGCGCCCCCTGTGGACAAAGCCATACCACTTAAAGGAACAATTTACCCCTGGAAAAAGCCTCTGTCAGTCAAAGCAGGTGTTCTCTGTAATCGATAGAAGCAATAATATTTGAAATTGGCGCCATTGCTGTGGAGAAAGTTGTACAAACAGCTCGTGGTTTCACCCACTCTACATTCCTACAACACCCAGCGTGCATTGCGCACCTCACTCTGAAAGGAACGGCCCAGTGAGAGACGCTGGAGTGAAATACTGCCGTTTTACTGCAGGCAACGGCTCAGAGCGGCACAGAATCTGAAACACGACGAGAATATACCGGTGGATCGTCTAACGAATCTCCGGGTCAGATTTCAAACCTGATGATTTTGAAAATGACATCAGAGGTGGGGGTCCTAGATTGAGGAAGTGTATTTTAGCAAGCTCCCTGGACTCCGCCAGATGATGTGTTGTACGTAGTCTGGTGGTGATTTTCCAGGGCCCACCGGAGAAGCGGATAGCGGCCTCCAAAGGCACAGAGTGAAATCGCATTTTTTTCCTAGCTCTCCCATAATAGCATGATAGGACTGAGGTTGAATATCGGCGAACTGGCCCTTTAAGTGCTATTTAACAAAAAATCTCATCCTGCTTTCTTTAACAGTCATATGTACAAAGGCAGCATGCAGTTAATCCCCCCCTTTGGTTTCAGGCATTAAAAATAACTCTACAGAAATAATCAGTCTTGTCGCTGATGGTCTGGTTTGCTCTTGTAGCTCATATGGAGTAATCAGAATTAATTTCAATCTGTTTCATAACCAGTGAAAAACTCCTCACAGGAGCTTTAAGTTGTAAATCAACATTCAGTACAATTGCTTCCTGGAGTGACATTGCAGGTTGCCAATTGGATCCATTTATCTTCTCATCCTGTTCTCATCCACGTAGCAAATAAATGTAATTGCCAAAATGTCAAACTATTCATTCCTGTTTAGAACAATATACAAGTATTTCCCATAAGTTTGAACACTGATTACACTGTATTTATTAGTAATTCCACATATTTTTATGATGTATCCCATTACGTAAAAGAAGAGGAATTATAATTTGCATAACCTCTATATTATTCATATTTGATTTTCTTTGGCGTATGGTTTTACAAACGGCTTCTGCAATAACCCAATTTCCATTTCAGGGACCATTAAAGTTTCATGTAGTCTAATTTAATATATTGGCCTAATGAATTAAATAACTACATAATTTGTATTAGGCTTTCATTGGGCTGTATCTGCGTGCACTGCGTAGCTTTGTGTGCTCTCACTGGCATGCACAAGATCCCATGACCCAATTTAGGATTTGTAGGAATCTGGCCATCCTACTTACACGATACTGAGTGTCAAGGGTGATGGATTTCCTTTTCCGAGTTTCAATCTAATCCCACTTCATCCAAAGTAATATGTGCGCTGACTTTGTGGCATAACTTCTCCAGTGCATTGGGAATGTGGTTATGGCCTTTTCATTCCCATATGGGATTAAATGGTTGGGTTGATACTGTAGGTTATCTATTTTAGCTCAAATATCCAGACACAAGGATGATTTGTGCTATTTTGAGTTGTATTCCGGCATAATCTGACTGTCACGATGTCTGGTGCCTCTCTAGCTTTCTACTGCATGTGTTGATATTCCGAGCAGCGAGGGCATTGGCTCTGATCCATGATGGAAGCACTTCAACATAATGATCAAGCAATATTTTTATTAAATGTATTATAGAATAAGTTGCAATGGTACTAGAAGTCACATTGATGTTCCAGGGGATTGACACTATTCTGGGTCCAGTATGTCGAGAATGACACAGATTGTGTTTTATTTGTTCCCATGCTGCAATACGCTTCAAAAAGGGACACCATCAAACAACTTAAAAACCCATAAAGCATTGTGCTCGCTGCTGTGTTTCCTATGCGTAGGAATCTCGTACATAATTATTTGCTTTTTCATCAAATCCAGAGTCTACAAATGTTATCCCCAAGAATGGTTGTGTTGGTAAGCCGACTGGAAGTTTGACAGAAAGATTTTCACCAGGGGATTTCTGATTTAATCTGAAGGCAATAAAATGTATCAACGAGCATAAGAAGATACTTTTAAAAAATCCTCTAATTCGTTTCCACTCTTGAATGCTCTGGCATAATTGGACACAATGTTCAAGTGAAGGTCCCTCGCAATAATACACCTAAGGATCTAATTACCATGGCAGAATGGTCCTCAAGTGGGTACTTTGTTAGGATGTATTCAGTTTCATTCTTTTCTCTTTTTTTAACTCAAGGCCTTAGAAGTTGTTCACTGAAAAGTGAAATGTGACTGATAGAGAGATAGAGAAAAGTTTAGCTAGTTAAGGGAGACGTTCAGGAGGTAAAGAGTTTGGCTTTCGGCAGCACTCTTTTATAGTTGTCTCTTTCTGCCTTTTCTGTCCCTAAAGAACCCAACAGCTAATAATACACAAGGACACAGCATAAGTCAAATTTAGCAAGTATATTTTAGCGTTCAGAGTCAGAACCACTTGAACTTCAGCACGTTAATTCTATCCTTCCTTATTATCGGCTTATTCTTTTGATTTGGCATAATAGTCAGGAAGTATAAAGTGTATCAAAGTGGTTGGCGCAGGGGTTGCGTTTGGGGGCCGAGGACGGATCCAACAAACAGAACATTGGGTTCGATTCCAATGTGGAATAAATAATACACATTATTTATATAACGCACATGTGTATGTTATGATATATTCAGTGTGTTGGTTAGGTTAAAATGTTACGGCTTATTCAAACACAAACTCTGACCTTTCATAAACCTTACTAAGTAGTTTGCCTAAACATAACCAAACCTGTGTTAATCATTTTCCATCCAAAATTCACAAAATGTTTTTCAGCAACCTTTATTTAGACCTAACCTGACATTGCCAAATTAACACAAAACACGTACGGACAGTAGAATATTTCATTGCATTGGGCCCCTGACCAAGCTGCCATATTTGACCAGTTAGAAGGGAAAACATGTTGTAAAGAGCCATAATGTACACTTAAAAACACTACAACTCGCTAAACGCCTTATCAGGCCTGCGGATGAGTAATTAAGACAGACAGCATTGATGAAGAAGACCAAAGAGAGCAATATTGACACGATCTCTATCTAATCCTCTCCTTAACAGCCCTCTCTCTCCTTCTACGTCTCGTTGTCTCTTCCTCTCTCTATTTAATTTCACTCTCCCACTGCAGTGCCAATGCGCTGCCATGATGGCCGTTAAGATGTGATGGTTTTCAATAACTTTTTATAGAGTTTGGGCATCCGAGGCCTATTTGCAAAATGAACTGATGAGACATCAGTGATGTGAGGGAAGTGCACTGTAATCATGTAAACTTTGAGAGGTTGGAGCTCAGTGGAATGGGTCAATCAATTTATATGATACAATTGGGGGTTTGTTTTTGGCAACGGGAAGACAGATGGGACGTGTCATATTAACATATCAAACATGCAGGCCTCAGCTCGGGGAAATATTCAGAATATCAAATAAAGTGGCTTCCCCAAAGAACGCTTCCTAAAAAAAGATCAAACCTGATGTTTGGGAGAAGTTGTACTTCTGCTTTGAGAGCATCAACAAACTTGATGAATGTTGAAAGCTGTCATTTACTGAGCAACTCATCCATCACATTAGAATTTTGAGCCGATTGTAAAAATCAAAACCAAATGCAAAGTTTGACTAAGATGAATGGATGTGTCAATCATCAGAGAAGGTTCCATTCGGCTTAAATCATAACTAGTGTTCCCATTTTTCTCTGAATAATAATGTCAGTGTTCAATTCAGTCGTAATAGCTTTATTATCTGAAGGAGGTAAAATGGTCTTTAAAGGAATCTTAAAATGCTCCTTTTCTTTTCAGCCTCTGAAGCAGAGTGTCGGTGTGCATACGGCTGACAAATGGGCTTGCGAGCTGTGGGGTGATGAGAGAATGGAGCAAATAATTTAACAAACTTCCAACCAAGAATATGCAGAGTTTCCTAAGCAGTGGAGTTACAGAGTTAAAAGCTATTGAATGTGCTGTAGCTAATCTATCCTGCAACCTGATATTATACTGGTTGTGCACTCCTCCTTGGTGGATATTTATTCATTCCTTAAAGAGGGGGTATTATGCAGTTTCACATTTTAAGACATATATATAATGTTACAATGTTGGATGTCCAGACTAAACATGGGTGAAGTTTCAAATCTGTCGGTAAAAGTATGTCGGAGTAATCCCCAGGCTTCTCAGCTCAGTCTGCAGGCTGCTGTGAATGCCAGGTTTCACAGTTTTTTCTACACACTGCACTTTGTGATGTCACAAAGTGCAGCTTCAGCAGGCTTCAGGGAGCTGGCCAATCAGAAGAAAGTGGGCTTGTAAGGGCAGGGTTTCTTAAAGGGACAGAGCTGACTGAGTTGTTTCAGGCAGAGGCTGTATGAGGGCCTGCACAGAGCACCAGTGTGAGAAAAAAATGAATGAAAAAGTTTTTTTTTAACTGTAAATGATGCTAAGCTACTCCACAGGTATCACAGAGTGAAATATGAAGCTATAATACCCCCCCTTTAACAAGCAAACCGTCCCGAGACAAAATGTATGTGTTCTAAATTTAAAAGGGACACATAATCTAATCTAAGATGTTCATTATTGGTGGTTGTTGTGTAGCAGGCTGTGTGGCACACCTGCCTATGATAGCTTAGGGCCTGATCAGCCAGAACGCTTTGTAGCAGCTGGGGGCGGCTTTTTTGTCATTGTTTTCAATGAGAAGGACACTTTTTGCGTGCTGCTTTTGTGTTTTTGTGCGCCTCGCGTTTTTGAGGAAACATTCTGAGCGCCTCAAGTTGAAAAAACTTCAGCTCAAAGCAGAAAAGCACCCAACGTCATTGGCAACTAATGATCTGGTGGTTGCCTTAACAACAGTAGAAAAAAGGCGCAGCGAGCTGCTCTTTTTTTTACAGGTATACAGATATTTTCCAACTGTTTTTGCCAATTTCGATACCGGTATATTAGGCACATGTTCAACATGAAGTCTCCCCTGTAGTTGATATGAGTAGTGGCCAAAAACTGCCATACCGCAGACATCTTGCAACCTTCTTCACGCTTGATGGAAGAGGCGTGGTGCAGGCAGTGCGCGCGCACACTCGTACCTAGTCGTAGCATTACATCAAGCTTTTTTAGGGAATCATCAACCATTTAGGCATAATTAAAGTGTTGTTTTATCGGCAGTATTGGCAATGACTGGATCATCCACATGCATTGTTTATACCTGTGGTGATGTAAATTATGCAAAAAAAAAGTTGTGTTAAGCGTCACAGAAGCTTTTAGTTGATGTGAAGTCGTCCTGTAAATGAGGACACAAGTAGGTCACTTCATCAACATTATGATTTTTGCTCAGGGGCAAGGTTGCACCTTACATCAGTAGTTTTTTTTTCTTCTGGCTCTAATGAGCTAATTACTGACCGAGTCCAATGCGGCAACTGTTGACTCATTGTTCTATTAAAGGTGGGAGAGATTGTGTTTCTTTTTTTGTTTGGTTTTAAAAACAGGAAGTTCGCTGAAGGTAAAGTGTGAAATGTTTGACAACCTGTAAATTAGAACAAATTGTTCGTTAGTTTGTTATTATCTGGGGCTCTACTCATCCAGCATGTTGGAGAAGTGTTTTTTTCCCCTATTAATTCACACATATAAATATGTTACCCCTCGGAGTTGTTGTGTTGTCAAAGATGTTCTTTTAAGAGATTAGAATCTCACCTTAGACCGTACAGAACAGTGCCATCCGGGTGCAGTCGGATCATTCTGTTTTTCACAGTGACACCGTGGACAAACGATTTCTTGTCATTGAGGAAGTAGGTGTCTGGGACCCAGAGTTGGTCAGCCACCCGGTTATCTAAGGTCAGGTTGAGGGGGATCTCAGTGTAGGACAGCCGCTTGTCTCGCCAGGCTTGCTGGAAGTACATCGTCAACGTGTAGTCCTGTAAGTGCACAGAGAGGGAGCAAAGGAGGACAGAGCCGGGGGAAGGGAGGGAGGGAAAGAGGCAGAACATCAGAGGGGAGGGGGACAGATGAAGTTGGAGGAAAATGGAGGAAGAGAGAGGGATAAAAGAGAGGAGAGATGGAGAGAAGGGAGAGAAAAGAAGGTTACCCCAAAAGCGACTGTTTATACGCAGCTGCTCTGTAGTACATTTGCACTGCAAGCTCTCAGATTAGACCAGACTAGGCTTCAATATTGGATGACGCTCTCTTAAAAGCAAATGGAACAGTAGCACTACAGGCCAAAAAAACTCTCAGTACAAAGCAACGGGGAATATCTCTCTTTTTATAGAAACATGAGGTTAAGACAGCAAGTGTGAAAGAGTGTGAATGTGTTGGAGAGGGGAGAAGAGACAGATGGTTTTGTGTGTGTGTTAGTTTGGGGTCTGTTAATATATGATAAAAAAAAAGTGTGTTGCTTGCTCCGTTGATTTACTGTGCGTGTTTGTGTGTTGTTGTGGGCATGTGACGCACACCAACAGACAGAGAAGAGAGCCCGAGAGCTAGAGACGCTGCATGTTCCAGACAAATGAAAATAACCTCCAAGCAACCTCAAAAATCTGTTTTACAAAATATCTCATACATGCTCTATTTGCTTTGACAGTCGCTGTCTTTCTGGGATTAAGCCTTGTTTGTGAAATGGGCCTCAATATGTATTAGTTGAATAACGTCTTCACCCAGTTTCTCCTGTGTGTCCTCCCAGAATCAGAACGGTAACCCATCCTCTCGCATCACATCAACTCATACACAGAAAGCACGGAGCCTTTGATGGGCTGTATATGTCTGATTTACATAGCAGGCTCAGACATCAAAGTGCAGTGGACTAAATATGCATGTTCCTCGAACAAAAGAGAAATACTGTATATATGCACAATATTAACTGTTTTCGTCAGAAGTGTTCTCCTTTATACATGCACCAAATGATAAGCAGATCAGGAGTTGAGCCTGTGATCAGTGCGCCGAGGAGGCATGCGCCGATACCACTTATTTCAGACCAAGATACCGAGTACCAATATAAGTACTTAATAATACCATTACAGTTCTCACAGTGACTTTAAAAGCATGTTTCATTTTCATCACTTTCTCACCATAACAAAGTAAATCGACAGAATGACGTAACTGCAACTGTTGCTGACATTTTAACACTCAACTTGGTTTTAACAAACATGACACTGCTACATATTTTACTTTCGTGTTACCTATAACACATTCCACATGTAGTGTAAAAAAGGTCAGGTGATGATCACTCCTTTTTCTGAGCGCACCTGAACGCAGCACTACACAGCGCATCCACCAAACACTGCAGTGAGGGAGACATTCCCAGACTTGTTTACTGCTCCTACTACATAACTTGTAACTTTACTGCTGAGAAAAGTAATGTGTTTTACTTTTGCGTTACCAATAATAAAAAATTACCCCTTTGCGACTCGTTAGACATGTCGGTTATATTGTCAAGACAGCGTGTAGCCTGCTGTACGTCTACTTTTGACTGAAATTACTCACCGTCATTGCAGCCTCGTTGACGGCCTATAATCTGTAACTCTGCAGGACACATAACAGGAATGACAGATGTAATATAATCTTTACAGCTCTTCATTATGCTAACAG
Source organism: Semicossyphus pulcher (assembly GCF_022749685.1). NCBI lineage: Eukaryota > Metazoa > Chordata > Actinopteri > Labriformes > Labridae > Semicossyphus > Semicossyphus pulcher. The sequence continues at coordinate 18,929,749 of NW_027211604.1, read as the reverse complement.
TCTCACAGTTAACTGGGCATACAGTATTAGGCACAGCTGTTTCAAAGACAACAATACAACACAGGCTCTTAGTCCCACCAGTGTTGCGGAGCTGCAGACGCTACTTCAGAAGTAGAGCTCTTCGCAGCTGACAAGCACTTATCATCCAGACACAGCTTACACTTCACCGTCATGTTGATCTCATCCATTTCCCCAAAAATAAAAATAATGGCAATATTTCCACCAAGTGAACTGTTGGAAAATCTGTTTTTGCGGTGACAAACTTTTTTTTAAAGCTTTTTTCAGTAACTAATTACTCTTATGAAAGTGTAACTAAGTAACGGATTACTTGAATTGCAAAAGTAACGTGTTACCCCCAACACTGTTTGTGCACAAAGTCACAAGCAAACACACGCATATGCATGTGGATAATATGATGCATATTCCTAACTGTATGTGCAAAGTTGCTGATCAATGGTTGGTAAGTTGAGAAGAAATGCACAACTGCACTGGCGAAATGTGGTTTTAAAATATGAAACAAAATAAATTAGCTTGGCAAACATTTTGTTTGAAGGAAGGAAAGGTTTTGAGAATGTTTAACTTTTAAGATATCTTAAGAAGTCAGAAGAAGAAAGAAGTTGTAAGAAGTCAAGAATACACACGTCTTTTGGTGAGCAACAACCGACTGAATTATTCAAACAACCTCTTCACAGGTCCGTTAGATTACTTGATTCTTTGAATCATAATTGAAAACTTAAGACTGATTGTGACTCAACTTAATGTTGAACCATGGGCACACAGGGATACACTTTGAACTGTTATGACAGCATACACTAAAGCTTTGACACAAACTGTGGGTTAATATTTCATCAACAAATAGAAGAAGTTTGATTACTCGCAGTAAAACTCCCTGATGCTGAATCTGGGACACGATGAAACAGTCTAGCCAGCAGTCAGAGGCTCATGTAGCTCACTGAAGTAAGACGCCTACCAATCATCCATGAAAAACGAAGTTAAATAAACTTGCTGTCTCAGGGAACTTTTTTTTTGTCATGACTGGCACATCCGCTTCCTGGCAAAGAGGCTGAACATGCATTTTTGAATATGCCCGTCGGCTACAGATCTGACATCCCAGTGCACCTTGGGAACTGGAGGCCTGATTATTGACTGGATGGAGTCAGGGAAACAGGAGCAGCTTTCCTCACTGAACTCCTTGTTTGACTTTAATAGGTTTTGTCATGTTGTTGTTTGTACCCTATTTTGCTCGGGGTGCTGACGACGACACGTTTAAGTTTTTCTAAAGAACTAAATAGTGGCAATTCAAGCATTCAGCGCTATAATTGGACTTTGAATAGAACGATTCGAGTAAATCCAGAGCAAAACATTATATAGGGTTGTTGAAACTTCTATTTAACAGCTTTTTTCACCTCTACAATAACAGCTGGAGGGACTTGTTTAGGTAAGTTTGCAGAAAAGCATTTGGAGGTTTGTGTACAGGCTTAATACGATATTGAAGGACAGGGAGAAATAAGGCAGTAGGTTCCTCCATGAAAAAAAACCTGTAGGCCGCATTCCCTAGAAAAATAATCAACACACAACTGTAGGGGTCTATCTGGCTGGCTTTGTACTTGCACCAAAGGATCGTTGGCTGCACGTGCTGCCTTCCCCACACTTGAATCCCTGGTCGGTGGTTATGTAACAGCTCACGCTCCGCTCTCTTGCATGCTGTGCACCACAGCACATGTGGCTGTTGCCATGTAGTCCTTCTAAACTATCTCCACTGCACTCAATACCCAGCATCAAACAGGAGGGTTTACTCTGATGTCTGAAACATCAGGGAGGCTTCTCTACCTCTCTTTCTCTTGTGGGCATCTACACTCTCACACACACACACATACATGCAGTATCTCCTCCTGTCCTGTTAGGAATGTGGGCATTGAGAGAGCTGCAGGCTTATTTAGTACATTCTTTACATAGATAGTCGGGCTGTTTTTACTCCAAAGTCATCAAATACGGCAGCTTGGTCAGTGGCCTAATCAGTCAAAATATGACGAAGTAGGTCGTCTCTTGAAACAAACATGGCAGTTTCTTCTTGGACACCATGTTTCGATTCCTGTATGAACAAATAGACAGTACATTTGTAGTCATATAACGTGCGTTAGTTATGTATTTTTACTGCAGGTCAAAGTGTCCCGATTACACTTTTGTAGCTATGTGACACAGATCAGATTTTCAGTGTGAACAGCAAAAAGTTTTATGATTCATGCGTTTTAAGTTCAGAATGAATATGTGGCACTAAATTGGAATCCAAACAAATTGGTCCGCGTTGCCTTGGTAATACGCACATTTCTAGGAGTGATTCTGAAGAAGAAGAAGAAGAGACTTCCTTTTTCCGCTTGACCAAGGAGGACAACGACAAGCAGCAGTGTGGAGACGGCGAAATAGCAGATTTAATTGCTATTTGGGGAGATGCCTCTATCCAGATGACATGTCTCTTACTTACGCAAAAGTCTATGCACATCCAAAGTCCCAACGCCCGAGAGCCATCCATGTTTTACGGAAAACTAATGTCAGCGGATGTGGCGTCTTTTGTTATTGTTGTTTTCACACGCGTCATTTTCTGTTAACATTGATATTTTACTTGGGTTGATTGCCTAGGTCAAATAGATATGAACAGTGACCCCAATAAATCAGATATGAGCCCCAAATCGGAATCGAGCACGAAGGCTGGCCTGCAGTATGAATGCAGCCATAGTGTGCTATTTATTTACCACACGTAATTTACGTAACTAGCATCAGTATGTTAGTTAAACCCAAACGATGAACTTTTCCTGAACCTTACCATTCTCCTTCTCATCAAAAGGAGCCAGTCGAGGTGGTTCGGGCATCTGATTAGGATGAGCTCGTTGGAGGGATTATATATCCGGTCTGGCCTGGGAACGCCTCGGAATCGCTCCCAGGAGGAGCTGGAAAACGTTGCTGGGGAGAGGGACGCCTGGGTCACCTGGCTTAGCTTGCTGCCATGGCGACCCGGTCCCGGGTAAGCGGCTTACCAAGTAGTTTTAGGGCCAAACAGTTATAACATTCTAAGATGTTTGGGAGCACGCTTTGTTTTGAAGATCTAGCAGGGTGAGGCGGGATGTCGAACTCTAGTGTGTTACCTAGATCGTCATATTCCGAAGCTTAGGGTCACAGGCCAAGCACTTATATTTAGTTGGTAGTGAGAACATTGTGAGATGCTACATCAAGAAATGATACATACACAATAGGCCTTAAAACTATGACTATTCCCTGCATGTCAGTATCAATGCAACAAGTGTTATACTGTATACGTGTGTTTTTATTGTGCTTAAGGGATCACAGCCATGCAGGCTGGAGAGGGAGACTGAAGGAAACAATGTAGCTGTGATTTCCGTATGGCACTGTGGGTCCAATATGTTATCGCAGTATGCTTCATGTCCTGTGCAAAATGTGACAGCAGGGATTTGATAACAAGAGTCCTGATCTTGTGTATCACATCACTTAGCACTCATAATAAGCATCGTTTGTTAAAGCCATCAGCCAGTCCGGCATATGCACAATCCTCCGCATCTGAAGTACTCTTAAGTAGCTGTGAAGAAAAGTGACAGCCATGGTGGAGTAAGAAGGTGCGATGTGACGTGGGACGTACTTATTAAACTGAGTGACTGTTTCCATTGTCATCCCTGAGAGCCTATTATTGCAGCCCTATCTGCTTGTGGTTTGCTTTGCGGTCCGGGCTCTGTGGAGGTGCCACTGTGGCTAGTTTACTGTGAACATAAAGCTCTCCTCCTAGACAGCTATAGTGTGCCTCTCTCTTTCTTTCTCTGTGGGAGGAGGAGGAGGAGGAGGTTGTAAATCACCAGAATAACTGCAGCGGCTGTGTGCATGTAAGTGCAAGGGAGGCTGTCATAACAGCGGTCATAATGAGCATCAGTACATAAACTATGTTGGGAGGGAGAAAGACCGAGCGAGCGAGAGGGGAATGGAAAGAGGAAGGAAAGGAGACGGAGAAAGGATACAGGAAGAGTGATGTTAATGTATGAGAGCAGAATATGCTGTGAAGGCTGTGTGCCAAGAAGAGGATAATACAGAGTGATCATCATTATATTCTAACACTCGAGCTACTACAGAATGTGAGAATCCATTATCACTAATATCCAGTTCTACATCACACCTCCTGCTGTGTTAATGTTTCCTCGTTCAGGCGATTTCTTGATAAATACTTCTTTTTACAGATCAGTCCATAGATCAAATTTTCAAGGATCAATTTGTTCCAAACAGCTACGCCTTGTTCTAAAAACGTACAATCCCAAAGCCTGAGAAAAAGAACTGAATAATACATTCGCTGAAACAACAGAAATACGGTCTATTCCTCACATAGACTGTATAAAAAGATGGACGACATGACAGCTCCCTAAAAGTGAAGCCGAACACCCCCTGCTGACTGGCTGCGGTATAGGTCATAAAGCCCGCCTCCTCCATGTTAACAGATGGAACATGAGTCAAACTATAAAATCAAAATATACGCCAAATAAATGTTTCTCAAACATTGTTTCTGTCATTATAGTTAGTTCTTATCATGCTGATTTAAATCCTAGTGTTTGTTTTTCTGACATGTTTGTTTTTAATTAGTTATTTGATGCTGTAAAAAGGATAATTGACAGCTCTGTTGACAAATACAGCTCCTGCAGCCGATCTGTTCTGGATTAGCAGAGTAGAGGAGGAACGGTGAGAGGAGACGTAACTAAAACAATCACTACAGTCGTCTTCTTCAGACAGACACAAGTAGCTGTTACATTGTTAAACACGCTGACGTGCGGGATCCAAATGATGTCACCATCGCTAGATGTCAGCTCCTATTATGGGGGCTATTTTAGTTCAATTTTGTACAATGAAAGCAGATGGAGATGCGTCATCCGACTTCATATACAGTCATTGATTCTTCATTAAAAAAAAGCCTGGATCTTTTTTGAGCTAAATAATCCTGTTTAGTTTTAGTTTTGAAATTGTTCCAATGACCTTATTTTATCATCTGCAAATCTATCTTTTTTTAATCTATATAGAATAATAATTAACATGATAAAGACCACAAACAAACATGTACAAAGAACCTCATTCTGATGCTCAGTACACTGGAACATGCTGCTACATCATCATCATTAAAAGCCTGTATGGATGTGCACCATAGCTGGGGGACATTCTGGTGGTATAAGATCATTTACCACCTGACTGCCATTAAGGATCGGATGAACGACTTCCTTTAGATGAACACTGATAAGACAGAGGTCCTTATCGTTGCTGTGAACTCAAATCTCAAAAAGAGTCATATTCGATCAGGCGATGCTTTTTGATGAACACAATGAGTCAGTATCCCGTTCATGTTTCTCTCACTTAAGAGACATTGCTAAACTTAAATCTGTTGTCTCACAAGCTCAGTTAGAGCTGCTGCAAGGCTGTTGACTAGTTCTAGTGTCTGTAGCGAAGCTGCTGCAGGCTGATTCTACTACACATACTGTATCCTAATGACGGCTGATAGAACTACAAGGTCCAGCACTCTTCGTCAGGAAAACATCTTGATAAATATGATAGATAAAAAGCTGGTGCTGAGTGTTGGATTGTAAAGCAGCAAAGGCCAACGCAGTTAGAAGTGGGTTATGATCATCTGATCTCTGTGTGGCACAAATGACTTCATCTTCCTCTGTGGACCAACAGTATGAGCTTTATGTGTCCACACTGAGCTCATAATATGTGACAGAGCTCAGCCTACGCACTTTACAGTCCCATCCACATGATGTGTTCCCAAAAGTACTCCTGTAAACTTCAACTTCTGCAAAGTTTTGGTTTCATAACTGAAAGGGCACATTTTATAGCCAGAGTCGACGTGTGGGCTGATTTTTCAGACAGAGGCTTCCAGACAAAACTACTTCTACAGTGTGCATGTGGTCAGTCAGCCCTTCAGGCAGCCAAATTGTATAAATCTCATATTGGCATTTTATACCATGGATACAGTCTGAGTCTGATATGATTGGACTGCCAGGGAGACTCAGGAATGCCACAGTGTTTATAAAGCCAAAATGAAACGCAAATTTACCTTGAATGTGTACAATCCATCACCGTCTCAGCCTATATGTGTGACATCATAGCTTAGTAAAAGAGACAAAAATTGCATCCCTTCTCATGTCTGCTCAGAACAGAATACCAGCTTGTGGTATGAACCTGTAGAGAGCAAACAATTGGAAAATGTGAACAAGAAAAGCTGCTCCAGCTGCCCACTGTGACCTCGTCAACCCCACTCATCCTCCAGGCTGCCCTGTCTACTAACCCCCCACCTCTCACACGCCCCCGCAACACATGGCTCCTATTGGACTGAAAGCAGCCTGAAGAACTAATATAAACCTGTTATACAAACCCTTACACCCTACTTTGTCAATGTATTGATTGCTACAACTTCCTTTTTGTATCGTGATTGCTGATTTCAGTGCTCCACAGGGATGATATGTACGTAATTTACTTTTTTTTTTAAGGTCCTAACAAACTTACAGATCAAATATTTCATTTTCATAATCTTCCAAAACAACGTATGCGATCATTTTGTGGTCTGCTGCTCATAAGGTAGATGCTCGGTTAGATGTAAGTGAAAAAAGACTTGGTAAGAGGGTCTATAACAAATTCCACAGAGAGCTGTTTTTTAGCAATATTGCTCTAATAACCCTCTGCTTACAAAAATGGTGGATAGGTGAAGTAAGCTAGCTGGTGAACACAGTCGAGCATGTAGCTGCTAAAGAAGCAGTGTAACTGCTGGTCTTTAAAGGAATCCACGATTCATGCTGATGTTCACTATCACATTTAATCTTCACAGAAGACTCAAACACTGTGAAAACTACAAAACAAACCAGACAATTTCAGACATTTAGCTTGACATAAAGTTAGACAGTAAATTAACAAGTAAAATGACTTAATAGTCACCGTGTTCGCCCAGTAGACCAACAGAAAAGCAAAACAAAAGACGGGAGCAACAAGTTGCTGCTTCCACCCACCAGCTCTCAGTCTCTCTTGCGCTGCACCTCATCTATGTGCAGCGTGGTCACATGACAACAAAACTTTATTGACCAGGATGAAAACAACAAAGGAAGTCTAATATTATACCTTTGACATGACAACATAACCGAAATAGCAGTGAAATTAAATTCTTTATGACTGCAACAAAGGTAAAATATTACAAATAATAATTAAAGAGGAAAAACGGTAAGTTTAGTAACTCTCGCTGTTGTCATGGCAACTTGTGAGGTCAGAGCAATGTCCGCTACAAGCAGATATTTCCAGATCTCTCTCTCTTTTTTTTATACACTCAACAAAACAACAAACAACAGCATGGTAGTGATGGGGTCAGCCCTACACACGGGTCTGTATGTGACTGACTGAGTGAGTGAGTGAGTGACGTACTTTCAGAGCCGTAATCGCAATGGTGTATCATGGAGCATATTGGACCTCCACTGACAAGACTCTCTGTCTATACGGCTCTGGATACTTTGTTCGGGGAGTAGGCGGGGCTGCTCCTCCGCTGCTCCTCCACTGTCCTCACCTACGTCCGCAGCGCACACCTGCTTTCAAACACGTCCTCATCGGCCTCACAAGGACAGTCCTTGTAACACATTGCCCACAAAAGCGCACATTGACCTGATGCGGTCAGCCACATACTAGGTTTTGACCTAGTCTTGTTTTTATACACACAACAAACATAAAAAAAACCCCAACAACACACCAACAAAAAACAACATGGTAGTGTTAAAGGGACAGAGAGAGGACAAAGAGGGGGAGGAGATCAACCAGGGGGCAGTGTTTTCAGCTAATTAAAGTGACCTATGAAGGTTTGCAATCTTTTATAAAATTTGCAAATGTTCCCTTCACTGGAGTATCTTATTTGTTCCAGTTTGATAAAGGACATGGTGTGCGTGAGTCATCAGGAGGTAGATGGTGGTTCGGGGGACATCCACTGCAGTCGAAGTCGGCGTCTAGCTGTTAATGAGGCTGTAATGTCCAATTGTTCCATATTAAATCTTGGGAGCACCAAAAATTGTGGTGCCAGGGCAAATATCAACTTTCACATTAAATATTATAGAGTAATTAAGCCAGTAACTCTGCTCGTGCTTTTGAGCCGTATAAGTCCCAACCTTGCAAATGTGCGTCCTTAGGTATTTTCTTAGAATAAGTGGAGCAGAAAAAACAGGATGAACGTCATACTTCACATCTCCACTAGAGGCACTGCTCAATTAAACAAAGATAATATTGGGCATCTGTAAAACTATTTTTTCATCGGATGTAGTCTTCTGATTAGAAGACGGAGTACGAGTTGAAAGATTAGGCTCGAAAGAGGAGGGAGAAAGTGAGCGAGAGAGAGACAAAAGCAAGTGATGAGGTGTGATGGGAGGATGATGAGGACAGAGGAAGGAGAACAGAGGCTTCGGTGTGCAGGGAGGAGAATGAGGGAGACTAAATAGTGAGCACTGGTTATGTGTCTCTTTCTTTCCACTCTACCCTTGAAGCTGGTTTTCCATTTGCGGGCTGTGGAATGGTTTGGTGAGCCTGCTGGAAGGGATGGGGGGGGACTTCGGAGGGTTTTAGATGGAGGGGGGGTAAATGAAAGGCAGTGGAAAGCTCAGTGGAGCAGTGATGCAAATTGCTTTTATTCTCACAGCTCTTCACTTCCAGTCTCTGATTTCAGCACCAGCAGTGACCTCCCTCTGCTACCTCCCCCCCCCACCCTCTTTCATCCCTCTCCTTGTGTGCCCCACCATTCTTTTCCCCCTCTCTTTCATGTTATTTTCTTTCTTTTTCATCTCCCATTTTCCCCCCTAATTCTTCTACACAAATCTCCCTCCATCTACTTCTCCCTATGGCCTCACCTCTCCCTTGTATATTCCCTCTTTATATATGCATCTCAATCTCAGAGGAGTTCCTGTTGCACGTATTTGCATGTGATAGTGGGAAAAAAAAGGGAAGCGGGAGCACATGGTGAGTGTGAATAGCTTAGATCATTACCACTAAACAGACACAGCCGAGGGAGCCGTCTAGAGAACATGACAGGTGTTGAATCAACCTCTGAGGTGCTAGATGGGTTCTGAAGGGCCGAGTAAAGCTTTCAGAATTTCCCTCAAACCTAGAAGTTATTGTTTTCTATAAATTGATGGACTTATATTTTGTCTTTCCTTTTTCAGGTGGAAGAATTAAACCCCTAAAAGAGGAATACGTTGCTATGAATTATTTCTATAGAGCACTGACCTTGAAGTGTGGGACTGAATCCTAAAGCAGCCTGCCTCTGAGTTCCACTCTGCCTTTATCTTCTCTGTATCCGTCTTCCTCCCTCCTCTCCTCCTCCTCTTTGAAATTCCTCGAGTGGAGAGGAAATGTGATCCCTCCACCACTCAGCCATATGTCCATACCACACTCTATCATCCGCCTACTTCAGTTGCTCCGAAAAGCCCTCCAACAACAAGTGGCTTTCAATTTCCTGTCTCACGCGGTCCTCATGCCGTCAGCGACAGGGTATGAGGAACCTGGCGTAGGGCACAGCATTTCCAAAGACGCCCTAATAATAAACATGCCGTTCCCCCCGCAGAGCTGAGTGACATATATACCACAGTCTCTGGAGATGTGTGCATGCAGTCCTTAAATTCAGCTCTGTATCTGGAACAGCTTGTGCACTGCGTGGAGTAAATCTGCAACAGAAGAGCATGCAGGGGCTGCTGCAGGGGTTTCATTTGGCCCATTTGCTACAGAATAAATAACATTGATACATCTTCAACACAACAACAGACTGACAGCTGAAGTGAAAATCTAAAAATAGAATTGAATAGATATAAAAAAGAATATATCAATAATAAAACACACCAAGGACTAAAGACTAATAGAACACACTAAAGACTTTGGTAGAAGTTTTTCGATTAAAAAATTGGTTGGTTTATGGCTTAGGGATGGGGACAAATACTCGAGTACTCGTTACTGACGTCATTATTCGAATAACGTTACACTACGTTACTACACTACACTACACTACACTAGATAAGATAATAAGATAATCCTTTATTGATCCCCAGTGGGGAAATTCGGGAAATGTGCTTAAAGCACAAGGAGAAGCCAGTGGAGACAGACAGACAGACAGACAGACAGGCAGGCAGTGTCGCATCACATCATTTGCTAGCCCCGTTAGCACACGTCGTTGTGATGATACCAGAGCGGAGAAGATTAGCCTGCTAATAACAGACATGGTGACTGGAGATATGCTCCCATTAAGTGTTGTGGAAGGAGGAGAAGGCTTCCGTGAGCTGATGCCGTTTGCTGAGCCGGAGTACACGCACCATCACGCCGGACAACAGCTACAAACGAGGAAAACATGTGAGTTAGGTGTTAAGCAACACAGAACAGAAGTCCATACAGTCTGCTACTGCTGTGACGTCTGACAATGGAACGTTAATTGAAGGGCCTGCTCAGGTTCTTCAATAAAAGCATTTGAAATTGCATTTGCTTTCTACTGTTGGCAATTTATTGATGTAAAAGTGTTCGATAGGAATGTTCTTTTAGGCATATAGCCTCCTATTCCGGAGAAGGTTCCTGATGGGAATCCCAGTTTGGAAGAAGTGGGCCTTTCTGTGTGTGAGTTTGCATGTTCTCCCCCGTGCATGCTTGAGTTCCATCAGGGTACTTCCTCCCACAGTCCAAAGACATGCTCGCTAGGTTCATTGGTGACTCTAAAATTACCCATGGGTGTCAATGTTAGCGTGAAAGGTTGTCTGTCTCTACGTCAGCCCTGTTATTGATTGACTCTTTTCCAATGACAGCTGAGATAGGCTCCAGTCCCTCCCCCCAGCAACCCTGAACAGGGTAAGCGGTATAGATAATGGATGGATGGTTGCTATATCATTACTGTCTCATTCCAAGATGGCAGCGCTGATGGCCTCGGTGTGTCGGTGCGCATTGTTTTGTCTGCCAATGTCTTACTTAAATGGAATTCTTGCAACATTTCTCTGGATATATGTATATTGATTGATTGATTAATGATATCTTTATTTCAAACATATAAATATAGTATATAGTAAATAAAAAAACGGTTACAAAATTAAAGAATGAACATGTATTTTTTAATGCCATGCTATAAATGGAGCGACGTCTGCGAGCTAGTTCAGGCAAGTAACTGCCGACTTCACACTTGACATGCATCGTTCTCCACAGTCACCTGACAAACACTTGGCGGCCCATTTCAGGTGCAAGATTCCCGGTCTCTCCCTCCGCTCTGTCATTGCCACCGCTGCCCTCCACCTGTACTGCGCTCATACTTTCAGCCCCAGCATCCACCTGCAGGCTCTGACTATAGGGGGGGGGTTAAGATATTATCTCATAACTCCTCAAATTTCTGCTTGTAAGATAAATCTGTGAGGAGTGATGAGGTCGTATGCTCTGCCGCTGCAATAAACATGTTAAACTATTACAAATGAACGTGTGCTGTCAAGTGAAAGTGCACACTTTAAACCACAATAAAATATGGCCACCAACTACATCAAATGATGGCGCCAGTACCAGAAGAACAGCAGATTTTGCAGCCTTAGCCCCAGGGTCAAACTGAGCACTATATACCTAACTCGGACAGACAGAGATAAGGTGTGAAATCAGTGAACAGTCACTTTGACTAGGTGATTATTTTTAAGAAAGGAGCTAATACAGACCTGTATAAGTGGCTATGTAGATCAGTGGAAAATACTGAATAACACAGTTGCTATTGGAGAGAGTCTGTGCTTTTTTGTGTGTGTGTCGTTTGGGTCTCGAGATTGAATTCCCTTAAGAACATCACTCTGACCAAAGCTCTTAGACTCACTACACGTTTTGTATTTTTCTTCCCTAAAGACCATATCTGCGGTTTATGGCATGTCGGAAACTAAATGACGGATTTCAATAGAGCCCAGACTCTTGTTTGTTTACATGTACTTTGTCTAGCCTTCATTTCCATCACACTGCTCCTCTCTCTCTCTCTCTCTCTGTCGCTCTGTGTAAATGCATCCCCTTTTCTTCAATGCTCTTTCATCATTTACTCCGGCCTGGACGTAGCGTTCAAGAGACCTCACTGCTGAAGGTGAATCGAATTTAGAGGAACCCTCTTTTTCGCTATACTCAGAGCTCTCCCAGAGCAGAGGTTCACAGCTTTGCCAGTTGGCAGGCGTACAGCTTAACTGACTACATACAATTTATTAGAGTCGATTGGAGCATCTGCAGGCCCCTTTTGTGTCCCTGGAGAGGAGTAGAGTGGAGTGGCAATTCAAAGAGGGGGGGGGATGGTGTGTGTGGGGTTATGGGGAAGAGAAGACATCTCAGAGCAGGACCCAGATTATTAGGGTCCTTTTGAATCCTACTGGAAGACAGAGAGGAAGTTGATTCAGACTGTAGCGCTGTCATTTACACTAGATGAAAGGTTAGCTGGCCAAAGAGATGAGGAACAAAATAACTGCAACTCATTTGTCCTACTTCTCTTCCATGCAGAGATCATGTGTGCGTGTGGATGCACACAAATTGTACAGGTGTGTATGTTTGCGTGTCTTTCTGCCGCTGCTCAAGCTATTGACAGCTTTCACTCCCCAAATGTTTATGTATCTATCCATCTATCTATGCTCAATAAACAGACAAACACACTGATCCACTAGTCCCACATCTCATGCATTATGGAGGTCAGGGGGAATGGAGGAAAAAGCCAATTGCTATTCAAACAGGGTAGCAAGAAGCCAACACCACATCTACAGATTGTCAACAATAAGATAATGCAATATAAAGATTGTGTGGATCGATGGCACGTATAGGGCCTGCAAGAGTACACAAAACTGGTTATCAACCTATACCTGACCACAAATCAAATTAAGCCTGTGTGTCTCGGAGTCTTTTTTTCTGTGTCCGTGCACAGAGTTGTGCGAGTTCACATTTGACGGCCTGCGTACAGTATCTCCTTGAGCAAGGACACCCACGAAGAAGCAATATCTCCTCACAGTTGGACTGACCTACAAGAGACGCAGGGGTGCTTTAGGAGGGTGTCAGCTTCAGGATGTGTGCGCGCGATCAAACCAAACAGCGGACCTTGATGTCGTCACACATTCACCAACAGTGGACCAGCTAGCAAGGGGACAATTTAAAGCTAGCCTTCGGTAGCTGAAGTCATCAAGTTAAGCCGTTTGAAGATGGATCCAGTCAAGTCTTCTTGTCCTCTCTTTCCACTTGTTTGAGAGCTACAGAAGCGGCTCAGGCAGCTCTCAAATATATATCTGTCATTCAGACAAATGTGAGTCAAATGCAAAGAAAAGTTTGACATTGTAACACAATAGAAAGCCAGAAGTGTTGTGACGTGCACAAACGATCCGATTCTTTTGAACGGCACTTTGGTGCGAACGACGGGTCGTAGGTGAGGGCCGTTCTTTTTTATAGCTGTGCCCAAATTTCACTGCCTGCCCTAAATCCAGTCCCCTACATGCCGAACTACCACGGTTAGCTTTTTTCAACTGCAACTCCGCTATGCTAGCTCACGTGCAGCCGAATCACGTCACCACAACATAGTGCCGACGCTGAGCAACATTATAACCCTCCGCCAAGGTTGTTGTTACTTTGTTGACTATGTAGTCATACAGAGTTGTATCATAAATTATTGGCAAACCAAAGACGTTGATTAATTGTTCCTACATTATTCTGCTGTTTCCTTTTACATTTTAAATACGCATGTGTGATGACACGGGAGAATAGAGCGCAGGCACGTTCACGAGTCTTCTGAATGGCTCTCGGAAAAGAACGGAGCCATAAGATCCAGCTCCCTCCAAAGAGCCGTAACACTTAGAAGCCACTTGCTCTCTAACAAACTCATTCTAACAATAACACCTGAAACTGACAATGCAGATTAGATTGGGCTTGTCCGTATAATGAGCTAGAGTTCACATCAGAATAATCTGACAGGAAACATAGTGCGCAGTTGACCCCGGAGCTTTATTCTACTATCTACCAACACGACTACCAAACACTGTAACACTGTAGCAGACATTAGCGTACATTCAAAACCACACCAAACAACATAAACCAGGATGCTATGTGATATACACAATGATGGTAAATCATTGATTAAATGACTGTTTCAGTGTTTGTCTCACCTCTTCAGATACACTGGCTCTATTTTATCTTTGCTTTTTCAAAATGAGGGAAAGAACTGGTCCCCGTTTGGTCACTATAAAATGATAGTAGAACTAGTAGAACAGAAAGTAGTTATTTTAACACTACTGCCAACCAAAAATAATGATAATACTAATAATTATATTGATGTCTGACTACCATTCTTCTTGTTTTATCTGTAGGAATCGATGGCTTAATATCATTCGGTACAATAGCTTTCATTTAATGTGGCTTGAATAAAAACCACATCAGTCTCCAGATATACAGGAGCTGTGGCTGACATCTCATAGTAGATCCATTGATAACCTGTGTGATGGCAAAAACATTTTCATATTTCCGCCCTACTTCAAACATTAAGCCTCTGATTTAATTCTAAATTAAAACTTGATAAAGTATTTTGGACAGACATTTGGTTCCAAACAAGCAGCAATGAATAATACATGGATGTGAGCATGAAGATGCCTTAATACCCATAGTACTCTGGAATGAAAGTGCATCTCACACAAACTGGCACAAACATGGTATTGAACACTAATCCTGACAATGTTATTTGTTTTTCCAGGGGAGATGTCCTCGTCATCTCACCCTAACTGACCTGTCTAACTGGAAAAAGAGATCAAGATCGTACACTTGTTTTTTCATCGCCATCGGCAGAGAAATAATCAGCAGAACGCAGTTTCGCTTACATTGTTGTCTCTTTTTAGGGGAAAGAATCAAACCTCAACAAAAAGTTCTGATTGTTTGAAGTTTGATATTGATTTAAAGGAGAGCAGAAAGGCGACATACCTACGGGAAACTGACACAGCATTGTTTCATCTATACAAATATTACACATGAGGCTATTTAACTCCACAGAGGAAGACAGAGTTATGTTTCTGTTTCTTACTTACCAGCCATATAAACACTCACAAAAGATTGAACTCGCATTTCTTGCATGAAATCTCCATGAGTGCTAGATGCACAAGTGGGAGAAATTACAGCAACCGGAAGGAAAGCGTTTGGAGACACTCACACGCCTGACTAACCTCTCATCCAGGTTTTCCTTTGTCTTTATCTCTTATCCTGGAACACGCTCGCACAGCTGACAATATAAGGCTGAATAATTAAAAGGGCTGGAGAACTGTTTCGGGCATCATCTTTAGCGTCAGCGCTGACGTAAAACCGAAGGCCTTGTTTTCATCTTCATTATCCCAAATGTACCACTTCCTAGAATCCGAACAGAGAGGGTACTACAAAGGAAGCATTAACCTAAGACCCTGAACAACACGGCTGTGAATGCAATGATTTGTTTTGGGGGTTTTTTGCAGCCAAAGAAATGCGCATTTAAAACTGCACTCCAATTGTACATCAGTGCATAATATAAGCTAAAAGGATGGCAACTGAAGAGAGTAAAGTGATGGCAAAAGTATCTCCAAGCATGGGTCAATGGCTTCATTATCCCTCTCGACGCTATCCCATTATCGGGTCTCAGAGTCATGTTCAGCTGCTGTGAAAACCAATCCACACCCTCCTCGTCTCTCTTGTTTGGCCATTAACAACTTCTTGTATTTTGACAAGCTGCGAGAAAACAGAACGTACTGTAGTCTTGAACTCTATTGACAACTGGTGGTATAAGTTTCCATGCTTAGCGAAATCTGTTTGTGAGCGCCAGAAACGAGCCAAACCACAGTGACCCGCAAGACCAATTATAAGGCTTTGATGACAGGACAGAACGGCAGAACCTTGTGGGGTAAATCTATTCAGCTTGGAAGAAACACACAAATCAATAGATATCTCAAAAACACATTTATCCTGCAGGAATCAAATACGAAGCACTTTTAAATTACTATTTTCTCGGGTTTTGAAAATTGAGCTTTTTGAAAATGTTCAAAACAGCTTCTAAATCTCTTTTTGATTGCTTATTTGTTCAGCTGCAGTCACTGACAAATGTTTATGCTGGTGACTGCATGTGCCTAAAAACAGTGATTTGATTTTGACTCTCAATGCAGCAGACCAGAGATTATTATCAGTCTGTGTGAACAGGTAACATTGATCAAATCACTACTAAATCAATGCTTGTTACTCGTACAGTTGTCTGATAGTGTAAACAGAAAGATATTTCAGTGACCACATCCGAGTTAGGTAATCCAATATATTGAAACACAAAATCACAGTGAGAGTCGAAGAGTTCTCCCAGGTGGGACCAAATGGAGCTTCTAGACATGTTTTCCATCAGAAATCATTTTAAAAAAAGTATTTTCTATAACCACAGATTTTGTCTTTAAGAGTTTTCTTCAGTATCAAAAGTGATCCAGGTAACAGGAAGAGTAAGTGGAAAGAGGTACTGTAACCAAAACTGCATGCAAGTGCATTAAATTGTGCATGTTGACCAATATGTTGCCCAGTAAACTGCAGGAAGTACATAAGTAATCATGGAGGTTCAACGTCTGATGCTTTTGGATTCTGCACAAGTTTCTTCACAAGACATGACACGCCATGTTGGCGTTGTAAAAAATAAGAATAGATGTCGGCTTTGTTGGGATCACACTCTTGGGATGATCTGACAGAAAAGGGACTAAGTGAATGTGGTGGCCCCTTTTAAAGGCATAATGCAAAATAACAACAATTGTATCAGTTTGTTGTCATTGGGTTTCTCATTTTTCTTTCTAGATAACACTTGGCTTCCTCATAAAGCATACAACCTCCAGTTTATCCGTCCATCCATTATCTATACCTCTTATCCTGTTCAGGGTCGCGGGGGGCTGGAGCCTATCCCAGCTGTTATTGGGCGAGAGGCGAGGTGAGGGCTGATCACAGGGCTGACACAGAGAGACAGACAACGCTCACGTTCACACCTACTGGCAATTTTAGAGTTACCAATGAACCTAACGAGCATGTCTTTGGACTGTGGGAGGAAGCCGGAGTACCCGTAGGGAACCCACGCATGCAGATAGAGAACATAGACTCAAACCAGGAACCTTCTAGCTGTGGGGCGACGGCACTATCCAGCCCTATCCAGTTTATAGTTTTTGGATGATGCGATGTGGCCCCTATGAGCTATGAAAGATTTCTTCGTCAATAGTGTCCTCTTTTATTACAGCAACAGTTTGCTGACCACATTCATCTTTACAAATTTCAGTGTTTTTCAAGAACAACATTGAAATAGGCTTATAGGGTTTTTTTGTGTGAAATAAACACATACTGATAGATGTAGTATATGTGTGTTACACCCCTGCTCCATACCCTGGAGTGGAGACACTCCACTATTTAGTTGCCTGACAACAAAACTAAACGAAACAGACACAACTGCATGAACGCTCACACACCTAATGCACACACACTTTTGACCTTTGTTAGGTCACTGCGGATGGATGAGCCGAAATGAAGCAATCTCACTCTACTCACACTTTATGGGATATCATACTGAGTGTGTCAGACTGAACATGTTACCTTGATTAACAATCTAAAAATAGGTCCCACACAATGATGAGTGTTATCCCCACTACACAACACAGAGGAGTGCTTGCACACTCGAGTCAGGAGCGGTGTCAATCATAAAGGTGTTAAAGGAAATGTGTCTTAAAGTTTATTTAAAAGTGATCACGGCAGTAAAACTCATCTATTGTGTCTCAATAATTGGAAAGGTTGAAAGGTCACAAAGTTGACCCCTGATTGACCTCCTAATCCTTGACTTTTCCTTTATTCCACTGGCTCTAACCCTCACTGATCTCTATACACTTTCCATGCACTGGCGTTGGAGAAATGTGTGAAAAGCTAATTGTGAGTGTCAGAAATAGTTATTATACATAATGTAGTAATTTAAAGTCTAAGTAAGCCCTACCTATCAGCTCTATGACTGAGAAATACTCCAGCCTTCACTTGTCAAAGCCGAATAGTTGTCAGTGAACATTTAACCCTCATTAACACTGTCAATATATCGTTCAATTGACACTGAGTCTCTGCTTAATGGATTTGGACGAAGCTTTTTCTAGTGTAGGTAAGGCTGACTCTTTAAAAGCATATAATGGCTTCAGAAGCACATACCTGTTACCCAGTAAGGAAACATTAATGCTTCTGCCTTTCATGGGAAGCTTTTATCCAGTTAGTAATGTACCGGATATCACAGCAGAGCTGACACAGTGCTTTCAATAGCCGGTGAGATGAGCTGAACTTAAAGCTACTTATTTGATTAGGGACACTGATGATTCCGTATAACTTATTGCGTTTAAACTTGTCAAGGAATTTGGTTAGGGGGCATATTTAAAGTCATCAGTTGAGGTCAGAGGTCAAATACATCTTTAACTGTTGTGAGGAAATAAAACAATGCCCTAGTTATTATTATTTATTAAGATGCCTGATAAAATTTCTTAACTTTGAATGCAGGACCTTTTGTGTTTCTGTCCCCAAAGCAGCCAGTGGACTATACCAACAGCACAGACGTTAGCTGTAAGCTAGCTAACAACATTTGTGTCTGTGCATTTTAATTCAGCTCCTCTTGTCTCTCTATGCGTATGGAGTCGATGAATAAAACCCTGAGATGCATAGAAAAATTGTACTCAAGTTAAAACATTTTCAACTTTAAAGCCTCCATATTTAAGCATCTACATGTGACTTGTGACTAGAAGGATTTTTACCACGACAACTACATGTAACTGTAAGCAATGGCACACTTACAAATAGAGCAGTGGGGCCAGTGAACTGAGGGATGCTTCCAGAAATGGTAGACCGGCCGATTAACCCACTTCGATTTGTAACTCTGTGTAATCCCCCCTACAGCAGGGCCGCAGCCTTGTGTCATTAACACACAGGCAAAGAGAGCACGAATGCGAGGGAGAGCCCAGAGAGCGAGAGAATCACAGGGATGAGTGACTGTACCAGGGGAGTAACATCAGCTTGATATAGGACAGGTGTGGAAATTATTACCCTGCAATGAACGACTGGCACGATGGCAATATGCTGTCAATTCCCCACGCTCTGCCCACCGACAAGAAAACAAGATGCTGCTGTTTAACAGACCTACAGCTGCAGGGACCGGGCTGCTGTGTGATGGCTAAACATCCAGCCCATCATTCACTGTCACAGGCAGCAGTGAATCAGATGCTTAACTACTGAGCTTGTTTAACCTGCGGGAATTGATTACACACCTTCCTTCCCCTGACATTTAGAGCCGTGTTACTAATTGTACAATAAGCAGGGTCTGTAACATTAATAACGATCTAAGCAGTACATATTCATGACACTGGTGCTTTATGATGTGTGTGTTTGTGTGACGGATCTACGTCAGCCCATTTATCAATGTTAGATGTTGCAGATTGCGCAGAAATGATTTTCAAATATGATTTGTATAAGATAAAAACTAAAAAGCAGTAACTTTGTGTTCAGAAGACCCCGATCATACACACAAGGAATTACTTCACACAAGCCTACAACAAAGTGTCGCTGCAGGGCTCTTAGTGAGGCTTAACTGCGTCAGCTTTAAACGTAACACAGAGCTTGTTTTGCCAAAGAGAACTGAGAAAAGGCTTTTTCCATGCCATGGGGTGAGGACACATCCACGTCATAGCTGAAAATTCAGTTACATAAAGTTTTCCCCAATGTTGTCTTCCTACATTGTGTCCATATGATTCCTTTTAAATCAAGAAACCACATGACTTGAGTAAGACATGCTAGCGGCCTGGCCCTCACTAAAAGATTATTCAAATCTTAACAGATGTTGAAAATGTGAGAGACCCCACACCTGACGATATAAAATCATAGATTTGACAGTTTTGCTCCTATACTGTGTGGAGAGCAACGATTACGCCAGAGCAGCACACCACACACTAACAGGTTCCATTCACCAACAACCAGAGTCCCAACTCTCACAACTGGAAATCTCGCAAAACTCTCGCGGTCAAACAAGACTTTAGAGTAAACAAACATTGCAGGATGACAGTTTTTGGACTTTTTACTGAAAATTCAGGAAGAAAAAAGAACAAACTATGGAGCTCCCCGTTTGCTTTTGTCGCCATGGCTGCTGTTGTTGTTCTTCCTTCTTCAGTCAGCTTGCTTCTCCATTGGCTATAGTTTCGTTCCACGTGACAGTCCAAAGACTGAGTGCTCGGCTGTCCTTGGGGTTCCCCCCCACACAACAAGATAACGGATTTGAAATCGGTGCGGCCATGACGGCCTTTCGAGCAGATCGGGGGAAGTGAAACCACTCTTAACATCCCTCACGCCACAGGAACATCTGGCAAGATCATCTTTAGAACCATCAAAAAACTTTGCTTACGATTGTCGGAAGGGGGGGAATTATCTTGTAGTGTGTGCCCCGCTTAAGGCAATACTTCTCAACCTTAATTTAGCAAGTTTTGATGCTAACATTAGCTACATAGCACTAAACACCAATTACAGCTGAGAATGACGGGAATGCCGTTAGTTTTGCAGGTATTTGATCATAGACCTTTTATGTATTCCCCCACATATTTGGAGGAAACTCGGGACATACTAAAGTCACTGGAAAAGTTATAATTTTGACCTACAGTATCACTAAATATAAGCCAGAGGGTCGTACATATAGATATATAGAAGAAAACAAATAATGGGCCAAACCTAAGAAATATAAGTATAAAACTGGGACAAACATTTAAAGATAATTCACAGAATCACAAGCCAAACCGTTTGGGCAACAGCAGAAGCCTTGTGTAGAGACTACGCAGCAGATTTAAAGATACATCTACAGTAAGAGCGGGGATAACAATGATTCAGACACCATTTACCCAGACATCTTTGTACACACAGCTTATGAGATTTTGACTGTACATAAACCTGTGGTAATCTTGTCATTGTGACAGCTGCTCTGTCTACATCTCCTCCCTCATCTGCCTCTTGTTCATCTCAATATTCACCCCGTTCTGAATTCACATGCGCCCTTCCTCACCTGCCCGCCAGCTGTTGCTATGCCGCTTTTCCTGCACCAACGCTTCATTTAGTCACCTGCACACCGACAGCAATTGTAATTAGCATTGAAAAATATTTATTTACAAAGAGGTTTGCTCACAGTCATCCTCTGCCAGATTGTCTATGTTGTCTTGAGGCCTTACTGTTCCAGCCTTCGTTCTGTTTTCCCCGTCTCTACCTGTTTATATTTGGCCATCTGCCTGGCTTTTGATATACTGCCTATCAACCCCAGTACTTAGAATTTGTTTGCCATATCTGATTGACTTTGTTTCCAAGTGCTCGCGTATTGACCAAGGTAATATATGATTATGTGGGCCATAAATTTTGATAGTCTCTGTTTAAATATTTAATTATTTACCCTGTTTTTGGCACTCTGAGTCAAACCCATTGCTTCTTCTTCTACTTTTAAGTACATCTTTGAGAATAGAGCAGCTTTGTTTTGTTTGGTTTTTATTTAAAGGACCAAGCAATATAATAGTTGTCCAGGCAGTGTCGTAACGGAAGGTATTGGTGCGTTTGTTGGGGACTATTTTCAGCTGC
The DNA here is from genome assembly GCF_022749685.1 of Semicossyphus pulcher. Taxonomy (NCBI): domain Eukaryota; kingdom Metazoa; phylum Chordata; class Actinopteri; order Labriformes; family Labridae; genus Semicossyphus; species Semicossyphus pulcher. Next base: position 18,908,107 of record NW_027211604.1, on the reverse strand, counting down.
GGATTAATACAAATGTGGAATCCTAGTGGGTTTGTATGGCAGCAGGGGGATCTACTTGGAGAATATGAACATAAGGGAAGCGTTCACCAAGGCGGGATATGCTAGAATAGAGAAAGCCTCCTCTGTTATGGCTACTGCATGTGATCTAAAGACAGGCTGCTTTTAGACCAGCAGACTTCCCTTGTCTTGCTTTGATAATACCACTTTACAAAATGAGTCTGACTCACAGCCTTCTTCTACATTCATGTGCATCATTCTTTACCCCCCCCCCCCCAAAATTGATGGTGTTGTGAATTACACACAACAAAATGTCAAGTCTTATAGCTGCGCCCACAGTAAGAGCAATGACTGTTGCTACCTAAACTTATCAGTATTCCTGTGAAGGAGACAGGTGCTCACACTGATCTAATGCGTAATGTACCGTTCTCCTCATACAGTATGAGAAAGGCTGTGAAATGACACTTTGTAATTGTTCTATCAGATATTTATCGCAGTTTTCTTTTCTTATTCTTTGCCCTCCATTGGGAAAAAAATCGCAATCGTCATCACAGCGACATAACCACCACCTTCATCATCATTTACATAATTAGTTCTGCTTATGAGTCAACACCTTCCTGAATGTAATATTGTCCCATGTGTCGTAAAAAGCCTCTCTCGGCGCACAGACCACCCACCTGATGTATGTCTCTCTCCCGCATTAAAGTGGCACATGAATGTAATCTAAATGGATTACTAAAACTCTACAGGGAGGCACATGTATCTGAACCTCCCCGCATGAATAATGCAAGGTGGAGCATGGGTTGTTTCAGCGCTCCAATCACACAACTCCTCATTCACTCCCTCAAACATCCCGTGAGACTTTCCTCTGCGCAGGCACGCTGTGTTGTTCTTATCTGTGTGTAATCTACAGCATACTGCTGCTGTGTATGTTTGGACGCATCAGCTGATACATGGAGCAGGTTGTTGCATCGCTCTTCAGGTGGGAAAGACGGTGGTTAAAATGACCTGATGTTTTTTCTACTACTTTCAGGTCAGCTGGAATTATTAAAGATAGTGCTTTGGACAGCGATGAGTTCAAAGCTTACCGTCCTTAAATACTGTGTGACATTCATGGCAGACACAATGAGGGAGGATTTATACTGTCCAAAAGTGTGCTTCACTTGTGGCCATGCAGTGGTTGCCATTTGTAGGCAAATACAGGCAGAAATGAAGAGTGGGCTGACAGCAACACAGACAAACAAACAAACAAATTCTTAATATTTTGTCTTCATGACTGGATGTACCAATAAAAATGTTTCCTTACATATGACTTTTAATTTGAAAGGGCACGGCTGTGTAGACAAACCCATGGAGAATTTTCACAGAGCTCTCCGCTTTCTCTCGTTTTTGGGGGGGCTGACGGCCCATCTTAACTGTTTTGGTTCAGTTTCAATGCTCCCAATAACCCTGTTTCCAGCAGTATGCAGCTCTGAATAGACACTAGATACCACCTGCCTAGCATCAAACCGAAAGGAGACAACTACCTGCTGAACATAGCGGAACGCTGAGCAGGACTTAATAACAAAACAGGGCGAAAAGAGGAATAACTCATGGATTTATATTCACAGGGTGGCCAGAAACTAGATTCAACAAGAGTGCTAATGTAACTAGTGTGCTGGATGTATAATAAGGCGACTGTTTTCTAACACATTTGCCATTTGTTGTTTACGGTTCTAAGGCGTTAATGACATGAAATCATACATTCTAAACGTCAATATCTCCGCCAATCAGTTTTTAATCGCATGTAAGCCAAAATCATGATCGGGGTTAATATGTGATTAATTGTGCAGCCCAAAGTTTGGATACTGCTTTTAGTTTTGTCATCCCATGGTTAAGGTTATCAGTATTGATGCTTGTGCTGCATGGATGATAAACTCAATTCTCATGGCACATTTAAACGGCTGAATTATTTGCATCCAGTCTCCGCCTCTGAGACTTGGACATTGTTCCAGTGACAATTTTTCTCCATCCCAGCTTTAACTTTCCAACTGGTATTCCTTGATTCATCCCAAATCATACGCAAACCATTTTTCCTATGATGTAACAAGAGATGGAGTCTCAGTTGTCAGATGTAAATCAGATGTATGTATCATCTGATATTCTATGCAGTGAAAACAGATCAATACCCTGATCATTAGAGCCCAGCTTCCTTCATATATTATATACACTCTCGCTCTCCAGCCAAACTCTAGCTGAACCATAGTTTGGTTTGGCCTTGCTCCGCCTGTTATGTAATTCGAACAGCTACTTTCCTGGGAGCTACATTTAAACAGCAGAGCATGAGGAAGCATGACTTGCAGCTGGTAGAGGATTAGGATTTATGAATGTGTGTAGGTACATGAAAGAAAGAGGGAGTGTAGATTGTCACTAGAGGCTTCTTAAGCATATGTCCACGTCTGCCCTATATGCTAGGAGGCTTATTATAGACTGAGGATAGGAAGGGGACGCGGCAAGAGTCCTCTGAAGGACTTCAGGAAGTCAACTTTTGAGCATGGAAAGTATCCTTGCAGAAAAAGTCAAAAATATGATCAATCATGTAAAAACAGCATCATCGTGCTTCTTTGTTGCGCAGCAAAATTGCACTTGTCCACTAAATGTATCACTTTATCACCCCTGATGTCATCTGGGGGACTTAGACCAAACCCCCGTCTGCTCATTAGCTTGTTATGAGCTGTAAAGATAGCGTGAAGCCTCTTTTAATAGTTTGACAGTGCCTCCATGAATTCACACGTTTTAATTGAGGAGCCTCGCACATTACTTTTCATTTATTTCCCTCCAAAATTGGAGTGTGTTGCAGTCTGCGAATCTTCACACGTTGCCTCTACACTCTCACCAGTTACCATGCGACCGTCATGGAGCAGGTTGGAGGTAATTTGAGTGCTTGACAAAGCCTGCGGTGATCCAGCCTTGTGGATAATTTTCGGTGAAGCAAAATCGTGCGCGCGATAGATTCATTGCCTCCTTTCAGATATTTAAAATGAAGTTGCGTTCATTACATTCAAAGATTAATTACACTGTGTCATTCATCTTTTGATCGGCACCATTAACATGACAATGAGCTGATTAAGTTGAGTTTCCTCCCCATTACAAACTGGGCGTTTAGTGGTAAATCCACGCCATGAAGATCTATTAAAATCACATTGACTTATTATTTTGGCTGCTCATCAATTTACAGTTTTGCCCACATCAGCAATATAATCTGGATGGCTGCTGTGAAATACATTTAGACTCAAGTACAGATGCAGTCTTAATATCATTTTAGAGCTCTCAGGTCCGGATGAGATATGACTCAATACCACATAAGTGCTTCCGTGATCTTTCTTTCCTTTATTATCATATGGCAAGCAATAATCTCCTGCCTTTCAGCCGGCATCCATTATGATGTATCACATTTGTTTAATATATGGTATAGTTTTCAGCGGAATCTCCGTGCATTTATAGCCGGCGTCCCATCAGAGATATCTCCTTCTCCGGAAGAGGAAATAACGGGGTACTAAAATTGGGCAGGCTCCCTCTCCAGCAATCAATAAGCTCCTCTTGACCTTTCTGAGCATCAATAATGGTATTTCTGCCTTTTGGAGGAGGATAAGAACTTTAGTTCATCCTCACACTGGAGTATTTCTTCCCCTGTGAAAACTGTTGGCTTAGGATTCAAGTGCTAAGGAGCTCAACTAAAAGCAAATATTGAGACTTAAATGGCATTGGAGAAAAAAAAGAGAAGAGCAGCGAGTACCAAAGAAATCAACCGATGCCTCTACATGCCTGCACGTACTTTCCATTCCATTCCTTTGACCAGTGCGCGCATTAGAGCTCGCAAAGCCACTAGCCTTGGGTTGAATGTCTAACATGCCATTGGTATGCAGTGTGTGTCCCTCTCTGTATGTCCACCTCTGAGTCACGCAGAGTGAACCCTCAGCAGCGCTCGGTACACGACCTTCCCTCCAACACCAGCCCCGCTTCTGGCCCTCCACATGGCGACTTGTTAATGTCACATCTCTCTCGCCTCTATTTATCTCTGTCTTTCTCTCTCTGTCACATTCGCAGAGGTGAAAATTTTGACCCCAAGGTGATACACAATCATATCTTATGCCTTTTTAACCCCCGGAAGGCTGGGGACTTTGGCTCCGACACCCGGGAACAAGTGACCTTTCATGGGTTTGTAATGAACACCAGGCACGGCCTCCTCATTCCATGTCTGGCTCGCCTAAGTGACATGTAATGTAGTTTTATATATGGTATATGACTCAGTAAAGCTAGCTACTGGTGACGCTTTACCTTAGAAGACCTCAACAGTCATCAGCTTTTTCTCAACACTTGTCTTCAACTAAGAAAAGGAGCGGTGTTTTGGGGGGTTAAATCCAGGATGTACTTTTGGACATCCGACCTGCTTACCTGACAAAACACAGAAGAGGACTTCATGTCCTTTGGGCCACTCGCACTTGAAGGCTTGCATACTTAGTTTGGTGACTCATCTTGCGTGTGCTAGAGGCCTGTGTTGTTTCTAAATGGGTTTCTGCTCTGTGACATTGGTAACAAAATGCTAAAACAGATGGTTTAAGACAACCCTCTTTGCAGGTCTTTATTTTAATGGCCCCTGTGGAAAAATCTAATAATACTGTATTATCATGAGTCCATGTCTCTGCTTTTAATGGAAGGCCCTCAACAGAGAGCAGCGGTGGGTGGATAGACGAATATATTGTTAATACACACCAAAGCATGGATGTCCCGCTCTGCCATAATGGCTAATGGGACACTGTTGGATACATCTCTCTCAGTGACATCTCTCCATTATCCTCAACCCCGTTCCTTATCTGTTCTCTAAAGAAAGTACCCAGGGTGGTTCTCACTCCCCGCACCAAAATAAGTGGCAGACAGAGCGCCAGATGGGGGGGGGGGAGGAAATGGAAGAAAGGAAAGTGCTTCTACACCAGCTGCTATCCTGAAAAGTGGTTACATTTATAGGAAAGGGGGAGCGGATCAAAGATGCCGAAAAACCATTACGCACACATGTGGCCTCTTCTTTTCACGGGGCTCCAGCGGGTCAGGTGGTAATGACTCCCCCCTCACATTAGAGGGTGTTTAGTGGGCCGAACCTGACAAAAGAGGGGAATGATCAAAGAAGCTGTGCTGTGCACTGGTTTTGTGTGTTCGGAGGGTGAGTGGGATTTTTGTTTTATTTGTTTGGCCATGTGTGTGTGGGTGTGTGTGGACAAAAACACACGGCCCTGGCGTACTTTTTGGAAGCAGCAGAACAGCAGAATAGTTGTCCTGTTTTTAGGACATGTACTACTGCATATCAACACGTTCTTACTCCCAACTACAGCAGCCTGGTTTGTGGCCCTAAGCTTCAAAATATGAAGATCTTGGTGCTAATCTTGCATCCGTCTAGCTAGACTCTTCTCCTCTGTAGTCCCCCGGTGGTGGAACGAGTTACCAAACTCCATCTGGTCCCACCTTTAAGAAACACCCAGCTCTTTCATGAACACCTCTGCATTGCGAGAAGTTGGGACTGAGTTGCGGTGATCTTTTGTTCGCGCAGACATGTGAGATGTGTGGAAGGGGACGAGGCATCGGCACAGTCTTTTGACCTCATGTAGATAATATTACAAATGTCGTTTTGGGTTAATAAATCGGTCAAATGAGGACAACACAATAAGCGGCTGCAGTTGTGATTCTTGGATATCTACGTGTGAGTCAAGAAGCGGAGCCCTGTTCAGGAGGTATAGGCTAGTTTCAAACTTTGGGACTGGCCAGAACACATGCTACGAATAGTAACTACTGTACTACACAGGGTTAAAAGAAGTCAACTTCTTTTGTTTGTTGCCCTCAACTGCCATCCCCAGAGAACACAAGCAACGATCAAGACAGGAGGGAACGAAGTCAGTAAGAGCCAACAAACAGCTTCAACTGCGATCGCTGGTTTTATCACAAATCATCATAATCAACAACATCCTCAATGTCATCATCATCAATAGCTATCATTAAGTGCAGAGGTGTTCATGAAATCTTTAGCTTCTTCCTAAAGGTGAAAGGGACTCTGCGGACCGAATGTTTGGTAGCTCGTTCCACCACCAGGGGACTACAGAGGAGAAGAGTCTAGTTAGCGACTTATGGCCCTGTTGTGATGGGAGTACCAGGCGCCTTTCATTGGCAGAGCGTAACTTTGTACTCTGAGACCTGACTTCAAAGCCTCATCAAAATAATATACTAGATAATCACAACAAACAAGTTGGGTCGCTGACCAGTCTGCCATTGTTGTGACCAAAACTACGGCTAAACATCTATGCTCATTCTCTTTTGAATTCCACTCTGTGCTACATGCTAACTCAAATGTAAAAATACCCCAAAAAGTGACGTTTATAAGTTGCAGAGCACAATTGTATTTATTTGTAATTTAACATAAAGAAATCAATACCTTCATTTTTGCAGAGAAAGCTACGTATGGATAGCTCCATCCTACATCATACTTTTACATTAGATTCCTGGAAATACTTCCTGTTTCCACACTCAAATATATACATACTGTACTTGCAGGCACTCTTACACACACACTCAAGCACACAAATGCAAAAACACAATGTATACCAGTTTCCAAGCTCTTACATCGGTTACACTGGGAAAACATGCCTTTAATTAAGAATTCAAGGCTGCTGTGGAGGCCTCTGTAGACCTGCACTGTGTACGGCATGTGAGTGCTTGTGTGTGTGTGTGCTTGTGTGAGTGCATGTATGGGAGTATTCCTGTGCAGGCCCTCTGTGGTTACACATGCAAATAGACATCATCTCATCTCCACGCGTCAACATAGTCTCCATGAAGCACGGAGACGACAACATGAAGAACAGCCTTTGGGTTCTGCTGCCAAAAATATTCCCGCATGTAATCATTCCTCGACATCACAACGTGACTCACATCACAGCTTGTAACAGTGTAGTAACAACTGCAACACCAGAACACATGTGTGCAGAGATGTAAATGAAAAGCTGCTCACTCCAACAGCAGAGGTCAAACACAGACGGAAACAAACTGCTGATGACAATAGACCAATCAGAATCTCATGCATATTACCATAAATATCAATTTTTGCTCACCTTGTCGACTGCATAATAACTGTCAGGAGTAACCTTCCATGATGATAAAATACAGCCTTGACTTTCTGTTGCACACGGTGGTGCAGTTCTAATATCTCATCACTAGGAGGTGCACTTGTATGAAGCAAAACTTAATCTCCACTTCCCACATCCTCAGCTCTCAAGTTCTTCCACTGACACTATTTCTAATGGAACACTTCCACACCAGACAAAACAAATAATATCTCATAAAGCAACATATACGCCAGGGTGACAGATTGCCAGCATTGTAAATGGAGCTTATAATATAACTTCCCTATAAGGCTTGAAGAAGGTGATTTGATTGAACTTTTATTCCCATAAATCATTGATTTTGTTCGTTGCTTGTGTACCTGCTCAGGAAATTAAGCAGCCAGCAGCTTATGAGTTCGAAAACAAAACATCCATAAATGTCAGTCTATTTCAAAACCCCAGAGAGGTCATGTCATCAACCCTCAAACAAAAACAATCACTGCCTTTGAATCGATGCGAGCGATCGGAGGGGGGGGGAACACACATGTACACAGACCTGCGTTCAGAGGGGGTTCCCCGGTGCTTTGGGAGGGTATTTCCCCCTGTTAGCTTCATGCATAGCTGCGATCATTAGCCCAGAGTGGTCACTCAAAGAAGTGGTAATAATAGCCTACTTACCATATTGACTTCTGATACCATGTCTATGCTGGCTATGTCTATATTCATTCCCACTCCAACCGGCGCACCTGGGGCAGATCAAAACAAATGTAAGCAGCGTAAACACTACACATCACGTGCAGCCTGTATGATTGATTGACATATATTTAGGAGAAACGGTTAATAAAGTGTGCGTGTTGTGAACACAGATTTAAAAATTTAGCAGTTGTCAGCCGGATAATAGTTTACAGTGTTCATTTCGGGTGGGATTAGATGCGCTGAGCTGCGGTGGAAGTGCTGGTGATTCCCCTAAAAGTTGTTGACATGAAATCATGTTTGCCTGGTAGTGACCACATGAATTGGAACATGGATATAAACAACAGAGGGGACTATTTTTTTTCTTAAATTCCAACAGACGTGCACTGGGAGTAGACAGCCACCTTTTTACTGTAGTGTTTTCCCCCTTTAAATAAAAGGCTGATGTATTTTAGCGTCCACCAGCTCGTGTTTTCTCGCATTATGTGCGCACTCTGGGTTGTTTTGGCACATTTTTTTTGCCTCGACTGTATCATATAAATGTCTCACACTGATGTACTTTCCAAAATCGCAAACCTTATTGAGTTATCGGTGGTTGCATTAGCGATACAAACACTGTACTATTATACAGGCTGACAAGGCACAAACTCGAGCAGAGTTGGTGATAATACGAGTTCATTTACCTCCGAAATCTGGCCTCAATCGTATATCATAACCTTTCAACAGTCTATCCACCGTTTCTTTAACCACAGACATATTGCTAGGGTCATTAGCACCGACACTATGGAGGGAAAGAGAGAGAAAAGGTGCACAGAAGATTTGAATACGACACATTCTTGAAGCATAAAGTGTCCAAGAGTATTTTCCATGCCGTCTGTAACACTTAGTAAAAAATGAGTGGAGCTTCCTCCGACCCTGTCACTTACCTTTGGGCGCTCACCACCGTCACTACGAGAGGAAACAACCAGACGCAAAAACACCTCATTCTTCTTTTTCTGAACACCGCCATACTTATGTTACGTGTTTTTTTTTCTTTTAGTGAAGAGAGACGAGGTCCAACTTATTCTCGCCAGTGCAGTTATGCCAATGCCGGGCGCATGCGTACTCCCGACCACAACATCAAGAAGCGGCGCTGCTGCTGCTGGTAGTGGCAGAGGTAGTACCCAGACACGGAGGAAATTTAAAGGAGAACCAAGACTACAAGTTACTCCGGGGCACACTGGGGTATCCCTGTGTTTTTGTTCTCACCCAGCGTGACTGTTTTAGAAGCGGTAATTGTGCTGTGTGGAAAGTTAGTGGTTCGAATCCACGGGGGGGCGAGGTTGAAAAATGTGGGTGGGTCTGCCTCTTGCTTTTCGCTCTAGAAACCCGTCAGCGAACTAATCGAGGGGTCCCCGAGCAAGGCACTTAACCCTACTGCTCCTGCAGAGCTGCTCAGGATCTCCTTAACTCTGAAATTAACAACTCAACTTAAATTAAGTTTCATGAATCACTACGTTTTTTTAATTAACCACGAGCACAAACGTTCACATGACGCGGAATCCATAATTATGTTAGATAATTATGACAAGAATACGGCTCTTAATTTATATTTTAGGCTATAAGTTGAATTATAAATGAATTTATTTTGTGTTTATCGGAAAAATACTGTTCAATAACATAAGACTCTTCATGCATGGGTGTGAACTCGCACGTGATGATGAGATAATCTTGTAGTTTGAAGTTTTAGTGAGGGAACCGAAAATAATAATAGTATGATCACTCCTTCAAATATAAAATAATAAATAAATGAATACATAAATAAAAGGGAATATCAGAGAGAAAGAGCATCAATATCAGTGGGTGACTCTGTCCATGGTGCTGAAATTCCTGAATTCAGCCATCCCCCGCTCTGTGACGCTGTCCATGGTTCTGAATGCGCTCCCCTCACCTACTATCGCTTTGTCTCAACACAAAAAGGGGGGTTCCGTGCTATAAATGCATCCCTGCACTAACACTTGCTCACGCATCGATCTCCACGCACCCGGGCCTCTGACGACAGCGAAAAGCGTGGCTTAATACTCTGAGAGGCGCGATGCCAATGCAGAGCCTCGGGGTTGAAACCGGGATGCATGGAGCAGAGCAGTATGCACTGAAGCCTACAGTCAGTGCAGCTCTCGCAGCCATGCACGCTTGTGGCTCCACGCACTGGTGAGCAGGATGTGCGCCACTCACCGTGTAAAGTCGGACACGAAACGTCATGGATATGGTGGGATCAGAGGCGGATGCTAGAGCAGTGAGCCCTGTGTAGGAGTCCTGCAGCGGCTCCCCTGCCTGAGAGAGGAGGGGGGCAGAAGTGATCCAAGCAGGAAGATGCTAAATGTACCGCAATGTACAAGCACAAGTGGAAAATGATAACTGGCCCTAATGTGATTCTACCCATGTTGACATTTTATTGATTTGGTGACATTAAATATTAGAACCAGTTTAATCATTTAAATAAGATGTAAAACTATGCACCCTATTTGACCTGAAGGGGGCGTTGTGAAATATAAAGACATGCAAGTCAAATTAAAGGCGGTTTAAATTTAGAAATAATTAATGTTTTGTTCTCAGCCCCATTACACATATTGATATTATATCTACAGGGGGGGGTGATATAAAGTTGTTGAGAGACAAAGCTCAGTTTGCCAGTTGCATTTTTAGCTTTTAATTCACTCTATAATTACCCACACCTGTCAAAAAATCAAATTAAAAAATAAATTAAAATTTAATAAAATATCAAAATGTGCAACATATTACATCTTATTACCTATTTATTTTTGGTTTCATCATTGTGTGGCAAAAAACAAACAAGAAATAGGTCGAGCTGAGAACACTTGCATGTCAAGAGTCCCTAATGTAAGATAACCTTCATAGTAAACACTTGGCCCATGACGCTTCGCTATAGCAGTGTTTGTCAATGTTGGTTGTGATTGAATCACTTGAGTGCTTAAGCTCTTTTTTGACAGTGCTTATTTTGTCTCCACCATGAAACTAAGGTATATTTTGCCATTTACAAAGCACTTCAGTTAAGTATTGTTTGCGTATCCTCCAGGTAATTAGTAGAGATTAAAAAGCATGACAAATGTAATTGGTATTTTGTTCAATATTAGTTGATCAAATTGACACACATGTATGTTCATTTTGCCATCCCACTAAACTCAACAGCAAATGTTCAATGCATTGCCATGGTTTTGCAAAAAAGACTGGTGGTGCAAGCTGTTAACCCAGTGCCTGGAACTACTTTAACTTTGGTGGTGTGTTACTAAGCAATTGTGTGTTCTCCATGCAGAAGGATCAGCACCACGGACAGCACTCATGACAATTGGTTCTACTTTTCCTAATGGGCCTGCCACCATTTTTTTTTATTTATGTCAGTTATGCAATCAACCCCCAACCCAAAAACAGAAAACACTGCCGCCATCAGAACCAAACTCCAATCTGTTGTTTCTCATGCATGCACAGATTTTAGTGACTGTCCTGATAAGTAGGTCAATCTATTGAAGTAATGTGCAAGTTTGCATGTGTGGGACAAAGAGGGCATGATCGAAATCAATCAAAGTTTACACATCCCAATCTCTTTTAGCATGCCTTTCATAGCTCATTAATATTTATCTGAGGGCAAACAGATGGTGGGACATAAAATGCTTCAGCAATGATAATATTGTGAGTATAAATCAAGAAGAACTTGTATTGTAACCCTTCAAAGTCAGTGGGTGGATGTTCACATCCCCCAGAAACTGGCACTGATGCAAGCAAACAAATATGTTGACCTGCTTCGCTGTTCTTAATGCCTGATTTACTGAACTGTTTAACTTTCCCAAAAGCGCTTTAGCTCTCCTCTTTTCTCTCTATACTTATGTCTTTCTGCATCTTTGCACTGAAAGGAATATAATGCCTGCTTTTTTGAGCCCCTCAGTAAAATAGCATGCATTTCTGCCACTGCAATGTTAAGGTTGTCCTGTGCTGAAGACTTAAAAAAAACAGGATGTCCTCAGCGTCTGAAAAAAAACAAAAAAAAACGGCATTTGTGTTGTTTCGTGTCAGTAAACAGGGGTTTGTTTGCTGGAATCTTGGCAAGATGATGAGAGATGTGCGTGTGTGTGTGAAAGAGAGAGCGAGTGAGGACTCTGTGCCTGAGTACACAGATAACACATCTCGGTCCATCATCTGCCATGACATTGACTTTTGCAGTAAATAACCACAAACATGATGAAAGAACTTAAATATTGGCAAACAAAGTCACACACTCAGTGTTTCATTGGTTATATGCCAAAAGCTTTAGTTCCCTTTGCTGATACACACACGCACACATTGTTATGATTTAACTTTGGTGGACAAGCTTTCTTCCCCCAAAAATAGGAAGTGAGTCTATTATTATATCATGACTCTGAGGTAGGTAAACACATGAGCACATACTACAAAATCTAAAACCTTGATGAATGCTTTAATAAGGCTTCTTCTGAATCACAGAGTAGCTTTCTGAATTTGAATTATGAGACACTGTGGTGAGGTGAGGCATCCAGCATCATTATTTATTCATGAAAAGGACAATTTCAGTACAACGACAGGTTTATCCACATGTCTCATTTAGGAATGTGTCCTCAATCAAATCTGGCTAAAGGTATTGTAAAACCCGGTAGAAAATTGGCGAACTATTAAAGCCGGTTGCGATCAGCTTTTATTTATTTACACATTTTCGGTTTGTCCAGGCTTGAAGGTGGTAAATTATGAGGCTGAATTACTATGCAGTGCTTAATAAACCGCTACAGCTTGTGGTCTTACTGCAGAGTTTGCACCTGGTCTGTTCTCAGCAGGTAACACCTCCCATGGATTTACTATCTGATATCCATCCAGCACCACTGAGATGGAGCGGCAGCGTGCCAAAGCACATGGCCAACAATACAGTGGCACCATTTCATCCACTTGCTGTAATGACTCGTTTCTTGGAATGGCACACTCAATAAAGAAATGAATGGCTGCTGTGGGTTTGTGTAGATGTACATGTGTTTGTATGAAAAAGCTGGTTAGCTTAAAACGACCTCCTAAATGTGCTTTTTAAGTTTAGTTGTCAAACTGAAAATAACCACACGCCAATAGCTTCAGACGGTTAACATACATAACATTTATAGTATAATCAAACACCATTTGTCAGCCGGAGATGAAAATTGCACTCTGCCTTCCTGTAATTAAAACACCTCTCTGTATTTCTCTTTTATATGTCCTGCAATTATAGCATTGACATAGCTGATTAGAGCTCCTTAACTCAGCAGGCGAGCTCTATTAGAGGCCTGTGGAAGGCACTTTTATATGATGGCCTTCTAATTATTTAGAGGGTGGGTATTTAGGTCAGTGAGACACAAAAAGAATTTAGAAACCAAAGAAATCTGACAACTAGCGAACTGCTGTGTAATTATAGGTGACAGGGACATGATTGATTATATTTATTAATTTAATTCAAGCATAAAGCACTGCTTCCTGGACTGGAAATACACGTGATCACATGCTTAGAAAAGCCATGGAGGAAACACACAGATCCTTTGTCTCGCTAACAGTTGAAAAAACTTGCATGTAAAATCGTCAAACTACAAGTGAAAGACTTGCAATCAAAATCGTACTCAACTAAAAGTATTACCAGTAGAATTAACTCAACTTAAATGATAATGTCAAGTTAACTGCATCCTGCATCAACACCATCTGTCATTATACATAAGCTAGAACAAAGGAACAAGTTATTAAGCAAGCCAAACATTAAACGCAAATCCACTGGTATCACTTTGGTTGAGCTAAAGTTAGCAAGCAAGCTAGCTAAAGTAGCTGATTGTTGCGCTGGTTGTTTTTAACGTTAGCTGCTAAATTACTTTTCAAACGGCAAGCTAGCTAATTTATCTGTCGGATAAGCTCTGCAAGCAGTTGAATAAGCTGATGTTATCCACTCAAACAGAATTGTGCTACTTTAAGTGAAGCTAGCAGCTTGCCTTCATTATTGAGCAAGCTAACTTTAGCTGACACAACCAAGCAAGTATCCCCACATGAATCACTAACGATCAAGAGTTTCTTCCCAACATCGGTCACATTTTTCCGGCTTTACTAGACAGAACATTTTGTGCTTTGCAGATGACTCCCTGTTGTGGTTAGTGCAATTCCACTGGTGACGCTAGCTAGTGAAGCACACTGCTAGCTAGTGTAGCACATGGTAGCAAAGAAAGGCAAGGGACTTATTAGCGTACATCATTCTAGAGATTCCAGGTGAATCTGCTCTAAGTCTACAGGCTGTTATGAACAACTAAGAAACATGGGAGAAGCTTTCAAGCAGCGTTTCAGGAGCAGGACCACTCAGCCGCGCCTCTTCTGGCAATCCTATAAATACCACCTGGCACCCCCTTCCTCCCACGCCTCCTCCTCTCTTGGGTACTGACGGGATCTGTCTTGCCTTTAGGCTACAGCAGATTTCCTACCAAAGCTTCCCCTCAGCACTGATAAAAGAGGTTGTTTTTCCTGCATCAATAATTGTGATGCTCTTACATTATCACCAGCAATTTTGTTCATTAACTTGTAACCAAGCCTGACAGATACGTAGACCGCCATGCTACCAAAAGTGACGACGCTCCATCCATCACTGTTCACCTTTACTGGAAGCTAAATTGCCCCGTCAATTTTGCCTCAAAATGCCCATGCATCAGTCTGGACAGCAGGGCTTTTTCACGCAAGCCCTGGCACCACCTGAGGGCCTCTGCTGGCCAGGATCTCAACCTGTCAGGCAAAATGTCATGCCAGTGGGTTCAACCTTCGAAGTGTAGATAAGCAGGACGAACGAAGCCCATCAGCCAACCGTTACGCCTCATTACCCGCCATCTACCAGAGGAGGCGCCACCTGCTACCATGTCAAGGTTAGCGTGTCCTTCCCAGCCTATCCACCAACCAAAACAGTAGATATTTGGCAGAGTCCTCGCCTACTTTCACACATTCAGTCCTCCGCTATGCTCCTGACAGACGTTGGCTATCATTGCCAAATCTGCTGACAGGAGTCCAGGGTGAGTGTCAGCTTTAGCCACAGTTGGAGCCGGTAAAGATGAAGGGAGCGGTGGAAGGAAGGAAGGAAGGGTAGGAGGATTACTTGGCAGGTCTCTGCCAAAAGCCCCTCTTTTGGTATCTTGGCGTCAGAAGTGATTTAGAAGGTGACACTGGATGAAAACACAGTAGTTGGAAGTGGTGCTGCCGTTTCACCATGCCGCCTGCAGAATAAAAAGTCCACAAGCCACTGTTAACGAGTATTATAGTTTCCTCTTCAGGTCCAGGTTGAGTTTCAGCTTTAGCCTCCCAAGACGCCACCCAAGAATAAACCCAAGAAGCAGTTACTAAGGTGTGGATTAAAGTTTTCATGGGGATTTTCCTCACTTAAAGTTAACCAATCCCTTTATTTATTCCACTGAGTAAATTGCAACCTGCACAGGCCCGCAGCTGCTTCGACCAGGTCAGGCTTAATCGGATCATCTCAGTTTGCAGATAGCTCCACGGAGTTGGCAGAGAACCACCTCTGCAGGCTCGCTGACTTCAACTTGACATTGATTCTTTACAAGTGGTAACCATAGAGACTGAATACTAACTTTCTATTCTTACACCTGCTGAAGGAGGAATATCATATGCACGGCGATGGTTCAGAATGTCAGAACAAATTTAGCATCAACTATTTGCGTGTTTCTTCATGATGAAACAAGCGTTGAAAAAACATTTAACTCAAAGGATTCATGTGTCTGCTCTTGTGCACATATTGGTACTGTATTGTTTCATTGCAAGTGTGTTTCTGAGTGTACCTTTTGTTATTCCTGTAAGCTTTGAGTCTCTGGATTCAGCCTTAGGACGTTTTTCTGAAGTGGTCAGTGTGTCCATTGTAGGGGGCTTTGGCCTTTGGTATAAGTCATTAACTATAATCAGAATACAGTTTCAGTGTGAACAGTGCTTTTACACTACATGTCACATTCAACCTTTTACACACACCACCTCCAATCAGGATCTATGCACATTCATACCTGATGGCTTTGCCTTTGGGAACAATATGGGCTTCAGTGTCTTGCCCAGGGACACCATGTCATCTGACAGTCAGGGATCAAACCCCCAACCTTCTGATTGAAAGACGACCGACTCTACCACTGAGCCACAGACAAAGTTTCTCTAAAGAGACACATTCATACACATTCGTGTTGTTGTACTCGAGATCGGTCTTGGTCTCAGGACCTACTCAATACCACTTTTCTCATCTCGGACTCAACTGCCTTTTCACGTGGTTTCAGACAACGAGGGCGAGGGATGTGGTTTCAAGCCTGGCCAAGACCACAGCTGCTGTAAAATAATTTCCTGTGCAGAGTCTGATTCATAACAGCATTACTGTTGATGGATGCAAAATGCATTGCTTCAAATGCAACCACTAACCTGACCAATTCTAATTGCAACTTTTATTGTCTGTATGTCACTCGCACTGCTCTGGCCTCGACTTGGCCTAGGCCTGTCTTTGTAATGGTTTGGACTTCGGGCTAATCAATCAAAGTCTTGGCCTTGTCAGGGTCTCAATATACTCTGATCTTGGTCATTACTTGGTCTTGGTTCATGTCAATTTATGTAAAAAGCACATTTAAAAACAGCAGCAGCTGACCAAAGTCCTGTGCAATGCATAAAAGAAGCAATAGACAGAAACCAAAGCAATGAGACAGACCCAAACAATAGGCTGCCTATTCAGGACGTGGGGGCTCAAAAGCTAGCATATACAGGTATGTTTTGAGGCGAGCCTTGAAAGACTCAACAGAGGGCGCAGACCTGACACAGGATGGAAGGCTATTACACAGTCGAGGGGCCTTGACTGAGAAAGCGTGGTCACCTCTAAGTTTAAATTACAGCGGAGGAATGCCAGGAGACCTGTGTCAGAAGATCTGAGCGGCTTGCAGGTTTTGTAAAGGCTGAGAAAGGGGACCAAGTCATTCAGGGCTTTAAATATAAACAACGCAACCTTAAAATCAACCCTGAAGCGGATTGGAAGCCATTGAAGAGAGGCTAAAATGGGACTAATATGCTCCCCTCTTCCTGGAACCAGTCAGCAGCCTGGCTGCAGCATTTTGGACCAGTAGCAGGCGGGACAGGGACGACTGGCTGATGCCAGTATACAGGGAGTTACAGTAATCGAGTCAGGAGGAGATGTACGCAGGTGGTACCTACTATAACAGTTATACACACCAATGCTTTATCAACCAAATATATGAGTGTTTTAAACATGCACCACAATGTATAACACATCTGTCTATAAACTCCAGATTAAACCTGATTATATTAGAAATATGAGCTTTTAAAATTCTTGTACTGGTAAGTTTCTCTCACTTTGTATTTCACTGGGAGCTGTTGGCAGAGTTTTATACTGATGAAACTTCTGTTTTCTTATTTATTCACCTTAAGTGTACAGGTCAGCTGAGGCTGTGAGGAAGTTTTCTCACAGTGGAAAAAGCTCAGTCACGATAGGCGCTTTAACATATTTCTTTTTCATCTTTACATGTGTGATACCTGCGTTTGATGTATTCTTCTTTGTTCCTATACACTGTACATGTACACAGCTGTTTTATGCATACATTTACATTTCAAATGCAACTACAAACCTTAAGGCAATAAAGTTTATTGAATTTACTTTCTGTTTCTGCTTCTATTCCCTCTCTGCGTGCTGCAGGCTGTTGGCAGCTGTCCAGCAAAGTTCATTGTGAAGCTCTGGGCTTCAGTCAGGCGAAAGGTCAGCCGAGGCAGTGAGGACAACTGTTTTCTCAAAATCAACATTTATTTTATCCTACTATGATATGGTTTGGTCTCCATGGAAACTGCAGTAGATATCTACTGGAGGTGGTGCAGCACATCATGTATAAGGAGTAGAGACGTTAAAAGGACTATAGGTTGTATGCGCTGATATGGATGTTTGGCTGTGGGGGGCTGAGATAGAGGATGAGGCTGTAGCAGGCTGAGTGGCAAAGTTTCCAAGTCACAAAGTTTAATGTGGGTATTAAGCAATGAGGTTAGGGAGAAGAACCTGCACACAATCTCTTTGTTCATCCAACCATGAACCCAGGCACGCAACAAACTATATACATAAACACATTACAAACTTAATTCTGGACTTTCTACTACTACACTTTCTCCAACAAAATCCCTATTTTCAAATATTAACACTACAAAAAATTAACCACCATATACTGAGTGTGTCTTAAGTCATCAGAATAAGCATCACAACCAGAATCAAGGTTTAGTGTTGTGACGTTTGAGGACGATCCGTTTCTTTTGAACGGCTCTTTGGTCTGAACGACAGGAACCGAGTCGTAGGTGAGAGCCCTTCTTTTTACAGTTGTGCCCAAATTTCACTGCCTGCAGGTCAATGCAGGTCAAGTGATTTAGTGCTGCTAAACCTAATCCACACATACCAATTGAAATTTTATTTGTGGGATGTCTAAGTTCGTATCTGATCCAAATCTTACCCTATCATTATCCAAGTGATTATTTCGCAGATAAACCTAGAAACCTCCGCCCCCTGAAAAAAAAAGGGGAAAAAAAAGAATGATGAATGGCTCTCAGAAAAGAACGGAGCCATAAGAAACA
This sequence comes from Semicossyphus pulcher, assembly GCF_022749685.1. Lineage (NCBI taxonomy): Eukaryota > Metazoa > Chordata > Actinopteri > Labriformes > Labridae > Semicossyphus > Semicossyphus pulcher. The sequence goes on along the minus strand of NW_027211604.1, from coordinate 18,889,655 downwards.
GCAGCACGCCGTCTGTCAAGAAACCAAAATAAAACAATAAAAAAATGAAACAATATTGTACAAAATATGTACATAGTAAATGTCATGGAAGATACTTATTGTAAACTAACCTTAAGTTAAGTCTAACTTAATACTCTAATTCTAACTCTGCTCCGCAACCTCACTCAAGTCATTTTCAGCAGCAATGACCAGAAATTTCTCACCTTTCTATTCTTGTAAGCACATTTAGTTCTAAATAGTCTACACACACACACACACACACACACACACACTCCAGCACACAAGCAGAGTTTCTCCTACTGTAAGTGGTTACCATAGATACCACATGGTGAGGCTCATGAAGTACAGTGGGTCCATCTCACGTGGGAGATATTGAGTATTTATAGCAGCACTGTGGTGTGGCCAGAAATGAGTTTAGACAATGCACTTTTTTGGGTAATAACAAGCGATGAAGTGCTGCGGTGTGAAAGAGGCTCCGCGCGCTGTGCTTGTGAGAGTGTGTTAGCAGTGACTTTGAATTGTCATTGTGTGTAGTCCTTCAGTGTGTTAAAAATAAAGTGGCTGTTGGAACTGTCCGTGGTGCTGAACATGTACTGTAAAGAATTCCGACTGTTCAGACAGGAATCTTTCTTCTCATTCCTTCTTGATTTGTCATCTGCTTGTGCAGATTTTTGCTCTTCCTCACAGCATGCTTTTATGTATGTCAGTGTCAGTCTGTTTTCCACAGGAAAAACAAAAACGGATGACTAGCACTGAGCAAACAGCTTAAAAAAATAAAAAAATACTCTGCCATCTGAGAGTCTCTTCCTTCAAAAGGTCAGCGAGTTTTTGAAAAGTTTCTCGCAATAATCTGCTAACTCGGCATTCGGCTGCATGTTACGGCGATTCGAATGCGTTGCACATATCATGACATGTTTAATTAAATCCTATTTTGTGGAATAATGAACTAATTAACAAACTCCTACAGAAGCCGCTTTTTCAGTCATCAAAACACGCTGGATTCTGAAGTATGTCCCCTTATCTTCCCAAAGTAATTGTACTTCTGAAATTGACATAATTGAATTGCTACCCCGGCTGGCACACGAGGTGTATTGTTCTCATGGAACAGAGCATTCATAATTGCAATCCATCATAATCAGGGCGCCTTTTTCATCTCAATTCAGACCTTAAGTCCAAAGAATGGTTCATATTTTGTGGAAGTATTGTCTACAAGATATAATGGCCACCAATTATTGAACATTATTCTCTTGACATGAGCTTTAAAAACTGAATAGCTACAGAAACAAGGTGTCATAGTCTGTCCTGCCTATACGACCTGTTAAAGGATTCACCTGAGCTGATGATCTTGACTTATTTTTTGATTAATATCCGCTTTATATTATGATCTGCATTTATAGCTCTAATTTTAGCAAGTCCAACCATCTGCTTCTCTGCAGCACAAACTGCCGATGTTGGCTCAGTGACTGACAGAGCCCGCTCAGTATCCGGGGAGAAGATGTTCCAGTCAGGAAAGACAGGCGTTACTTTTTGATGGCTGTCCATTAATCAGTCATTCTGTCTGTCGTGCGACCATTTAGGAGATGCATCTAGCTCCTTCGCATGTCATTCAATCAATCCGCCATTTAGCCAAACGGTCAAGCCTGCAAGCGTGTGTATCTAGAAAAATAATCCCTATGCTGACAGGAAATGAGGTGGGAAAAAACAGGCAGAAAACACACTAGTTAATGCAAGAACACACATGTGAGTGCACGTATAGAATCTGGATTTAGGGCAATGCAATCATCTCTAATCTAGACGTTACTGTGACGCTGCAGAGCCTCTCAGCATCAAGTATAAACTCTTAATGTAAGCTAAATTCTAAGTGCATTGCTCGTAATGTATTGTGCTAATTTTGCGTGAACACCAGCAGATTCTTATTATAGGTCACATGCCTAAAAAGCAGAGATTAATAACGACCGTGTGGGCATGTCCAGTGCATGATACTTAAAGCTACCAGCTATAGAGGTGGATTAAGAGTAATGGCTCTTGTTTTTGTCGTGTGTGTGTGTGTGTCCGGTTCATGTGTGCGCACTATACACGTGGCCCTGTGCTTGCTTGCGATGCTAGAAGCCATAGTGTCGCATGCAAAGCACAGGCGCAGAATAAGTTGTCCTGGCTCATCAACAAACCTCATGTAGTGCCAGCAAAGTGAATCAGGTCAGGATTCTTTCATGAGCGGCGCGTAAATGAGTTGACCTCCCGGTGGATAAGATCAAGTTGATGACAGCATTAGGGTCAGATTACTTACAGCCGACAGCGACACTGAAACAGGGAGTTGTCCACTAATTATATAAAAGTTCATCTCAACAGCCACAACCACAGAACTTGGTGTCTCTTACTGCTGTTACTACTTTGTCCTGCTGATATTCCCCCCATACTGCTGTTACATAAATTCATGTTACACCCGCCACTTCTACTCCTACTCCTGCTACTACTTCTTTTTCCAATACTCCGACAACTTCTGGATGGTGGGTTGCAGTGGGTATTGAGAAAAAAATATCAAAAGATGTTTGTCTGATCCCCGGCACTAGCAGTGTGAATGCAAAGTCCCTGAACAACAGACCATACCAACCAAAAGAGGCTGTTTCCCTCTGGTGCATCTGAAGAAATCCACTCACTCTAGTGTACAGCATGTTGGGAAAAAAATAACTTTTACTTCATGTAAACTTGAAATCCTGCAGAAAATTCTACTTTTAATACTCAATCCAGCTAAATCCAGCAGTACTAACCAGACGTTTTTAAGTACAAACCAACAGGAATGTGTAGCAGTAACGTCTAATCTTCTTTAAACGGACTAACTCCGGGTTCATTTGACCTGAAACTGATCCATTGTTGTTTGCATATGATTTTAATCATATTTTGAGATCATTATATAACTTCTGTTTGGAGTACAAAGAGACCGGAGTTGAAGGATTACGTTGCGTAATCATTCCCCACATTTTAATGCCGTCAGAAGAATATCCTATATTTTTTTCTCTCCCTCACATGAATTATTGACAACATGACTATGATACCACTTATAATGAAAAAGTAATGCTGTGCCGGAATAACGTATTCTGGTTCACTGATCAATGAAGGCGTAGTAAAGACGCTGAAACATCAGAGCTTTGATTTGTGTTTTTATTTTGCAGATATTTCCCATCAAAGGGTCAAGCAAGGTCAAAGTCACTTAAGTTCAGAGTTATAATTAGCTGGCATAGAAACAGGCAGTAGTGCAGAATAAAGTCCTCCCACGCAGTGCTTGCTTTACTTGTCAACTGCTTCTTTTGGCTAAATGACCACAGAACTGAATTTACAACTGGTTCAATCTTTCACCAAACTTTTAAGCTGCAATAATAGAAGAAAAACAGGAGGATTCCACTTTGGTCAGCAACGTTCTCTGTTTTGCCACTGTGACATAACGCTGCTGGTTGTGCACAAAATGATGCAGTTTCTTGATTTGTGTTTTCTGCACCAGAAATAAACTCACGCCGGTGTGGTTTGGATCAGCTGATTTTGGCTGTGTGGTGTTCTCCCCGTGCTCTCGGTCTATGGGTATTGTGAGTTTGAAGTTGCACTAAATGCATCTACCACCTACTCCACTCAACCACCCAACCACCATATGAATCACAGTTCAGCATGCTTTATCTGGAGTAGCAGTTTTTTTGTCCTTGCATGACCAAATCCTGTGGTTTCACACAGGTAACAAAAGCACAAAAAAATCTATAATTTAGAATTTATTCTGCATCCAAAATGTCACTGAGTATGCTCTCCATTGATATATGAGTGTTGTGTTAGTGCAACCATTCTTCCTTCACTTCTCCCTCCTCTCTCTCTCTCCCTGTTTCTATTTATCTCCTTCGCTTCTCTCCTCCTTTCCTTAATCAAACAGACACAGAAAACGTCATTATTCCCACAGAACAACATTGTCGAAATCTCAGAGTTGCATTTGAGACTACTGTATTTCCTTGCTCGGCGAATGTTAATGCCCCCCTCGTCCCTCCTCTTCACTCTCTTAAAAACTCTTCAGGTTTTTCCAACTGAGCGATTCAGGCTGAGGCGGGCGCAACCGCACTAGAGGGAAAGTCAAGTCGTGCTGGACTGGCGCGATATCCTCGCACGGTTCACAACTAAAAGAAGACCTGACGCGCGTTAAATCATGTTTCTAAACGATGGAATATGCTGATTTTAAAAGTTGACCAGGGATTTCTAGTTGTGGGGTGTTTGCGAGGGATGGCTTTCCTTTTAACTTGCTTATTTCTGTCTTGGTGAGTATGACAACTCTTTTCTCTGCATGTTCTCCGACTTTTACGCACGGGAATTAAAGACTGTGGACGGATGTGCATTTTTCAAAAAGTCTGTGTGTTCAACTGTTTTTTTGATCCGCTGAAATAAGCTGTCATCGGTGCTTATGTACTTTAGTTACAGTGTGAGCAGTGTTTGGGGAAATCAGCACATTCCAGATACCAGTATCTATTTGGATAACATCACGCGCATATTGGATAGATTACTGGATGGCTATGACAACAGGCTGCGACCTGGATTTGGAGGTATGCCCATGACCGTGTCATATTGTACTTTATAAGATATGCCCTCAAAAATGATGGATGGATGTTGTTTTTCTCAAAAGGTAAAGTTTCCTCCAGGAGTTGTGTGAGCCTTATGTTGATCCAGTTTTTTTGTGCTCGAGTGGTTAAATATGTTTCTCTTTTTAAACACAATAATGATAAAATTGCCAGCTAATGACTGCAAACTGAGTTTGAGAAAGATTATAATCATTTTCCTGCTCCTTTGTTGTTGAAACGAATGTGATTTCCAGTTGCCATTTTGCCTCTATAGGCTATATATTAAAAAAGAGCTGTTTTTTTCACTGCTTTTTATTGTGAGAAACATCCAAACGCCTCATGCAAACATGTTGTCTGTGTGTGTATCAATGCGACTACTTATCCTCCTGCTGTAGGTCCAGTTACAGAGGTCAAAACTGACATCTTTGTCACCAGCTTTGGACCTGTTTCAGATGTTGAGATGGTATGTAAAAACACGCCGACTACTGAAACCCCTCACACAGAGTACACAGGCTGATTTACTGACTTTCATGCTTGTGCACGAGTTTCATCACTTGTTATCAAAGTCAATGTCAATGTTTGAACTGAACAAAAAAAAAAAAAAAAGAATATGTCCGGTTGTCCCGGCATCTCAGTGCAATGGTCTGCTCAAGTCATGGTTCTCCCAGCCTTCATTATTCCAGCATTTGGGCAGGATGTCATTAGTGCAGCTTAGGATTTTAATCTGGTTGACAATCCCCCCGCCGAAGAGGGGGAGAGAGAGAGAGAGAGAGAGAGAGAGAGAGAGAGAGAGAGAGAGAGAGAGATGTGGCTGATGTTGGGACGGGGATAGGTTTCTCCTCCTGACATGGGATAGGCTGAGCGCTGTATATCTGTTGTCCTCTGCACTGCTTAGGCTTTAGGCTTTAGACACAGTTTCCCCTGCATCTATAGCCTACTTGAACCATCATGTGATGCGCTGGTGACAGTTCCATAGAGAGGCGTTTAAAAGGCTCTCCAGGGAATCAGGCCATGCATTTGATCTAAAAGCATCCAGGATAGACACTTATTGAAGAGTTTACGCTGACTCTGTAGATGAAATAAACTCCATAAATAAACTAATTATTCATGTTTTAAAAGATCATCAGTCACCAATCAGTATATTCAGTTTATTTTAATATCTGTCAGTGCATAGAAAGTAAGATAAAAGTGACAATAACCTTTAAAAACAGTGAGGAAAATGATGTTTTATGCTTCTGCATCTGTTTCAGTTCAATGTCTTTAGAAGGGATTTAATATACGTGATAAAACAAACATTTATAAATAAGCACCAACCTTGTTCTTAATGTTATCAGTGCTGGCAGCCTTATTATGATAGTCCCTAAATTAAAAAAAACACAACAATAAATCACATTGCCAGAACTCCACCAGCAGGTCCAACGAAACCACGGCTCATAAACCCATCTGCTAGTCTCTCCGGGGGTACTGGAGATGCTAGCAGCAGGAGCAGAAGCAGCACCAGCAGCAGTCGAAGCGGCAGCGATAGCAGTGGTAAATAAATCCTTAACCCACGCTCTAACCTCCACCCAGGAATACACCATGGACGTGTTCTTTCGTCAGACGTGGATCGACGAGCGGCTGAAATTCGAGGGCCCCATCGAGATCCTGCGGCTCAACAACCTGATGGTCAGCAAGATCTGGACGCCGGACACCTTTTTCCGGAATGGCAAGAGGTCGATCTCGCACAACATGACCACCCCCAACAAGCTGTTCCGCATCATGCAGAACGGAACTATCCTCTACACCATGAGGTAAACAGTGCTGGACAGTCAGCTCGAAACCCGGCCAAGACCGGAATAGAGCACAGACCTGGAAAGCAAATCAAACAAACAAGCGTCCAAGAATATGCACAGACATGAAAAGAAATGAGGAGTGCTTTTCCAAAAACAAGATATGTGCCATCTGATACTGAAAACAGGCCCTGGAAGGCGATTCAAACAAACATGACTCCACTTCCGCTCCAAACGGAGACGTGTAGCATGAAAAAATAAATCCCCTTGAGCGACTGATGGCACAAAAAGTGATTTTAAAAATAATTAGGTGGATCAGACGTACTTAAAAACATTTGATATTTGAGGTTGTCTGATCCAAATTGCTGCGCTGCAGAGTGAGTGACCTCTGCTTGAGGTGCAGTTACATTTTCCCCTCCAATAAGACATGATGCATTCCTATTATATAATGCAAAACCATCACATATTGATCCTTTAAGAGTTCAACCGCCATCAACTCACACTTTTGTAGCGATATTACACAGCATGCATCCGGCTTAAAACACCCATTTGTCAGCATGTTACAGTGAATCAACAGTACAAAGACTTCTCCTTCCTCCTCTTCTCCATCCTGACAGATTAACGATAAACGCGGAGTGCCCCATGCGTCTGATGAACTTCCCGATGGACGGCCATGCCTGCCCACTCAAGTTTGGGAGTTGTGAGTTGTTTTTTTTTTCTTTAAAGCCTCGCCGCTCTGACAGATGGTGTCACTCTAAAATGATCACTCTGTCACCGTCGACTGACTGACGGAGTAATCTGACAGCAAACATTCAAAGATTTCTATTTGAAATGTCATACGCAGCACATGTGGGTAACTGTATGTGTAAAGTGTATGGAAGACAAGACAAAAGGTTTGCTGCTTTCTCTTTGAATTACGGTGTCAATAAGTCACATTCTTTCAGTATGCTTTTTTTGGCTCAAGCATGATGAAGCTTTTTTCTCTGTGCTTTAACATGCAGGTTTGTTTGCAAGGCTTTATAGTTTGTATGCTTATTCTATATTTGATTTCTCGTAAGTGGGAACGCAGACCATAGGGTCAATTTTAAAAGGCAGACACCAATAAAGCAGCAAAAAATGCTTAACATTTAAATGTTTCTTTTGCCCTATATTATCAGAAATACACATATCTTTTTTAACAAAGCTCTTCATCTCTCCTCCCTAGATGCTTACCCCATCAGTGAGATCGTGTACACTTGGAAGAAAGGGCCCAAGTTTTCTGTCGAGGTGCCGCAGGAGTCATCCAGTTTGCTGCAGTACGACCTCGTTGGTCAGACGGTGTCAAGCGAGAGGCTAAAGTCCAACACAGGTAAATCAAGTTGCCCTTATCTATGATCTGTTATTTAAACCAGTTTTTGAATGTGGTGTCTGCGGAGTAGTGTAATATCTCATGTAGGAAATGAGAGCTTTTATTTAGAATATTGAAATGGCGCCGCTTTAGCTCAGCGACTAATCTCGTGTCCCATGTGCAGAGGCTCAGTTGCCGCATGCCCCTCGCCCGTGTTTCCGACACTATCCGCTGTCCTCTCTTGATCAATAAAGGCATAAAAGCTAAAAAATAAATTGAAATATGTAAAAAAAATAACATTCATGGAGGAAAAGGTTGACATATTTTTGCAGTTATTAGCACATTTTAGTCTCACTTCACCGTTTTTACACCTAAATGTTATTTCACATTTCTGAAGAGTTGTTAAATCATCAGTCCTGCTTGCGAGTTCATAAATTGCTGCTTTGCCGGCAAAACAACTCAAACATCTTTCCTGTTCCCCCTGCCAGGTGAATACGTCATCATGACCGTCCACTTCCACCTGCAAAGGAAAATGGGCTTCTTCCTGATTCAGACGTACATCCCCTGCATCATGACCGTCATCCTGGCCCAAGTCTCTTTTTGGATTAACAAGGAATCTGTTCCAGCTCGGACCGTGTTCGGTAAGCATTCCTTTAAACTTCCCTCTGCGCTCTACGGATTCCAGCGTCGGCTTCGAGCTTATTCTCCAAGTTTTTCCGAGTGAAAAAGGGACATTTATGCCGACTGAAGACAAATGGAAGAAGAACACATGCTGCACATTACTTTCCTGCTGGAACGGAATCATTTGGACAATCAGAGACGATTCTCGTGCCAGAAATGGCAACAAAATGGTTTTGCAGATAATGGAGCAGTCTTTCAGTTGTCATTTTTGCAAGATTGAAATCACTAAGAGGAGCGTAATTTTGTGGAAAATGGAAATCAAGTCAATTCAGAGTAGAAGAAGTCAGTGAGGTATTTCTAAAGCTTTGCCTCGACTGCATCTGACGAGTTTATCACAAAGTTTTAAGCTCCAACTTCATTTTTTTAATCCACAGCTACAGTGAAATTTTCTGGATTTATCAGCTCACCACCCACTACTTGACCCCAGTGTGTGCCTTTCACTGCAAACTTTAAGCCAACATACTTTCCACCGTTTACAGCACTGCGATCGGTTACAACACACAGAGCCGTCCTTAAAACACAACCTTCCGAACAAAGACAGAGCGAGTCATCACAGGATGTTTTAACCTATCGCATTATCTCTATTCCTCCTCCAGTGTGGTTCAGTTGAATTAATTGGGAATAAATGTCCTTTTTTTTTTGAAAATTGGTCATGCAAGGGGCCAAGAGAGGGAGGATGTTTACTTGGCCCTCTTCCGAGCACTCACAGGTTCCGCTTGCTCGCATTACATTACGCTACAGTTGCCATCAAGCTCTAGCCCCCGGAGCAAAGAGGGTGAGAGACTAAGTGGAATGAGAGGGACAGGAAGACGGAGACAAAGCGCAGAGAAGATAATGGGGAAAAGTGCAGTGCAGAAATTCCTGCCACTTTTTAATTTAATCTCCTCTTGCAAATTTTCAACAAGCTGCAGCTGAGCGTGGTAGCACTGATGGTCCTTGTAGGTTACGGTTCTCTAGTCTGCACTTGTCTGTGGAGGCGAGCCAGGGCTCCATGAGCCTGCGCACTTCTTCAGAGAATACATCCCAATCATTAGTGTTGGTGGAGAAGTTGGGAGGCCCCATGCTGAAAGCACATCTGCGGCAACTCATTAACCTCGCTCGTCCTGCTGTTTTCATTTCACTCAATATTGGGCTATAAGATGAAAAAACTGCTCGCTCTCTGTATCGGCTGTTGTTAAAAAGCAGCTCTGGGCTAACCCAGGGGACGCTTGCTATTTTAGAAGATGTTATATAGAAGAAATAAAATAGCACATATTGGATTTTTTATGACGAAAGGCTAAACTTTATCCCTCAAACTGCGATAAAGTTTGATTCTTAAATCAAAGTGTTCTGCTTATGAGCTTGAAAAGTGCTTGGAGCTACAAAAAAACTAGTTCCATATGTTTCTGGTACAAAACACGAGAAGCGATTTCGACTAAAAATACCGTCCTCGTGAACGCCGTCTGTGGTGCATGAGAAGGAAAGCTGAAAATGAGGTAAGAGGGAAGAGAAGTCAGATTGCCATATGGAAACACTCCACCATGATAGTACATTGAGTTCTCAGCCATAGTATGTTGTGTGCTGGATTGTCAACAGCCCCTCTAAGAGCTGAAAGTCCCCTGAGCAAAGTCTCGCAGACTTAATTGAGTGTGGCCTAATTTGTACCTTGCTTTTTTCCTATAAAAGCACATAAATGCCCCAAGCATTTCATTTCTATCCTGTCTTTATACTTCATCCCCCTCCCTCCTACACTTGTTCTTTCTTTTCTTTCTGTCTTTTTCTCTTGCCTCTCCCTCCTACCCTGACAGGCTTTCTTCCCGTCTCCCTCCGCCCCTTTAGCAATCATTTAACTTGTGCTCGATTTTTCAGACAGTCAGCGTCGGTCGGCTATAGGAGGATGTTGCATCGGAGAGTTGCTAGCTTTCACCGCTGAAGTGTTGCGTTAAAGGAAAATGCTTCGGAGACAGTAATAGGTGCATTAAATCCCCCATAAGTTCCTCCACTGCTAATGAAATGTGCACAACTACAGCGCACATTTGGTAAAAGCATGGATAGCAGTGCTCAATGGACCTTTTTCCCTGCTTGCTTTAGCTTGATGAAAGTGAATTAGATATGTACTTTGTTAATGGGCCATTAAAAGGGATGTTCATTGTCAGCATCTTTCTCTGAGTTAATAAGGAGGGAATCTGGGCAAGTCAGAGGAAAGTCCTCTCCCAGTGAGTAAGAGGCCTTTCTCTAGAAGCAAAACTGCACTTCATATCTATATTACTTGTACGTTCTGATAGTTTTCAGTAGTCAAACTATCATGTATATAAGAGAATTTCTGCTTAGCTTCAGACAGATTTGTTCTTTAGTTTTCTATACTTTGAGGCTGAGCTCAAAGGGTTCAGGCTGTTCGTCTTCAATCTGGAGCCATGGACAGAAGTTTCCAACTTTTGACAGACTTCAAAAAGCTGAGTTGTTTTCAGCTGAGAAAGATATAAACATGTCACTTTCACTCGCCGCTCATCCAGTGATACGTCTTTCCGTTTGTTTTCTCAACGTCCCATGGCTTGCAACGTAAGATGCTTATTAACGGATAAACAAATATGCTTTGTGGCTCGTGTCCGGTCATCCTACTGAACGGCTTTCTCGAGGATGCTTACAGTTATTTGGCCTCTTTTATCGGCATGCCAACGCGGGGGCACGGGTTAGTCTGCTTACGGACAGATTACTGACGTGACTTCTTGGCAGGTCCCACTGAACTGAAATGCCACATGGCCTGACATTCTAGTTATGTGCCATGAAACTGAGATGCTGCCATATGTCCAAGATATTCCTTGGGAAAGGGATGAAAGGTACCACAATTGGAACCACAATTTTTAGTATATGCAACATAAAATTACTTTTGAAGCTTGCTATGTTATACCCTTAACAGCCTGTGCTTAATAATACATTAAGACGTAAAACAGGAATATTTATTTGGACATCCTGCTATCCAAGTGATTAATAAGTTATCCGTATGCTGCCTTGATTTCAAATTTCCATATCCAGTTTCATCTGGTATTATTTAATATTCTCTGCTCATGTCTAAAATTTGATTAAAAGTTTAATAGTTGATTTTAATACCGTGTATCATACTTTTTCCACTTCTCTGCCTTAAAGTTGTAATCTCAAAGATCTCTGTTTCGTTCTCTTTGGCGGCACCTATGGCGATGAACGGAAATTGCCGGAGCACGCTTCCCAGATATCCAGACAGTGTTACATGTGTGACGTCCACGGTTGACTCGGGTTGTAACTCTTGATTTTCCTCGCTGACGGTTGTTTTCCTTTTGAAGTCGTATCTGTAGTCGTCAATCATTTTTTCGTTTGTTCAGCCATAGTAGATTACTGTTTACTCGCAGCACTTGCAGAGACCTTGGCCGGGTATTTTTCAAAACATACTTTTTTCTCTGCGTTTTGGCCTTTTGTCCACACATAAATGCTGTTTTAGGTCACTGAAAATCTTTTGTAAAACTCTTTTAGACTTTTAGAAACTCAGTTTCCACGGAGACGTGTAGACAGCGCTTTTGGCTCGTAACGTCAGGCTGTGCATTGTTATCTCTTTTATGAGGCGTCACAAATGAGGCGACATTTTGCAAAATGACGGATGTGACAAAAACACTGATGCTTCTCACCTTCCTAACAGGACTTTTTACATGTGTACACATAGATGTACAGTTACTCGTTCGAACAGAGGCGTTAGGATGCATTACTTCCGGCAATACATTTTTTCAGACTTTTGATTGGCCATGATTTTCTTTTTCTTCTCTGCATGACCGGGGTATATCGCCGCCTGTTGGTGTGGCACTCTCATGACAGCGTTTTTGTTGTGTTTTTGCGTTTCCGTTTGGACGGGGACTTTTTTTTTTTATAACCGTGCTTGTGTGAGTTTTTTTGTACCCATGTACGTGTCGATGTGGCCTGGAAAAACAGTCGCTTTACATACAAGTGTGTTTGTCGTGTTAGCTCCGCCTACCCTCTCTGGCAGACCAACCACTGCTGGGTGATGGAAAACGTGTCACTAACTGGGCGCCGCTTGTGATTTTTATTACTTTCAGTCATTTTAAGATGACATCTACCCTATAAATAGGATTAAAATCATATGAATCTTTATTAACAAAATGAGTGCTCAATAAACTGCCGACACTAATGTTTCATAAAATATCCCCTTAGATGACTTTATCATGTGTTGATAGCTTTCACACCTGTGTGTCAGTGACTCACTACTGTACATGCTAACACCTAGCTTTGAATCATCTATGCAGCCTCATGGTCCAATAAATACTGAAGACAGGAGTGCTTCACTGCGATCATCTCTGCGATGCTGAAGTGATCCCAGACGTTCTTTGCCAGATGGTTGATTTTACTAAGAGATTTCAAAAAGCTATTTCCACTGAGATGCTGCTGCTCTGTTTGCCTTTAAGATGCTAAAATAGCTCTGGTGAGAAGACCTGATAAATGTGATCTATTGATTAGAAGAAAAAGACACTCTGGAGTCCAATGATGGGCTGAACAAGAGCTATTTATCCTCAAGTTGTTTTTCTAACATATTGGGCAGCATTACATTAGTTTGTGTTTGTGTGTTATTGTTCATCCAAATGAAGCTGATTGCAGTGATCTCTCATAATCAAGCCTCTCCTTTGTTGTTCATTGACAAACATTCCCATGTGTTGAGTCACACGACAGAAACAAAGACACTCAGACACTCCAAACTTCACTAAATATCACTGTTCATTAAACTTAGAGTAAAAACACTCCTTTACTTTCTTAATGAGAGAGTGATGAAATGATCAATGCAATTCTGGCGTCTTTACATCAAGCTTGAAGATGAACAGCCAGGAGGTGGTTAGCTTAGCTTAGCATTTAAACTGTAAGCAGGGGAGAACAGTTGGCCTGGGTTGCTAATTACCATGATGTATCTCGTGGGAATCTCCGGGAGTTACCTTTCTATTTTTGGCCTAAAGCAGACATGCTATGTTTGTGTGCAGGTAAAACAATTTGGATACAAGGTGTTAGTAATTGAGCTTTACAGATGTTGGTGCAGCTAGCATAGTCTTGAAATTGAACGAGCAAGGCTAGCTTTTCCATGTGCTTCCATTTCACTTCCAACGCTAAGCTAATGTGCGTTTAAAAAAATGTTTAAGACGAGAAAAAACAGGTTTCATCTTAATAACACAAGATAAAGACCAGGGTGTCAATCCCTGTATACAGCAAGATACAGAAGACCATGCTCCTAACGTCTGTCTCCTCCCTGTTTGCAGGTATCACCACTGTCCTGACCATGACAACGCTCAGTATCAGCGCCCGCCACTCCCTCCCCAAAGTTTCCTATGCCACGGCCATGGATTGGTTCATCGCCGTTTGCTTCGCCTTCGTCTTCTCCGCCCTGATTGAGTTTGCAGCTGTCAATTACTTTTCCACCCTGCAGGCCAACAGGGAGCTGCGGAAGGCAGCAGCCATGAAGGCGGCGGCTCAGGAGGCAGCAGCTGCAGCCGTGGCTCCGGCTGCAGCAACGGGGAACGATGGAGAGGTTTCCTCTGTAAGTCTGACCTACTCTTTCACACTGTGCTTCATGTGTTGCTACATACAATGACAAATCTGATCTTACTCAAGTTCCAATCATGTATGTGACGGCCCTCCCATTAGTTAGAGCCTGCTGGTTGTTCCCTTTTCCTGGTTTTGGTTTTTGTTGCTGGTGGGCGGGGTTTGGTTCAATGCAGTGTTGGGATGTTTATTGTTCATTAACAGCTTACAAATTGCACTGAGCTGCCCTGATAAATTGTTGTCACAGCTGATTCTGCAGCTTGAAACTCCATCCAGGACCGGTCTGTTGTCTGAGTGTCTTTTTGACCCGGAGCCTTACTGGCTGAGCCTTTCCCTTTAAGGCCTTGTATGGGAAGATTATGTGTGCGAGTCTGGCAGGTTTATTATGGGAAATAAATCTCTGCTGCGTGTGAGTAACAGACCAGTAGGAAAATGTAAAGAAGAAATAGTAAGGTGCATGCTTTCCATGGGTTGTTAGGTGTCCAGACAAGCTTGGGCTCAAGAAAAGAGGTTACGCGTGTTGTGTTTACCGCACTGAGTGAATAAAGCACCTTTAATTTGCAACATTACCACAGTGGCTGACAACCAGTCTTCACTTTGAGTTAGCAAGCTTAAGCTAACTGAATCAGCCTAAAGAAACAAGCAGTCTCCCAACTACAGTTTGGAGGAATGAAGTCGGGGAGCGATGATGTCACACTATGGTGAAATACATGTTAGGTTAACCTGCTGGTTTTTCCGACACCTTCAGAGTCACTACTGCTTTAGCCATTAGCATTGTTTTGAACAGGTGTCTCGCTTGGTGCTGGTGCTTGTAAAATGAATATTTTTAAGGGTTAGTATAACCTTTTTTCATTTAACTCTTTTTCAGCCCTGTTAACTTACACCATTTTCTAATAACACATATCATAAACATGCGAGGACTAGTGGACGTAAGGCCTAAACTAACGACTATAGACAACTAGGCCTGTAAATCGAAGCTCTCTGTTCTCGATTTCTGAGCTGTTTTTTGTTTTACTTTGTGCATATAAAGACAATTATTTTTGTCTATGTGATGTGTTGAATTAACATACCATAATGACATAAATGTTAAAGGTTTAAAGGCCCTGGAAACTTGGCTAAAATAGCAGTGCGCTTCCTGCTGTACAATTCAGTTAAACAGATGCAGAAATTAGTGGTTCAGTGTAAACATGAGCTTAACACCTTTAAATTTTGCTTTGCAAGCTTTATTTGTTTACATTCTCATGAATTAGCATCATAGTTCATGTTGCACTTGCTAAATTCACTTACACCTCCCGTTTGCAGTGTAACCATCGGTATAATTATTCCAGATGTGTGACTTATTGTTCCTGTGGTTTTGGCTTTGTTTTGTCTCAGAGATGGGGTGCAATTTCCCTGGTAGTTTGTGTCATGTGGGTGCAAAAGGGTTAACCCAAATAAGATATAAAACTGCCAGTACCCCGCAGTACTGATATTAGGTCGGGTTCTGGATATATACATGTAATCTTCCGTCTTTCTGCTCTGTTCCACCCTCATCATGTCTTTCATCTGTCTGGTTTGACTTGCACAGTTCTACTCACTTGCTAATCTTGTCTCTACTTCCTCCTCCTGTCTGTCATTTTCTGTTTGTCTCTCTTTCCGTCTTAATCCATTCTCAGTGCGTTGCCCTTATATAACACTTTCAATGTGTGCTCTTTTTTTCAATTCAATTTGCTTTATTTGCGTGCTTTGTAAACACATCTGTGTTGTGACGTCTAAAAGCAAATAGTGGATGAGGAAAAAGAAAGTAATTGTAATTAAGAGATGAAACTGTTGATGGAAGAACATAATGAATGGTTTATTTTGAGATACATTATTCCCTATGTTGAGTGCACACGTAGATCCAGTCTGGCTGTAGAATTCGATTCACAAACTTAATGTTTTGTTTCAACATAATACTATATATTCTGTTTAACACAAAAGAGGGAACAAAACATTTATATTATTTATCTCTTGTGATTTATAATTTGTGCAGAGAAGCCATGGCTTTGCTGCTTTTGTACTCCATGCTTATAGTTACATAACTCTGATGGCTTTTATCATTTCATACAGTGGCCTTTGTCCATCTCCAGTTCATTGTTGTGTAGTTTCAGTCTGGTAAAACTTTGCTTCAGTTCATGTTTTTTCTGCCAGTTGAAAATCTCTTCTTCTGGTTTTTAGCAGTGGATCAAATTGCTTGTGATGTACCGTAAATTTTAAGAAGGATTTTTCCTTGCATTCAATACATTCAAACTGGTCCCCTCCTCCTGGGCTCTTCGTCATCAGAAGCTCACACTCACTCTCTCGCGAGAGAACACGGCCAACCCGCCGAGCTAACACAGACAGCATCACGGTTATCTTTGCGCTAGCATGCTAACCGCCGGTTACCTTTGTGCTTGCATGCTAACTGCCGGTTACCTTTGTGCTTGCATGCTAACCGCTAGTTAGCTTGTCCTGCCCGGTTTGAGGCACCTATATTCAATTTTTGAGACATGTCTGTGGCTCTTAGGCCGACTGGTTGCTCTGGTCAGTTTGGTGAAGGTCATAGCCAGCTGTTTAAGTCATGACTCGGAGCATTGTATTTGAATTTGGGTTAGCTTTTCCTTTTCTTTCTACTTTCCAACTAGCTCTCAAGTTCGGTCTACAACATCACTTTCCCCTCCTGTCCATCCTGTCCTCCCTTCCCCTCTCCTGCAAACAAAAACAAACAAAACTGCGCCAACATGTAACATCATCCCTCTTTTATTCTGCCTCTCCTCCAGCCCTCTTCTATTCTCTCTTGACACACACTCTCTCTCCCTGCACACGAATCTCTTGACCATCCCTCTTTTGCCTCCCTCTATCTCTTCTTGCTTGAATGTGCTGTCCACATATCCAAAGTGAAACAGTGTCCACTTTATCCACGCCTCACAGTCCCACACGTCCACACATAATCTGCAGCACACACTCTCACACATAGGCTCATATATAAATGCACACACGTAATCTGCCCCCTTGATCCATACATTTCACTCATCACTCTATACGATGTCTTATCCATCCATCACTCCACAGCTATCTATCATCCATCCATCCCTCTCGCCCAGTCCTCATTTGTGCCCTGTAACTAAGTGATAACCGCCGAGAGTGACGCGAGGAGACAGGCAGTGGCTCTCTAAACGATGTTGCTGCAGATTATGTAAGAGCCATAGATTAAGGGAATATCCAGTAGATCACAGCGGGTTGAAAAGGAGGAGGGCAGCCACCACAATGAGGTCGAGCAGGGGGCTGAGAGACCCGGTCGGTTTGTGTGGAGCAGGACGGAGGGATGGATGTGAGGGACCACTGGTTGGTTTGTTTTTCTGCCGTGTGCATGAGAGCGAGTTACACTGAGAGAACGAGAGAGTGGGAGGGATGCATCATGGAAAATGACTGCTTTCAACAAATATGTAGGAGGGAAGACTCTTCATTACACAGAGAAAAGGGAAAAAAACAATGGTGTATCATCGGGTATGGAAATAGCCCTCCACTAGTCACGATTTAAAACACTACGACCTGTTGTGACTGTCAGGTAGAGCCGTAGCGGGAGTGGAAACCTCACAACATCATAAGATAAATGGCTCAGTTAATGAATCAAATATACAACTGGAAGCACAGAGGGGAAGGGGGGTGTTTATCAGTGTGTGTAAAGGGCACTGCATGCATTGTCAGTGTGGTGTGTGCGAGTAGGTGGTGCAGTATGTGGTGCAGGAAATTAACAGAAAATAAAACAGTCGTGGGAGGAAAAGAAGCAGAAGAGAGAGAGAGGAAAAGAAGGGACCCTTATTAATAGGCCCAGCTACAGGTGCCGGCAACCCAAGGATTGGTGATGATTGCTCAGGCAAGGAGACTTCCTCATTTTACCAGGATGATTTACTTTAAAGCATCCAACCTGCCAGTAATTAGTTTGAACAAGTGTTATTATTTCCGAACTCAGGACAGAGTGCTGGCAACAAAAGATACCATATACTCTACTTGAAGTTAAAACAGAAAAGTGTGAATCCATGAGACATTTTTGCATGAAGGACAGTGATTAAAATTGAGATAATCTCTTATTAATGTTTGCGTTTTATGTCTTACATGCACTACTCATATAGTTGTGTCAACCTCTTTCTCATCTCTATTTATAGATCCTACATAGAAGTGTGGCATCTGTAGGCAGGGACGTGGATTTTAGGGACGGCAAGTGTTCTGGTTTTCCGTTTGTAGTGTGCTTGTGCTCCAATCAGCAGGCTGCGGCATATGCATGGAAAACAGTCCGTGTTGAGAACAAAAGCAGGCGCCGTAATGACAATGCGGCCTCATCAGCTATATGACGATGATTTAGCTTCTTATTAATCTCTATAAACGGACATCTGCATGCTAACAGCTAACAATCTGTTCTGGATCTGAAATTCAACTTAATTCCCTTGACACTGTGTCACGAAAGCCGCTCAGCGTTTAGATTTCCCAACTTCGCTCCGACCTCCGTTGAACAAACGAGCATTTTAAAACTAGTTTTCTTCTCCTCTTGAGGACAGACCTGACAAAGCTTCAGTTTTACTTTTTACAAATCTGCATCATGATGTTGAAATTTTCGGCAAAGGCAAGAGAAACAGGCTGTAAAGTGTGAAAACACAAACCCAAATGTAACAGGGAAAAGTTTCATATTTAGTCACCATTAAGGAGGTCTCCAAGATTTTAGGAGTTCCATTGTTTTCTTGGTGTGTGTGTGTGTGACTTTGCATCCTTTGTGTGTTTGTTCTTAATGCATTTGTTGAGGCTTGATTTTTTTTAGCAGCAACTAATTTGCATTGTTGTATTTTTTTTTTTTTTTTAATTTGCAGCTGTTTCTACTTACAGAAATATTTTAGGGCCATTATAGCTATTTTTTTATTTTCTTTACTTTTATTTTCATACTGGTCTAAGCATTGTTGATTTCAGTGTATGTCTGTACGATATGTAGAATGTTCAGTCATATTTTTGTCAGTAGTGGCTTTAGCTCACACAGTCCATCCTGCAAAAACCTTACTTCTATCATCAACATGTTATTTTTTGCCTGTTAACCAGCAGAGCTTTGCATCTTCAGAGGTATTTTTGTCTTCTCACATATGCCAAGTGTCTGCCCAGAAGGATGTGAGCCCAGCTTCTAAATCATCGTGGCATGCCCAACCTACCAGAACAAGCTGGCTTTACATTTTTTCCAGCAGAGAAAGTCTGTCGGTCTGTTGAAATGTTAGACTTAAACAGTCGTTGTTGCCATTAGCAACAGTGTTATCATTCCAGATAGAGAAAAGAGAATTTGAGAAATGTTTTGACCTTTGTGCACGCTGCCCAGACAATGCCCAGCTCACCTCAACATTCTGAAGTCGGCAGTTGCTGGTCGCAGTATTTAGAATGTTCCGGAAACCAACTGCCAGCTCCACACTGCCCAGACTTTAGCTGACAGGACAGACTTTTGTTGCCTCCTCTCAGTGTTGCCAGATCTGATTGACAGTTTCCAGCCCAATTACAGCTCAAAACAAGCCCAAATCATAACCCTGTCAGAAACCTGTGTAAAACTGTAAAACCATTACATAAGCAATAGAAAACAGATCATAAGCATGCAAAGCTTCATATCGGCATCAATAAACCAAAGATAAATATGCTATCACAACCCAGAGAGAGTGCAGTGAGACAACCAAATACACAAATTGGCATCGTGGTGGTGTCTGGCATCATGGCGCAACCACAATTAAGTGATATGCTGCCAAGAAATGTGACACCAAAATCCAACCTATTTAAAGACTATAACTATTTTATTAAACATAAATAAATAAAAAATATGAATAAATAAATATTCCATTAAATTCACCAAAAATATTAAACAATAAAGCATTATTTAGGCATTGATTAATAATAAAATGTGACTTCAATTGATAGTTCTGATTTAACCAATGTAAAAACAAAATTTATGTCACACTGTCAATTATAATGATGTCAAAGTAAATAGGTCCTCCATTATTCACAGGATTGAATACAACTCATGCCAATCAAACGGGTAAACAGTGAGTGAGTGGAAACCACGATAAAATGACAGCTTGTTTGGTGTTCAAAAACCCCGCCAAAATGTTGACAGAAGCAGCCCAAAATTCATCTACCAGCCCAATGCTATTTTCCCCAGCCCAAGTTAATCAAAAGAAGCCCAATCTAACAACACTGCATACTTCTTCTTATTTAAGTTTTGCTTTACTTAACATGGACGAAGGTCATGTGTACTGATGTTGCACACGCGAGTAAAGGCTAGTTGTCAAGGGAACGCACTCTCAGAATGTTGCGGTTTGTTGGGAAAAGGAGTATATTGGTCCGACTTTCCACGGCTCCACCAAACCTGACTGGACATGTCAAACTCCATCCGACAAACACCGACAAAAACACAGACTGTAGGCGCACACTGACCTGACAGTTGGTGTTGGTTGGAATTGGTCGCCGTTTGTGCCGCCACCTTAAGGGGCACTATATGACCACCAACTGCTGAGGGCGCAAACAGGGCTGTGTTGTTACTGGTGTTTTTTTAAAGTGTTATCCCTTTTCATTGGAGTTTCCTTTTGAGCCAGTCACATGAAGGCTACAGGAGTGGCTAATAATACACCAGGGTTTAAGTTGGAGAAGTAACTTGTAAGAGGTGTGAGAGCATAATAAGACTTCAGAAAAGTCTTTAAAGAGTTATTACTTGACATATTGATCCACAGTCCTGTGGCTGTACTATTAAGAAGATGTTATGAATGCAGTGTTAAATTTAGAGGATATTGTTAATGCATAAAAACCTTTTTCACTAGTCATCTTCAATCCATCTTTCACTGGCTCAGTTTGTATTTTTGCAACACTTGTGATAAATGTCTTTTTTTATCATTTGAATGTATGAACATTAACAATGGAAAAAGGAGTGTAATAGCTGATATATCCTGGCTACTTGTGGCCTTGCTGCAAATGCATTAATATAAAAAGTACATTAACATACACATAGATCTCTGACACCTTCTAATAATGATCCCAATGTGTACACGCCCACTCAACACCCACACAGTGATCTTCCATGCATTAATGCTATAGGGGAAGCAAACAGTTAGAGCAACCTTACACATACACCATGAAACACTCGCAAACACTCTTATACGTAGCTCCCAGCAACCCGCTCACAAGGACACCTCCACATGAGCCACCACCATACATCCATCACTCAGCGCCCAATCCTCCCTGTGTCAAAGTGGGTCTGCTGAAATCTAGAGCGGTGGATAAAGAGAAGAGGAGCTGATCCTTCAGGGAATTGACGAGGAAGAAGCCAGCCTGTTGTCATTTTCAAAAATAGCCTGTGTGTTGGATCGGCTGCGCATACGTACAGTACACCCCACACACAGGCCATGCAAACAAATTCTCACTGATGATCTTTTACTTTGAAAGCAAACATTAGGTAGCTATGTGAAGCTGGTGTTGCTGGCATTTTGGATACAGCTCCAACAGAAAACAAATGAAGTCCAAATAAGTCCAAACTCCTGTTCGAGCATGAATCCTCTGTCTCATATTAAAGGAGCAATTTGCCCCTGGAAAAAAGCAACTGTCAGTCAAAGCTGGTTTTCTCTGTAATCGATAGAAGCAATAATATTTGAAATTGGCCTCATAGCTGTGGAGAAAGTTGAACAAACAGCTTGTGGTTTCACCCCTTCTACATTCCTACAACACCCAGCGTGCATTGCGCTCCTCCCTCCGAAAGGAGCTAGAGACGCTGGAGTAAAATACTACGACGAAAATATACGGGTGGATCGTCTAAAAAAATCTCCAGGTCTGCAGTCTACATTTCAGACATGACATCAGAGGCGGGCGTCCTAGATTGAGGAAGTGTAGTTTAGCGAGCTCCCTGGCCTCCGCCAGATAACACGTTTTACATCTGGCGGAGGTTTACAGGGCCCATTGGAGAAGCGGATAGCGTCCTCCAAAGGCACAGAGCCAAATCTCTATCTATTTTTTTCCTACCATAATGGCATTAGCTCCCCATAATAGCATGATAGGACTGAGGTTGAAAATCGGCGAACTGGCCCTTTAAGCTTGACCTCACAGATGAGCAGTGATACAACATGAGGACGCATGCCTCACATCAAATAGGGGCACTCATTTTAATTGATTGATGAGTAAGCTTAACAATAGCATGACCAGCTGTTAGATCATCTGGACCCACTCACTCTAACAGCTCATCCTCGCTGTCATACTGCTTTTATAAATCCTGATCTATTGTTTTTTTATCCCGTCTTCCCGTCGTAGCACCCCGTTACATTTTTACTTCTGTCGCTGCAAGAGTGAAACGCTGATGAGAAAGTTTTATTGTACATTGTGGTTCTGTAAAGAAATGCCTCACACTAATGAAGTCTGCAGAATTGAAGATTTTATCAGAGTGCAACATCCTCCTTTCTCTTCCCTCTTCTCTGCCACACTTTGTACTTAGAAACACTCGTCAGTACATCAGTAAGGGGAATACAGATGTTTAAAATCAGAGCAATTATAAGTTAGTTACTGTTATGTATAGTCAAGCATAGACCACACTCTATTTGCAGACCTTCTGCACAGATATGGGAAATCTGCCCTACCATATATGGATCTCTTTCCTCCCTGTTAGCTGCGTGTTTCCATGGTTACACTCCTGATGTTGGACCATCATACAGAATTGGAAAGGCAGGAAGACTCAATTAAATCAAATCCATCTCAGGATAGCTGCCATACAACATGATGGTAATATTTCTTTGGAGATGAGCAGCAGTACAAAGTCCCACTACACCAAAAACATTCTGTGAGGTTCTGAATGACACATTTCCTTGTTGGCTGAAACCACTGCATCTGCAAATATGTCAAGTTTAGTCAAATTATAACCCAGTGACTCATCTGGGTTTATTTTGAGGTTGGCCTCCATGCAGTTTTGTAAGTGTTCCCCTCAGCCAGAGGATTGTAACACTTTCTTAACCTGCAGTGGAACATGTAATCCTGTGACCTCCCAAATCCAGCCTAAATCTTCTAAGTTCAGTTCTCGCGCCAAGACTGCTTTTTGGAAATACGTCAACTGTGAGGTGAATGTGCCAAACAGATGGAAACTTGACTGGTCATTTGTAGTTGTATTTATATGTAGTTAACAATTTGTAGGCAAATAACACGTTTTTGGGTATCAGAAGTGCTCTGGTTTCTGTTTGTAATCTAACTGTCCACCAGAGTTTCCACATGCTTTGTTTGCATGCAGGAATAGTCAGTGAGGAGAACAAAAGAGGCAGAACAAACAGGCTGTGATATTTCCGAACAGACATCTGCATGCAAATGATACAACAAATCCACAATTAAACCTTTAAACTCCATTTTTATTCTCGTTTCTCAAGCTGCTAGTCGGGCTGCAAACAATGGCAGCGCATGGAAAAAAGGAAGTCTCGGCCAGTAGTCGTTTATCGCTACTCGCTGGCTACACCACCAGAAAAGTTGTCCGTCGCACCCAGAGGCATATCGTCAGCAGGCGTTAGGCGACCGCTTTCGTGATTGCTGCGGTTGCACAAAAAGAGGCATAAATAATCATGTGTGGATCATTTATGTAAATCAGAATCAGAATCGGGGTTCTTTGCCAAGCGGGTTTACACATGCAAGGAATTTGATTTGGGGTTTTGGTGCAAAACAATTGTGAACGCCAATTTGTGTATTTGGTTGTCTAACTGCGCTCTTTCTGGGTTGTGATATTTATTTGGTTATTTGATGCAGATATGAAGCTTTGCATGCTTATGCTCTGTTTTCTATTGCTTATGTAATGGTTTTACGGGTTGCTGGCAGGGTTATGATTTGGGCTGGTTTTGAGCTGTAACTGGGCTGGAAACTGTCAATCAGATCTGGCAACACTGTTCATACGAAGCATCATGCTAAGTATCGTCCACAACGCTTGCTTCCATAATAATTTAATGACGCAACGGTTGGGTACACCTATATAACGTTGGTTCATCAGAATGATTGTTGAGTTGTATGCTTCCTCAGGATGATACCCAGATGTATACTGTCTTCTTTGGTCTAAACAAAGTGAAGGCTCTCTCTCTCACTCTCTCCGACTCTACCTACAGGCAACACGATGTTCCTTGACCCATTTCCCATGCGTACTCTCCCTCCCTCTCTCTCTTTGTGCACTGATACTGTAGCTGATTTACAACTATTGGAGCAGGGAGCATGTGCTGAGATCACTCCGGTTTACTGAAAGTTGATGAGGCACGGCGATAACCATGTGTCGATACACTGCGAGCCTCCATTGTTTAATATGTTTTGTTTGCTTCCCACAACTGCATCAATCTTCATGGAATGGGTTGATTGAAATCGCATCAAATCAGAAACAAAACATCATTGATTTCCTTTGTTGGGCTTAATTACTTTGCTACTCATTGGTATTCTAAACAGATCTTTGAAGACACACTCACACTGATGAGCTCACAGCTGTGCAAATATGGCTTTAACATCAGGATGGATTACTCTTTATTTTTCCTCCATTTAGCTTCATTTTCTTTTTGTTATTATAGTTGTAACGTCTTGATGTTATCAGATGGCTTTGCCATTATTACAAGTTGGTCATTTTTCATACAGAATCACTTTACACTCCACTATTAAGATTATTAACACGTAAAATATTATGTTTTATGACGCTCTGGGTACAACAGCAGAGCACCACTTTAATTATTAAAACCTCTCATAAATGTGAATGTCCTCTTACAGATCCTATATCTTTCCTCTCTGCCTCTCCAAGGTGGACGCCAGTAATGTTCTGAAGAAGAGGATGAACTCTGCCCCGCTGTTTGACCGCCCTGCAAAAACATTTCCCAACCCGCCCGTTAATGCCCAAGCCTTCCTGCAGCAGGGTTCAGCTGTACCGGCCAACAACGTCCTGACTGGCACCAGCATCATCGACAAATACTCCCGCATCCTCTTCCCACTTTCGTTTGGCGCCTTCAACCTGGTCTACTGGATCGTCTATCTCACCAAGGACACCATGGAGACGACCAGGTGAACAGACAGCATTATTGTTACGAATAAGTGCCTTCCCTCCAATTTTAATTTGTTCAACCTCCACCAGGCTACGTCCACACATATTCACAAATTAGATACTTGTGTATGTATAAAAGGTCATTTATAACAAACACAATCTCTCTTCCAACTGGTAAAATATGGCCGCTAGGTTAGTGGTCCAAGGTGTCAAAATATGGTGCGACAAAGACAAAGTTCAGTTAGACGTTTAGAATAAAGCTCAGCTTCCAGAGAGACTTTTAACATCGAGCTTGCTGACAAACACTTCACAACAGTCAGTAACATGTTGATATCTTTGTGGAATAGTGGCAGCTGGGCGCAGTACTAAGGACGTTTGCATGAAACAACCGTTTGGGATGTAATTAAAGGACCTTATATGATGTTACTAATGTACAAACTAATGTGCATAACGTAACTTATAAAGAAGTCAACTTCTTCATGAAGGTCAAAGTTGATAGATTTTGTCACACACAATGACTGTATATAATGATGGACGACGTGTCTCCATCTGCGCTCATTGTGCAAAACTGAAGCCAAAATACCCCCCGAGGTGGGCGCTGCCATCTTGCAATGGTGACGTCATTTGGAGCCAGAGACTGTGCAGTAGAGATCGGCAGGTGGAGCTGCCGTAGCCACTTCTGCTAACCAAAACACACAATAACTTGTGTTAACTGTTATGTGTGGGGAAAAAAAAGGCAAAGATCCCGCACGCTGGCGTTTTTAACACCAGAACAGCTTCTTGTGTTGGTCTGAAGTTAACATTCACAGATATGTAAACTTCAATGACTAGTGATTATTTTAGTCACGTTTCCTCTCGCCGTTCCTCCTCTACTCTGCTTATCCGGAACAGATCGGCTGCAGGAGCCGGATTTGTCAACAGAGCTGTCAATCATCCTTTTTACAGCATCAAATAACTAATTACAAATAAACTTGTCAGAAATGAACACTTGAATGTAACTCAGCATGATAAGAACTAACTATAATGACAGAAACCATGTTTGAGAGAAATTGATTTGGCGTTTTTTTTTATTTTATAGTTTCACTCCTGTCCCATCTGTTAACATGGAGGAGGCGGGCTTTATGACCTATACTGCAGCCAGTCAGTGCTCTTTTGCTATTTGCGCTCTTTAAGTGACTTTACTGTAAATTGAAACAATTAGCTAGAGGACTGTGTCCAGAAACTCAACAGGGACACCTATAGCATGATATTTTGAGGCATTGGACCACTGCCCAAGCTGCCATATTTGATTTAGGGAGTGAGAATGGGCTTTTCAAACACTTTATTCCTACAGGAAATATGAACAACTTTAAGACAGCCGAGTAGTTTAAAAATCCAACAGATGGGATGCTCCAGTGAGAAACTAAACAAGGCCAGACTCTTCTCTACTTTTAAAGTCCTTAATCTTGTGTACAAAGTGTTTTGCAACAGGGGTTTAAAAATTAATCAAAATTAGATTTTAATGGATTGCTTTGATGAAATAAGTCAAAGTTTCCAAAATCTGTTCAAAGTTTTCTTTGCCAGCGAACAAAGTTGGTGCTCGTGTTGACGAGCTGCCTGGGATCATCAGAGCCGATGGAGCTGGCCGTTTGTTTCTTAGTGTTTAGTACAATTAAATATTTATGGAGGCATATTAATGGGTATTCCATTGATATATATATTTTAGATTTCACATTAAGTCTAGAATGCATGTGTACATTATGCAAAGTAGTATAATGTAACATGGAATCATCAAAATTAAAGCCATAATTTACACTACAACACATGGTTCAGTGTAGAGCTGCCCTGATAAGGTAGCTGTAACATACATCTCACAGGTTGTATGGCTAAGATGTACTTTGTTTTCCTTTGATGTGTACAGGCGTGTGTGTGAGTGCAGGATGGATTGTAGCATGAGGATGTACAGCATGTATCTGTCTCCATTATACGTTTATTTCTCTTTTTTTATATGTGTGTGTGCCAGCCTGAGAGCCAATGTATTATTCAACAGCCACACAAAGCTCTTACAGCTCTAATTATTTACCATATGGCTTTTCTAAATGCATCAGCATGGTCGAAAGAGCGGTCACAGGCTTCATGCAGTCGTCGAATTATAATTGCAATGCAAGACCACCAGGCAAACGCTGGCAGGCTCTCTATTTGTCACTCAATGTTTTGCAACGGGTCCAGCACGACTCTGCCAACAGGCTGAAGTCCTAATAGCCTGTAGGTGTTTGTTTTTTCCATACACAGTGAACTGTAGCTTCAATGATGGCACGAAATGCACAATTAGTTCGAGCGTGTATCTGAGCAGCATTAACAAATATGTTTTTGTCTTTCAGGGGCGTTTTATTAGACATAGATAAATATAGAGCTGTGCTGGCTGTACACAGTCACAGCAGTGCTTTAAGGCACTGGCAATACCAGGCGGCCCCTCAAACATGTCATAAAAAAATACTGTAAGAAATGTATAAAATCCTAACATCCTTAAGAATTCAAATGTTCAAGTGGTTTTAAACATGTAAATGTAAAGAACAAAAAAGTATAAATAACTTCAAAGTAGTGATGGGCGAGTCATGACTCAATCGTACGAAAGGATCGACTCGTTTTACTGACTCGGGAGTCACGAGTCCTCATCCCCACTCACCCCTCCTACCCGCTACTAGCCACTGCAAACCGCAAATTTGAGGCGAGACCACCTTTGCCATTTGTTTAAACTCAGTACTCACTCCCAGAGTCCGGCACCCGGAGCTCGCTACCTGCCCTGAGCTGCAGGTCTGACTCGAGTTACACGAATCACTCACTGAATCACTTACTCAGTACCTGTCTCCCAAACAAAAAGCACTCTTTCCGCACACAATCATGGGAAAACGAGCGTCACAAACTCTGCGAAATGACTCGTTTTACGATCAGAAATAGATCAAATAGGTCCAAAAACAATCAGAAGGTCTAGAAGAGCTGCACAATTTAGTTTAATCTCCCATAATGTTATCGAGTGCTTAACTGGAGGTTAGCCCGATCGGGCGACGGGAGTCTCTAGTGCGCTATGGACGCTTGGACCGGTGGGGGATTCAAGCTCTGGGTAACTGACTCGAGTGACTCGAAAACCCGACTCTCTTTAGTGAGTCACTCATACAAACTTGAGTTAGTAAAAAGAGTCGAACCTCCCATCTCTACTTCAGAGTCACTTGGTAAATAGCATGTAATATACACTCACACACATAACACTTTTAATTTAAAAATGCTCCTACTATGCTCTCACATTAACGGCCATGGCTATCGTATCGTACAAATGCTGCATTAGATCATCCAGATCCTTTCCAAAATCTTTGCATAACGTGATCTTTTAAAATAAAAACCATCCCAGAAAGTCTGCACTGAGAAATGACCTGAGATTGGTCTTGATTAGATTCAAAGCTCTCCTCAAAGGCAACACTGACTAGAAGAGTAAATAGCAGTGTAAGAGCAATGCTGAGGTTTCCATAGAGATCTAGATGCTGTTCTTTGTTTGTATGATCACGAGAAGGCATGAACAGCAGCCCTGCACTCCACAAGAAAATGCTCATGTGAGTCACGCAGGGATTTCTTCTGTCTATCTTTAAATTTGCACCTCTGAAAAGACAAATTTTCCTTTGAGAACAGAAAAACCATTAAGGTCAAAAACGGCTTTCAGTTATTTTTTTGAAAATCTGTCGTTCAAGCTGTTGAGTTGAAGAAGAAGCTGGCAGGAGAAAGCTCTCTGTTAAAGTGCTTATCTTGTCAGCTTGGCTGTCAGCTGTCAATTTGAGGGAAATGTCCTGTCATCTCTAAAATCTGCAGGTTTGCTGCTATCTCTCAAGCATCAGTTTGAGAGGCGGCGAGTCCTCCTTCCCTGGAATTGTCCAGGTACGCTCGCACTGCGCTTGCTTCTCTTTCAAGTGCCTCGAGAGAAACACTGGGGCTTCTGCAGACATTTGCTGACGTGGTTGATCTGACACAATGTGTACCAGATTACACAGCACAGTGTGAAACTCCATGTCATTACCTCACCCTCAGTGCTGGCTTTTGCTGAGGACATTGTCTCCGAGCCATCTACGACACTGATGGGGTTTGGAGAGCGGACAATAAGTGTATGCTCTCTGGCAAACGGTACTTAAAGAAGTTTCACAACTTTTTGTTTGGATGTCTATTCAGTGGTGATGATGAATGTGGTCAATTGAAGCAATGTATTCACCTGCTGAGAAACTGAAATTGCATGCTCGTCAAGCCATTTCAGAAGAGTCTAAATGTACCAGGATGCATTGCAGTGAGCAGTCGCAGCCTTGGCCTTGTTCTGCCGCGTACTCAAAGTTGACCTAAACACTACAAAATCATCCACATTGAACACATGTCTGAAACAGAGACTAGAAAGCCAAGCCTGAAATAGCCTATAGGACTTCTATGTCAAATGAGCGCACTGGAGCTGCAAGGACAACAGATTTTGCGGCTTGTTCCATCTTGGTGCTCCCATTATCGTAGGACTGTCCTTGGCAGTCTAAAATCTTTAAATGTAGCAAGTTGAATGTGGTTGCAGCATTGCTGTGAAGTAGTTTGTCAGCTCTTTGGGGGCACACTCTTGCCCTGGGTTGCCAAGCCGTTGCTTGCTTTGCCTGCACGACAAAATTCTTAAAGAAGAAACACCTGTGCAGAAAGGTCAACATGTCTGTGTCCGACACTAAACTATATTGTTGCTGCATTCTCTGTTTTTTAATGGCACTACATGTTTTGTTGGTGGATTTAGAACCATTTTTGTGCACAATATCTGTGATCTGGTGTACGGTATTAATCAAGACACAATGCAACACAAAGGATGACAGTGGAAACTTCAAACACGACAGCTTCTGTTCTCGTCATGATGCATTGTGAAGTCTTAGAGGCACATTATTGTCACTTTTACAAGTGGTATCTTTCAAATGCATGATTAACTTAGACATATATACGACTCACAGTTGTTATTGATAGTCGATTTGCATAGCAGTCATGTCATTGTTATTGCCAAAGCAGTGTTTCAGTGACATCAGTAGCTGTATGATGCTCTCATACATCACCTGTACAGATCTTGCAGGGTTTGACACTTTGACAGAATGCCGAGGCTTATTCCGGTTGAAGGAGAACTCCCTGCTTATGATGCGTGTCTGCATGCAATTTCCTTTGTTTGATTTGTCGCAAGCATATGCTAGACACAGATGCAATAGCGTGGTTATGCATTTGCAAGCACACTATCGATGCACTTCATGACTACGGGGCTTTTCAACTGTGTGGGTTGAGGTCCTTCATTCTCTAGATTTCTCTCTCTGTAAAAAGGAAGAAGCCCCGAGGCCTGAGCTGAGACAGCTGGGAGTTGGGAGGCATAGGGATAGGTTTGTGTGACTGACCCTCTTAGTGATGCTCTCTTATATCTATTAACTGATAGAGATTGTAAGCAAGAAAGGACATCAGGCTGACAAACTTGATGCAGAAGGGTAGGGGTGATCGTTGCTTGTGTTGTATAAACTCTCAGGTGTACGTCGCTTTGGACAAAAGCGTCTGCTAAATGAAATTGGAACACTGTAAGGAGTCTGCTGACCTGCAGACCCTTTAAATGTATAGGAAATAAAGAAAATAAGTGTTTCAGTAAACGTGTGTGTGTGTGTGTATATATGCAACACACATAATGTTTCTGCATACATTCAAGAGTACGACAGAGCAAGTGCATGAAGTGTGGGCAGTGATGAAAGCAAAGAGGAGGTGATACATCACACAGTGCCATAGGCCTTGTAACTGAAAGTCCCAGTGGTGTTAGAACCTAAGTTGACCAGATAGTGAAAAGAGCAAGTACAACCACAGGTTGTCACTGTGATTGATTGTGGTTACATCCTTCTCCCTGTAAAAGGCAGGGTGTCTGACAGTGACAGAAAACTGTCACCAAACACTTTAACCTGCATGTGTTGTTGTTGTTGGAGAATTTTTAGTTGCATTCAACTGAACCTACAAATAGTTTTATTGATCAGACAGAAAAAGTGGATGTAGCCAATGTGATGTCAGCCATTGGTTTCCTGACAGCATGACTGAAGCCCTGATTTTGGGATTTGGCTGCCGCCATGTTAGTTTTTTTGGAGCCAGAAGTGACCATGTTTGGAGCTCAGACTTCTTGCACAGCCAGATAGTTCCATCAATCACACAACAAGCCAGATTATTTGTCCAGTTTTGGCATGAAAAAATCCCCAAAAGGAAACAGCAACACAAACACGGCGAAGTAAAGTTCAGCGACTGTGTTGACGTCTAGCAGACAGCGAGCAGTGTCCACCTGTCAGTCAAGTGACCCCTTCCCCCTATAATTTAAGGCTCATTAGAATTAAAATGGGTGAGTTATATAAAGATGTTCTAACAGGCTGTAAACATGTTTATTTCTGCTGTAAATGGGCATTTTCCCGTCTGCCATAATGTTATTTGCTTCTAGCCACTTGAGGAACTGCATATTTTTTTACTTCCGCATTGGCTTTATTTTTCAACCTCAGAGGTTTCCGCTTGGTGAACCCCCCTTTTGAGGTCTGCAGAATTTTCTCTGTCGCCATCTTGGCATTTTGAAGCCAGAAGTGACCATATTTGGACAACAGACTGGTAGCCACACCCTACAACATATACTGCTTGAAATGGACCTTCATTTTAAAAATGAGCATCATGATCATCATCATCAGACTTCAAGCTTGCAATTTATTTTGCCAAATGAATACAAGCACTTGGTCTCTATGGATAAGAGAGCAGTGATATTTGTGCATGAGGGTGCCGCGTGAGCATGTGATGAAGAGCAAAAACAAGCTGTGGTTGCGTTACCAAAGCCCGCTGCACCCGGGTATGACTTTCCCCGATTTGCACTGAGCCTGGTAAAGCCGAGATGTACTGCAATTCGATTTTACATCTGGCTAATGGAGATGCATATGAGTAACTGGGTGTAAATGATTGTTAAAATTACAGTTACGCACACGTGATGGAGCTGAACTGTGAGTCTGTGCAGAGTAGACACCAGCTGTTGTGCAAAAAGAAAGCAGATTCACACTCCATGGTACAATGCTTCACACTTCCACAATTAACACTTTACATTTCATTACTATTTTTATGCAGTACCACCCACACAGGTGACCTCTAATTCTGAGTTAGTTCCATCTAAATCCAAGTATTACATCTATTAGATAAAAGCAGACACTCCTTTTCACTCAGGAGAAATAAATATCCAGCTCTAGTGGCCCTAAGTGAAAGCAGATCACACTGCATGCAGCAGCTCTCTTTCATTCTCTGTAGCTTTTATTACACAAGGTTCTCCTGCGAGGATGAGCTGGACCAGAAGAAAACTCTGTTTGTGCGAGCGTGTGTGCAGGTGGATTCGTGTGCATGTCTACTTCTGCGAGTATACAGGCATACAAGTGTATAAATGTGCCATGGCAGCAGTGACTAGCGACTGGAGGCTATTTTAATGAATAGCACCATTCAGGGTGCGACATGAAGGAAACAAATTTGCTGAAAACACTTCCGTCTTTCAAGGGCCCCAGCTGGTTGCTGACTGGTTGCTGGCTGGCTGGCAGCCTGACTGGTGTATGTGTGTCACAGTGGGTACAGCAGGTGATAAGCCCTGCTCCTCTTTATTGCCCATCAGAGTGCCAGGCTTGAAAAACAACTTCCCCATTGTTGCTCATAAATCAAAACCGCTAAATGCTGTTTCCAACTCAATTCCTATTTTCGACTGCAGGGCCGTAGCCATAACTTTGGTGTAATGATCATTCAATTACAGGCCACTCAGACAGGGAGCGAAGAAGACCGATATAAACAGAGACCCCCCCATCTATCATATTTCTGTCGGCGGCCTCGTGGGAATTGCTACATCTGCCTTTGTCACCTAGTTTGTGTGTGCTTGCATGAATGCATTTCTCACACATCTACCTGTGTTTACATGGACGCCTGTGTGCACACTGAGGCGGAGAACATTTACAAATCCTTCTCGAGAGATAAATTGTTATCACACGAGAAAACTGCTCTTTGTCCCTGACTTTCACTTCGTTCATTCCCTCTCTCCTACTATCCCTCACACTCAATTGCTCTCTCTATTCCCCACTTTATCTCAGTGTCACTCTCTCAGACACTCTCTCTATTTCACCCTCCCCCCCCATCTCTCCTGCCTGTACTCTGCTTCCCCCTTTATAAGACAGGACAGCCCAACCAGCTAAGCAGAGCGGTCTCTCACTACCTCATCTATTCAGCCTTATCATCCAGTCATTTCAGAGCAATGAGGAACCTCCTCTGTACTGACTGCACAGATGTACATTGGCCATCTGTTTTCTTGTACAAATACAGTTAATGTAGCAGGACAGGCCTGTCTTAAGAGAAATGGTCCAATCACAGAAAGGTCACAAGTTCATTCCCTGCAAGAGCCGATATGAGCCTGTCAGCAGCTGTGTGACCTGTCAGTGAGCCCGGGAGCAAGACACTCAACAGTCCTCAGTCATTTATGTTGCAATGGACACCATTAATAGCCACCAAAGGGCTTTTCCTTGATAAAATAAAAATATATTTTAAACTGTCAACAGTAAAGATTGGAAACAGCATACAGAATATAGCAGTACAGAAACAGTATGGCAACGATGCACAATGTGTGTCATTTTTATACACGTCAGACCTAACATAGCTGCATCAAACTGAGAAATAAATATATTTAGACCCTATACTTTAACAGTCAGCTCCATTGATTTTGCATGAGCTGTTACTTTCTGCAATAATAGGAATTAAAGGTTGAAGGTGTAAAATTTTTATAGCCGATGGAAATATGGCTTGAAATAGAGTCTCATAAAGCATCCACAGAAATTGCAATCGCTGGGTGTTATGAGGGGACGGACCAGACTAAGAGTGGTTCAAAAACCCCGTTTAAAAGGCAGAAACGTGGAACAGCTACCTCGACCGGATCAGGGAGACCGGGGCTACACCCTGGAGCCAGACCTTGGGGAGGGGGGGATGCGTGACGGCGAGCGTCTGGTGGCTTGTTTCACATCCATCAGCCCATAGAAATAACATGGAGCCGGGCCGTGTGGGCCCACCCCCCGAAGGGATAGGCATAGAAGTCGGGTGCGTTGCAAGCTGTGCGGCAGGCAAGGGCAGGCTGGCCTTGGTGGGCTGATGCCTGGAGGCGTAGACTGGTTCTTCACCGTGACCCGGCCCAGGATAAGCAGAAGATAATGGATGGATGGGTGTTATGGCTGTAATAGCTGCCTTTTGACTTTTTGTATAATTGGAAAATCATGGATTTAAGCTCCGGTCATGTTTTAAGACGTGTAAAATGCTCTGCTTGAAATAATGAATTGTGTCTGATGTGTTTTTTCTGCAAAATACGTTGTAACCTTTTACCTTGTAAAAATCCTCCCAAGGCATCTCGTCCTTCTCCCTCATTAAACATTCCTGAATCTGCATAGTCCCCGCCCACTATGCAAATATCCAACCGCCCCCTCTGTCGCGAAAACAGAACACGTCTCTGCCATCGTTTAGTGGCAACTTGTTGAAACTTAGCTAGCTTGAAACAAGTAACGTTAGCGTGAGTAGTCGAAGTGAGTTTGCAAAAATTAGTTACAGCTGGCTCGTGCATCCCCTAAGTGGTTGCCATAGGTTTCACATAATGATCTGCATAGCGTCACTTCGTCCATTAACGGGATTAGCTCCTTAGGTTTGTGACGTCTCAAACCTGCCAATCTGAAAACGTGTTGTTCAGCCTGTCCTTGGTACACTGCAGTTTAAAAGCAGACAGGCCCAGCCATGGAGATGACTGCTTATGTTGTCCCTGATATGTCTTGTAGCACATGAACAACACCACATGGAGATATTTACAAGGTTAAGCACTGGATTTTCACTGGAGGGGGGCTTTAAGTAATACATATGTAAGCATTACCGAGCCCAATTAAAACCTAAAAGCAAGAATGTCAACAGTAACTATAATTACAATATTGTTTTAATTTTGATACGTACTCTTATGTACATGAGGCCCTATATTACATAGTTAGAAGGCTATTGTAGATTTGGGTATGTAGTGACTTGGCCAACCTTTTCCCTGCCTTATTGAGTTTGTTTGCACTGAGTGCTCAGTTTCCACCTTGTGTAAAATACACAAGAACCAAACGCAGGGATACACATTTGTATTACAGCTGTTTAGATGGTTTATGTAAATCCAGTAATGGAATTTTTTATCAATAGGTTTCCAAACAGATATAGCTGCATAAATCAATATGCAATACTCAGGATATGGCAAAACTACCTATTACACTGCTGAAAAATCACATCATCCCACAGTCTAACACTTATTTACAAGTTTCAATTCCACATGTGAATCTAAAAGTTAGTGAATTTAGAGTACAAACTATTGGATTGGAACAATAAGTTAAACTGAATGAAATGGCAGAGCATCCACATGCAAATACAGTGCATTTGCATACAAGGTGCATTTTGGAAAGTGTTTTAATTTGAAGAGCAAATTTTTCCTCCACTTTAAAGCACATGGACACATAACCTGATCGAGCCTCCTCGTCCACCTACCAGCCAAAAAACAAAAGAAAGTTTGGCCTTCTCTCCGCCAGCAGCCTTGAAAGTTCACCGGCTGAAAATGGCTCTCAGTGCTGTCAAAAGTGTCTCCTACTTTAACACATCAGGCGGAGGAGGTGGAGGTGTGAACTACCTGGCAGAGGTTCCCAGACGAGCTTCACAGGGTCTCTGTGAATAACATTGCCAGCAAGGGGCTGAATAATTCCAAAATTTTGAATTCAGCCTGGAATGAATGCCAGCCTCCACAGCGAGCCTGAACCAGAGCATGCTGTTACATCATGCCGCTGTGCGTTTGTGCTTGTGTTTGTGCAGGCAGATGTGAAATGGAGTAGGTGTGTGTGTGTAGGTGTCTGTATGCATAAATCTGTATGTTTGAATATGTTTTAAAAAAATCCATAATTTGGAAAAAAAAAGAAACCTTTATTTCCTCTGTGCAGCTTGCCACTGTGCTCCCTCTTTCTCTCCCTGTCTCTCTTTAACACATGCACAGTGTGCAGAGCCGCCATCTTTTCACTCACTTTGCCTTTATTTCTCTTCTTTTTGTCTTACAGGGACACGGTCTAAGCCAAGAGTTCGTCTTCCTGGAAATCACACACACTTTCATACACCTGCACAGACACACACACACACACATATATATATATATATTCACAATAAATAGATGACAAACGTTTGCCAAGCACTCTTTTATGCCGCCTCAGTGCATTGTATTTCTTTTTAAGCACTCCCTTGGAAAGTAAGTGTGTTGAGAGCCGATGAACCAGCTCCTATTGCCAACTTGACCCGGGAGCTCACAGCCTGTGGGCCCCAGGCTCTGGAACCATTTCAAACAGGTATTTTGTTTCTCTCCATCTCCCTCATTTCTTTATTTCTCCTCCCCGATGTTTAAAAAAGTCATATCGGAGGACCCTTTTGCAATGTTTGTCCCGATTCCCTTCCCGTGTGGATTGGGAGAGATGTAACAGCTAAGCTAAGCTAGCTAGGCTGCAGAGCCAGGAGCTGAGCCTGTACTTTGTTCTGTGTTTTTATTTCTGTATCTGTGCAACATGTATGCAGTTCCACACATGAGAGGGATTTTGCATGTATGTTAGAAAAAGCACATCCCCTATTATATTTAGAAAACACTTGAGGGAATGAGTTTGCTCGTTTCCTAGCTGGATCGAGTGTGACTGTCTGCTCTCTCACTACCAGCTCTTCTGCTTCTTTCCGCTCTTCATTTTTTACCCACAAGACCCATTTGCAACAGCATTTTTTGGTTCATTGGCTTAATTTCCCTCTGCTGATGGAGTACAGAGGATGTGAAGTACAATCTTCAAAGAGTTTTTTTTGATGGTGTGTTCCACAGATACATTGGCGTGGTTGAATCTTCACTGTCACATCCACATATGGACGGAGAATCTTCCACATTTCATATCAGTATCAAATACTGCAAAAACACAAACACTAAAAGATGCATACGTTCCACTCACTTACAGTTTATGATCTTCACAGTGACAGCATTGGCCTAGTTTTCATTTAGACATCAGTGCATGTTTTAATGATTATTGTAACATAACTTGTCAGATCCCAAAGCTGTGATCTATTTTGTAACATGTTTTGGGGGCGAGGAAAAACCCTGAAACACACACACAACCTGCCTCCAGAAATAGAATGTGCAAGTTTTACTGGATTTTTGATGCAAGCTGGAGGAGTTAGTTTGTGCTGAAAAATGCATGACACAAAAAAACTTCATTGCAACAATGGATGTAAACACAACAGATGCCAGAGTGGCATATATTCATTTAAAAAAATAAGAAGACAAAGTTAACCCTCTGCAGCAAACTCGTTAGCATCTCATACAGTGAGGTCTTCATGTATCCTGGCAACAAACCATCTTTCCCCGGAGAAGATTTAAGCCTTTATGTGCAAACGCTGTTATCATTGTCTTGTTTATTGTTGCTATTTATTGTAGTCATTTAATTGAAGTTAAAGGATTCTTACCCTAGTTGCCAATTAATTCTCGAGTTGACAGCTCTGGCGTCTGGTTTCCATTATGAAAGCAGCGAAAAATAGCAACGTAAAGCTATCATCATCAATTATACGAAATGCCAAAACATGTTCATTAATAATCCACTTGTGTGGATTTGCATACGATTACACACCATTTCCAATTAAGTAGAGGGGGTAACATGTTAAATCCATGTGGTTTCTATATATAAGCTGGTGCGTGTTTGCTTCCTCATGACATCAATCATCCAGGAGGATGTTCTCATTAAAGGCGTCTCTTATTAACACAGGCACCTTTTTGAAATGAGAAGCTGCACAGTGCGGCGGAAGATTCTACTAGTCTTGAGGACTGTACGCGTTCTCTTGTTGTTTGTTTTTGATGATAATTCAAGAGTTCTGTTAAGCGAGATGATTTCCTTGTTCTGAAATCGTGTGTTCTGTTCTTTTGTCTTCTTTTTTTAATCCTGGTTTGTAAGGAAGCTCTTTTATGTGTTGTACATATGAGCACTTTTCTTTTGACTACCGTAGAAGAGCTCAGTTCGACATGACTGAAATAAAGAGTAAATAATGCATGATTAGAACATTGCATCACGAACATTTTCCAGAATCAAAATATGCAATGCAATAAAAAATGCAATATAGCCTCTGGTTGGACTGCTCAAACCCATTTTCTGAAGATGCAAATCTGTCAAGCAATTGCAAACAAACAACTCTATCGCCAAACAAGAACATCAGTATTGGACTATTGCGCGAAACCTCGGATGACATCCAGTGCCAAGGATTTTTAAATTGTTTTATACAATAACTGTGCATGGCAACTATGGTTTGAGTATTGTATGATTAGGGATAGGATATTAAAACATAAGGATAGTTAATTTCAGGTCAATCCAATGTGCGAGGTTTGAACTTTTGGTAATTTGAAATTGAAATAATTTGGAGCTACGGCCG
This sequence comes from Semicossyphus pulcher, assembly GCF_022749685.1. Lineage (NCBI taxonomy): Eukaryota > Metazoa > Chordata > Actinopteri > Labriformes > Labridae > Semicossyphus > Semicossyphus pulcher. The sequence continues at coordinate 18,851,198 of NW_027211604.1, read as the reverse complement.
AGTGCAAGGGATCATTTTAAGGCCTGTCGTTGCATGTTTTCTTCCACGTGTACACCACAGGACTACAAGAACAGCGGTGTCCGACTGTATGAACTGTCTTTGTATACTCCCACTTCCTCTTCTTTGTCACCATCCTCCTCCGCCCCTCTGTCTTTGAGCCAGAGGGCTGACGAGACAGGCCATTTCAGCCCCTATTGCCCTGTGTGTCAGGCTCCATTGTGGGGGGGGGGGGGTGGGGGGGGAACCTGACTGCCAGTGAACTCGGACTGCTACAGAACTGCTGGCTCAACCCCCGACGGAGCACGAGAACAACGACGACCTCCCACCTCCAGCGGTGACTGAGTGTGTTAAAAAAGTCCATTCAAACAGATCTATGTGTCTGAATGTGCGTGTGCGTCTTTTTATAAGACTTAGCGCGTTTGCTTTTATCAATGACCCAATTGATCTGCCCTCCGACCCCAGCCTAGCTGCTCAGCTCCATCGCTCCACCATGAGAACCGCACTTGCATGACCTCAGACCATTTATGTGCTTGTTAGGGTTGTTGAATGTAAAAGGTTGTGAACTCCGTAGAATATAGAATTCTATCTCTATGGATGACTGCGGCCATGAACGGCCCTTTTGTCGCTCTGTTTCATTCCACAGGCATGGGCTGTATCGATGTTCCATTTAGCCGGTGTTAATGCTTTTTTTTTTTTTTTTCTCAGTTGCAATGTCATTCGCCTAGAAATTGTGACACAATTTAGAAGACAATGAATGCTACACATTGTTATTTTATGTGTATATTTTGTTAATATGATTAAGTATTTCTGTAGGTTGCTATTTGTATTCCAACTGTACGACCCTGCTTGATGATCAGCTGCACTGCATCCACCGTTTGTACTGATTTGAATGACCTCAACTTTTGTATTTAAGCAGTTTAGTTGCTCCATATTTGCCCCTTTATGAGTTTCTATTGTCATGAGGATGGCCGTTTTATTGCAAAACAAGAGAATATTTGCATATTCAGGTATTTTGTCCCCTGTTAATAAATGAGTCCCTACTCACTTTTCCCAACAGGATTGTAAGATACTATGTTCAATAAAAACAGAGTATGTATATATATATAAACAGAATATATCCCTCTCTCCTCTTTGTATGAAACTACCGCCGCACATCGAGAGATACTGTCTTTTGAAGAGGCCTTTGAGGCTCTGCTCATTGTGGGATTTTCAAAATACAATCTTTGTTGTACGACTGAAGATGCAATCTCTGTCGCCCTCCCTCGCAGAGCGCTATTCTTTTTATTATTGCCATAATTATAATTATATGCCACATATGAGGAACTTATTTCATCCTTACAGATGCCTCAAATTCAATTTCGGGGTAATTATTACTGTCTGTGCTCATGCAGAAGATCACAATTGTTAAATCTAACCAGTTTAATTTATGACATTTAACCACATGAAGACAATGACTCTCATTACACACATGAATGCTACTATGTGAGACTCTTTACTGCTCCCTGTAATAACAGTCCTGATGAGATGTCATGAGAGAAGAGTGGCAATGTGGTTTAGTCAGTGACTCATACATTTATATAATTCTGGCTCAACATGTTCTAGACTGTGAATGGGTCACATGACAGCTAACTACAGTTTATCACACTGAGTGTGACATTTTGCACTGCAAACACACACACACTGTTTAAGCAGCTATATATAAACATGTACAGTGCATCCCGGTGCATGAATCTATTTGAAAGAAACTGAGCCTTTAACACCAGAAGTGTTAACTCTCCATTCATCCACCCAGAGTGTTGTAACCTCCACCCCCACCCTCAATCTCTCTCTCCTCTCACTTCACTTCCATTCCTCCACACTAAGAGCAGCCTGCAGGCAGGAATAACCACAGGATGGAACAAAAAAAGGAAGTTTTATGACCCAACTTCCTGTTCCCTTTCGGATGCAAACGCATGTGCTTCCAGACCCGTCTCAGTCTGGGTCACCGTAGCCAATCACAAAAGGGTAGAGTGCCACCTATTGGCGCACAACCTGAATCCTCTCTCCTCTCCATCACCACCTCTCCACTCTCCCTCCTCCCACAGACACGCTGGCGCTCGACTCCTACACACTGACTCACCATATGTTTTTTACACACGCACAGAGAAAATCACAGTTTGAGTGCACACAGTAATGGCACGCACACAAAGACTGACACGGAGCAATGTCTCGGTGTGTGTGTGTGCGCATGTGTGAGGATGCACACAGATGCTCAGGCATGCATGCAAATATATGCAGGATCACAGCACATTGAGTCATAACAATGCAAAAACTGACATCCACATATCAACAACAATACCTACATGCATCACAAACACAGTGAATTTTAGTTTGTTAATCTGTATTATTAAGATTATTTTTTGTATTACTGTCTTTCAGGGTCTGGGGACCTGAATTGCATGTCACTCCCCAGCGCCCTGCCTCCCTTATTTCCTGTCATTTCTCTTCTGTCAAATCTTTAATAAAAGCTTTAAAATGAAGTAAAAATATTAAAAAATAAAGATTGTCTCAATTATGTTGCGTGACTTTTGGCCAAATGGTTCATTAATCATGAAAGAATATAGCTATTCATTATGCGGGGGCCTCTGCTTATGCTCTCTTTTGATTAATATCCTCAATGTTATGGGAAAATGAGACGTTTGAAAGGGTGTAAGTAATTTTTCAGAGTACAAGAAACGTTTATTTATTATGTGATGACAGTATAAAAGACAAATTGTAGTAGTTTTGAAGGAAGACATGTAAAAAGGTGTCAATGTTATGCCTTATTTAAAGGGGCCATATTTTTTCAATGGATATTCTCATATTTTGCATGGGTTTATTGTTCACAGTGAAAAAGTGAAAACTGCATTATTCCGTGTTTTTCCAGAATCACATGTTTAAACAGGTCGCTTCTGAAATGGGCCGTTCAGAACAGCTGCAGGTTTCTACGTAGAGTCTTGCTTTCGCTGAAATTGACCAATCGTCATTCACCGTCATTCACCTCAGGCTGCCTTCTTGCACTAGCTCAGTGGTTCTCAACCGGTGGGTCGGGACCCGAAAGTGGGTGGCGGATGTGTGTATGCAGTAGTAGTGTAGTTTATTCACACTCCATGTATCCACTGATTGGGTAATCCTAGCTACATTTACATTATTGAAACTTGATGAGCCCTACAGTAGTTGTATGTGTATTAGTTGTAGTATTTACGTTGCTGTTTTTAGCAAATTTCTGTAGAGGTAATATCTCTTATGCACTGCACCATTTTGCTTGACTATTACATTGTTGGGTTTTCGTGAAGTTGACATACTGTCATGATACGTTCAGTTTCAGGTCCAAACTGCACCATTTTTCTTTAAATACATTTAAGTGGTTGAAAAAAATCAGACGTTTGGGTCGTGGTTTGTCACTAGGAAGGGGGTGGTGGGTCCTGAGGCGAGCCCAGTAGAGAACCACTGCACTAGCTTGTAGTCAAGTCGTTTTCAAAATTTCAACCTACCATTCTGATACCTCCTGTCAATTCTGGCTCGCACATATAAGGCTGTATAACCGATCCTAGAGCAGCCATGTTTTCATCAACTTTTGAGTGACAGTGCAGTGTGGCCACTACGCGCCACTCCAAATACTGTCAGCCAATCGTGGCTAAGGTCTGACCTTTGAATGTCAAAACGGCTTGTTCGTTTCAGGAGGAAGGAGAGACTCCGAAAAATAATTGAATTAAATATGTGTACAATTTTTAAAACAAAACAAACTTTACCAACGTGATTTGAATAGAAAATCGATTGCAAAGCTAAAATATGTGCCCTTTAAGGTAACATCGTGTCATTCTAAATCAGAGACCATTTTAAGTGCGGAATGGAAGAAAAGGAGCAGGGTAAGTGTTCTTAGCCAGCAAAAGTTCTGCACATTTTTCACAATGTTAAATAAAGTTTAGAGTGAGAGACACCCCAAAATACCCCCCTCTTTGGAAATGATCATATCTACAGAACGGCAGTATAAAAATGAGTTTTGTCAGCACCTACCTGTTTCCTGTTCGCCCAACATCATGACCAGAGGTGGATGTTCTTATCACTTTATTTCATCCAGTGAAGCTCCTCAGTTATCACAGTCATGGTGATGGGAATTTTGAAGAAACAGCACGGTGATACCTGCGGGCAGAGAAATAGGAAGGCTGCTTATTCTGCTGACCTTTGACCTGCAGGGAAAAAAATGTTTATACACATACACGCACAGGTAAGCAAAGGGTTTCCCCTACGTGATGGAGGGTTAGCCGGGCCAAAGAGTAGCTGTGTCTCAGTGCTCCTCGGCTGTGAACAGTTTCCACAGCGCTGTCAGCAGGAACCATATTAACCACATCAGATTCACTCAAATGCCTGACTGTCACATGCAGTCTGATTCATCAACTTTCCACACTGTCAACCAGGGAGAGAAGAAGATAGAGAGACAGACGGAGGGGGTTAGAGAGGAAACAGAGAGAGGGAGGGGAGAGGTAAGTTGCAAAGATAGAGAGGTGAGAGGGAATAAACTGAGAAGTGGATAGGGGAGAGAATCAGGAGTGAGATTATAAGCAGAAAGAGAGAGGGGGATTTGGGGATTCAGATAAAAGATGTATGAATAAAAGGGGCACACATGCAGCTCTCTCGTGCCTGACAAGCCAAGCTGCTGCTCGAGGAAGAAACACAACGGCGCAAACCAGCCAATAACCCGGAACGCCGAGTGTCACACAGATGGGAAACACACTCCGACTCTCTCTTTCTTTCTCTCCCTGTGTGTGACGGAGCCACAGAAGCGCTAGCAGCTGTAGTGGCGTTTTGTGCGGAGGTGCAGGCCGGCTGACTCTCAATTCATTTTGTTCCATCTCCTTTCTTTCTGAAGGATGTAATGTGGCGTCACGCACACAGATCTTCAATTCCATTTGCTGCCTAGTGGCAGTACAGTACATGAAACAATGCTTGGGAGGCTTTGCTTGATGTGAAGTATCTTGAATGGAACCATCGGCAGGCATATCACATTTCAGCTGTTGAATATATGGAAAAATACAGGACTGGAGTGTTTTGGAGAGCTGGCGAGGCTTTCAGGGTCCCTGTTCGCTTTATCTTTTATTGACTCAAGAAGAAAATCCCTCGTGGTTAGGGATATTATGCAACGTGTCACAGTTTGAAATGTAAATGAGGTCTGAAGGAGCAGCTGGAGTGACTTTCTGTCACTTGTTGCTAAATTATTTTGAACAAGGAGAGATTGCTCTTAAGGCTGATGAAAACATAAATCATCATGAAACATCTTACCTGTTTATCTCAAGAGCAGAAGGGTTTTTTTTTTTTACAGATCTAAGTGTACTGTAAGAGGAAAACACTGCTCACACATGAGCAGGAGGGATGTCTGGCAGAACATTACAAGCCTGTGACAGAAATATGTTAGATTTCATGACTTTCCCAGTACGATGCAACCAACACGTCTCCATCTGCTCTCATTGTACGAAATTGAAGCAAAAATAGCCCCTGTGACGGGTGCTGCCATCTTGCGATGGTGACGTCATTTGGAGCCAGAGCTGCGCAGTAGAGATCAGCTGGTGGAGCAGCAGTAGCCACTTCCGCTAACCAAAACACACACACACTAAAATGACCAAGGTGATATCCATCCATCCATCCATCCATTTCCCTCCGCTTATCCGCGACCAGACCTCCCTCTCCCTAGTAACATTTCCCAGCTCCTCCTGGTGGATCCCGACGCGTTCCCAGGCCAGGTGGAATATTTAATCTCTCCAGCAGGCTCTGGGTCTACCCGGGGGTCTCCTCCTCCCAGTTGGACCTGCTCGGAATACCTCCACACAGGGAGGCGCCCAGGAGGCATCCTAATCAGATGCCCGAACCACCTCAACTGGCTCCTTTTCCGAGCTCCTTCCGGATGTCCGAGCTCCTTACCCTATCTCTAAGGCTGAGCCCTGCTACCCTGCGAAGCAAACTCATTTTGGCCCCTTGTATTATCTAAATGTGTATCTGACAGAAATATAGTACATTGTCCAAGTTATTACTGAACTACAAAGACCAGACGACACACTATGATCTGACTGTCCATGTGTAAACTTAGCGATACATTAGAATGTCAGTATTTCTTGAAATCTGCTGTTTGGTTAAACAATTGATAAACTTTTTTCCCATTTAGCTCTGCTTGTGACACTTTAATCATGGTAGAGAATAATTGTTGCTGACATGATGGACAGTAAACTTAGAGCCAAAAGCTTAACCAAGTTTTCTTTCCTTTGCAAAGGGTTCAGAGTTATGTGGATAATATCAAATATGCCTGCTGGTTATTACCCCTTTATGAACTAACTAATAAACCTAACCTCCTCTAATTCGAAGCTATTAGTGGAGAAATTGTTAGACCCTTATCTGCATTTAGCCCCAGTCACCCTCCTGTGTAATTGACCTTCGTCTGCTCCATCACGGTGGGCTATATGTACAGACCCAGTCTCATTTCATGAAATATATTTCCTGGTTAATTTGATGAGGAACATCCTGTTCCGATTAGACCCGCAGAGGAGGGGGGGGGGGGGGGGGGTGGTTAAAAATAACCACAGAATCAGTGACAAATGACCTCCTTCGATACATTCCAGCGCTCGACATGCTCCAGGACCCAAAACACCTCGCAGGGCAGATAAGGAGCTTTGATAAGCATTTTAATAGGATATTGAAAATGACGTTGTCTGGTTTATATCTTCTAGCACTGTCATATGATCTATTAGTCAAATATAGTGTGATAATTAAACTTTAAACTTTAAACAACAGTTAGTTCGAACCAAGCAATCTGATTGGACAAGAAGCATTCCATGAGTGCTGATATAGAGAACATCACCCCACTTAGCCAGGTGTTCTGAATAGTGTTAATTAACATCACAGCAGACTGTGTATGTCTACATTGATCAAACTGGTATCTCTGAATCACACAGCAGACTCTTATCACACCTGTTGCTTTATAAATTAACTCAAACAGATAAATCTACATTATACAAAGTAGCTGATCTGTGGTAACCTGTAGACACAGAGTGCTGGAGAATGTTTGGGTTGCTCGGCAACAACAGTCCAGTTTCAGTTCAGTTGTGGAACTAGTTGAGTCGGTGGAGCAAAAAAATAATAGTCTGTTGTTGATTGTTACTGTTTACTATTATTTGCTGCTTTGTTTAACTCTTGTATCAAAGCAATATCACACTCAAAGTCGTGATGTTGTACTGAATATCAGAACTGCTTAGATTAAATGCAGAGTGAATCACAGCTGTGATGATATTCAGTACAATGTCACAACCTCCAGTGTAATATTGCTTAATTCAAGTGGATCAAAATCCTAAAAAGCCTCAAATAGGAAGTGTGAAACATTGTTAGAGGGTTAAGTGCATCCTGGTTTAAAAAAAACTGTTTCAAGTTGGCCAGTTTCTTAAATTCAGACTGATACCTGGAGAATCAAAGGGAGATGTAAATTGGCCTGATATGAAAATGTGCCATATTGTACCGTTTAAAGCTCCTGTGAGGAACTTTCGGTTTGTGTTGACTTTGGCACCCCCTGTGGACCAAGCCGTACCTCTTATCTCTTTGCTGATTTTGTCCTGTACATGCTTAAGTGGTGGTTTTTAACAAAAAACCTCATCCTGCTTTCTTTAACAGTCATATGTATCACTCACCTGGCATTCCCAGGCCAGGTGGGATATTTTATCGCTCCAGCGGGCTCTGCGTCTACCCCCGAAGTCTCCTCCCTGTTGGATGTTCCTGGAATACCTCCACACAGGGAGGCGCCCAGGAGGCAACCTAATCGGATTCGGCCTCTACCCAAAGGTCATGATCAGGGTTGGAACATAGATCAGATTAGACTGGTGACTTGAAGTTTACTGGAATTCAGTTTCAAACTAATACATTTCATTTCAAATTATGAGATTAAAATTCAAATTTTTAATTCAATTATTCAACTTATTTGTGTTGATTTTGGCGCCCCCTGTGGACAAAGCGCTACGTCTTCTCTCTTTGCTGTTCTTGTCCTGTACATGTGAAAGAAGAGTTGTCTTGTAACATTAAAAGTATTCCTCGCTGTGACTCTTTGCTGTGGAAAATATAGAAAATTAAACGCCCTGTCTGACACCTACCCCCCCAGCAGCGATTACAGGCATTAAAAATAACTCTATAGATATGATCAGTGTTGTCGCCAACGGTCTGACATCAGTATTAGTGTCAGTCAGTTTAATAACCAGATAAAACCTCCTCACAGCAGCCGTACTTAGCTAAATAACAAAGAATGAACTGATTTAGTCTTGAAGTCTTGAGTCTGGATGAGTTTATAATAAGAAAACACAACTTAAAAAGAGCCTGGGCCTTTTTCCGTGACTTCTCTTTAAAAACTGGAGGTTGTGTATTGCCTGAGGGAAAGATGCTCAGATAAAAAACTGTTTGACTGAAGCGTCAATTAAAGTCAATTAGAAAGCTAACATCTAATAGACTCTCTTGGCCATTTTGTATGCTCTTTAATGACGGTTCCTAACAACAAGATGTGAATTTTAATGACGTTTATCCTCACTGGACATTAGAGATGCTGCCACTACTGGAAAAAGTGTGTTACAATCTTGTTAGCAGTGTGTGTAATGTCTGCGTGTGTGTGCTGATATGATGGTGTTATGACTCTGAGGAAAAGTGGTGTGATGTTCCTGGCAAATTGTGACAGTCAGTGCAAGGAAAAAAATAATTGCTGAAGAAATTTGAGCGCTGTTTTTGTATATTTAGAATGAAAATCTTTAAATTTGGAGTTTTTGTGAATACTCTGCAGAAAACCAGTTTGGAAATATATATTTTATAAAAGTCATTTGGCTTCAACAGCTTATATTCATGGTGAAATGGTGTCCTGTGCAATATCCACACTCAGCAGTTCGAATCCTTCCCTAGCATGCATGCAGATACAGTGCACTCTTTAGCAGCATTAAAACTTCTCTCTATAAAGCATCTACATAGCAACAACTCCGAGCATATCATTAAAATTCCTCTTGAAACCATGGCAACAAAAGTTTTTTTCTCATCGCGAGAGGTCAGTCGGAGCTTGTAGAGGAGATGGCAGGGTACCAACGCCTGGGTCCGCCCACGCTAGCGGGGTTAAAGGTCACATCTCAACTTCTGCATCAGGCTTGTGCTCTCCTCTTACAAATTATTCATGAGCACACATCTGTTTCTTTATTTTCCTTGGCTCATTTCACAGCCGTGTTTCCCACACTCTTAATAAATCTCGTCGTATGCAACATACGGCTATACTTCCTTGCTGTTTTTCTCACTGCCTTAACACCTTTTGCACAAGCCTCTGTGCCGTCATACAGGTGGTGAGGTAAGACTTAATTTAAGCGCTCCCCTAGGCGCTGCACTTCATACTTTTCACTCGGTGAGTTAGTTTTCTCCACTTAACCGAAAGTATTACGCATATCCTGTGTACTGAAAGGTAACTAAATAGCATTTGGCTACAGAGTGTAGCTAATTTATTTGAGATGAGGCTACATTGGTAATAAAGCTGCTACAGTTTGTATGACTAGAAATTATGCGGAGAAACTAATAGATGCTGGATGACTGCCCATTTAAACTCTGAACAAACAAGCTTATTTATCCAAGTTACTACAGAAAAACACACTTTCCTCCACTCACACCTCACCGTGCTTGTTTTAGACTACATACACCACTAAATGCGCCTCTCACCACACAAAACGCTCTGTTTCAAATGAGGTGTAAGTGAGGTAAGGAATAAATAATGCTGACGGGAAATCAATGGGTCATTTAAAAGGCAGGAGGTTTTGCTATAAAATGTGACAAATCCAGCATGAAATGCTCGCTGTTAGAGAACCGCCGAGCTGGAGGACGTGTCAGAGGAACATTCAGAGGATAATCACAGTCAGTTAGGATGTCTGGCACGAGTGACCCAACATATTAGCCTGTATGTGCCTGTATTTATCACATTATGGTGACAAAATTCTGTCAAACACGGCAACATTGTGGGGACCCGCCTCACCTCACCATTCACACTACAAGAAACCAGAGGACGAGCTAATTGTGTCAGTCGCATGGCTTCCTGCTTCTCTATGATATACTGTAAAAACATGTTACGTGTGAGCTGGCCGCTCTGAGAATACCAGGGCCAGGTTAAAGGGACAAGGGGGAGTGTTTTGAGGGTCTTGATTGGTCATATTGATGATGTGTCCAGTGGCACCGTAAACAGCGCTGATGGCTGACTCCCTTGTCTGTCTTTTAATGGGAGAATTCACAGAGGTACTGAGGATAGGCCAATTTCAGCCTGATTACTTTTATTGATCCTGAAGGACTGTACTGCACTAGTAATAGTATTAGTCATATTATTATCAAATGTTTGATTTGATATAATATAACTATGTTTACTGACGTGTTTTTCTAATGTTCTAACCATAACTGTTGCTGTCACCTTTTCAAATTGTAAATGTGTTTTTTATAAAGCTTTAATAGCGAAAGTACTGCACGGTGGTGCAGTGGTTAGCGATGTCCCCTCACAGCTAAAAGGTTCCTGGTTCGAATTCCTAGTTCGGACGAAGTCGGCCTTTCTGTGTGGAGTTTGCATGTTCTCCCCATGCATTCGTGGGTTCCCTCCGGGTACTCCTGCTTCCTCCCACAGTCCAAAGACATGCTCGTTAGATTGATTGGTGACTCTAAAATTGCCCGTAGGGGTGAAAGGTTGTCTGTCTCTATGTGCCTGTGATTGACTGCCGATCAGTCCAGAGTGTACCCTGCCTCTCGCCCAATGACAGCAGGCATATTTGTTTAAAATCCAGTGTTGAAAGAGGGCATGTGACTAACATATTTACAAATTTAAAGGCAGGCCTTACAATAAGATGCAATTAATTACTCCACTATAGCACAAACTGCGGCCCAACTAACCTGTAGTCTTGGCATATATGTGACCTTTAAAGGGCTGAATTGTATTCAAACATTATTTGACACCGACCACACAGCTAACATGACTGCTTGTTGCTCAGCTGTGCAGTGATGCATGTTTTACCTCTGCCCCTGACCACGAACTACTGCACCTAAATCCCACAGTCGTTCAGAGTGTGTAGCGTTACTCCTGACACTGCAGTTAAGGCAAAAGACATTCATTGTGAGGATTACAGCAGGAGAGAGAGAGAGTGACACTGTCAGAGAGCGAGAGAGAGAAAACATAGTAAAGCCGATCTGTACTTACAGAGGAACCAGTGCTATTAAGCTGCTTGGTGTGACCTCAACATCTAGATTATACTGTAGATACACGGTCAGTACTGTGAACGCACTCTGCATATAATCCACATAACAGAAAATAAGAAACAAGCTGTGTTTTTATCACAATATAAATATTAGTTACATAGTTTGCTTATATTTCTTTGAATCCGTTTTCAACTTGGTACAAGCATAGCAAAAATGCACAGCAAGGAAATAAAAAAAAAGAGAGAACTATACTGATGTATGCACATCCTTTAGCCAGCACTTACATTATAAGCAGCTATATAAGCAATTTATAGCAGCCAACAGTGTATTAGGCACCATGATTTTTGCATTAAAGAATGTCTATACATCAACCCGACTTCCTGGCGTCATGCACTCAGTTAGAAAAAGAGTTTTATTGGCAGGAAAAGCTGCCTTAATAGCACCTAGAACTCATTGATATTAATGCATTCTGCATTTTTCTTTGGCATTTTGGTTTAAGGCTATAAAGAGGGCTGTAAGGAGCAGGTACCAGAGTGATGCAGGGAGGACTGAGTTCAATGGTTGAGTACCTCAGATTTAGGGTGGCTAAAGGTTCACTCTCTGAAGAGTGGACGATAATACGGTTAAATTAAATACGCCCACTTTATAAACTTAAGGGATTTCCAACCGTATCTCTATACATCTCAGTTAGGGATAAAGTGTGCAGATTTTGTTCGGTGTTTCTGGAAAATCTGCTGCTCTCCTGGCACCAGCGTTGTTTCTTAGCGTAGTTGGTGGTCTGGAAGTATAACAGGCTATTTCAGCCTAGATTTATTGCATCTTGCCTTTGCTTGTATTGCAAACTAGCTACAGTTCCAACAGCATCCCAAAAGATGAGTGCAGAGGATAGATTTAACAGTGTACAGTGTTTATGAGGACACATTTTACAGTGTTTTGGCAGACTTGGATATTCATCTATTTCTGTTTGACCCAGAGTATACAGAGGATGAAACGCAGCGAAGCGAGACTAAAGCCGCGGCTGCTTGTGTGCAATGCATCCTGGTACATGTAGGCCAAAGCTTAGCAGTATAACTCAACTTTCTCAGGCAGAATAGCTTGCAATGTGGACTTTTTAGTTTCAATTGAGTACATTAAGCATCAACACTGATTGGACATGCAGTTCAAATGAGTGCTCAATGACTCCTTTGTGTATTTTTTAATTATTAGCATGTTGCAATAAATACGTCCACCTGCACAGAGGTGGAATTTGACTAAATGGAATAATAAAAGTACACACATTCACTCTGCCAAACAGCATTACACTCTACTGTAAGATTGACCTACAGCCTTCTGTCGTCTGATTTTTTTCCTCCTTTTTTCTCCATCTTTGCATATCTTAAGTGGAAGATTGATGACAGGCTGCATGCTGTGGACAGAACCTATGCTAATGAGGAACACGGGAGACCTCCCCTGGGTTTAGAAACAAGTTGAATCAGAAGAGGCACTAGTGACTCCGAGCACAGCGGGCGCCGCCTGCCTTTGCTGGAAATATGTGTGTACATACAGTATTTGCATGCGCGTGGGCAGACGGGTGTGTGTTTTAAGTTGATGGCTAAGTAATATGTGCATGTAATGGATAGGGCCATCTATACAGTAGCTATCTTATTAAAGGAAGGATTAGGTGTGGTGGTGGAGCGGAGGGGGCAGCAGGAATATTAGACACAAATAAGGTCAAATCCACATTACCATGGTTACCCACCAGAAGAGACCAGCTGGTCCATCTGTTCCTCGGCTAACTTTGAGTCGGTTCTCCCACACCTCATGCCAGCTGCTGTTGTTATAGACATACAGGATCTACATGTTCACTCAAGCAGCAACATACTGGGATCCAAATCTGAAGAATGCATATATAAGATAAAATACAGACTTATTGCACTGACTTTTATTATTTAAAGAAACAAAATAAAAATGAATAATGCTTCCTCTTTGGTGATAGGAAAGGTCAGATATTTAAAGGGCCAGTTTGCCCATTTTCAACCTCAGTCCTATCTGTGCCATTATGGTAGAAAAAAGATGCAATTCCACACTGTGCGTTTGGAGGACGCTATCCGCTTCTCCAATGGGCCCTGGAAAACCTTGCTAAACTACACTTCCTCAATGTAGGACGCCCGCCTCTGATGTCATGTCTCGTTCAAAATCGTTAGGTTTGAAATGTAGACTGCAGACCTGAAGATGTTTTAGATGATCCACCGGTATATTGTCGTCATATTTCAGATTCTGTCCCGCTCTAAGCCATTGTCTGCAGCGAAAACGGTAGTATTTCACTCCAGTGTCTCTCGCTAGGCTGTTCCTTTTAGAGGGAGGGGCGCAATGCACGCTGGGTGTTGTAGGAATGTAGAATGGGCGAAACCACGAGCTGTTTGTACAACCTTCTCCACAGCTATGGTGCAAATTTCAAATATTATTGCTTATATAGATAACAGAGCTTTGACTGACAGTTGCTTTTTTTCCAGGGGCAAATTGCTCCTTTAATTCTCGCTGAAGGGAGTGACATTTTTGGGCCAGCAGGGGTCAAAAGGTCAATAATTCTGCTGTTGGTAAGTAAGGGTTTAGTCCCTCTCAGTTTAAAGGGCATATACTGCAATCTAACTGTACCCCAGCAGAATCAGTGTAACTTATAGTTCAACTCACAAGGTCAGGAATAATAGTTTTGAAAGCTTTGAGTTTATTGCAAAAAATGAATTTCTTAGTAGTAGAGGCTTTTATATGAAGCATCTTTCTGCATAGACAGCAGGGACAGACAGTAAGTGCATCTGGAGTTGATAGCATTCCCATAACACAGGCAATTTCAGCGGCATACAGTACACTCTATTCAACTACAACTTGGCAGGTGAGGTATTGTAGAGAAACAACCCTTTGTTGTGGAATCAAACTCTATTAAAGCACAGTGCGGGTTTCCCAAATCTGAGTTTGAGGGGGCTGTATGTTGTGCAAAAAGTGTCAGTGTTAAAAGGCAGTAAAATTAGCCGTCTTAATTTGTCCTTTTGGTCAAAGCACTGGCACTTTCTGCCCCATAATTCCTCCCTCCTGCAGCATAAAGAGACAAGGGTGAAAGTAGCATAACTTGGCCTGTTGGAGTGTTTTCAATCTTTATGTTAAAGATGTTTTTCTGGGTAATTTCTCACCATGGCGGCCACTCTGGTTATCATGTAAGTCTGTGGGGGGGTCCAGAGTCAAGAAGCTAATGAACTGCTTACATAAAGTCTTCTGCCAAGGTTGTCTCTCTCCGTCAGGATGTCTGGGATAAGGCTCCCTGCTCACTGGAGCGGGCCGTTCATATCATGGATGGGCTTTGGGTGAGAGAGAAGGAAGGAGAGAGAGAGAGAGAAAATAGACGAGAGAGGTAGAAATAGAGGGAGAGTAGGAGGCAAGGGGAGAAGTTGGGAAAATAACAGATGGCTTGCTGTATGGCTGACTGGATGGTTGGATGAGGATGGATGGATACATTCTTGGATGTTTTAATCTAAGAAATCTGAGTGTGTCATGACGATCCTTTCACTGCCCTCTACAAACATAATACAAAGACAGAAGGTGCTAGGTGTGGTTAAATATCTGAGTAAACCATGCCTAACAAAACACGTGAGAGAAAATCTTCTTGAATAACAAACCTTCAAGTAAATGACGAGCCTTGACCAGACAGTTGTGTCACATGGGTCAAGGCCTGGTTTTTATGGTTGAATGCTTTTCTTTTCTGCTTGGACACTTTTCTCTCGATCATCTAACCGCAATGATGTAAGATAAAACAGTTGTTAAGTGATAAGAGCACTCTTTAAACTAAATTTCATGGCATGCTATATAGGCATGGTCGACATTATGTAGTATTGGTTTTACAGTTTGAGGCTGATAAAACAAAGAAGATGGCATGTGAGCCATTTTTTATGAAATGTTTAAGTCAGTGCATTTGGTAAGACATATTTGATGTGTTATTAGGTATGTCACTTTGTTTTTCACTTTGTAAAAGAAAGGTTTAAGTGTCCTGTACCTCTTAAAATCACAACAACAGAAGTGTATTAGATTAGACTGATAGACTAGATAGACTGCAGCACCATAAAATATTCTTGCCCTTAAAGGATTACTCTGTTGATCTGTTGGGGCGATCATCTTTCAGTCGGAAGGTCAGAGGTTCGATGCCCAGCTCCCTCAGTCTACATGCCCCAAATTGCTTACCAAATTGTGTGTGAATGGGTGAATGTGACATGTAGTGTAAAAGCACTATACAAGTACAGTCCATTTCCCATCCAGGGAGCTCATATTTATCCGCAACTGAAAATAGTCCCCAACAAAAGTCAATATTTACTCCTGTTTGATTGTTTGCAAAAAACTACAGTACCCAGCTGTTTAAGGAGTTAACAGTCCTTTATAAATTGAAACTGTCTTTGTGTTTGTAACCTGCGTTTGAAAATGTATAACATGAGTGGTCAATATTATGCACAAAATAATACATTTTCAATCAGGAGCATAACTAACTCAAATAGCCCTGAGTATAATACATAAACCTGTCCCAGCTCACCTTATTATACCTGACAACATGACCTTGATGGACAGTACCCTCTGATTTGACAGATGTGCGTGCAGTTCAGCGGGCATAAATACATACAAACCATTTTAGTGGTTTATGGGTTTCTATTCACTGCATCTACAAATAAATACAAATGTGCTCTCTTTACATTTCTAGACCTTGGGTCATTCTAACAAAAGCCTTTCACAATAAACCAAGCTAAAGCAGTAGCAAACTGGATGCAAGCGCCTTTTTTTGTTTTTGTTTAAAAGAAAGTGTTTACTTAGTAAACTATAGTTTTGGCTGCAGAGCTCGGATCCATGTCCCTCAAGTTTGGGAAACCTAATTTCCTACACACTCACAATCCCTTTCACTGCTCTGCTTTCCCCCACTGGCTTCCCAGCCACTGGGCTGACACTTGTGTTGGATCTCACAACAAAGCTTGAAGTGCTGCTGGCTAGAACTGGAGCCCGGATGTGGGAAGGGGTGTGCCTCTGGCAAAGGTCAAGAATGAGGTTTGTGAGAAACTTTTGTCAACGCACATTTCCTAACTATGGATCACAGACAGCAGAATAAAAAATATATCACTGAAAGCATTTGAACTATGTTCCATTAACACTTTTGTAAAGGGAAAAAAGGAAATGCAAAGTGTGCTTGTTTTATTAAATTGAGTAAAAAAAAAAAAAACTAAAAAAAGAAAAAATAGGATATATTTATATCCTGTGATTATTTTGTTTTCCTGTACATAACACCGTATTCTTATTTGTTGGCTACAATAATAATAATAATACATTTATTAGTATTTCACTTTTCAATGCAGGTAAAAAAAAAGTGCTTCACAACAGACTATAAAAGCAGGAAAAAGACAAAATATAATAAAATGTAATAAAAAAGTCAATAAAATGAATTTAAATAAGATCACAGAGTAAAAGCTTCTTTGTAAAGGTGTCTTCAGTAGTGAGATGAAACAAGGGACTGACTCCACAAGTCTGATCTCCTCTGGCAGGTAGTCTGGGGGCTATGACAGCAAAAGTCACCTTTTGTTTTCAGCCGAGACCTGCAAAGCACCACCAAAGGATATCAGACTGCGCGCTGGCTCATAGGGGGTTAAAAGGTCAGAAATATAGGGAGGGGCGAGCCCGCGTCTGGCCTTAAACGTGATTAAAAGAATCTTAAAATCAATCCTAAAATCAACAGGAAACCAACTGTTTCATATCAATAACTTTTGTTTAGAATTAACATGATTAAAAATGCTACAGTAAATCAATGAGTACAGCTCAATAATAACAGTCATTACTGACTTTGTGCTGCAGGCTATTGAGTCTTATGTAAAAGCTGTGTTACCCACTGGTGGGTGGTTTTGCATGACCAAGCTCGAAGCAAAACCTAAATAATCCCTGTTGAGCTTACAGAATGAGTATGATTGATTTTTTTTTTTCACATTAATTTAGCAGCCTTCTTTCTTGGCAATACATTGCTTGTGTCATAATCTTTTCCTACTGCGTAACAAACTGCGACATAATGACGTTTAAAATGCAAAAAACACTTACTTTAAAAAAAAAAGAGCTTTTTCATGTGTAAATTAATGAATCATTCATGAACTAGGTTACTGGGAAAAAATGCTTAAAGACGTTATATAACTATAAGCACATAAACCAGTGCTCATTTTATACATTTGGCTTCATTCTCTGTACTAATATTACATGGAAATAAAATCTGTAAATTCTCAAATGAGACCGTTGTGTGCACACTAGGGGGCATGTTGGATTTAAGAAAAAGGAAAGCAGGGAGGAGGGAGGAGCAAGGGAATGAGGGAGAAGTGTGTGTGTCCGTTTTTCAGAATAAGAGAGACAGAGGCTGCTGGTTACATGACAAGGAAAGGGGAGGGGGGAATGAGAGGACGATGCAGAATAATAAAGAATGATATTTGATTATAATGTTAAAGGGTAAAGCACTAGTGGGGATGAGGAGGGAAGGCCTGCAATGAGGTAAGGGAATGTGGGAAATAAGGGGTCAAGGAAGAGGCAGAGGTAAGGCTGCAGGGAGTGGGGTTAAGGAGGAACCGAGGAAGAAGGGAAAAGCAGAGCTTTATAGGAAGGAGACCAAGGCCAAAATGCGGAGGGGAAAATCTCTTTAAGGGGGCGTTGGAGGAGTTAAGGTTAATAAAAAAATCATGTTTCTGTGAAATGAAAAGAAAGAAAGCAGAAAGGGACTGAAAAATTGTGCCACGAAGACCTGACAAGTGAGGAACAAAACGGAGGGAGAGTAATTTAGTACGGCAGAGGGGCTGAGGAAAGACTGGAAGAAGATAAATTAGCACGGTGTGTGTGTGTGTGTGGGGGGGAGCAGGAAGGATGAGAGACGTATAACGGAGCAGGTGAACTCGGGATAAGGGATGAGGGGACGATGTAATGGACACTGTTGGAGGAAGATAAGGGATTGTGCGGGATGGACAGATGAATGTCCGTGTGTGAATAAATGGATGGAGGGATGATGGCTTGGATGGTGTGGGGATGGATGGATGGAGGTTGTGAATGAGGTTGTGAATGAGAAAAGAGGGGGTTGCTGGAGAAGAGAAATGAGGAGGGGAGAATCTGAACATGGTCAGTGTTGCTGAACAGATCAGTGAAGTAAGCAAGCATTAGATGTTAACGGAGACTGATCACAGCAGTGTGTTTAGGGTAAA
The DNA here is from genome assembly GCF_022749685.1 of Semicossyphus pulcher. Classification (NCBI taxonomy): domain Eukaryota; kingdom Metazoa; phylum Chordata; class Actinopteri; order Labriformes; family Labridae; genus Semicossyphus; species Semicossyphus pulcher. The sequence continues at coordinate 18,832,743 of NW_027211604.1, read as the reverse complement.
CAACAACAATGATGATGATAATGATGTGCCTCATAAAGTTCCTATCCTCCATTCTCCCATCTCCCTACCATAAAAGGCCTGCTTGTCAGAGATTGCCTCCCATAGAAATGCCCATCACGACTGCCTTATGCAGCCGTATTCTACATCAACCAATTTAAAGCTTCCTCCAATATGCTGACGATGCTCGAGTAAATGGGGAACCTTCATGCCATTGCTTAGTTGACATATTTCACATGTGCATATATCATTTAAGGGACAACAAAAATCCTCTGTCCATAGCCCTCGGATGCAAACTGTCAACCCACAAACATCAACACAACATCAGCCAGCAAAAGATCACCTGAAAATGATTACATCCAGGTAATCAAACACAGGCAGATGACCCACTACCATGAAGGTCATAGGTTTGATGTGTCCAGCACAAGGTGTTATAACTTAACTTAGCCGAACCGGAACTGAACATTTTAAACTGACCTTAAAAAGACAAAACTGACTCGACAAACCAGCAGAAACAGTTTAAAAGCTGATCAGACTATTTTAGAAACAAAAGAGGGAACACTAAGACATGAAACTGCAAACAAAACTACAATTAAAACAAGATGGATGAAAGGCAATAAGTAAAAAAAAAATGGAACAACTGAACAAAACAAAAGTACCAAACAGAACTTTTTCTGTATGAAAAAAAATGAAAAAGGTCACAAGGTAACCAATGAAATAAGGAGAAAAACTAACCACCTGGCCTGTGTCCACTAACAGCATTTTTTGCGCTGGCAGCGCCCACGGCCTCAATTTCAGAGCGCTTCTTGCCAGTGCTTACTGTTGCTAGGTTACAAAAGTTCTCTGGCAGCACTTCTGCTTTCCTCGGTACTGACGGTTAAGTCTGTTTTAAATCGCTCTGTATGCTTAATATTTGCTTTAATTCTATGAGATTTTACAAAGAAACGATGGAAAGGAATCATAGCAGCAGCTCTAGACCTGGAAGTTGTACCCTTGAAAAAATGAAAGAATTAGCTTCTCCTCCACCACTGTTTTGGACAAAGTTAATATCGGAACATCCGCCCCTTATTGATTTTAATTGGTCGGTGACAATGACGAGCGCAGCAGTGTTCCAAAAGTTAAGAATATTTTCAACTGAGAGCGCTGTGAGCGCTACGACAAAACACAGCTGACGCTGAGGGCGTTTTTGCACTGAGGTCAACGATCCCTTACATCAACATCTCAGTCAAAGCCTTTTTAGTAAGTATACTGTCATTTTATTAAGTTTGTTAAGTTTATTAAGTTATTAAGTTTGACACTTGTAGGTATGAAAACACTGTACCCTTGAAGCCTGATTTGTATGGGTTTGGGGCAAAGGTCCAGCCTGGAAAACTTTAATTATTTGCTTCTGTTTATTGAGGCTTAACCTCCAGGGCAGCTCTGCCTCCAAGAAATGTTTGTAGAGCTAAAAGTCCAATCTGCCGTCTCAGCAGCCCGTGTGTTCACGCTTCGGCCCCGTCATTGAACGAGACACTGAACCATTCCTGCGGATTTTTAAAGAGGTGAGGGTGAGAGCGTCAGCTGCATGCCAACATGTGAGTAAATATGGGCGGCCACCTCTCCAGTGATTTCCTTTCAGAACTGGATACAAGGGTCAATCCCTGCCTTGTTACCGCAATGTCAGAGGGGTTAGAAGTAGATGGCCTGGTTTTTACACTGTGGCCTGGTGGTTAAGATCCTCTGTCTTATACCCTGCTTCTGCTTAAAGGTATAAATTGGAAAGTAGAGCTAGAAACCAAACACTCCTGAGCCAACACATAGTCACTCCCAAACTACCATAGCAGCTTGGTAAGTGGCCCTAAGCTTCAAAATATGACAATCCCAGTACCACTATAGCGTCAGTTTGGCACATTCAGGGCTCTATGGGGAAGTTAATATTAAGTATGCGATGACAAGTTAAACTTTGAAAGTCCAGGCAACATAAACAACATCTAGTTAGATTTTCAAAAGTTTTCACATTTTATGACTCTTGGACGTGCATCATTATCATTTGCAGTGCTGTTTTGATTAGGCACCAAAACTACTTGGTTAAATTTAGGGGGGAAAAAATCATGCCTTGGGATTAAATAAGGACTTACATCTAATGCTAGTTATGTAAGCTACGTGCTTTACCTAACTAATGCAGTATGTATAACATAGATAACGTACGTAAACCACATACCTCATGAAGATAACGTACGCCAGATAACTTAAAGTTGTGATCTCGAAAGATCTCAATTTTGTTCTCTTTGGCGGCACCTATGGCGATAAACGGTAATTGCAGGAGCACACTTCCCGGATAACCAGACTGTGTGACGTCCACGGTTGGCTCCTGTTGTAACTCTTGACCTTTTTAGACTGTTTGCCTTCATCTGAGTTGAATTTGTTTCTTTTTCTTTGGATTTTCACTTATTTTTGAAGTTGTATCTGTAGTCATCTATCTTTTCTTTGTTTGTTCAGCTATAGTAGATTACTGTTTACTCGCTACAACACGCTTTTATGTTTTTTTTTTACTTCAGATCCATTTGAAAATAATAAGATTAAGGACATCGTCCAGAAATGATGCTAAATGGAGTTAACAAAGGCCCCACATTTTGACGCTTTAGCCACTGAAAAAGCTGCAGTTTTTCACAGCTTGGGAGTAAGAATTGGCTGCCTGAGCAAATTTCAATGATGATAACCATCAAGAAGCAAAGAAAGATTCCACCAACACTACCTCAGAGAAGCAAGACCACCAGCTGGGAAGCTTAACTCAGCACCCCTGTCCTGGAATTTACCACCCGCTTTAACACCATCACCATAAAGTGGACAGGTCATCTTAGCAGAGTGAATGGCTCCAGGTGTTCAACACAATTCTATTTCCTCTCCAGAGATTGATGTCTCGGCCCTGGAGGTCAGAAAAAGCATTAATATGACAATTCTAAATCATAGCCTGTGAAATGCCACAGGTGTGGGAAGCACACAGGACACAGGAGACAAAACTGAGGAGGATTACAGAGTTGACTTCGGGGCTGATGTGATAAATGGTGAGTCGATCGACCTCTGAAAAGGGAATACACACAAGTTTTGTAAAGGTCCGAATGTTTCTTAGATGTATTTGTTCTGACCAAGCGGCAACCTCCGGTGTTGAAAATTGAAGCCAATGCGGAAGTGCAAAAAACTGCAGTTCCTCGAGTGGCCACTTGAGGCTGGCTCCAGAAAACAAGAAATAATATTACAGCAGGTGGGAATATGCCAATTTTTACAGCAGAAATAAACATGTTTACAGCCTGGTACAAAAAACGGTTTTGTTATAAATAGCTAATTTTATTGTTCAAGATAAGTGTATGGGGGGTGAATTTTTTTATAACACACCCGTTTTAATTATATTAAGCCTTAAATTATAGGGGCCGGATCACTTGATTGACAGGTGGATCCTGCTGGCTGTCTGCTAGACGTCAACACAGACACACAGACACTGAGCTTAACTTCACCTGTTTGTGTTGTTGGAGACTTTTGGGGATTTTTTCATTCAAAGTTTGGACGAATAATCTGTCTCTGTGGGATTTATGGAACTTTATAGCTGTGCAAGAAGTCTGAGCTCCAGCTTTTCGGTGAGTTAAATGCTAGTGTTATTGTATTGAAATATTTGGATCACTAAGTAGCAGGTATACTGTGCTCGCTTTAGTTGCTTGTTAGCCTGTTCAGTGTTTATCAAACATTTATTTAATCGTTGGTCAGTAAATAGGAGTGAGCAGTTGTTGGCTTTTCCCCAGAGAGATTACAGCAGACTGCAGTGTTGAGCAGAGCAGTTATTATAAGTTTCCCTTTACGTGTCGGCTCGCTGCTCTCTCCGCTACTTCTTTAGTCTGATAACTAAACACCTGCAGTCAGTCACCGTCACAAACAGAATCTCCTCCTGGCAAAGTCAAACTAGCTCATTCATTATTTATGCAGTTTATGGCTAATAACCGCTAGCTATGCTGAGGAGCATATAGCCTAGCTTCATAGCCGTAGCTATCTGATTCATGCGGCCCGCCCATAGAGCTCAGCCATAGGCTTAAGCTTGGTCGTTCTCCGCCTCTTTGCCCGTCTCTGGATTAGCCAATATGGCGACCCCCAGCGACGAAATTCGGGCTTCAATACGCTTCTTCAGAAACCAATGGGTGACGTCGCTGAGACTACGTCCATTATTTATGCAGTCTATGGTTCTGACAGACAAAGCAGCAACAGCTTTTATTTCTAAGAGCATCGTGTGATGACTTTTTTCATCAGTCTTTTATGACAACAAAAAATCAGACTCATACTTTTTCTACCATAAAGGGATAAAGAAAAGTGGTCCATGAGTCAGAACTATCACCTCCAACTCTGATTAAAACAAACAAACCACTTTTTCTAACAAAGTCATAGTTGTTATATGTTCAGAAACAAGCTTGAAATTTGCATATTATTGATGTTAAAACCTGTAAATTATAATCTGGTCCGGATTCATCCCCCACTATGCTTTCCCCAAGTTCTGCAAAATGTAATAAAAGCCGCTTTGAAAGAGATAAAAAATAATATAAAAGACAGCTTTGATTTATTCATTCAAACTTACAGAGTTTGAAGTTACATCATTTTACTGAGGCTCAATGAACAGCTCAAGCTTATTTTTGACATTTAAAGAAGCAAGAATGAAATCATGACGTACGATGGGATAGAAAATCTGTGCTTCAGACATGGGCATCTACCAACCGCTAGAAATACAGTTTATTAACTCTTTCACATTTTGTGGTTTAACTTTCTGCTGTGGATGTTTTTATTTGGTGAAGGGATTTTGTATTTAATGCACAGTACATGTACAAGTCATAAGCACCTCATACACTGCCAGTTCAAGGCGCGATTATTACACCTCTGTCACGTTTCATCTTCTATGTGAAACGCACAGAGACGGAATGGTGGGGCGAAATCGTTCCGCCTCTCGGCCCTTAACGGGAGTAGTTCCTATTTGAAGCACGCTCTGTTTGTTTACACCTCACGCACGTTTTGCTTCCGCAATACCAGAACGCTATGTGAAAACAGACACTGGAGCAGCTGTACGTCAGCGTTACTTAGACCAAAGTAAAATGGTAAAGGCTGAGTGATGGCAGAGCTTCATTAACGCACTGAGGTGTAAAAAGGGCTATTGACTGGAGGAAGGTATATGTGCAACCCCACACACACACATCTGTTCCTCTTGCTTTGTGTGTTATGTATTGCCGCAGTACATCCAAACCCTAGAATTAACCTTAACCCAAACCATTAATTTACTTACAACCCTAAGCACAGAAATAATTGAGCCTCATTTCCTCACTCTAATTTTAAAACCGATACTTAAACCTACTCCTCCTGTGCGTGACCTAATCCTGAACAACATGATCATGTTTGTGGTTGTTCCTGATAACACTGTATTCAGTCTATACAAAGGCAAAATATTGACATAGAAGGATGTCTATACACACTACAAACAAGTCCTCCATTGCATTGTCTGTGTACCTTCCCGCTACAATTTTATGGATTATTATGGTGATAGTTTTCTGCTTCTTCCTCTGCCTTAAAGAGCAGCTCCAGTCATGGTTTAAGACATAAAATGCTCTGCTTGAAATAATAAATTGTGTCTGATGGAGGGGAGCTTTAACAGGGCGTGGCTGTGGCCCAGAGGTAGTATCGAAGTATCCCCTAGTTTCTCGAGACAATGAATGGGTGTGAATGTGTGTGAATGTATAAGAATGCTGATTGGCTTTGTTTGAGTGTGTGAATGCTGACATGTTGTGTAAAGCACCATGAGTGGTCCGAAGAATAGATATGCGATAAAAGAGTCTGTGATGGTTCTTAGTCATCCAGGTCATGATCAACTTAAAGGTTTAATCTAAAAGAGCTGTATAAAGGTGCAGTACATTAACCTTTTACTGTTTAAGTGTTCATCAAGTAGTATTTTCCTATAAAAATAAAATATAGACTTTTACACAGTGACGTGCGGTCAGGAGGTCAAACTGTGCTCTGCCATGCAATGAGAGCGTGTTACTGTCTCTCTGTATGTCGCCAATAAAACACTTTCAAACACTTTTAATATATGCCCCCCTGGCTTTCCATAGTTTAGCTGATGTATATAATATATGTGTGTAACCTGTTTAGTGTGCTCAGCGATCTTACAACGGCAGTGAAGAGGCACTGGGTGAGGCAGGCAGTTTTCTTGCCTCAACGTAGGGGGCGCTGGTGAGCCCAGAAATGTTTATGCTACTCCGCAGCTTCAGAGTAAGTGGCAGGTCAGTGGCAGGTCAGTGGCAGCTGCCTCAGACACCGGCAACTGGAGTGGAAGGCAGGAAGCAGGAAGTGCCACTACTCGCTGCCGCTGCCACGAATTGAGCCAGCCCTTGCTGTCAAATGGTGAATAATCTACTCTGTTGTTGAGTTCATATATTTGTAAATCTGATTCTGATGGAGTCAGTGCCTCACCAGCCATGAACCTCTCCGCACGTCACTGCTTTTACAAATATAACATAAATCATCACTTATGGGCCTCTATACATGTGTGTTAGTGAGTGTGTGTGCAGACCCTTGTGAGACCCTTCCCTCTGCATCTATCCTGTTGTTTGGCTTTGCACGAGACGTTTTCAGGAGGGGCGCTGTTGTGGTTCATATTAGCAACTGGGCCCCATTCAGACCGGCGAACATGGCGAAAGAGCAATGCAGAGTTGGCCAGGTAGGTGCTTCAAACCGGGTAGGACAAGCTAACCGGCGGTTAGCATGCTAGCGCAAAGGTAACCGGCAGTTAGCCCGCTAGCGCAAAGGTAACCGTGATGCTGTCTGTGTTAGCTCAGCGGGGTGGGCATGTCCTCGCAGGAGAGAGAGTGAGCTTCTGGTGACAAAGAGCAGGAGGAGGGGCCCAGTTTGAATGTGTTGTTGACAAAATGCAATGCTTTGCTTGGCCCATGAATCTGTTTCATAAATATTTGGTAAAATTTTGGTCACAATTTGGTATTTTAAAAAGACATATTAGACTGATTAAAGTGCCCAAACACCATAGAGAAATATTTTTTGTTTGCCACTTATTCATAATCTTGTTAACAAATGCCTTGAGTGGTAAAATCTCCATATTTTCGTGTTTTTCTTATTTAAAAGGCCGCTGAGTCTCTTTTTCATTCACATCATCAGAGAGTGACAAGCTCTCTGAACACATAAAAAGCCACAACATTGACTCGCAAACTGTCAGAACCTGCGAGGTCCTTTCAGCCGGGGCGCTTTCACCAAAACGGGATTGATGCTTAAGAGAATGTGAACCTACAGTCTACTGTATGTGCCACTAATACATCCACTGCAGCCATCTCAACCACCATCACACCTTATTACCTCTGCAGGCTCCGGTGGTCACCTCTCCCTCACCAACGTGGTCTGTTGCCTTCCATCAATCACAGTCAACGAGCTATTGAGGCTGAATGGAGGCTCAGTGGGGGTTGAAAAGCATTTGGGACGAGCTAATGTGGCCTAAACACACAGCCTGTTAGCACTGTTTACACAAATCTGAGTGTTATTTACACTTCTCAGAAAGTTTCGGTAGGATATAAGAAAAAAAAAAAAAATCATGCGGGATGTTTTACACACATTTGTCTTTCATTTTGTTCTTTCTGCATGTTTACACACACACACACCAACACTCACACCAAAAGCGCCGCACTGTCACTGCTGTCAATTTAGGCCCACATCACACCGACATCAATCTTCATTAAGCGCTTGACCTTGAACGTGACAGTCCAAGCATGGATGATATCACCTAGCACAAAGCTAGAGGGCCATTGTGCGCTTGTGTGTAAGTAGAGGTTCTTGTTGAGGTGTGCGAGTGATGAAAGTGTCTCCTTGCTTTCGTGTTTATATCGAGCGTTGCGCTTCAGTTTTATGTCCCAGCTGCAGAACTTGTTCCCTTGCATCTTTTGTACTGAACAGCGGGGAAACAATCTTGTTTACAAGACTATTATGCTGGTAATGCATGTAAACACAGAAACAAGGGCTTGCAGTGTGTGCAAACAATCAGGAAGTCATTTACAGCGGCTACGAGGAGTCTTTTTTTGATTGTTTATTTAACGGTATCCATTTATTTTTGTTGCCTCTATATAACTGGCATTAGAATTTATGAGGAGTCTGGATGTTTGTATATTAAAATTCTGAACGCCTGCCACTGCAGGTCAGGCCTGGTGTTCTCATAAATTCACATTAAGCACTAAAAGCTGTTATTTATATGTAAAAGGTAGGTATTAGCATCTAAAAAACCTCCCTTTTAATTTATGGGACATGTTTCATGTTATTGATCTTACCACAAATAGAGATGGTGTATTGTACCTTGTCAGTCCACATCCCCTGAGCTGTTTACTCTGCCACATCACTCCTCTTTCTCCTGCTCTTCATAACAGTTGCATGGCTGAAGGTCAAAGATGACAGCAGCTCGTTCTCGCCAGGAGGCGATGGTGCTCATGCTAATCTCTTAGGGTCGGAAAGCGAGCCAAAATTAAAAACCAGAGTCTTTGTTATTGCTTCATCAGCAGGGTCATTGTACAAACTTGATTTGTTTGTGATTGGACCCTAAAATGACAACATATCACCAATTCATTGCATTCTCTAACGGAACACCGACAACTGGGGCTTAGTCTTTCTTAATGACGAGAGGGAGAGTCCAGTCCAGTCTTATAGATTGCTTCATTATTCCAATTAGAGGCCTAAATTGCTATCCATGGGGCTGGATTGAAGCTAGCTCATTGTGGCTTTAAAGGAGAAATACAAATGCATTACACAATCCAAAATGCCTATCATTAGATATGTTTGCAGTAGATAGCCAAACACTTAAGTTCAGTTTCTAAACTCTTTAGTAACTCTAACGAGTTTTTTGGATGTTGATATTCTCTTCCACGACACACCACAGCAGGGAGTGGGTAGCGGCTATGATCATCTTAAAGGGACAGTAGACACAACCCAGTGAGCACCAACTGGGATTTCAATGTCAACATTTGGTTATAATCAGGGTGAAATCAGGTCTGACCTAAGACCTAATTTCAACTATCTTTCAACCAGCTGAAATATGGTTACGACATCGTGTCAGAAACACACGATGAAAATTATGATTGTCGCGACATTTCTCCAAAATCATTTTGCAGCAGTTGGACTAAGTCATAATTTCAACGCATTTTATTTTCCATGAAAAAATATAAAACTGCAGCGCTTTATGGGCCGTGTGATGTTGACAAGAATTTTCAGAGACATCGTGAAGGGAGCAGTTTTGAACATTCTCCACAGAAGAAGAAAAAGACTGAGCATGCCCAGGTTCTTCTGACTGTGAAGACTCCTGGATGCTGATGTAGTTCTTTAATACTTAACCAAAATATGAGCGTCAGGAGACCTTGGTGCGGCCAACAGAGAGAAGTGCTGGACTTAAATGCAGCTTTCATGAGATCAAATCCAACTCCACCCACGTATGCATTCATTTTTGGCTGACCGCCAGGGGAGTAGGCGTGGCTGCTCTTCCGATGCTCGTCCGCTGTCTTCACCTACGTCCGCAGCGCGTACCTACTTTCAAACACGTTGTCATCGGCCTCATAAGTCCTTGTAAAACACTGTCCACAAAAGCGCACATTGACCTGATGCGGTCAGCCACATACTAGGTTTGGAGCTAGTCTTGTTTCGTCGGTGACTGCTCACTTACACAATCGTTTTAGCCGCTGTGCGACTTGTACATTGCCATTAATATGTGTGTGTACGTGTGGTGAATCTTGTGACAGAAGCAGGTGAAATCTGGTCTAAACACAAGTGTTAAATCAACGTCTTCAAATAGTCGGTGAAAAACATTTGAACCAGTTTTGAACGTCTTTTCAATGGGGGCCATAGTTGTCTTTTAAACGTCTTTTCAACGGAAGAATGCTCACTGGGGTGTTTGCAGTAGATAAAGCCTGCAGGTCAATGTTATGGTAGAGGTGGAGCAGCAGCAGCTACAAGTGACAGCAAAATGAGTAGTTAGCAGTATTTACGTAGAGAAACAACGCAAACAAATTGGTGTCACTGCTTCCTGGTACTCTTAATTTCTGTGTTTAACTGTTTCTCTGCCCACTTAGCACGGTTCACCCTCAGTTTAACAGCATATGAGTAGGGTTGCTAAAGGCAAGTTGACAGGTCGAGAGGCTGACTGACAGGCAGACAATTATTTTGCCGTTATGCCAAGTATGACTCGCTCTCCCTCTCGTGTTTCTCTTTTTCTCCCTCTAATGTATTCTGAGTGGCAGCAGCTTTTCGCAGATTGAGCGCTGAAAGAGGGAAAAACAAAAATAGCTGTCAAGTTGTTCCACTTTGGTTCCTGCCACGCTCTGATCAAGGAGGGCTAATTGTAGGTCTCTGTCCGATTGATTTGCTCATACCAGCTACAAGAGGCGGAGGTGACGAAATCTGATGCTTTGCAAAGCAGCCAGACAACAAGATTAGTCAAGTTGTGTGTGATGTTTATGATGTCACATTGCTTCAGCGGCTGTCTCCATGGTTACCTATACTATATCTCTGAGTTAACCTGCTTTTCAGATGTTTTTCAGGCCCAGTTTTGGCACTGATGCTCAAATTTAGTGAGTACACTGCTGTTATTACATTACGTCTTTTAAAGTTTCATTCAATAGGACGTTTATTACATTCTCCATTCTTTTTTATTTAGAATTCAATTATCCACTGTTATTTCATTATCCATTTGCACTGATTAAATGCATATTTTGTACTTCAATGCAAACTTGTTCCAGAACCTTTCATGCCAATGAAACACTTGGATTTAAATACATGTGTATATACACTTTATTTTATATTAAAGTGATTACCTTGATTATTTTCATGTAAATAAATGTCTGTTAAGTCACTATCTATCACTGAATGAGGTAACACAATGGTGATTGAGCCTATGGCCCAATGATGAAAGCCTTTGCATTTCTTTCACAGAAAAAATCACAAGCTGCGCCCAGTTAGTGACGCGTTTTCCATCAGCCAGCAGTGGTTGGTCTGCCGGAGAGGGTAGGCGGAGAGTAATCTACTATGGCTGAACAAACAAAGAAAAGATCAATGACTACAGATACAACTTCTAAAATAAGTGAAAATGCAAAGAAAAAGAAACAAACTCGACGCTCAGATGAAGGCAAACAGTCTAAAAAGGAAAGCGACCGTCAGCGAGGAAAATCAAGAGTTACAACCGGAGCCAACCGTGGACGTCACACATGCGACACTGTCTGGACATCTGGGAAGCGTGCTCCCGCAATTACCATTCATCGCCATAGGTGTCGCCAAAGGGAACCACCCTGAGATCTTCGAGATTACAACTTTAAGTCAGTAGGTTTCGGTACTTGAATGTACTTGAAAATGAGTGCAAATGTGTGAGTAAAAATGTCTTTTTTTCCCTTTTCTTCAGCGATGTAATGACGTGTAACTGAAGTGTAACTTTAAATTACACTGCAATGCGCAACAGCAAAAGCACCATCACTGCTTACACACATTTTAACCAGAGAGTCAATATGGGAGGAAGTCTGTGCTTGTTACAAAGCAATTAAGCACAGTACAGTGATCTTCAGGGGGAAGTGGTAAATTAATTGTAAAGAGTGATGGTTCGCACTGCATGCTTTCTTTATTTAACGTAGTGGTGTGTACAGCCAGCCACTGTTCTGCATAGCTTGACACGTTCAAATATGCTAACAACCACTCTTAGGGCATTAATCATAAGAGTCAAAGAGGAACGTTCTCAGTCTTGGCTGCATGGTGGGAACTTGAGAGCAACTTTCCGTGGCTGCAACCCAGGATAGCGCCTCCATACAAATTCACAGTTTTGGTGAATGACTGAATGATGGGTGCTAATGAGGTAGGAGATGTGTGAAAAATCCTTCTTTTCCCTCCTTCATTCTCTTTTTTTTCTGTCACTTTCTGTCTTTTACACACACTCTGACACCATCGGTTTCTCTCTCAATCACACACACACACATGTATGCTTGCATACACAAATACTCCTACACCTCCAGAAATAGAGGCAGCAACAGTCTCACTGAATCTCTCAGCCCACATGTTGATAATGTCACCTTCTCTGTGTTTCGTTACCTTGTGCTAACAATCACGGTACATCTCTCTCTCTCTCTCACTCGCTCGCTCACTCTGTCTTTATTTTGGGATTAGTGAGGTATACGAGAGGAACTGTCATTATATGTAATTGACATGGCTACAGTTATGGTTCTGCGCTGCAATTTCTACAGCGCATCTGGAGAGGGAAGAGAGTTTATGAACCCATTAATGTCAGCACTCTTGTAAACTGCACTCAGAGGAAATATCGGACAAATGGAGGACAGCACGGAAGCAACGTCAAAGTGCAGATGGAGAGGACTTCTCCGCTGTAACAATCAGTTATTAACACAAATGACCACTGACGTAACCGCAGATTAGTTCTCAGAGAAGCATTAGGCAGCTGGATGATGGTCACTGAGGGATCACCTGATATCAGCAGAATTACCCAAACTGGATCCGAACAGGTTGATGCTGGAAAGGGTCGTTTGAAAAGTTAAAATGCACGACTCAGTGGAAAGAAGTTATGGAAGAGTACAACATGCCATCAGAGTGCATTCAGACATCTTAGTTGTGACCTGTGTTTGGTAGGGTGTTACTGTAAACTTGTGAGATTGGGATACTAATGATGTCTTGGAGCATGTCATAAAAGTATGCCAAAAGCAAACGTAAATAAAAATAGGAGGAGAAAGAAAATGATGTAAAAAACAGATGTAAAAAATATAAAGAAAGTATTGGAATATATAAAGAGGAAGTAAATTCCCATTCTCAAAGAGCAGTCAAAGAATCTTCTTTGATATCTCAGTATGGATGTAACTCTCTTATTGATTCTTGAACACAAACCTGGTATGTGTGTTGCACATTATTAAGAGGGGCAGCTCTGTTTGTGTCCTCAGCTCATAGAGCTCCTGACAGAGATGTGGACTTGAGACTTGGTGACTTCAGGCATGATGACTCGGATGACTTGTGTGTGTTCATAAGTTTGAATGTTAGCGGTTAAATAAAAAATGATAGAATTCAACATTTGTCAAGTTTCTGTCTAACTATCAGGTATGTACGCAGTGCAAACTGGGAATCATGATTGTACGACTCAAAAAGCTCCCCGGTATGTGATTGTCATGATTGGAGGACTGGCTGTCAGTCAAACTCGTCGCTATGTCAACATCAAAGACCCCCGCCACCTGATGTTTTTCCTCATCAGTCGTACTCGTTACTACTCAATACAGTCTCAGACCAGACCATCATCATGGCTGCGTCTTTGCCAAGATAATACAGATACAATTCATTGTCATACTTTCTGAACAGGTTATATAAATTGGCCAATAATATCATTATTAGACGGGCTACTAATACCTTATCTTTTCTCTTTATAAAGACCGGATACTACAGGTAAGAGTGCTGTGTCTTGGGTGGAAAAAAGTGACTTGACTTGACTTGCCTTAACTAAGGACTCAACTTGACTTGACATAACCTGTAACTTGACTTGACTTGACTTGACTTGCCCAAGAAATGACTTGAGACTTATTGACTTGGTCACAACACTGGCTCCTGATATATTGAATATCTGGCCCGCAATTAAATTTGACACTAAAACAATCTTAAAAAGATCTTTACACAGAGGCTCTCAGAAATTAACACAGCACAGTTTACGAAAAAAAATGAAGCAGACTAAACGCAAGTGAATAAAGAACGTTTTTTCTGGCTTTTGCCTTTATTTGATAGGACAGCTGAAGAGAGACAGGAAATGTTGGGAGTAGAGAGAGGGGGGTGACATGCACCAAATGATCGGCAGACCGCGAGTCAAACCTGCGATCAGTGCAACGAGGACTGTAGCCTCTGTACATGGGGCGCCCGCTCTACCAACTGAGCTAAACCAGCACCCTGTAAGTTCCTCGTCATTTTGACAACACACGAGTACTTTTTGAGAAAAGGTGAACACACAGAGTACAGCTGAAAATCAGAAGTACTTTATTGATCCCCGGGGCAACAACACAACCAAATAAAAGCAACACAACCAAATACTATAATACAAACAAATTCATCACCACCAAATACCACTAAACAACCAATACAACATCATAACCAAATTCCACAATGCAACCACACAAACTCACTTTTTTATGCTTTTGCTGGTCTTTACAATCATTTATTTCAGTATTTATTTATTTTGATTATTTTAAATATATATAATAAAGGATGTAAAGTTGTTTAAGTACTTTTCAGCAAGCAAAACTGGCAAAAAAAAGAAAAAGGAAAGAAAAGCAGCATCAAGTGAAGTCACAGCACTGCTGTCTGATGCTTGAGTGGCAGAAGAATACAGCTTTAAAAGGTAGAATCAGCAGCCATGACAAGTATTTGAAGTAAAAGCAACTAAGCAGCAGAACAGATGGTCAGTGAGATTTTAAAGCCCAGGCCAAACTGAACTGTTGCGCGTTGGTTGGCTAAATCTCAGGGTTATAATCAGTGTTATGTAAACTGACGAGTGAGAGCGCTGCTGCTGCTGTGCGGTCTGCCTCCGCTCCGTGGCCCCGCTCGCCTGCATCCACAGCCCTGTTTGTGTGTATATGTTTAGAGTGAATGCACAAGTCAATGTTTTTGAGAGGGGAAGGGAGAGAAGAGCCAGTATGGAGTCGGACCAAGACGGATGAGATAGAGAAGCCAAGAGAGAGATCAAAACCAGAAGGAGGAGACACTGAAAAACTGAGATCCTGAGAGGAGTTTAAATTTGTCTTCCATAGAAAAGGCAAGTGATTGACAAGTACACGTCGAAAGAAGATTACAGGTCATCAAAATACACAGAAACCCCCGCAGCTGAATGTTAAAGCGAACACAGAGGCACTTCCTCTAATGGCCACTAGAGGCTGCCTCCAAGAGGCTGTATTGATGTGAGTGGGAAAAACCTGACACATCCGAGAGCAGTACATCCTCTGCACTGGAGTACAGTCAAGTGAGGAGCTGGCAGGCACGACATGAAACATGAGCAAACAAATCTTTGAGCCCTTGAAATAAATGTAAAAGGAAGTGTGTCTGAACAAGGGTGGGTTTATTTAGTTGTTTTCTTTCTTTCTTTTTCATTTAAAGGCCAGCCTCGGGCATGTTTCTCAAATGACTTCATATATTTACACAGTTTATTCAGGGTAATGGATGCCTGCCAACTCAGTGATCTCAGAACCTGTTGGTCAGCGACTGGCGACAATATAG
The DNA here is from genome assembly GCF_022749685.1 of Semicossyphus pulcher. Taxonomy (NCBI): domain Eukaryota; kingdom Metazoa; phylum Chordata; class Actinopteri; order Labriformes; family Labridae; genus Semicossyphus; species Semicossyphus pulcher. The sequence continues at coordinate 18,817,479 of NW_027211604.1, read as the reverse complement.
AGCTTCTGGGAGGGAGCAGACATATTTAATGGCTTCAGTTGTAGCTGCAGTGAGGAGACAACATTCACAACCAAACTGTAAGTTGTACTAACATGCAGATATCTGTTTTTAGACATTAAAGGGGGGGCTATTGTGCTAATTTCAAGCCTTATATTTCACTCTGTGATACCTGTGGAGTAGCTTGGCATAATTTTCAGTCAAAAAAACTCATACAGCCTCTGCCTGAAACGATTCAGTCAGCTCTGTCCCTTTAAGAAACCCCGCCCCTACAAGCCCGCTTTCTTCTGATTGGTCAGCTCTCCAAAGCTTTGCTGAGGCTTGTGGAAAAAACTGTGTGAAACCTGGCGTTCACAGCAGCCCGCAGACTGCAGCTGAGAAGCCTGGGGATTACTCCAACATACTTTTACCTACAGATTTGAAACTTCACCCACGTTTAGTCTGGATATCCAACATTGTTACATTACATATATGTCTTAAAATGTGAAACAGCATAATACCCCCTCTTTAATAAAATGCTAAATAATCTCAGTTAAAGTTCGCAGGTTCAGGAATTGCATTATGGAAGTTGCGTTCTGCATGTTTTTACTCAGACTACAAACGCAAACCAGAACACTACAAACATGACAAAGATTCTGGAGGATGACCAAGTCAGCATTATTCTAACATGAAATAATATCAACATACAGTTACATACTTTTAAAGCTCCTATGAGGAACTTTCGGTTTGTGTTGATTTTGGCGCCCCCTGTGGACAAAGCACTACGTCAAAGGCATTACTCGCTGTGACTCACTGCTGTGGAAAATATAGAAAAAGGCAGTTTAAGTTATTCACCCCATCTGACACCTACCCCCCAGCAGTGCATACAGGCATTAAAAATAACTATAAAGATATAATCAATGTCCTCGCTGATGGACTTGTTTGATTTTGCAGGTCATATAGAGGCACCAGTATTAATTTCAGTCCGTTTCATAACCAGATAAAAACTCCTCACAGGAGATTTAACTCCACATAGTTTACAGCCATGCACAGAATATGAGACAACAGGGCTTTTGTAGTTTAAAGCTCTGCACCACATGTATGTACTGTATATCTAACAGCAGCTCATACACACGTTCATATTGGCATGGGAGCTAATTAAGTGAATTATGGCAGGAATCCCACTGAGATGATCTCTAAGTGCATTATAGGACACTGTGGTATAATTTAGTCACTGTGGGTAGAAAACTATTGAATTATATAACATGACGAGGCCGTGTAAAGATTTAACCTTGCGGGAAAGTATTGATAGTGTCACTGTGAAGATACGGAGATAAGTCACTGATGTGAAAATCTGATTCTGAGCAAGATTTGTAATCATAAGTTATAAATAGACTTATTTGCAAAGGTGTAATTACGGGAAAATACAGAGAAGTAGAAGCGCATTGCAAGTTAAGAGCAGTAACACACATGCATGTATAGTATACACATATATGCATGCACAAACCCACACATTCCACTAAGATAAAGTAGTCCGTTGGGGGCTGAATCAATAGTATGGACTTGTAGTTACAAAGAGACAGCAGAGGGCCGTGAATCTTTTACTCCAGGTTAACACATACATGTAAGTGGAGCTTACATGGCATTTACAAACCGCAGCAAATATTGGCAATCATGAATATTTGAGTGTGAAAACAGCAACTGGTTTGCCTGCAGTGGCCCGCAGAGATTTGCAGACGATCCTCAGCTTTAGATTCAGATTCACTTCCTTTTTTCCCCTCTGCATTATGTTTTGCATATTTGTGGCTCATTCGCGCGCCTTTATCAGTGTGCATATGTGGTATATATTAATGGATATTTGTGCACAATCTTACGTATGCATATGCATGCTTGTCTGTTATGTGCATGCACACAGGATTTGCTTGCTCCTGCACACACATTGTATGTTTGCTTAAGCTTTTGTAATAGTACTGTAGGTGCTGTGCAGAATGCATCTTGGTTTACTTTAATAACGTGACTTTTTCTGGCTCATTTATGTTGTATTAATATGCTGAACAATACGCTCTGCTGAATGTTTTATTTTCTGGTTGGGGTATTATTTTTGGAAACTTGCAGAATTAAGTCCACATTTATCACCCAGAGTTATTTTTTACTTGCAGCACACTAAGTGTAACAATAACTGGGGGATGTACTAAGAGTCTAATATCTAGTACATCTAAGGCTAATATTTAAAATGAGTGTAGTTCGTCATCTATATAAACCCAGAGATGCTACAGATTTGATATCTTCTCTTGGAGAGCTCCACGGAGCAGTAGCTAAACCTGATTTCCCAAATGCAGTATAGCTAGAGGGTACAATATAAACTGCTATAGATGATATTCCACAAAATAACATGTTGCTCTCCGCACACAGAGAGACACTGTCACATTCGAGAAGAGAGAACCGGTTATTAAAAATAGACGTACAGTGGATAAATGTCAGAGAGGTCTGTAAATGTCACATCTCAAATATGTTTCTTCAGAGTTCTGCTGCAGTGATGAAACTGAAGTGCCTTTTTATTAAAGCGTTCTAAAAGTACAATCTGCACTGCCCACATCCAAACCTTTAAACACAGGTGTGGACTTCACTTCTCAAGTGATTGACAGGCCTTTCAATATACAAAGCAAAACAACTGTTTTAGCTGTGCTCTTAAATGTTTGTTTACACCAGTAATGATGGGTTTCTCCAGCATGCTGGCAGGCTTTATGTTTAATACAGCATGTGGCAAAGACCCAGGTTATTCATAAATACTGGATGTTGGCAGCGTTCATACAAACATAATTCTTCATTTGCCTAAAGCTGTGCTTTAATGTTCTTCTATTCCTTTGACATGTTTTAAAGCTGTTTTAAGTCAAAATGATGCCGCAGTGTTTTTATCTTTTCTCGTATTTTCTTCTTGTATGACACGACTGAAAAATTCTGTGCAATCTTTCCCACAGATGTTGCACGATTATCAAAGATCAGCATTTATCTCTATTTGTGTCCACATGAAAGCACATTCATGAGTGCACAGGCAGTCTGTTTGTGTGTACATTTAAACATCCATGTAGATATGTATAGTGTGCATGTTTGCACATATTAGCAAGTGTACATGAGTAGAAATAAATATGAATGTGTGTTTGTGTGTGCGTGCAGATGTGTGCGAGGGTGTGTGTGTTTGTGTGTGTCACACAGGACTTGGCCTTAAACAGTGAGTCAGAGGCGATGGCAGCTTCTGGCTGATTGCAGAGAGCAGCTCACAGAGGGGAAGCTCTCTTTTGTCTTCGACACAGCCTGATTTATTCCTCCGGACGTCTGATTGAGGCGAGTCACCCTGTCAGTGATGCTCTGCAGAAAGGGAACTACAGGTTGCAGGCAGAGTGGCTGTTAAACTGCAACAAGTTCTAGATACCCAACAATTTAGAAGCACCAGCTTCTGATGGGGAATTCAGGTCGATTTGGTGCCAGCCTTTCTTCTCTTCTGTTTGTTGGAAGAGCTCTGCAATAACACAATGGTTACATGAGGATAGAAACTCTCTGAAATTACCACTGATTCGCCCACACCTGTGGAAGTTCTCAATTAACCTGCTCATTCAAAAAATGGATGGATGAGAGTTCAAAACTGAATCCAGGGGAGGTGGGCAGAAGAGAAATGAGACACTGTTGGGCATCAGACACTAAGCCCTGGTTCAAGAGCCAGAGCAGTAGCAGAGTTTGAACCCGCTGGCACTTTGAAAAGCACAAGCCCGAGGGGCGGAAAAGGCCGAGCACAAATCAAGCTTTTCTGCAGTAATTGAACTGAAGTACTGCACTTGGGTTTAGCTCTCTCTCTTTCTCTCTCTCTTGCTCTCTCTTGTGCTGCAGCTTCAGTTAAAGGCAGCCAGATGTGAGCTCTGCCTGCTGTTGCCCACTGGACAGAAAGTAGTTTTAAGCGACCTTTTCATTGAGGAGCATCCCTGACCTAACCGGGGATACAACACGCCGCGGGCTAGAAGAGTCCCTGGCTCACAGAGCCCCAGGAATCTCCGATGCAGTGACATCACATGCCAAATTAAGACATTCCTCCCCTGTGAAGAGTGCTTGAGACCTCTCCAAAAAAAAGCAGAAAAACCATCTCCACCTGTCCTAGTTTCATCCCTTTTAAATGCTCTTTACTGCCTACAAGTAAACTGAAAGTGAGACTACATCTGCTGCTGTCTGTCTGTGTGCTTGTGGACTGACAGAGAATCTGGGGGTGTTTGGATTGGGCATGTCAGAGTCATTAAATCGCAGGTGTTCACTAAACTAAAAAGAGGTCAGCTTAACCCTCCAGGGTTGTAAGTGTTCAAAGGGGCCACTTTCCCCCTGAGAGGCACGGACCCTGGTGCTTTTAGTGAGAGGCTCACAAACTTCACTTTAAAAGATCAGATGGACAAATACACATGTGACAGGAATGTTAAATGGGTTAAATGTGTCAGCGATTAAAGATTGCCCCTGAATATCAATTCGCCACAGTTGTTACGTTAAGTTTGTGTGGAAGGAGACAAATCATCAGCACGTTCAGCGCCGTGATGGATGCACAAACACACAGGGGAGGGGGGCGTAGTTCGTCAATATCCCTTCTTTTAAAATTCAAAAAGCAGTGTTCACAGCGAGTGATTATTTCCCCATAACCTGCACATCTCTCCCCTAAATTACCGTCATCCATCTCTCTCCGTTTAGCCCCAGCTGCACGCACACGCACGCACACACGGACGCACACACCTCACTTCACTATCCGTTCCCATCACCTGCCCAGAGATGGAGCTGTGAGAAGGAATGCAAGTCGCCTCTCCTGTTGTTGAGCGGCGTCTCTGGAAATTCGTCTTAATTGATCACGCGCAGTGTTTTGTTGGAGAAGCTGTCTGTTGTTTGCCCGCGAAGAAATTCTCCTCTTTTGGGAGAACGAAAGGTTATTCAAACGTGAGGAGAGAAGGAGGCGGGGAGAGGAAGAGAGGGAGAGAGAGAGAGAGAGAGAGAGAGAGGGGGAAAAGTACGAGTCGCGTCTCCCTCTCTCTCTCTCTCTCCACTCTCCGTCTCGGCCGTGCGCGCCAGCTCAACGCGCACGCGGGCACGTGTTGGTTATGCATGCCCGCACGTGCACGCGCGCGCAGAGGCAAATCGAGTCACATGCAGCGGTGGCGTCTGGCTTTGAGAGAAGGGAAGCAGCTTGAAATGATACTCCACTTGCATTACAATGGCATTAATTCCACGGAAGGAGCTCTCTGAGGTTGTGGAGGGTTCTCTTTTTTTTCTCCCTTCTCTTTGCTGCTTGTTATTATTATTAAAATCTGCGCGTGCACCTGCTGCATCAGGTTATGAGGACGGAATGAGCAGAGCGCGAGAAGAGGAAAAAAAGAGGGGATGAAGTGCATGTGAAATATTTGGATTCTTTTTATTATTTATTGTATTTTATTAGGAAGGCGTGAAAATTGTGTTAAGAGTGTACAGTTTATACAGACACACAGACAGACAGACAGACAGACAGATAGATAGATAGATAGATAGATAGATAGATAGATATAGATAGACCTCTTATTATATACAGAGAATACAGAGGCACATATAAGCCCATGACGTCCCTCATAACTAATCACGCACATGTACTACTTTAACCACGCGTGAGGAGGCAACACACACAACCACACATACACACACACATACACACACACACACACACACACACACACACACTCAGAGGAAACGTTGCACTGCAGACCAGACTGACGTGACTACACTGCCAGCTCACTCTGCCTGCTCTGATGGAAATAAACCTCCAGTCAAAACTGAGGGCGAAAAAAAAAAACACGACTTGTCTTAAGCATTCCAAAATCAACAGCTGGGATTAATATGAGGCTTATGCAATACATGAATGACACTGTTATGGTATGAGCTGCCCATAAAATAGTCCTCGTTTCCCTCTCATGCCTGCTGCTGTATGTAGTCCTTGGTGATGAAAATGTCCTCTGATTTGTAGTTTAACTTGAAATACGCAGATGACTACAAAAATATACGCTGGGTATCATCAGCCCAATTTTTTTTTTCCCTCTCTTGCAGATGCACGCAGCTCAGCGCTCCTCGGCGTTCTCAGCTCAGTCTTGAGTGGCGCGGCTGTAGCAGCAGAATATTTGGCTGTAAACAGAGACACTGTGCTGTTGTCTCGATGCGAAACGCAGGCTTTTAGGAGACGGTGAGTGCTTCGAGGGGGATTTTATTGCAGAGAGAGGCTCGTCTCATCAGTGCAAAGCTGGTGAGGGAACACGATTTTCTTAACATTTTTTCTTTTTCTTTCTGGAAGGTGTCTTTTTTCCACTGCTTGTGTGCGCGCGTAACCGAGCCGTGTCATCCATCCGTGTTTTATTGTTTTGTGTGCTTCATCGTAAGTACTCACTGTCCGTTTTTATGAGTCTTGTCTTTAGCTGTCTTGGTCGCGAGGCTGTCTTTTTGGTAAATGTCAATTTTATCCCCTTGGAAATCATCACGTAGGAGTCAGGGAGCGAGACAGCTCGAGAAAGCGCGATGGGGGAGAAAAAACAAGGGATCCCAGCTGAAAATGTAAGAGGATTTTTCTTTAGCAGCCACTGAAAAAGAGATTAGGGCGACAGCAGTGGAAGTTAAATTGTGCTGCATATAAAATGGGCGGGCTGCTCTTTATATTACGTTGGTACAGCCTGGTCTAAAATTAAATGGTCTGCGCTTGGACAAAGTCTGTTCGCCATGCACTTTATTTACAGACACGATTAATGAACTAAACCCTTTTATTTTGAAAGAGACCTCGGTGCATTGAGCTAGATTTGTTAGTTTAGTTCATATTCTGTGTTGTTGCTGACAGACTGAGAGAGTTGAACTCACTACAGCCTCACCAATGAACAGTGAGAGAGACCTGCGCATATCGTCAGCAGCCGCTTCTCCAGCCTCAAGCTAAAATTCGTCAGATCTGAGATCACAGAGGATTTTTTCTCATTCAGTCCGGCTAGAAAAGATATTCTGAAAAGTTTGCGGATATAGCCAGCGGACACCGAATATAACCCCGACTCATCTGCTGTAAGTGATTTTGCTCCATTTTTCTCGCCTTTTTTATCAAGCAGAAGAAGGGGGAGAGGGGAGTAACACTCGGATTTAGAGAGCGACGGTTTGTGCGGCTGGACGCCGCTAGAATCGAAGACGAGTTTTATTGGGGAGAAGAGGGAGTCTGCCGTCGAAATTGGGACCGTTTAAGGGGTATTTTATGGCGAACGAGAGCCGTTTGATGCCTTTAACGGGCTGGTTTCAGCACCACGGACAGCGCTCCGAATAAAACAGCATCAACGCACATTTGCTTAATTACTCCGCCACGCACGGATTGGATCGCCATGCATGTATTTAGAGCTGCCTTGCAGGGGATGCCAGTTGCATGCTAAATTTCTCTCCGGCTGATTATATGTTCATATATCGTCGTGGAGAGAGAGGGGTGACATTTCCTCTGAATAACTTAGAAAGTGAGCTTGTGCGGGATTTTCTCCTCCATTCGCTAATCTGCATCATCCCCCGCTTTGTCAAATCCTTGTCAACCAACGGATTTATATTTATTTTTATTTCATTTCAAGAGGGCATTGTCTTTTCCCCCCCGACTCCCATCCGCTCACAGTGCACCTTGGAACATCACAAGCAAGTAGCAGGGGTATTGTCTTCTATGTGGGATGTGATTCAGTGGCAGGATTTTGTGTCCATTTCACAAATAGCGCTTTTCCATAAGTAAGTAATTGGTCATTTCGTGGACACATCGATCATGCCTTCATGAAAATGGACCGTGCATCCGAGCATTGTGTTTTGCATGCGCAATAGCGCAGGCTAATTGCTCACATACTTTATGACCTGGCTGACATCATAGCTTAATGATTGAGGAGGAAGCGAATGCTCTTATTTTTAGGGGGGATTTGGGGTTGATATTGCGGTACCGCCGCGTTTCACATTGCAGGGTATTAGAGGAGGCTGTGTACAGGTGCTACAAGCTCACACGGGCTGTTATGTGGTCGATGATGTGTTGCCTTGTTATGTCTTCTTAATCATTATGCGCTACAGATGCAGCCGTACTCATGCATGCCTATTGAGCGTCAGCTATGAAAGTCGTATTTACACTGGATTCGTGTCTTATCATCGATATGCTGAGCAGCTATTTCAACCCGGTCTCCCACATAGTTAAGGAGCAGAATATGTCTCTGTCAGGATGACAGATAATTCAAAATGATGATGTAAATCTTGGAGGGGGCGCGTGTGTCAAGTGGCATGTGATGGCCCAACGCATGTGGCAGGGCCATTTGGTTTGATTCATGCGCTGTCAGTGAATCTGTGAGGGATGTTAAGGAGCAAAAACCTCCCATAAAGCATCTCCAGAGGGACAAGGTCTTTACTCCCCACAGCTTCCACCTCCTCCACCTCGGCTGTTGTTGCTTTGGCACATCTACATGTTTGTTGACACTTGATGTGATGACATATTGGTGGGGGTTAATGGTGGATCACTGGCTCATACGACTTGGTAATGATGCTCAACCCCCCTCTCTCTCTTTGACCTCCAGCAGTGAAAGGTCCTCATATTGCAACCATGGGTGGACGGAGCAGGACGGCCTTTCTGTGTCTGTGGGCTTGCTTGCTCGCCGCCACCAGCGTGCTGGGTGGGAAAAGGTAAGAAGGAACTTTAACTAACAAATGCATACCTGTATGCATGTACCTGTGTGTAACACTGGATCCTTGGATTGTGCTAAATATGTGCAAGATGTGTCAATGATCTCTACAAATCATGTACAATGTTTGCATGACTTGGATTAGAAGCTATAGTATAGACAAACAATCATTGGGTTTATCATTTTTTGGGGAACAAACTGTGAAGATCAAACTCGGTTAAAAAAGATGATTGTTGGAAGGAACTGTTGTTGTCACATTTTAGTCTAAGTGCGTGAAAAATGGTCAACTGGCTGATAAATCCGCCAGGAAATCAGTCGGAAAATGGGGGTCGCCATAAGTGCACCTGCTGGTTTGATGTTGTGGTTGTTCCTTGGTTTACTGCTTGGTTTTTATGCCCTTACAGAGCTTATCACTGTGGTTGTAACTGGGGCATCCCCACAGGACACTGCATGCGTATAACTGCATAGGGGTAATAGAAAGTGCAACACAGAGTAAAAAAAAATAGTTGCCAAAATTGCAACTATCCACTTTTTTTTGGTTCTCTATAGACTTGTGACACAACATCTCCATCCTGGGCTTGCAGCCCTGCGTGCTGCGTGTGTTCCTCAGTGATATTTGGCACACATTTGCGCACATGTGTTTGTGACAGTGACCGCAGGGACAGTAGGGTCCATGTACAGACACACTTCTCAATGTCAACTCGGATGTGTCGGATGTCACCTAACCAGAAGCAGACGCGCACAGAGAGGGAGAGCGAGAGAGAGAGAGAGAGAGCGAGTGAGGGAGAGCCAGTGAGGAATGATTGGATGAGAGATGACAGCAATAAGATCCACTGTCATGTGACTTGCAACTGCATTAATTCCCGCATGATTCAAATGCTGGGCAGGCAGTCGTGTGTAGCAGAATGCAAAACATCATAATGGGGCTGCACTTGTTGGATTTATGTGGGTAACTTTGACATCAAGCACAAGGGTAAATAAATATGGCGACTATAACATTACTGCGAAAAGCACAATTCATCTTACGGTTCTTCTGCAGAATCACGGATAGACTGAAGGGATCACACTCATCTGCATGGTTGAATAATTCAGCAGAGCTGTCATAGGCAGTTGACTTGAACGGTGATGTCTCGAGATCTTTCTCCTCTCTCTCTGTGACGACCACAAACATCCACACAGCACAGAGTCCACCTTTCAGCCTGCGCGCCCTGAGCGCGTGCAGGAACACAGATGGGATTTGCCCTGTTTGAAATGTACGATGCTTCTGCGATACGTCATTATTGCAGCCTGATTTGATCCAGGTTTCACACGCGCTGACTTTTAGCAAAAGGGAGGGTCTGATTTACTGGGTTTGATGTCCTGCATGTTGAGCACATTAGAGAATCTGTCGTCGCAAAACTGCAAAGCAATTATCACCCAAAGATTTACTGTATAATCCACCCCACCCTTTTGAAGTCAGAATCACACACATGCATTCATACACACCTTGGGGGATTTCAACAAGACACGGTAATCAGGAAGACCTAGCACTCTGCTACAGTATGTTGCCAACGAAAGAAATTGCCTTATAATTAGATATCCGAGTGACGGGAGAGAGAAAGAGAGAGAGAGAGTAAAATGGAGAAAGAGGAGAGAGAGACATTGGCAGAGTGAGTGTGAACGGCACTGTTGCTGTTCAGATGACCTGTAGATGGGGATGGTGTACAATGTTTTATGAGGAAGTGGCCCCTGGCTGATAAACATGTGTATTCTTCCACAGCACCTTTTTCCCCTCTCAATTTCTTCTTCTTTCCCTTGACATACAACCCCCCCCCCCAGACATGTGTCCGATAAACACTGTCTTAAAGAGGCAAGTGTGCTGTATTATTGCCTCCATTACTTATGTGGAAAAGTGCTGGGGTGAGGTAGCACATTTGACATGTATGTGTAATAATTTCAAAATAAAGCAAAAGATTGTCTCCTTTTTCACAAAAAATACTCCCTTTTTCACCCTGATTTTTCCTGATTTGTAAGCACGGATTTCTTCCCTGTATTCCCCCATTAAAATAGCATTTTAATTATTTTGGTTCTTGAAAGAGTCAAGGGACACGCAAGCTTGTTTTCTCTGTTTATGGAGACTAAAACAAGCGGACTGTAACCCTCAGGGCAGACCGAAAAACTGTTGCGGCGTCTTGCTGTGATTTGGCAAATTGGAAATGCGTGAATAAATGTGGAAAGTCGGAATATTAAGAAGGGAGGGAAGAGGAGGTTGTGTTTTAATTTTGCCTCCGCTGATTTGCTTCCTGTATTTATACATAATTGGCTTCCCAGACCTGAACAAGACAGATTAATTATTGTTTTGAATTTGAGTATTTCAGAAGCTGTTACCTCCAACAAAATTGCTCATCACAGTTTCTGCAGTTTTGAAAAACTGGCTTTGGTTCTCACACGGTTCTCTCTTTTCTGGCAGATTGAACGCTGCTTGCGATTAAGCGAAATTGGTGGCAGAGAGAGTCGCATTAACCCTTTTATACAAATCCATGTGTGACGTGGATGGCGCGTCCCTATTTTTGAAAGCGAACTGTTTTTGCGGCTCACGCTCAAAGCTGGAGGATCTGACTCAATCCCACAGCTTTGACTGCGAGCCGCGTCTCTCTAAAACACCGCTCCCCACTTTCACTTAACACAATCCTCACCTCATCCCAACCTCTGCCTTTTATCTCCCCCTCCTCCATCTCCGTCGTCTCCATCTTTTTTCTCCCTGTCCTCACATGTTTCTCCAGGGCGCCGCTCTCCCTCCTACTTTTCCTTCCCTCCCGTCGCAGGTCCCCGCTAACTAATCTTGATGACCTCTCCCTCTCCTTGGAGGTTGTTTCCAAACACTTGCTGTTTATTTAACATGCAATCAAACCCAACACTATTGGCAGCAAAAGTGGGAGGAGATAATTGCTGAGGGGCACACAATACAAGAGACTTTCATGTGATTATTATCAGCATATGCACACATGCAAACATATGCGGGGATAAGTACACAAGCTCGCATATGTGCACAGATCCTCAGCGTACACTGTGTGCATGCATTGAATCAGATACGCAAACACATGCACAAACACCCTATATGCGTTCCTGCATATATGATACACAATTAGGGCCTGTATGCCTGATTATGAGTGCGTTGAAATATTTATGCTCGGAGATGCTGCAAACTCGGCGCTCGCGATCACTGATCGTGACTGTTTTTCAGCGTTGCTCTAAGCAGTTTGTTTCATGTTCAAAGAGCACATTCAGAGAGGCCTGTGTGGTCCGTAAAGGACCAGATTAAGGTATAAATAATGGATTGTGATTTATCTTTTCTCACAATCTCTGGGATTGTTACATATCGTGGGCCCTGCATGCCTGGTTTTACACCCCGCTGAGGAAGAGAGCTTAACATTTCCTTTATAAATACACAGATTTTCCAAAGGGTAATTTGACCTCATGGGATATTTCCCCTTCTTGTACAGCTCCGCGTTTGCTTATTCATCTTATTTCATGCAAAACCATGGGTCAATCTTTGAATGGTAAAGTGGCTATGGCGGAAAAATGCGTCACCGTTATAAAAGGTATCACAAAGTTTCCTTTTCCGTGTTTCGCAACACATTCTGTGCTACCCGTGCTCTCAAACAGAGCCATGATGCTAACTACAGAGCCCTGATCCTCTGTCTTTCCGTCTTTGATATATGATTCATGTGCAGAGTTTCTTTCTACTCTTTTGGCAGTTTGGACTGTGGTTTTGGGCTCTAGCTGTGACGACTTTAAATCTCCTTCTTTGCTTCTTTGCCAGCTCTGGGCAGAACGGCATGACAGATGAACAGAAAGATAACACTACAGTGTTCACCAAGATCTTAGACAGCCTTCTGGATGGCTATGACAATCGCCTCAGGCCAGGACTGGGAGGTCAGTAAACCCGAGTCATTGCATGTACTTTGTCCCTCATGGTGACTGTTTGAATCATTGTTTTTGCTCCCTGCAGATATGGAAATATCATCCAAAAAGAGTCCTATGAATAGCAATCTTTCCACATAACTACACATGGTAATATCCGCAGTACGTGGCGGCTTTGCTTTCAGTGTCAGATCGTGTGTGTGATAATTAAAAAAAAGGAGAATTGGACACTCATACTTCACCTGCTGCTTTTGTGAAACACTGAATTGTCACAAAGCCAGCACTTCTAGCAGAGCACAGTGAACGTCATTGTATCGCGTGGGCTCCTCTTCACTCTATTGTCAACTGTCCATTGTTTGAGAGAGAGAAACAAAATGGCAGAAAGACCCAGAGACAAATCCAGAAAGAGAAAATGCTAGAAACAGAGAAAAAGGAAGGAATCAGGGAGTTAAAAAAAAAAAAGAGAGAGAGAGAACGGGAGAGATAATGTGAGAATCGGTGTGTGAAGGACACTGAGGATCGCACAGCGTGATGCAGCAAGCATCAAACAGACAGGCGAATAAAAACCGGGGCCTGCTAGAAGTTGAACTGCAGAGGGGAAGAAATTATGGATTATGATGGGTATCATTCATAAATCATGCTGTCATATTTCAGCTTCAGAATCGCAAGGAGTGATGTCTCTCTAACGCACACATCACCTCTGCCACCGCCTCCGATTGAATCCTAAGTGGACCTATTTTGTCTCAGTATTATGGGACCGGAGTGGCATATTTTCAGTAATACAGCAATGCAAAAAAAAAATGCATTAAGTGATTGAACCAGTGTCCGGGTAATGGAGCTGACACTGAAGCCAATAGCAGCAGAAATGGTTATCGACATCTAAGAGGGGCACTTTTATGGTGTTGTTTATTTTTCTCCAATGTGTGTGTGTGTGTGTTTGTTAAAAATAGTGTTGAATGGATCAGAAGCTATAGCCAGGTGGGCCTGTATTAACAGGTAGTTAGGGGGCTAATGAGTGCCACTGATAGTCACTCACTCTGGCAATTTCCTGCTTCAACAGAGCGTGTAACTGAAGTCAAGACTGACATTTTCGTGACTAGTATCGGGCCAGTTTCGGACCACGACATGGTAAGACTCTTTTTGCCTCTTTAAATGTCACCAGTTTCCCTCCACCCTCTCTTATGTGTGTGTGTCCCCCTCCCCATCCACCCTTCCTTGGCCACACCGGTGTCTAAGCTGTGAGATAATTATTAATTTGAAGGTTAATTCCATTAACTCCTGATGTGTTAATAAACCTGTCGCATGTGTGGGATGTATTTTCTGCTGCATGGGTCGTAATCCTGCCCTACGTAAATATGGCTGCATGTGACCTTTATGTGCATTTGAAGCCAAATCCTGTTTATATGATTCTCATTAATAATCACAGCTTTAAATATTTTGATTGTTTAGCTCCTTAAATGAAGTGTGTACATTTAAGAACAATCCCCACAGTTATCTGTCTTTACCCAAAAAGCTTGTGGTTTAGAAATGAGTGGATATTCACTTTTAAGGATCATAATGTGGTAAAAAGAAGGAAATGGAATAAATCATATGGCATTGATTACAGCTGTGTAGAAGTACCGGGTTAAGGTACTTAATGTTTCATTCAAGAAATGTAAAATTGCAGCCAAAAATTTATGCTTTGATACGCGTAGCTTTCATTTGGAAGGATGATTGATTCTTGATAAACGCTACAGTAGAAGGTTAAAGTGGTAATCTCAAAGGTTTCAGTTTCGTTCTCTTTGACGGCACCCACGGCGATAAACAGTGATTGCATGAGCACACTTCCCAGATATCCAGACAGTGCTGCATGTGTGACGTCCAGGGTTGGCTCCGGTTGTAACTCTTGATTTTCCTCGCTGACGGTCGCTTTCCTTTTCAGACTGTTTGCCTTCATCTGAGCATCGAATTTGTTTCTTTTTCTTTGGATTATCACTTCTTTTTGAAGTTGTATCTGTAGTCATCGATCTTTTCTTTGTGTGTTCAGTCATAGTAGATTACTGTTTACTTGCAACACTCACAGAGGTCGGAAAAGCAGCCGCTTAGCTCCGCCTACCCTCTCTGGCAACCACTGCTGGCTGATGGAAAACACGTCACTAACTGGGCGCTGCTTGTGATTTTTGACACCATTGTGTTACCTCATTCAGTAATAGATGGTGACTTAACAGACATTTATTTAAATGAAAATCTTTGAGATTATCACTTTAAGATACTTCATCTTTTAGTCAGGAAATGTAAGCAAAAATCTGCGCTTTGATACGCGTAGCTCTGATTTGGAAGGTCAAGCATCTCCCATTTTAAGGTTCTTGATAAAGAAAGTTCCCTTTAAAATAAAAATACAGACTTTAAAACATGAATCATCACCATTCTGTATTTTTCGCTCTCCTTCCATATGCTACCTTCAAAAAAAGCTGCAGGCTGTTCAAACATGAGCATCTGATCTTTACCCCGTGCACCGGAAACCAATTAATCTCCTCCAAATGTCTTACTGCCTCTCCTTTACCACTTGAAGAAAACACACTTCTGTTTTATGCACGTGAAGTGTGTGTGTGTGTGTGTACTCTATTTGACATAATCTCAGTTAATTGCACTGGCTGACATGCAGCCCAGGACTATTTTGCTGCCGTGTTGAGGCCAGAAGGAAGGAGCTGCAGAACAGTTTTCGCCATCTTCAGCCCCGTTGCTTTTCCCTCTCTCTTTTACCTTGAAGCTTTGTTTCAGTTCATACTAATTATCCTACGCGACTGAGTGGGGAAAAAAGGCAGAGAAGACAAAAAAAAACACAGGCTGAACTGTAATTTTTACAGCCTCTGTCGGCCAGTCATGTGGAACCATTAAACTCAGCTCTCAGCTACAGTCATTAGCTGCCTTCCAAATGAAATGTGCCCTTAATTTTGCTTCCTTATTTTGTCCAGTGTAATTTAGATTACTGAGAAAAGTAGTTCCCCTAAAGACAAATGCTAACAATAATCATTTTTGGCACTTACCTAACAAAGCAAGACCAAATGACCAACGCAAAAAAAATGATCCCCCATTTGCACAAAGCGTATTAAAGCGACAGGAGCCAGTGACGGGCCAGAAACCATCCGTTACATCCCTCCTATGTTAGCTAACGCCTTTAACATTAAGAGACAGTTACCGGCAGAGAAAATAGGCCATAAGGAAGTCAAAGTGACACGAGGAAGAGAAGGTACAAGTGAAAGGAAAAACAAGCTTTGATTACTCAGCATTGTCCCCCAAAACCAGCTGTTTCCGCTGCCTGACTTTGATCTCCCCCCCCGTAGGAGTACACCATCGATGTCTTCTTCAGACAGAGCTGGAAGGACGAGAGGTTAAAGTTCAAAGGCCCCATGGCCGTGCTGCGTCTCAACAACCTGATGGCCAGCAAGATCTGGACGCCCGATACCTTCTTCCACAACGGCAAGAAGTCGGTGGCCCACAACATGACCATGCCCAACAAGCTGCTGCGTATCACAGAGGAAGGCACCCTGCTGTACACCATGAGGTAGGACGACATGTTCGACCACTACACCGGTGCAATGAGGGATTTTAGAGAGTTTTTAAGCTAGCAGAGATTTCAATTGGGTTTATAGACACTGAATTTATATGATTGGACTTGAAAAGAGGGTGACTGAATTTATTAACAAGCTGTAAATATAGTGCCAACACATAGATGACCATTCAGAAGCACAAATAGCCTCTGTGTTTCCCTAAAACAGCTCAGCACTAACAATTTACACAAATTGGAAGGTAATAATGCGACTGTTGGGGGACTATTTTCAGCTGCGAATGTAAGCACATTTGGTGCATTGCTCGGACGCTCCAGCACCAGAGCGGCGTTTGTTGGATTGGCTGATAATGTTCAGGATGATGGAGGGACATTACCCCGTGAAACAATGTTTTATGGAGGTGGTTTTTCAAGGCGATAATGGAGATTTGTGGCGATGTCAGGATTAAGCTTCTTAGATAATACTCACTCTGTTGTTTTTGTTCCCGTTTTTTTGTAGGCAATAAGCAAGAAGCTATTCAACTTTTCTTTGGTGCATTGCTTCTACTGTGTTTAACTGTGAATCCACACCATAATCCAAGTTATAGTGTGGCTCTTTTTACATCCAAATGATTCACTGTGCTACTAAATTTCTATTTTTATTTATATATATTTATTTATTGTTGTCTAGAGATATAGTCAGCCATTTATGATCTGTGTATCACATATATTTTTATTACAATTTGTCATTCTCCCGTTGTAGTGTTCACCAGTAAAAATAAAACGGTTTCATCCCGTCATGATTTATCACTTTGGGGACGCTCCCTGACAGTTACAGCAGGAAGATAAGGTGTACGACCAGCTGAGCTGAGCTTAAAACCACTCGTGGCACCTCAGTAGCCTTCAGCTGAGGTGCGGGTAAATAAAAGCCTTGGGGGGGAAAAAAATAAAAAGTCAGTACAAACCTTGATGCACTCACCACAGGGTGATTCTAATGTGAGCCGTCTCGAGCGGGGATCGTAAAACATTTGTTTTAGCATGTTTACTAGCAGGCGGGGGGGGGGGGGGGGGGGGGGGTGGAGGCGGAGCCCGCGCTGCTGTCACAGATGAGCGAGATGAGGGATGGATGGGAGATTAGTGTGTCACGGGTGGCCTGACATGCTGTTTTTCACCAAGCTGTCAGGAAATAGAAACCCACAGCTCAGGCAACTGGAGCGTTTCTGTTGGTTTGGCAAAGTAGCTGCAGTTTGACAGGGTTTGGTGCGAAAAAGACAGCAACAAAAAATACAGCACCACATGTTCCCGGTGCCTAACTGTGCCGAAATATTATTTTTGTGCCGCTTCCTCTTTCCTGAAGCAGCACTGTCACGCTGCGTTGGCTCTGCACATGCTCTGTTTTCCCTTATTGTTGTGCTACTTTCTGTCTCTCTAGGCTTACAGTAAGAGCAGAATGTCCCATGCACCTGGAAGACTTCCCTATGGACGCCCATGCTTGTCCACTGAAGTTCGGCAGCTGTAAGTACACACACGCAACCTTACATACACCGCACACACGTATCTGTATGACACGCTGTCACGTCCACATCCAACTGGAAGCACGACCCCGGCACAGGTGTCTGATAGGGGATGACAGTGTGGTAACAGCTGTCCTCCCAGAGGACCTGTTCCTGCCAAGGCCCCTCTGGTCTCCCCCTCATTCAACCCCGCCAGGCCCTGAAAGACCCTGCAAGACCCCTGCACGCAGACCTGTGTTTATCCACGGCAGCACTCTCTGTTATACTTCCAGAACATCACACCAGCTGCTCACCGCTGACAGCTACCCCTACCCTGATCATCCTGGAGACGTCGTAACGAGAGAGAGAATGATGGAGAGGAAAAAAGAGAGTGGAACTAGAGGGGGATGGAAAGCGAGCAAGAATACAGCAAGAGAACGTCACGCTGCCTCTCTGCCATCCTTTAGACAGCTGCACAGTGTGAGTGAGAGGACCGAGGCCCCCCCCCTTTAAATTGAACTCACTCCCTAAATATTTCAGTGATGAGCTCTCTTCCTTATGCTGCAGTCTGCAGAGGAGCCATCCTTTTCCTCTGCAGTGGCCGAGCCACACTGCAGCTTTGACAGGTTGGCTGGCCGGAGGGGAGAGAAGACTGACTTGGCTCTTTTAAGGTCATGTTGTCCTGTTGGGAGGTTGTTTGTTTGTTTTCCTTATAAGTCAGGGGGGGGGGATAACATGAAGTGACACGACATCGCATTGCATCACGTGCGAAAATGTCGGTGAGGAGGGGAAACAAAATATAAAGCGGGATGAGCTTAGATGATGAAAAAGAGATGAGATGAAACACTCCAACAAGGTGAGAGAAAAGGATAATGTGCTTAAATAGCAAATGAGACAAGACAGGCAGGTTTGAGATGAGAGCGGCGAGACGAGATGCGAGAGGACAAAGATGAGACGAGGTAAAGATTTAAGCGGAGACCTCGTTTCAGATTTGTTTTTCCTTTCTCCTTCCTGCGGGCATCCCTAGCAGCTCCAAAAATACAACCTGAAAAAGGACCACGTGACGTGCCCGGCGACCAGCAGCAAAATAATTTATAACTTTTCACTCTGTTCGTCCTTGTCAGATGCCTACACTCGAGCGGAGGTAGTGTACGTGTGGACCAGAGGGGCTGCCCAGTCTGTGGTGGTGGCGGAAGATGGATCCAGATTAAACCAGTACGATCTGATGGGACAGAGTGTGGACTCCGGTGTGGTGCAGTCCAGCACAGGTAGGTTTCTGCCAGGCTTTTAAATAAAGCTGTGAATTTTATCGGAACATTCTGCACTTTAAATACTGTAACTCGCCATATTTAATGTCCAAGTTCAACACGTACACAGTCGTGTTCGTCACCCCTCACCGAGCGCACCGCTGGTCTGAAACAGCAAATTTTCCCTTCACATATGACACGCCACGTCCCAGATTCCGTAATTTCCCTACCGGCCATTACATCTTGTTCCCACCTCCTCTCCCTCTCCATTGATACTGGCACAAATTAGTGACAGCGTAAAATGGGTGACCTGTTTGCAGTGACGCTGGCCGCAGGCAGAAAGTAATGCTTTCGACAGCTCTATCCCCTAAGGCACGCTTAGCTTTATTTGCAGCAAGCCCCCCCAAGTGACTGTATCTCCCAAGCTTTATTGAATAAGCTGTGTGGATACATAAACGCGCTCTGTTATTGGTTTTATTTGTTTTCGTCTGTGGAAAAACTTGAAAATCAACATATTGTTAGAACCAGATTAAATGCCGGAGCTGTTCCTGTTCCTGTGCGTCCTCTCTCTGCGACTGGGTATGAATGCGCTGATGAAATGGATCATGCCGGGGTACCGAGTTAGCTGACAAATTACAGCCGTTGTCGTGCCAATAAATCTCAACTGCAATAAAAGTGAACGCCAAAACACAACAAACCATTTAGAAATAAACACTCCAGACTACGGGGACAGGTTGCATACATCTGGAAAATAACGTTTTTTTTTGTGCTTTCCTTCTCACATCTCCTTGTCTTCTGTCTGCCCGCAACAGGAGAGTACGTCGTGATGACAACCCACTTCCACCTGAAGCGGAAAATTGGTTACTTTGTGATCCAGACGTATCTACCCTGCATCATGACAGTCATCCTCTCCCAAGTGTCTTTCTGGCTGAACAGAGAGTCCGTCCCTGCCAGGACTGTGTTTGGTGAGTTGTCGGCTCTCCTCCCTTCTAAACATCTGTGACTCGAGAAATGAGCCCGGAAAACAGAAGGTTCCAAATCTGTTCTTGGGCAATAAATGTGGAGGATATGATGACAGGACACCAGACACTCAGTCAGAAGTATAGTTTCATTGAGCGAGGCTTTAAACAAACTGAGTTGATGTTAAAAAAAAAATTCTGTTTTGTTCTCTTTGGCGGCACCACTGAACAAGTCAGTGTCGCATGAGTGACGTCCACAGTTGGCTTCGGTTGTAACTCTTGATTTTCCTCGCTGGCGGTCGCTTTCCTTTTCAGACTGTTTGTCTTCATCTGAGCGTCAAATTTGATTCTTTTTCTTTGGATTTTCACTTATTTGTGGAGTTGTATCTGTAGTCATCGATCTTTTCTTTGTTTGTTCGGCTTAGTAGATTACTGTTTACTCGCAACACTTGCAGTGACCGGAAAAGCAGCCGCTTAGCTCCGCCTACCCTCTCTGGCAGACCAACCACTGCTGGCTGATGGAAAACGCGTCACTAACTGCCCAGCTGGAAATGTTTTGTTCTAAGAGAATGTTACGTGCGATGTTCTGGTAATGTTTTGAGTGGGAAGTTTTTATTTGGTTCCCAGAATGTTCCTTTAAATAGCAGGAGAACGTTTTCTGAAAACGTCCTCAGAAAGTTGCAGTGAGAATGTTCAAATCACATTTCAGGAACATTTTATAAATCACGTTCTGATAGTTGAGGCCGTACTAACATACCGAAAAGATCCTCAGAATGTTGCAGTGAGCGTGTTCTACCTTTGTTTTTATGTAACATTGAGCAAATGTTTTTTAAAAGGCGCTCTGACATCCTAGGCCTCAATAACATCCTGAAAGTATCTTCAGAATGTTGCAGTTAAAACGTTTTGTCTTAAGTATTAAAGTTACAAGAACTTTATCTGAAATGATAAACATCCTTAAAAAGTTCTTTGAATATTAGATTAAAACGTTTTCTTTCAAACCTAATTAGAACTTGTAGGTAATGTTAGCCAATGTTATGGAAACGTTCCCTGCTAGCTGGGTGGGCGCCGCTTGTGATTTTTTCTGTGAATGTCCCCACAGACACCCAGTCTGTAATATTGCAAATGCAAAGGCTTTCATCAGTGGGCCATAGGCTCAATCACCATATTGTTACCTCATTCAGTGATAGATAGTGACTTAACAGAAATGTATTTAAGTGAAAATCTTCAAGATTATCACCTTAAAGACTGTACAGGAGTTATGCATTATTACACATTCAATGCATGGCATTGTTTTACAGCTATTTCAGTCAAAATGTGAAACTTAACAGTGTATTTGTCGTATCACGACTGCCAATGACCGCAGCACCATCTGCTTTTATTCTGAAAAGAAAAACATCGCACAATAATCAGAAGCCGTCGTGCGACACACGGCTTTCAAGCACACTGCTTTCAATGACCCAGAGTGCAGCTTAATTTCTTTGCACCAAGATGTGAAAATGTTTTTGCTGTTAATATTTTTGACAGTGTTAATAACACAACTAAAAAAGGCGAGACAGGACCTCAGTGTGAGGGAGGCTGCATCAAAGAACAATGAGGTGTCCCAGTGTGTCTGATTGAGTTTGATTACTGACGTCTGATTAACAATCAAAGCAAAGCAAAATGTGAAAAAAAGATGCTCTTATACTAACAGGAAAAAGTTTAGGGAAATGTTTGCACTGGTGGATGACAGATGCAAGTAGCCTAGCCTTAAAGCATAAAGCCTTGAGGCAGAGGAGAGGTCTGTCTGCAGTTTGAAAACACCTCCACAGCTCAATTATTGACATGTTGAATCTTCTTTGTTCAGTCTGAATCTTGGAACATAATGACTCAGGAAGACTTGCTCGTCTTTGCCCTGGTCAATGTTTACAGTCTAACTAGCGGATGGAGATGCGAGAAATGTGTTGGCATTGAGAGACAACTTCTACAGATAATGTCTATAAATAAAAGTCTGAATATAAATGCAGATTTCACAGAATATTAACTATAAAAGCTAAAGAAAGCATAATCGGTCTCTGATTATATATGAAATCATATTTCAGCCAATGCATTCCACCTCTTTTGCTCTTCACACTGATTTCCTGCATGCACCAAAGCCTGCTTAAATGGTCAGTACTATAGGGACTACAAATGGACTACAAGTGAATCCAGAAAGCCTCTGACACCCAAATCCTACCGCACCCAAACAGATTGTGTATACATATGTATATCTCTGTTAAAGGGCCAGTTCGCCGATTTTCAACCTCAGTCCTATCATGCTATTATGCGGAGCTAATGCCAATATGGTAGAAAAAAATGCAGTTTCGCTCTGTGCCTTTGGAGGATGCTATCCGCTTCTCCGATGGGCCCTGGAAAACCTCCGCCAGATGGCGCGTTTTACAGTCTGGCGGATGCCAGGGAGCTTGCTAAACTACACTTCCTCAATCTAGGACGCCCACCTCCGATGTCATGTCTCGTTCAAAATCGACAGGTTTGAAATGTAGACTGCAGACCTGAAGATTTTCTAGACCATCCACCGGTATATTCTCGCCGTATTTTGGATTCTGTACCGCTCTGAGCCATTGCCTGCAGCGATCAATGTCCTTGACTGGAAAACGGTAGTATTTCACTCCAGCTGGGCCGTTCCTTTCAGAGGAAGGGGCGCAATGCACGCTGGGTGTTGTAGGAATGTAGGATGGGCGAAACCACAAGCTGTTTGTACAACTTTCTCCACAGCTATGGCGCCAATTTCAAATATTATTGCTTCTATTGATTACAGAGAACACACACTGACAGTGGCTTTTTCCAGAGGGGTGAATTGCTCCTTTAACAGCAATTGGTTTTCTACATAAACAGTCAGGGGAAGAAAAGGACAACATGCTGTAAAAATGTAGCGTTGCAGTTGCCAGGCGGCAGGTGAACTGACTTCCTGGTGTCTTTGCTCACAGTGGTGACTGAGTGATATCAATCTTTTCTCAGCAAGACAGCTTAACATCACATTTTCAAAATGTCAACCTATTCCTTTAAAGAATAAGAAATGTTAAAAAGCCTGATTGAACAGTTGCAAACTCTTCCATCCTCTCTTCTTCTCTTCTGTTCTGTCTCTGCACCAACGAGGTGAACGGGAGCTTTAATCAGTCGTGGCTGGCTGCAGTAGAATTTCAGGCACACGGCTCAGTGTGAATTCAGATTTACGTGCTCTGAATGTGTTTCTACAAGTGTGTGTGTTTGTGCCTGGCTGTGTGTGATAAAAGTGTTCATCAGTGTGTGTGTGTGTGTGTGTGTGTGTGTGTGTCCGCACAGATTGGCCTGTGTGTGCTGTGTGCATGTGTCTCGGCATGTGTACGTGTGTCTTTGTATGTGTGTATCTGTCTGTCTGTCACACTAATGTCTTACATAATAGCGCCCAAAAGGAAAGCTCTTGCTAGTCTGCAGCATGCTCTGTAGCAGCAAAGCACAGCAGCAGGCAGAATGTCCTTGAGTTACCTCAGCCTCTACTCTCCCCTCTTTCTTTTCCTTCTCTCTCTCTCTTCCTTCTCTCTCTCTCTTCTCATGGATGTCAGTGTCTCCCCTGGCCCACTGCTTAAAGAGCTTTCAGAGAAACATTATACATGCACCAGACTTTGCAGCTCTGCAGCAGATTTTTTCGACTCTTTTCTGCAATGTTTAAGTGCCTTCATATGCGTATGCGTGTGTGTGCCACAGCTAGCTAGCTACCTGCGGTGCTTGTCACGTGTCCGGGGGGAAATGAGGATGGCCTAGATTAGATTCAAACATCTATCTAGGGCATGTGTGTGTCCCTCATGCTATCATCGTGGGTTCTGCTTCATGAGATTACACGCATGCACACATGCGCACGCGCACACAGTTGAATAAACACATGTGCGCGCTTTCATGGAGGCGCAGAGCAGCAGAGCATCCAAATATACTAGGTAGGTCATCGTCGTGATTAATATGCATCATCTGAGACAGCAGATGAATGAGGCTGTTCTTAAAAGAGGTTACAGAGTCAATACGGCTGTAAATGAATCATTAAAAAGACATAGCAGACAATCAAGATCATTCAGTGCCATCTTAATCCTTTGGCTATCATCGAAGTCAAGGATTTATGCCGTATATCAAACCATTGAACATGTGTCGAGAGCTATTAGGATGAAAGAGTACAGTGAACTGTCTCACAAAGAAGCTCTTATCATGCTTGTACTGTATACAGTCTGTCTTTATGTGGTGAATCACATGTCAAATGCAACCTAAATAATCTACCTGGTGAACTGTGCTGCCTGTACATGTTAGACGCAGGCTAACGTTTACTGCGGCGTCACTGTTTGTAATGTCAGGGGGAAATATGTCCCAGCACCTCTGCTTCCATTCGTCTAGCTGCGGCTTTACATTGCTGTATACGCTGATTATTGTGAAAGCCGGGCTTGTAAATGGTGCTGTAAACGTTCGGTGAGAGTGATGTGATGCAGACAGATGTCAGGGGTTTGAAACAGGCGGCTGAGAGCTTGACAGCAATAGTTTCAGAATGCTGATAAGCACAAGTAACACTCAATGTGCTGAAGTTGGAAATCTACCACACAGGTCATTTGTACCTCAAAGTCTGAACAGTAATTTAATGATTTTAAACATATTTAATGCTGTCACATTCAGCTGAAGGTTAATCCATTATATACTCAGACAGACATTTAAAGCACACACTGTTCTACCTTATGACTTAAAGAGACTGTGTCTTTGAATAGTTACCACTTTTGCACAAAGGAAAATCAGTTTAATAAGACAACCAGACCAGCACTGACTCTCCATACTTTTGCTTGTCATTAATGTCAGCTGCATCGATAAATGCCCGAATATTCATCAAAATGCTTCACATACAAACTCGTGACTGCTCGATCTAAATGAGCTCCCCGACTCCATGTCTTGTCACTGTATACTCGCTCACTTTTGGACATTGTAGAGATAAGATAAGATTCTCCTTTATTGATCCCCAGAAATTCGGGTGTTGCAAAGACAGAAGTAGCAACAAGGTAAATACAAATAAAATAAGAATAGATCAAATTAAATAAGACTTGAATATAATTGGGATACAAAAGTGACAATCTAAAGTTTATGGGAAAAAGTGACATGTGTGGTTAATAGCAGCGGCATTTTAGCAGTATGAGATAATACAGTATGATGTGAGGTATAAGATATAGTACAATGTAAGGTGCAATATATAGAATAAAATACAGTATGGTATATTACAGTATGTATATAATGTAGTATGATATGGAATATTGAGTGGATAGTAAAAAAAAGTATAATACAGTACGATATAATATAAAGTATGTGTCAATAATTATGATAATAATACTAATATAATAATGTACAGTACAGCAGTAAAGACAGAGTCGGATTTAATATGGTGTTGTATGGTACATAATGTACAGCATGTGCAGTATAATATGAGTGTATATGTATAGAATACTAGACTATAATGTGTTATATAATAATAATAGTACTATTATATTCTATAAAGTACGCAGCAGAATAATAATAAATGATGAAAATAACAATATTTAATAGGGAAATTCACTGTGACATGTGAGGACACTCATGGCCACGATGGTCAAATTCTTCAAAGACAGAATAATACATTTGTTCCAACACATAACCTGCTATTTATACAAGATTATTAAAGAAAGAATGGGTGGTGAGAATGTTTGCATCTCATGCTACTTCAGGAAAGGAAAGAAGCACTCTAGTTTGGCTGAGGCAGCTTCAGGTGAAATGACAAAGTGGGCATGATGCAGAGAAACATGAAGTTACAGTGAAAAACAGTTTGTTCACAGATTGTTTAGCGATCTGTAAAATGTCAACCATCTATAAACTTAATACAAAACACTTATGTATAATGAAATGTATCTTATATCTGACATTTGAATCATCATTTATCTGTTAAAGATCTTCTATTGTAACACGAAACCCACGCTGCTTTCTAACTCTGACTGAAAGAAAGTGTTTGCACTTCTTATTTCGCTGTGCGTAAACACAGATTTAATCATGAACCCGCCCTGAGTTTTATGCATCTGGCCCCTGGTGCAAAACATTCCACAAACTTTATCGCTCTTTCCATAATGGCCCTGTCGTGGCTGAATAAAGCTGTTAGGAACATTTACGGAGAAGACACCTATGTCCGGGAGACAAAAGCCATTACTTTAACACGTATGCAGCCGGCAGTGCTACATCTTCTTTGTCTGCAAACAGATCTCGGAGTACAAAAAACCCCTGAAAGCAATTTTATTTACTGCGAGAGGAATCACTAAAACCACACAAATGCACTTGAGTCATTCCTCCTGCAGACACCTTTTCACAGCTTGGTTTCTCTTTGTTTTCAATTCACAACAGAAACACAATGCATCAAACGCTGCCCCGATGCTAAGAGTAAACAAGCAGCTACTGTAACGCTATACGTGCTCTGTTATTACTACAGATGTGATCAGGTTTGTGTTTCCAACACAGACGTCCGAAGCTGACAGAAAAAGCCCATTAACATGAACAAATGCAATGCTGCAAACACACTTTAAATTACACTGTGTCTATGAAGCACAAGCTCGGCACTAAATCTTGTTCCTAAAGCCTGCCCCGTAGATGAATAGGCAATTTAAAAACACAGCAGTGGGTAGAGTTATCTTATTTATCATTGTGCCGATTAAGAGGCTGATTAGTTTATCGCCAGTTCGGTGTGGTGGAAAACTGTTGGCGATTTATTTAGTTGCAGTCTGAATGAAAACCAAAAAGGAAACAGGAAATGATGGTGCTGATATGGCGCTCTCTCTCTCTCGCTCTCGTTCTCTCTCTGTCTCTAAGCTGTCAGGGACAGAAGTGCTCAGAAGATTAGCTTGCCTCCTTCTCTCCTCTTTAGGAGTGATTGGCTGTGTATTTATTGGTTCTCCCGTGATGCTGTTTAATGTATCCGCTCATTAAGGAATAACTGCTCGTGTGTGTGTGTGCTGGATTTTGCTTGTATGTGTAAAAAAGTGAGTACACTGCTTGTGTGCCATTGGAAGCTCATAAAGCCATGATTACTAGCTGATAACATTGTAGGCAGTGCTACTATATATCGTATATATGTGTCTGTGTGGGGGTTTGTGGCGCAGTTCCCGCAGCTGTGTCGCTGGCATAGTCATTTAGCTTACCTGCCAATCAGCGTGTCAATTTATTTCTCCCTTTATGTAAATGTGAGGTGACGTAGCGATGCTGACGGTGATGTGTTTGTGAGTCAGGCCCCCCCCCCCCCCCGAGGCTTCTGTTATTGATAAGGCATGAATAAATGAGGAGCTGCCGCACACTGGAGACGGTGATAGACATCCAACAAAGACAGCTGCACTCCTGGGACTGGTTGAGGGGATATAGAAAGTTGTTTGACAACTCCCTACACGACAGTCATGCTCATTCATCAGCATTCTCTACGTGTTATACAACTCCAGCAGCCTCGACAATTTATTAGTATAATCCAGCTCATCTACATGTTACTATACGTGAGTAAAAATACTTAGCTGCCGCTAAAATGATCTCTAAAATGCATGCAGGTGCAATTCATTTTTCCTCTACACTATTAATATGCTATATGACGGACAAATTAATAATTAATAATCATTAAAGGGTGATGTTTAGTCATGTCTAATTACTTGGTTAAAGTGGTTAATTACTCAGTTTCGTTCTCTTTGGCAGCACCTATGGCGATAAACGGTAATTGCTGGAGCACACTTCGCAGATATCCAGACCGTGTGGCATGTGTGACGTCCACGGTTGGCTCCGGTTGTTCCTCGCTGACGGTCGCTTTCCTTTTCATACTGTTTGCCTTCATCTGAGTGTCCTATTTGTTTCTTTTTCTTTGGATTTTCACTTATTTTTGAAGTTGTATCTGTCGTCATCCATCTTGTCTTTGTTTGTTCGGCCATAGTAGATTACTGTTAACACTTGCAGAGACCAGAAAAGCAGCCGCTTAGCTCCGCCTACCCTCTCTGGCAGACCAACCACTGCTGTCGCACCAGACACTCAGTCCTTAATACTGCAAATACAAGAGGCTTTCATCAGTGGGCCATCGGCTCAGTCACCATTATGTTAGCTCATTCGGCGACAGACAGTGACTTAACAGACATTTATATAAATGAAAATCTTCAAAATAATGAAGTTATATAAGAGAAAAATATGGAGACCTTGGTAATATAGATGTTGCTGTTTATTATCGTATCACCTCTTCCACATCCTCCCCTCATCTCAACCACATGCCTCTGCAGTCAGTCTTGCGGCTGCACATCTAACCTCCCAACCAAATGTCCTCCCAATGAATTTTGAAGTGTATCGAACTTTCCTAAATCTTAAAATGCCCTGCCAGTGAATGCAGTCCAGTTACACAAATCTCATTTCAAATTCTCACTGAAATATCTTGATGCAGCACAGAAAACAACTTCCCCTCGAGTAGAGATGTTTCGGGCATGAACGATTCATTCAAAAAGGACTCATCTTTTAAGTGAATTTAATGATCCGTTCAATTCCATGCATTGATTAATTTCTGCCATTCATTAAATTCTCTCTCGCTTGATGTTAACATCCAACAGAATTGCGCCTGCTCTGCTCGCAGCTTCCCAATCCCTTGCTTCTTCCTTGTAGAAAACCAGACTGATTGATTGTTAGCACACGCCAATAGCCTTTTGGAGGTTGGCTGTATTTAACAAATGACCATGTCATTGGTTAGGAGAACTACGGGATGTATCACTTGAGCGAATGTGTCTCACTTGTCCACTGAACAAGAATGGCCCTTGTGAGCGATACGATCAGATTACGAGCGGAAGCATTTCATGCGGGCATACAAAGCCAATACACAGACGTTTAAACCACTGACAGAACACAAACTACGTTACGTTTATTAAGAGATTATAAAGTCAGAAGGTCTTGTAATGGAAACCGTCATCGTTCATGAACGAGTGAGAGCGAGGAAGGAGTGAGTGAGTTGTTTCTTTGTCGCTACGACTTGGCGAACGAGTCTCGTGAGCTAATCTCGCAGCTGAACGATATTTGAAGATCTGAATCACTGCAAAGACTCATAACTGCCATCTCTGCTCTAGAGGTGTATTAAGAGTCTTACAAAAGCTCTGCTAAAGCCTTGAGCATAAAATGGGGTTTGCATCTTTGCAAATGACAGTTTGAACCGTTTGTAAAACAGTTCATGAACAGCCGCTTTATTGCAAGCATCTCAAACTGTATTAATATAAAAAGCCGTACGATTGAGTGCAGTCCAGTTACTGGGATCTTATTTTGAAATTCTTAGAGATGAGGTTGATGCAGCATTGAAAAACAACTTCAATTAGAGGTGTTTTAAAGCCCTGAGCATAAAACAGTGTCTGCATCTTAGCAAATGCCAATGAACAGTTTGTTAAACAGTTCATTAACAGACTTTATTGCAAGGCCCTCTTTAGCACCCCGCCTGGATGCAGCGTATAAAGTCACACACGCATTCCTTGAGTGAGCTCGCGTCCCACTTCACAATGTCCCTTTGACCTCGTCCCACATTTTGATTGTCATGTTTGATTGGTTGCCTACTCAGTCAAAACACTGTCAGAGGCAAATTTCAGCCTGGAATGAGAGAGCAAAAAGAAAGAGAGAGAGAGAGCGGAGCCAGTTTCCTGAGGGCTCGCTCTCCCCCACAGAGATTTGAAAATCTGCGGCTTGGCTGTGCTCCAATGGCTGAGCAGTACATTTTACTCACTGGCTTGGGATTGGTCAGATTAGCTGAAGCCTGTCATTCAAGGGGCTGTCGATCAAGTGCCAAAGTTGGAACCAACAGAGCAATCAACGACCTGTCAGAAAGATCAACAATAACAATAAGGAATGACTTTGCACCTTCTGCTGAGGAATTGTTTGACCTTACGGGACAAACAAAGTTGAACTCGAAGTGCATGTGAATTTATTTCTAGCAATGCCGGGAGCAATTTATTTTCTAATCTGCATCTTTGTGCAGGCAGTCGGGCACTAAAACTCCATCACTGATTACCCTGATAGACATTAAATCAAATTTCTATAAGCTTTACCTTGCAGTGTCAGAAACCGATTAACCAAATGCGCATTATCTGCTCCCTATTCTGCAAAAATGCACATTCGCACTGTTTGCACGCGTGTAAAGTCATATCAGCTCCCTCTGCCTGAGGCAGCAGTGATAGCCTCCCTGCCCCTTCCTCACCTTGTCATTAATCACCTTAAATCTCTCCCTAAATTTGCTCCTCACATCATCTTTCTCCATATCATTTTTTTTTCACCCTGTATGTGTGTGTCTGCAAATAGAGGCAAAAACCTTGTTAGCAGATATATATCATATAAATCAAGTGTCACCACTTGTGCACACTGGGCTAAATTGAGTGGAAGGAAGTCCCGAGAATTGAGTTACACCACTATTAATCCAGTTAGAACTTTCCAGATCAGTGACTTTGTTCATTAAGAGCCTTCAAAGCCTTAAGTCTATTAGTTACAACATGTCAAATGGAGTCATTTAAAAGCAGCTCTGCAGCCATGTTCTAATGAATCAACTTACTGGTGTTCTAAATGACTCCTAAGTAGGCCTATCGCTAAACAGACACAAAGGGGGATCTTTCTTCCTGGGGCTGGGAGACGCATATCACTCTTCCTTGTTAGCATAATCAGACACACGCGTGCAGCATTGTGTTGTGCCGTGTGCGAGAAACCGACTCACCAACGCTGTGCGATCGTCCATTTTCGTCCTCCGTTCCAAATTTCATCACCAAATGTTTTCTCTCTTTTCATTTTCCTCTTGTGGTATTGAGACGTTGGAGGAGTTGGAAGACTTGTTTCCATGACAACGGAGCTTGTCAAACACAGTAAAGTATATATGATTCCAAGCATCGGGGCGCTTTTGTGAGGACTTGTGTAATACCCAGTGGTGCAGCCTTTGCCAGCCCCCGCAAAATTAACTGATTTACTGGCAAATAAAATACCTGACAGATTGACACCACTCTGTCGCCGCCCATGTTTCCATCCACCCTCCCTTACCTGCATTCATACCGTCTACCTACTGCGCCCCACGTATCTCTAAATATGCATTTTGGCCTTCATTCTCCTCCCACACATATTTTGGCTATCTGCTCCTTCCTCATAACAGATATCTCTGTGAGTGCTTATTCATCCCTCATTTACTCCATCTTATGTCCGTACCTCTCTGTACAGAAGCGATGGATGTGAGTCGCCGTGCTCCTTTCTGCTCCAGCACCTGCTGAGGCCATAAGAACACATGATTGCTGGCAAAGTCACTTTGCACTGGCTGTTCTCCAATGCAGAATGTTCATAAGCGGTGACACCTTAATGTTATCGACTTTAACTCCACTGGGAATCTCAAGACGCTGCTCTCGAACCTGAAATGACTTTTACTGACACCAAACTGCTTCTTTAATGCGGCATTACAGCTTGCATGTTATGCAATATAGATTCTATATAGATAGATAAAATGGAAATTTGCATGCAAGTAATTTGAAGCTGGATTTTATGCAAACTTATAGCATTAAGCTCCAATTCTAAAAGCGATGAGTGATATTTTGCAAGAGGGGTAGTAGAAAACTTTGGATTTTGACATCTAATTCTTTCAGCATTACCTTTTTCACTTCCAGCCTACAATCACCAAGTGCTATAGTCAGGGTTAGGAGGGTTACTTTAAAAATATATTCCGATACAGTTGCTAAATCAGTAACCTATTCCAAATATTTTCAGTAAGTAACGTAACTGATTACTTTCAGTTACTTTTGGATTACTGCAATGCTAAATCTGCAAATAAAGACAAGAGAAAATAAATTTCAATAGTCTTTTGTAATGCATGAATGCCTGTTTAAATTAATAGCGGTAATTATGAACATTTAAATGTACTTAGTTAATTCTGCTATTCAAACTACTTCAAACTCAAACTTGAAGTGAACTGCCATCAACTTATTCCAGTCTGGGGCTTGTGTTTTTACCCACACCATCCCGGCCGCGGCTGTCACTGGAGTCACAGACTATTGCTCAGCAGTCGTAGAAGAAAACGACAGGTTAGCTAACATTTCAGTGCAGCTAACGTTAGCGGTTGGTCTTTACCTGTAAATGTTTCTTTAAATTAGATCTTTGAGGTGTGATGTTGTGAGACTTGTGTGTCGTGAAGTGTTGTAACGTGTGCGCGCAGGTGCGTGGTATTATCAGAGACGGTCAGACGGACGGTTTAGAAATGAGGCGTCAGATGTTATAGAGCATCTTTGGTGTTATATCATCTTAATTTTAAAATTGTAATCCTGCTATTAAACCCCATTTTTAATAAATGTATCTGTAATCTAATTACCTCTTATTTTCTGTAACTGTAACGGAATACAGTTGCCTTACCTAATTACACAATGCTGTTACTTGTATTGCGTTACTCCTCAAGCCTGGCTATTGTTGCCTTAACATAACCACTACTACCTAAGTCACGCTTAATTTGGCTTCATCACAGAGGGACAACAAAACAGAGCAGAACGTGAACAGTCTCTGCTATCCACACACTATCTGATTTAGTTCTTGTGTGGGTGTGTGTTTCATTCCTTGAGGGAACAAACATGGCAAGTGTGTTCAGTGAACATTTGCAGCTTAGTTTAATATGAATGACTTGTGACATGTTCCCAAAAAATATGCAGCATGTTTTCCCCCCAAAATAATGTTGTTTGGCTAATAGAAATTAGCCGAGTTGAGATGAAAGGGCTGGAAAATCTGCTATGAATATGTGACTTAGCATCTCTTGATATTTTCATATCTCCTGCCGCCATGCGTTCCCGGAACAATACATCAACAAGCCATTCAGTGCCCTACTTAGCAGAGGGTGCAGCGCAGAGCGTGGTCATGTGTGGATTTTACTACATCACAAAACTCTATAAATACATGCGCTGTAGCATCAGTATATTTTAATGTGCCTCCTTCCTGGGTGCTCATATGGACATCCAATTGGAATTGATAATTGCCACTTTTAAGTGAAGCGATCGTTTGTGTTTTATTTCGTTAAGCTGTGCTCGTGCCAAGTGCAATTACACCTTGTGTCTTCTTGAGGAAGGTGTTTTTTTTAATCTAACCAAACAAAGGATCTATCGGAGACATTTGAAAAAGGAACATGCAATGAAAAGCTCAAAATTATACAGAATAAATAAGGCTGACCTACTTATGTGTTGTTCCCTTGCAGTGATAATGAACACAAGCGTTGTATGATCATGCAGCTTGTGTACCTACTACGCACGTCCAGTAAATCCATCATAGGTGTCTTGTTCGCTTAATGATCATTTGTTTGGGCTCTGACTAATGAGAACATAATAATCATCCTTTATGCTTCATGTCACCGCACCGAGTCAGCAATGCCAAAAGCATGTGAAGAGAGAGTGGGAGGATGAGGAACGAGTGATTCATCCTTTAGCACTTCATCAGAAGTGAGGAGGAAGAGTACGAAGAATTCTCAATTCTGAGGGGAAACATTTCAGGACACGTGTAATCACTCGGGTATCAGTTGGTGGACACAATATCAAAAACTCTGTTCAATATAATAACATCAAATACAGAAAATGAAACTTTAGACTCTGCAAGAGAGGAGATGATTAGGCTCAACTGCCTTTTATTGCTGCTATGGTTACAAGGTCAGCCTTTGTGTCTTGCTCATGCAGGTCTCCCTTCTTTGACATAAGTCATCCTCAAACTTGTGAACTTAATATGACTCATTTTTTTTGTAGTCTTTGTTGATTGTACTTTTTGTAAGCCATTTCCTGTTAATCGCAAAGGCAGTGGTAAAATGAGTCACACTTAGCTGAGGACCAATTAAGCAGCTTAATAATGGGTGTTTAGTTTTTATGTCTGGGTTTTGAAGTCCACATGAAAAAAACTATTGTAGTACAAAGGAAGCCGGAGATTTACTGAGTGAGCGGATGATACATTAGTCGCAAACACTGGAAAAGTAAGTGATTATTAAGTCAAACAAACACAAGAAAATTACACTGGCAAAGAGGAGAAGTGGAGACAAATAGATCCTCGCTTGTATTGACTGAAAGATGCCTAATAGGAAGAAAAACTAGAGTTGAATCCAACTATTCAAAGATTTTCTTTGACTTTTGTTTGTGTTATTTTTATTTTGTGCACCTGTACTGTCCAACTTTATTTATTTTTAATACGGATTGCACAGTTCAAAGTTCCAGACATTTCACGCTGAGCAAATTCCAGACGTCAGTTCAGCATGAAAGGAACAGTTTCAAAAAGCCTTTTCAAAAAGGATTATCCTTGCTTGAAGTGTAAAATAAAGTTTGCAGACGATTTTAAAGGAACAATATGTAACATTGACAGCTAGCGACCTCTCCTCCCCAGATTTGAATGTTAGCCTTTCCTGCTTCAGCGTTCCGACCGTGTTGGACACTTATCCGTCTGCCCCAGGGCCAAAGCCGCCGCTAGCTTTGGGGCTAACTCCCGTCACTTTACACACGCAGCAGCAAGCAGGAAGCAAGACACGGTAGCGCGGCTTCAGTCTTGAGGAGTATGTGGCTTTATTACACACACAGCCTTACTGTACAGTCATTCTGTTATTTTCAGTTACCGATATCACTCTCCCCCTCGTAACTCATGTGCACACACTCACACTCACGCACTCAGCTATTCCCTAACAGAGCTACGTTTCTAGTACGACACGAGGCTTACGAGGGTCGCCAGGTTAAGGACGCTGAACCTACTCAAGTGCAAGACGTGTGCTTGGACAATGACAAGCAACGAGTCCTGTGCGCCAGTTTGTTTCATATCTGGCAACCCGGGGTAACGAAATGGGAAGTGGGCGGGATCGCGCAGGCCAAAACACACACAGACGTTCCGCACCGGAATGGAAATTTCAGGAGGAGAGCATACAAACTGCAGCATCTTTGTCGGAGAAGCCAGTATTTCAACTCTGATGACGTATCATGACCATTTTATGATAAATTACAGTAAATATATCACATATTGTTCCTTTAAGGACAGGATGCATGCATGTACGATCTGTGGAGCTTTGAAACGTGTCGTGTGTCTGTTGTTGTATCATGCACATGTGTGTTCTTCACATAAACACGTCTCTCCACACGCGTGGGAGGTTCGCCTCTTCATATTTTATCATTCATGCACAAGCCAGCTGTTCGTCAGCGCATTCATGAAAGCTCAGGCTGAATTTGTGGACTGTTTGCTGCTCGGGCTGATGTTATTTGGTGTGTAAACATCTGCAGGAGCCTGTTCTGTGATGAGCGCCGCATCGTTAGATATGCTCTGACCCAGTTCCTCTCCCTCTCTGCACACTGTGCCTCATTTCGGCTCTCAGCAGCTGCAGTTCAGCCATTTGGTTTTCCTGGGCTGACATAAGCTCCATGACACTTTGGATAGAAACATGCATCGACTGTGTTAATTTATGCTTTATTTAACGTATTGCTGCTGGTGAATTGGTGCCTTTTTTTGCCTGCTATTAGTAAGCAGCAGTATATCCGAAGCCAACTGCATTTTCCAACTGCATTTAAGGGAAGTCTGTTAAAAGACAGCGTCATCTGCATACATAGATAACTGTGATAGAGCTGCTTGCTGCTTTGCTTTAAGAACAAAATCACTCATATAATTGCACCTTAAGATTTGAGAAAGTATGAGTAATATATATCTTCTTTTTTTTATAAGCTTAACAATACCAACTTACCTCCCATAGTTTCTTTTCATACGTTATGGTACTAATGACATCCGCTGGATTATCTGCTCTCCGATCAGATTCCAAATATCTGACTTGTCCATGTCTCTCTCCCTGCAGGAGTGACCACTGTCCTGACCATGACCACACTCAGTATCAGCGCCAGGAACTCCCTCCCTAAAGTGGCCTACGCCACAGCCATGGATTGGTTCATCGCCGTCTGCTACGCCTTCGTCTTCTCAGCCCTCATCGAGTTTGCCACAGTCAACTACTTCACCAAGAGGGGTTACGCCTGGGACGGGAAAAGTGTGGTGCCAGAGAAGGTATTTAAAACCCTTGTTTTTTTTTACTTATATTTCTAGAAAATAATCAGAGATAAAGCTTTGATAAAATATGGTCACATAGAAGAAGAGGGTGGATTTCACGGTGTCTAACCTTGTTGTGATCACAAAATCCTACTGCTAAAATGGGGGCAAAGTAAAGGGCAGGGAAAGAAAACACGAGAAACAACTTAACAAAAATAACACCCTACGAATTATATATCTGGATTTATAGTTCATAGAGTCATTCAGGAGGACAGTTAGCACTTAACCACTAAGGGAGCGAGGCCAGGCAGGGAACATTTTGTTGTTGTCGCCACCTCATCTCATAGAAAATGCAATTTGAGCAACATGACATGAACATTAATAGTTTAGTGTTCATCTTGTGCTTTCTGCTTCACTTGTCTCTGTGCTGCAGTTAGCAGAACTATGCTCCGTTATCTCACAAAAAATAGTCCCTCGTATTAATTTTTAGATCGCTTCAATGTGGAAATATTTCAACATAGTGGATTCATTCATCAGGATTCTCAAACAACCGTTTTGTAAAATAAATAAATAAAAAAAACCTTTAAGCCTGACTTGTATCATTTTCACTTTCCCCGAACCAACCAAATGTAGCAAAAGAAGAAGAAGGAGTCCCTCCTGAAGAAGAACAACACCACAGCCTACCCAGCTGCCACTGCTACAGCCTTCGCCCCCAATATTGCCAGGGACCCTGGATTGGCCACTATTGCCAAAAGCGCCCCGCCGCCTCCAACTGAGCCCAAGGAGGAGCCAAAGCCCAAGCCTCCAGAGGCCAAGAAGACCTTTAACAGTGTGAGCAAGATCGACAGGATCGCCAGAATAGCCTTCCCTCTGCTCTTTGGAACCTTTAACTTGGTCTACTGGGCGACCTACTTGAATAAGAAGCCCAAATTGCAGGGGATGAATCCACAACACTAATCCATGTTTCATTCCTTTTAAATTATAACTGTAAGTTCTCTCTCTTTTTTTTTTTTTTTTGGTTCTGTTTCTTTCTTATTCCTCCTAAAACAGGTGTTTATTTTCAGACAAACATGGTGTCCATGCTGGTTTGAATTCCCAGTTGTTGCATTGCTTCTATGTTTACCTAAAGTTTGACGACTTTGAAAAAAACTAAATAGAGAAAAAAAAAAGTGATAAGACTTCTGAGGGTGTTGTTCAGGTCTCGGATGATGCTACTAAGAAAATGCTACTATAAATATATAGCCAAGAGAATGCTATTCTACAACTGCACATGGCCCAAACTTGTTTAGGGGCTTTTGTTTCAACATGTTTCTTTTTGTTCTGTTTTTTTATTTAAAAATGGAATCACAGACACGGTAAAAGGCACTTGTGTATATGCATGGTCAGGGCATCTTATTATTTCAGTTTATTTATTCAAAATAGAGATCAACATCGACTGATAGCTTAGTTCATTTGACATCAGCAGCGAGACGCCACACTCAGTCTCTGTCGAAATGTCTTCAATTCTCTGTAGATGTTTTATGAGATTAATTACGTCATCCTTCAAAATACGTTAGGGGTTTCTGCAATAGCAATAAAACATGTCTCAGTGGACACACCATTTATTTAGGGATAAAAAAAAGATAGAAAAATTCAATCATCTCTGTGCTCAGCATTGAAAATATTCTTATTTCCTTTCACAGCGTTGTAAATATTACCAAGTGTTAGAGATGTCAATATTATGTTTAAGCTTTGCAGAGTGTAACTAAAGAGTTTGTTTATTAAATACATGGAGAGTAAACTTTTTTATTTTCTTTATTTTCTTTCCATTTATGATCATTTCTACAAAAAAAAAAGAGTATATATGGTCTAATTCATGCTTAAGTGACTGTTTCTCGCCAAGTTAGCGTTCCATTCAAAGCTGCTTTCACACATCATTCAAACGTGTGTTTGCGCACACACTGACGGCAACAATTGCAACAACATCAACGGTGTAAACTGAGATTGGCTAGTTATGAGTAAGAATGTAAAAAAAATCTCCTGGAGTGCATTTTAAATAGTATTAAACTCATTATTTACATATTTTGTTGGTTTTATTTACGGTGGGGCCTCATTCGCCAAAACGCCATTCATGACAAAGTACGGTAAGCTTCGCTTAAAAAGGGGCGGGGCACGCTGAGTGGGAGGAGAAGTGCCTTTTCCATTTTCAGAGTCGAAGCTTTCGATTGGCTAATACTTTGTTGACTGATGGCGCGTCTGTTTTTCCCCCACAGCCTCCATACTTCCCATCTCCTTTCAGTTGAAAATTGAGACGTTAACACTCAGAAAGTACCAGCTACACTGCCTTCAGTATCACACGCCCGTTTGGACTTATTTGTTGCTGCTTGTCGGTGAGCAACAGCGAGAGACAGGGACAGAGACAGACAGAGACAACGAGAGACACAGAGAGAGAGAGAGAGAGAGAGAGAGAGGAGACGTTGAGTTGCAGTGGCACTGTAATCTTGCTTTAGCCGGCGCTGTGTTTCGCACAGAGGACTTGTCTTGTAGTTCTACGATAGTGACGAAGATGAATATATTTTTGTAGCATGATGTCAATCCCTCTTCCGAGAAAAAAACCAACAGAAACTAACGCAAATGTGAAAAGAATGCTTTTGTTTTTTTGTCCTACACATTGCTTGCTCTTTTTTTTTTCCTTTCACTTCTAAAGAATTCTTTAAGGAAATGCTTCTTCTCTGACGTGGCACGTTGAGGTTTCTGAACAGTCCATTTTAAATTATGTTAATGTAGCAATATTACTTAGCAAGGGCTTTTCTTAGGACCTGAACCTGACACTCAGTTTGGGGGGAATATCCATTGTAGCTTTACATCGACCCCTCTCTTACTTGTAGTTCCATCTGTGTACTTTACATGGAGAATCTAGGAGCTATTTAGACTTACAGTCATCATACTGTGTGTCCATCTTGGGTTCTGAAGCCTTTGGCTCCTACTCTAACCTACAGAACCTCGACATTTCTTTGTCAGAGAGTGGGGGTGCATTGTATTGCATTATGGGTTGTGGGCGTGCTTTTTTCAATATGTTTTACAGGGCACTGAACAGGCCGAAAGGCATGCAGGAGCCCTGCAGGATTCTCTGTGTGTTTGTGCGCTGGGGTGAAGAGATCAAGCTATCGCCAGAGGGGAAACGAAAGACAGATCGGAGGCTGTTGCTATTGTTATTATTTGCATTATCATTAAGAACCTTTCCCGTAATGGCGGACGTCTTTGCAAACACATGCAAGCAGTCTACCATTAACAGCCACTTAAACCTACAAGCAGAGGGTCAAGGAACTGCGAAGTTCAGAGTGAAGAGTTGTATAAAGATATTTGAATTCTAAACTATTGTATGTATGTTTATTATCATGAAGAAAAAATCTATATACATATGTAAAATATAATGCATACAGTATTTGATTCTATTAATGAAGATATTAGCTAAGATGATGATGAATATTGTTTGTATTATCAACCTATTGTTATGCATTTTGCACATTTAGAAGAACAATAACATTACATTTATGTAGTCAGCTTCGTGCTATGCAAGGACAGCTTTGAACCACATCATGACCTTCTCTCCCTGATCATTGTGTTTCAGATTTACAAGCTATTATAAAAAAAAAAAAAAGAAAAGAGAAAAAAAAGCTTAGCTTTATTATCTGCTGCGCACACGTTAGCGTTCTTTTTCATCCCACCATGGCTATACAGGGTGTCATCACAGAAAAACAGTGGATTATCACTTTTGTTTGCGCTTTGGATTTGTCGGTGGTTGAAGGGAAAAGGGCTTTCATTGTTGATTGCACTTTTTCTCCAGAGACATGCAATAAAGTG
The DNA here is from genome assembly GCF_022749685.1 of Semicossyphus pulcher. Lineage (NCBI taxonomy): Eukaryota > Metazoa > Chordata > Actinopteri > Labriformes > Labridae > Semicossyphus > Semicossyphus pulcher. Next base: position 18,777,813 of record NW_027211604.1, on the reverse strand, counting down.
ATGGAACTGAAAAAAAAAAAAACACAGGAGCAAAACTGTAACAAGATCACCTTGTTGACAATATTTCTGTTCATTTCTTGAGCTTGTTTGTCATTACAAAAAATGGAGGCCGGTCGAAAAAATGTTCTTTTGCTAAATGGATCATTTCGTTTCTGTTTTGCTTTCCGAAGCTCAATGAAATTACAGGGAGCACCAGAGAGTGTCGACTTTGAGAGTGAAAAAAAAAAAAAAGTGAATTTTGTACACGTTTCTGTTGGGAATATCTTTGCTAAGCCCCTCTCTTGTACTCCAAGCAGGATCAAACAAATGCTGTAGACCATTTGCAAATATTTTTAAAGCCAGGTCTGGTTTTGCTACATTTACTGCTCCAGAGAGAGAATGTGAAATATGAGGCACAGTGCAATCATGAGCTTCCAACTTTTACCTTCACAGTCATATGCAGAGCGAACATGTAAATATCACATTTGTAGGCACATCACTCGTTTATTTCCTCATGTTTGATGCAAGGTCCATTGCAGTTCTCAGCAGCACTTGCTTTTCAACATTGAGTCTTTGGTTATTCCTAGATACCTACTGGAGTTTTTCTTGTATTTTTATCAAGCGAAATATGTTCTGATTTTCACTGAAATGTAAAAAAAAAACTAATTTTCTAAAGCACAAACGTTGATTAGGGTACGAGAAGCTAGAGCGAGACTGTATACACATGGACAGACACACTTTCAGAATGCACACAAACACACACAGCCACATACAGTACACAGGAATGTGTTGGTAGTTCATTGATACTGACAAAGGGTTCTGATGGATGTAGATGAAATGGTGAACCTTCTGTAAATGTTTTCTTTTGTTTCTTTTGGTTATGATATGGCCCTGTAGAATCTGATTCTCTGCATTAGTCTTTAAATAAAAAGAAAACAAATGAATGGCGTGGCTACACCTCTGTCCTTGTGCTATGGATCCGTGACACACGCAGGTCTGTGTTGAAGCAGAGACAAGTCGAGGGTGCATCACATGTAGTGGTGTGCACACAGTATTTGATAGGCCGATGCAAGGTGTGCACATTTCAATGGATACATGAATTAATTTAAAAAGAAATAGACAGGGTAAAAGTTAAAAGCTGCCTTTAAACAAAATACAAAATAATGGCGCCATAAGAGAGAGAACAAGGCCCTAAATGATTGAGGGGTCCCAAAACCAGTACGATGCGCTGGAACCGGCCCAAACTAGCATCAGACATATGCTGACATGGAGACTCATACTCACTCATTACTGATACAAACCGTTCCATGCAAATTTTAACTTCAGTTTTGTTTAGTTTTTGCTCATTTCTGTCGCTATGGCAACATCAGTCCGTCCGACAGTTTGACACTTGGTTTCACACATCGCATTTATGGTCCCCAATGATTACCTCTAACTTAGACGTCTCTTTAGCCCTCTATAGTTTAAACTTCAGTTTGTTCAATACACTTTGTTTGCACTCGAGTTTTTAGCTGGTTATGAAACGGACTGAAATGAATACTGATGCCTCTATACGAGCTACAAAAGCAAACAAGACCATGAACGACAAGATTCATTATATAGACTGTTACAAGAAAGCAGGGTGAAGTTTTTTTGTTGGGAAACACTTCTTAAGCCCATCAGATAGAACACGTGTTTGCAGCAGCTGGGGGGGGCTTTGTAGCTGTTGTCAATAAGAGGGACGCTTATGAGGAAACGCTCTGAGCGCCTCAAGTTGAAAAAATTTCAACTCAAAGCAGAAAAGCGCCTGGCGTCACGGCCATTTTTTCTCATTGTCCAATCGGATGAAAGGAGAGGCGGGCCTTCTGTCAGTTTACAATATAACGGTTAGGATAATGACAGCTAATGAATCGGTTGTTGCAGTTGCAGTTTTTTTTTGTTTTTTTTTACCAAAGGCCTCGCGTTTTACAGCCTGTAAATCGTCTTCTGTCTGATCGGGCCCTTCCACATGTACACGACAAGATCAGGAAAAGAGAAACGTACCACTTTGTCCACAGGGGGCAACAAATTTAACACAGACTGAAAGTTCCTCATAGTAGCTTTAAATAACTAATTCCCATCAACCTTTGCTGGATTTTGTTCTAATTATTAACTGTTGGCAATCTAACATAGCAAATTAAAGTAAATATTATACCTGCTTCAGATAGCATTAAGTTAGCATTCAGTACAGCCTAACAGAGCTGTCGTGTTGTGTGTAACACATGTCTTAAAGAGACAACTGTTCTGACTTGTCCTCAACCCTACACCCCTAACTGTAAAGGAGTCACATTATATCATGTCACTTTCTATTCAATTAGATTAAATGTATTTAGATAGTTCTACTTCAATGCTTAAGAGATTACTTTATATGCTTTAAAGACATTGTTGCAGCTCCTTTGCAAGATTTTTCTTTCATGTTTTAAGAATACATTTGGAGGTCAGTTAGTACTTGAGGTATATTTAAAAGAAATCGCTGCTGCAGGTGGAACAATTCAACTATTGAACACATGGAGGTAGATAAAGTACATTTTTGAGCTGTAATGGAAAAAATAGATCCTTTCTATGTGGCTTATGCAACGCCATTGCACCAGTATTACTATATAAAGGTGCTTACGCTTGTTGTACTTCCCCACCTCAACCTGAACCAGACCACAAATACCTCAAACCGTTGGAAGCGCGACAAAGCCCATTGAACTACAATGGGAAATTACAAAGCGTAACAGAGTAGCCTAGTTTTTACAATGTGTCTATTTTAATTCATCTTGGTGCACCTATCCCTCAGCTAAACATTTAAATAATAGCCAAATAAAACCAGCCAAGAGGGGATGTGTGAAGTCTGAGGGCAGCGGTTCAAGCCCCCTTTGGGATATGTCTGTGTCAGAGAGGGTCTAGTTGTCATCAGTTGCTTTAATTCACACCAAAGGGGAATCCACCCATCTCCCATCTGACATGTATTTTGTCCCTCGTTGCTTCTCTCCACACACCTCATCTCTTTCTGCCTCTGCTCCCAAACTCCCAAACCTCCACCTCCTGCATCCCCAGCTTCTCCCACCCTGCCATGAGATTTCAGGTGCAGAGGAACGTGTGCTTCTTCCTTAAAAGCATGTGAGCTGCCAAGCCCCGAGACTGTTATGTAATAAAGCTGCTTCTCGCTGGCAGAGGAGCACAGAGAAGAGGCTTTTTTTTTTTCTTCTTTCTCTCTGCCTGCTTCTCCTCCTCCTCCTCTCCCTCTCCCTCTCTCTGTCTGTCACTTATTCCCCCATAGGCACAGATTTGAGGAGGACAGGGTTGTGGGGACATGTCCCACTCTTGCACACTCCGATTGTTTATGCTTCAAATGCATATAGTGTTTTCCTCTGATCTGCGTTTTTAGACACACATTTGAATTTCAGAGGCACAGCGTGGATGCCTGTTGTCACTACTACAAAACCTCCTTTCCTTTAAGAAAAGAGTCCTTTCCCACATTTCCTAGTTTCCCTGGAATCTCCATTTAAAGATGCATTCTGTCCAGGAATAGTGTTTCTACAGGAATTAAGGTAAATTCAGCCAATCCATTACACAAAGGAGCAAAAATAGCTGCACAAAAACAGTAAAATCTTACCCGTTTTAACACAAAATATCTAACTCAAAACCTCAGGAGGCATTCAAATCTACATTTGAGTATTTTATTCTTAAAATTAAGCATTAATGTTGGAGTTTTTTTCTTTCTTTCTGCAATTAGAGCTCAATAAATGTGAGATTTCTCATCGAAAACCTCTTTATTTCTCCTCACGTGGATGATTGAAACTTACCTACAGGGACTCACTCTGTCTTTCTCGCACACACACCCATCCAATTCTCCTGGCACTAAAATCCTCCAGCAGAAGCCCCAACAGGGACTCACATCGCCTGAGATTTCCATTAGGTCTCCCCCCGCCCGCTCGCTCATTTCTCTGTCCCTTCGCTTCCCTCGTGTTGCTCTCTTCCAGCGCCTGATGTCTTTCCCCAATTATCCTTCGGAAGACTCCATAGATTACAATGGCAGCTATCAGGATCTGTGATTTGCTTTTCCTCTTCAATTGAAATGAATAAATGAATACAAAAACAGCGAAGAAAAATGCATTCGGAGCAAAAGATAATTACTTCAGATTCAGCAGCCACTGAAAGTAAATGCTGCTCTTTTAAAGGTTTGGTGCCCAAGGACAGCATTGTTTTTATTTGCAGTGAGTCCTTCCAGCCGTACATGTGCTGCAGACTGTTTGAAGAACCTCCAAACAGCCTTATTTTAAGCACAGTTGCTGTTCAAAAGAAAAACAAATCACTCATTTATTTTCCTCAACAGGGCTGAAGGAGTCGATATTGGACTGGACTCTTTATGCTGCCATTTACATTATGAGTTCCATCCATTGTCAAAAGCTATTTCCTGAATAGAAGCTGGAATAAAATTTAAATGTCTGCTCTATTACAGCGAAATGTGAGGTAGTATAATAACAAAGTGCCAATCTCTGGTGGTGACAAAGAGGGATAGACAGGAAAAGCAGGGGGCCTCTGCAGTTTCTGGCATCTCTGTGTCCTGCTCTGTAACTATACAGAGATTTATTAAGTACATTAAGTCAAGACTTTTGAGAGAACTCTTCTATTTTATCGATATTATCGACACATTATCTGTATCTGCAGAGAATGGCTTGATAATGACATATCGGCATCGGCCATTTCTCTGCCGATATTTTCCGCCGATAAAACAGAGCTTTAATTCTGCCTAAATGCTCCATGATTCCCTAAAAAAAGAAAAAAAAATGTTACATACAATATATGGCATTTAGTACATAACCTAAACTTAAGTCGTTGTCTTATCTTTCCCAGTGAATGAGTACATTAAAAAGCACTATTATGTTATTTCTGCGTCTGCCAGTGGGTCACTACAATAAGAGTAGGCATGATATCAATTCCACTACAGGGGAGACTTGATGTCCTAATCAGGTGGGAAAAAACATATACCTAATATATCGGTATCGAAATCGGCAAAATGGGTTGGAAAATATCGGATATCGGCAAAAAATCACAAATCGTGCATCCCATTATTTACTGCTATATATACTTTGAGATCAAGTACAGTTTGCAAAAAATGCTTTAACAATTTAAGATTTTGACAACAGGACTTGCTAGTGATGGATCCGTTCTTACAATGAGGTATTGCTGCCTTATCCAGCAATCAAACAAGCTGCCAAAAACACACTGACTTACAGTATAACGACTGTTGTTGTGGTGTCCGTAATACCAGACCAAAAGACACAGGGCAAACTAGGGAGTCATGTTTATGTCCAATCATGGGTACAAGTCCAATATTTAGTCCTCTTTTAGTCTCCACAAAATCTAGAGGGAAATATCTGACTCCTAAGCAATGACTGTATCTCTAGATGGATGACGCGTTTCCATCTGTTCTCATTGTACAAAATTACAAAACTAAACTTTTCAGAAAAATGAACACTTGGATGTAAATCAGCATGATAAGAACTAACTATAATGACAGACACCATGTTTGAGAAAAATGTATTTGGCAAGTATTTTGATTTTACAGTTTGAGTCATGTCCCATCTGTTAACATGGAGGAGGCATGACCTATACTGCAGCCAGTCAGCAGGGGAGCTGTCATGTCGTTCATCTTTTTATACAGTCTATGCTCTTAAGGTTCAAATGCTTGACAACCAGCTTCCTAACTATGTCTGAACATTTGGTAACAGTGTGTAGTGCTTTTATCAAATCCTCAGTGAAAACCTCCGTTAATCATGACTGAAAAGGTAGAGCGGCCGTCCGCTAATCGCTTCTATTTCCTCCAGTCTGTATGAGTGCAGAGGCAAGATACGAAAGCCTAAATTGCTCCCAAAGCTGTGCCTTTGGTGTGTGAATGAGGGTATAGGTATTCGTGTGTGAATGGGGCGAACTAATGAAGGAATCTTTAAGCACTACGTGGTCAGTAGGCCAGAGTATAAACGTACAGTGCATTTATCATCAGCCAGCTGAGGATAGATTTTGGGTTGAGTAGAGCAGTGGAAGTGAATCAGAAAAGAAAAGGTATGGGTCGTAAAGCCAGAACAATGAGCTGACTTACTACACCGAACACCAAGGAACAGCAACAGTTCTACAGAGCAAACTGGGAAGTTATCACAGCCATCAAACACTCGTAAACTGGCTCCCTGTGCTGAGTCTTTTTTTATGTCCATGATGTTCAACCCCAAGCTGAACTCTAGAACTCTGCTTTGTTATTTTCAGCCAAATTGGACGACGGCACAGTTTCCCTGAGGGGCTCTGTCGCAGTGCATGAAATTTCCACAAATTACCAAGACACAAAGCAGCCCCATATAACAACAGTATCAAACTCAAATGTGCTCAGATGCAAATGCTGCGAAAATAAAAGCCCCTGTTCAGAGATTATACCGTTTGCAGCCATAATGTTGCACAGAAAAAACAACGGCTTGCTGAACTTGGCCGGGGCAGCTCATGGAAGCAGAGCGATGCAGACTTTTTTGCCCACAAGCTGTTCTTTTGCCATAAGAATGATGTTAGTCATATAACACGACATTTGCCGAGCCACCAAAGTGACAGGTTACCTAAATGAGCTAGTCATTAAGTGTTGTTTGAATGCTGCACAACACTGGGCATCGGCTAATGATGGTGGAGGCTGCCGACGGCAAGACTCGTCAGTCCAGAGGAAACACTGGGTGATGGTATGAATACGAATTGGACATATTCTCTAGGACATCATGATGTCATCAGCGTATTGTCTGACATCCATCTGAACTCATTAGAGCGCAAATGTCTTCTTTTGTCTTCCCCTATCATTTACATGTAAATGTATTTCATAGAGCTAGAGCAGACGACACCTCGTTTTGCGCTTGTTTCTCTACTTGTCTTTCTCGTTGTTTTGAAGTCAGCATCCAGGGTCAGCCCGACCACCGAACCACTGAGCTCCTATTCAACCATCTCATCAGTTTTGACTGCAGCTGATGTTTTGTTGCACGGCTCTACAGGAGGAGTGAACTTGTGCCAAGATGGAAATGAGGTATAGCTGACAGATAGCGCAAATAACAAAAGGTGAGAATATGGGAATTGGAGCTGGTTTGAAAAGAGGTGTGAAGAGAGGAGGGAGCACGAGGGCATGTAAAATGATAGATCAACGGATAGGAGAAGATGATCAAAAAGGATGAGTGAGGGTCTGGAGGCGGGAAAGGTCAGAGGAGGAAGGGAGAATGAGAAAAAGAAGGAGTGGAGGGAAGAGAATACGGAAGGCGAAGGGGGGAAAACAAAGGTAATTACAGAGGGAAGTGTAGTAGAAAAAGGATTGTGGAAGGGGACTGTGATATGGGAGGAGACTGCGGAGAGAGAAAATATAGTCCAGGAAGAAGAAAAAGATGACAATAGCCCTTTGCGCACGGGACTAGTATTACCTTGGGACCGGACTTGTTCACTGCACCTACTATGGAGACATCAGTGATCGCAGACGGACTCTTTTATCTTGTGTGCGTCCATGAATACGTAAGTTAGGTTTGCACTGATGTTTATGTCACACTCTGTAAGCGTCGGCTTTGGCCGCGAGTGTATTTTTGGCGTGTCGATATGTCAAGCCATTATCTGCAGATGCCAATAACATGCCGATAATATCGTGCATCCCTAATTTTTACTTTATTTTTTTTACTTTGTACAAATTACGGACATGGCCGATTCGTATGGGATTAAGATCAAAGACGACCTCTGCAATTCTTACAAATTACTAGAGGTCCCCAGGTAATACTAGCCCTGTGCAGATAGGGCTGATGAGTATACAAGAGGGAACACAAAAGCCTTGGACAGACTTTGGAAAAAAGCATGATACCACTGAAAATAATGTTCTTCTTCCGGTCATCTAACCTTCCTTTATGGACTGCTCTTCCTCTCATCCACCCTTTCCTTTTCGTCCTTTAAGATAAACACATCTTCCTCTTTCAAATCACAATCCCCATCATCCTCCACCGCCACCTCCAAAAACCGAACTTAAATAAGACAAAAGCCGCTTTGTCATCTGCAAAATTGCTTTCCTGTTTCGTGGAACGCACGTTCAATTTCTCTGTAAGGTTTATATTATGTAACAGCAGTTATGTAACATAATTAAAAGTTGCTGTTTTAACCATCATTGGATTACATTCGTGTGCTTTCCACTTGCCAGCCAAGCGTCCTGAATCAGGAGAGGTCTTAAGCTTGTTGTTCGCTGTGGTTATATTAATACCAGACAACAGAGGGGTAATTTATTTGGCTTACATCACAAAGGCATCCTGATCCATTCATTTGCAAGTGAGGGCTTTAGTGGGGATTTAACCAGTTTTAGAAACACCACTTCAAGTCCACCAGTTAATAAAAGTCACAGACATATACACACAAATATAATCATTATTTTCAACCACTGCTACAACACAATTAGTGTTGCTCTTATGATAAAATGGAACTTAGATAATTACATTCCATAACTGCGGCGTGCACAACTTTCAACTCGCACGAGTAGGTAGTCTCATTAAAATGATCCATTTGTTTCCTCTTTTGTGCAGCAGTAAGGTGGTGTTTGTGCATTCAGTGACCATATCTGCAGCACACAATCCACTCTTTGTGCTAATACAACTGGATTTATGTGGAACAAATTCGACCCGTTTGCGTTTTTTGGAGTTCTTTTATTCCGAACAATGGCTCTGGCTCCAGTTTTGCTGCAGTAAGCTAGTTGGCTGAACAGTCAGTAAACACTGCCTAATTCTTGAAGGTCAAAGCATAAATACTCTTGGACCCAAAGTGGACAATGTGTTTGCATGGTTCAGCGCGAGGCTGTTTTTTTTTTTTGCAGGACATTATCAGAATGTGTGTGCTTCAGCTGTCTTGTATTAAGATAAGCTCCAGTAGGCATGTGCAGGACTGACCCGATGCAGCTACAGAACTGCACCTGTCACAGCCAGATTGTGTGTTTAGCATCAGGAAAACACATATTTGCCCATAGGTGGGCATAAAGCTGAACTTAATAGATTTATAGCTTCACCTTTGCCTGTTCCAGGTGATTTCTCTGTGTACGAATGTGCTTCATGTGTGTGCATGCGCGTGGGATTGTGTGTGTCCTGCCTGGAGCTGTGTTTTCTCTCATCTTCACTCCTATAAATCACAGCATAAACCCACATTTACCACGGTCAGTGCAAGCGTCACCTGGCCATGGTTCGTCTTTGTCTTATGCCCCGTTCAACCCGAGCACGATTCCGTCCTTCAGGGATCGCGTTCCTCTCTTGTAATCTTCCTCTACCCTCTGAATTTCTTTTCCTTTCTTTCCGAGCGTTCTCATCCCTCTCAATTTTTTTCTTCTCTCTTCAACGCCTTCCGGATGTGCTTTGTCAAAACCAATAGTTTCCATGCATATCACTAACAAGCTCTGCACTTCAAAAGGCTATGAATCTCACTTCTGCTCAGCCACACATTGCTATTCAATCATATCTTGTTACCGTGACATGCCCTATTGAAATATCTATTCTGGGAGGGAAAATGGCCACTCAAAGGGCACAAGTTGTTACACATTTTTTAAGGGGACTTGCTATCACATTTTCTTATTCCACATTAAACCACCACGGACTTTCAGAAAGTGCTTTGCCCTGTTTTCCACTGGGGATTGTCCTGCAAAAGTGACTACAGAAGGTATGACACAGCACCAGCTGTAACCTTAATAAATGCATTGGCTTGTACAGGTACAAAATAAGATTTCCTCTGGAGGCCGGTGCTTTCCCAGTCTCAAGAGCGTAAATCAATAAAGAACTTACAGGATAACACGATGTGTGACTGAGGAAGCACAGTGTGAAACATTAATTGGATATATAGTTAAGATACATCATCCTTTTGCAATGCAATTATGAGAGGATTCACCTCGAGAAAACCAGATTTGAGGAGGACATGCTCCATAGCTTCCATTTCTGATGTCATAAGCCCCTCTCCCAATCTGCTAACACCGGCTTTTTACTTAGTAGGAAAGACTACAATTGGCATTCAGACCCGGGTCTGCAGTAGACCCAGATAATTATCGCCTAAGCTCCGATCGGCATTGATGGGAACACAAAATCCAGGTTGACACGCTAATCTCCGCCCCCTTTCCTGCGCGATGCTGCCTTGCGTCTCCGTCCAATCGTTCCAAGTTTGATAAACAGACTGACTGAGTAATAGATACAATAAAGACCTAACCACTGTAACATCTTCACTGGCCTCCACGCTGCTTACCATGGAGTATAATGTTCTTTGTGCGTACTATTGTTTACTAACCCTGTTCCCGGCGCGTTTGTGAGACGGTGACGCAGCAGAAAAGAGACAGAAAAGAGTATACGCCACTGGCAATGGGAAAAGAGACAATCAGCATTTATTAGCGGGGCTGGAAAACCTGCATCAACATGCTAATTTTGGTGGAAAAGAGGTAATATGTTCACATAACATCACACAATGTCAAACCCCTCTGCGCCAACCTGCAGGCCTGTTCGGAGCCTTTTATCTTTAGATGTATAGTTGGGCTCTCTGTGTATGGTAGGCAGCACATATTGCAGTGTGTCCAACCATAAATCAAGCCTTGATAGACTGTGTACACTGAATCGACACATATCTCACATCACCTCCCCGGGGACGTAGGGGGAAGCTGAAGCATCCATCAACAGTAAGCAGGTTAAATGCAAATGGTGGAGAAGGCAAATGGATCCTGATCGGACCAGAAGCAAATCAAAACATATGGTGCTGTCTTCCAGCAGGCTGAAGCGCAGTTGTTACAAAGTGTTGTCAGTTTTTAACTTGTAGACAAGAATATAACATGGCTAAATATGACTTGACGCTATGCGCGTGCCTTAACATTGAATCCCAAACGAGTGTTAGCAGGCGTGATTTGGCTTGTAATGAAGATATTCTGCCTGTCAGCCTGAGGTATGGCTTTGGTGTGTCTAAATAAATTGAGTTGTTCCATTAAAACAATGGCGTGTGGGAGAGCTGAGGCACTGGACATTGACATTGTCACAGGCCATTTTCCGGTTAATTACATAGCAGGTGGATCATTCTCCTGTGACTGCTGGGTATGGATACACATTTCTCTAAATTGCTTATTTGCCAGCTAAGTGTGTCAGTCAGACTCCTTTCTCACCATTATGTTATAATAATAATAATAATAATAAGCCATGATGGCAGTAAGTGAGTGCAGACCAGAAAGTCGTCTGCAGTTTATATTGAAAATTACTGTTTTGCCATTGAGTTGAATGTTATGGTGGTTTTGTGGAGAAAATTGTGGCTCTTTCCACTAAATTGTAAATAAAAGTAAAGTAATGTTATGTGTTTTATAATGAATACAAAAATGCTTATTTCAGTTACAATACACTTTCTATCACATTACTACGGAAGCCCTAAGCGGACATGCATCCATACATTTTTTTTACTCTGTTTTCCTGTTTTCTCTGCTTCATTTCTCCAGATCTCGACTTATTTCTTTCTTTCTGATTCACTTGCACCATAACGTCAGATGATCATCACTCGTATCCGCAGAGTTGCAAAAGCACAAAACAAACACAGAAGCAGGCTTAACTCACCTCATCAGTGTAGGCAATGGCAGCATGGCATGTCCTGGTCTGAAATATCACAGTTGTTTTGTTTTCTAGATCACCGGACAATCATCCCGTTATCACAAGAAAACCAGCTTTGTTATCTCGAGATGACAAGATGTTTCACAACAAAGGTTAAATGCTGGCTCAAAGCAAACCAGAGCTGTAGTCATTTTTAGCTTATTGTATTTTAAAATACTTATTTGTGTTATTGTTTAGTATTTGTGTGTTGTTATATTATGGTATATATTTCTAACTGTACTTTTAAATCTGTAGTTCTATGTGGTTGTATGAGACTGCTTTAATTTTTTTATTACATTGTATATGTAAAGGTCCAACTAGGGACAAGAGCTGAAAATTAGCAAAAGCTACAAACTCTCTGTTTCGCGCTCTGTACTGGACCTATGTTAAATTGCATCGTCCCTATCAAATACATGAATTCAAATCAAAATAAAAACTTGAGATCCCGAGAAAACATCCGCTAATGAATGGTTATCACCAGAAAACGGAGTAAACAAAATATATGTATTTATGCCCGCTTTGGGCTTCCGTATGTTACAGTTTTACTGTATTTCTTTCTTTCTTTGACATTTTCTTCATCTATTTGAGCTCCTCCTTATGCCCCAACAACAATCATCCCCTATTGATACTGGCCTGGTCTACTGGACACATTACATTACTCGGCCCTGCTTTAAAAGGAAAACAATGGCATATTACAAATGGTCAAACAACCTGGAATTACCTCGCATTTTACTTCAAGACTCTTGATTTTAAACTTGACTTAAAGGACCTCAAATACTGAAAACAGCTGAGCTTCTGCGAGTAATATAACATACTGTTTACATATAAAACAGATGCAAATAAGCCTAATTGTTTTTTAAGGTGTAAATGGAGTAATATTCATTATACGGTGATGTAACTTTGTTTGCAGAGACACCAGGCTTAAGAGAGAGCGCGGTGACTTGCTTCACCTGATTCTTCTTCTGTTTGTTTGTTTCGTGCGGGGCAATTGCTCTGATTGTAGTTCCACAGAAAGTCGGAGATGGTCGAGGAGGGAAAACACGGAATTCTGTCACAACATAGCAAAGTACTACTGTTGTATTTGGGCAAAATTTGCATATTACATGAGGGTGTGCCTGAGGCGCTCTCTCTCTCTCTCTCTCTCATAAAAAAATGCAGATTTCCTTCTCAAACATTAACAAACTGTATGATTTTAAACGGTTGGGTTATTTCTCTTTGAAATAATTTGATATAAAAACCCGCCACACATGTAAAGATCCTTCAGGAACACTTATTACAAACATTCTGTGTTTTTTCTGTAACCTGTCCTCTGTCTCACGCACAAACAAGCACACCGCCGATGCTGATGTAATTTGTTTATGTTGACATTTGTTCCACCTTCTGGCAATGCATTTTCCCTCTACATCCACCCATTATCGTTTTACAGTGAGTAATCTGGCATTCTGACCCCACCCACCATGTAAACAACAACATCGCTCACATAGATAGATAGATAGATAGATCGATAGATTTAAAGTTTCTTGAAAGCACTACAACCATCAAAGCTTTAGAGAATGAGATAAAAAAAGAGAGAGAGTAAAAGAGAAGGCTTGAAAGGGGCGAGAGAATTAGAGACTGACAGAATACGACAGGGAGAGATAGAGGGAGATAGATAGAGAGCAGCTCCATTATTCATTTGCTCATCTCACTGCAGTAGATCCAGCAGGGGGAGGTGTTGCAATATTTGGTTCACTGCTGTCTGTCTGTTGCAAAGACTCAAGGAAACACATTCACATTCAGACTTACATATAAACAGTGCAACTTTTCCCATGTATTCCTTAAACAGAGACACACAGTCTGCACACACATTAATATGACAATGAATTGACAGATAAAGTGCCTTATTATCGGCCCTCTCTCTTCTATGGACGTCTCTTTGACTCTCTGCTTCTCCCTTTCCTTCTTGCGTCCAACTCACTTGACTGGAGTGAAAGCTTAATGTACAGGCACAATGTCCCCCCTCCTCACTTGGGAGGGGTTCTGACATTTTGAGAGAGAGAGAGAGCAGGATATAGGGATGAACCCAGACGCAAAGGCTGTCTTATATCTATGCAATCTGTTTGTTGTTGTGGTCATTATCAGTGTTACTGTCACGCTAAATTTGCGCCTCTTAAAATTGTGTCAGCCTGCAAAGAGTTACAAAGTTTTTATACAATATTAGGAGGACGTATTTCTATACTTTTCTGTCAGGCGCTCCACCCCTCTCAGGCTGTTTCAGGTATTTTAAATTGGCTCTTTATTTAGCAGTACAGCATATCACAAAAAAAGGTGGTTCTGCTTCTTATATAACTGACTTATAAGCGTATAAGAACCTGATATTTTTCCAGACCTGTCACACCTGGCCGGGAAATGCTGGAATTAAATTTGACAGGTTGTGGAGAAAGCCCTTTGGGTGGCTGGAGGGTAAAAATGAGTTCTGGGCCCCTATTAAGCACCAAATTTCCCTGCATTGTCTCTTCATTGAGCATTTATTCCTCTAAAAAAAGAACATGTTGTAACTTTATCCGGCAAAAAGAAGTCACCTTTACGCTCCTATTATTTCAGTTTATATTCTACTTAACTCACATTGTGCTTAATTACTAAACAAATGCATCAATCAGATCAGCACAGACTTTTTAATAACATTGCCTAAATATGACCCTGAAGCTTTCAGGCCCCCACAGGGTCGCGGGCTCGAGGCATTTCACTGCTTTGTCTCGTTGGTAATCCAGCTTTGAAGGGGACGTGTGATCCAATGAGCTTTACATAAACCAGACTTTTGTTCCAAAAAATTCAGCCCCATAGCTCGTCTTTGCAAGCTGCTTATGACGAATACGTAACCATTGTTAGACAGCGACCTCTAGTCCCGGTAGTAATCAGGACTGCAGCACAGGAGGAGATCAGGAAGGAGGAAGTTTGCATGAGGTAATTCTGTCATGTTCTTATGTCCTGTGTGTACCCCTAACTTTTTAAATGGTAAATGGAATGTGCTTATGTAGCACTTTTCTAGTCTTCCCACCACTCAAAGCGCTTTAACATAACATGTCACATTCACCCTTTCACAATCACACCCTGATGGCAATGACCTATCTCTATCTCTATAACTACATATCTCCAATCACGATCTCTGCCCATTCATAGCCTTCGTGAGCAATTTTGGGGTTCAGTGTCTTGTCACTTCGATGTGTGATTGGAGCAGTCAGGGATCGAACCCCCAACCTTCCGATTGAGAGACTCCACCGCTGCGCCACAGCCACCCCTAAACTTCTGAACATACTTTTTCAATAAACCAAACAAGGTCTTTTAAAGCTTCTGTGAGGAGTTTCTTGCTGGTTATGAAACAGACTGAAATTAATTCTCATTACTCTATATGAGCTGCAAAAGCAAACCAGACCATCAGCAACAAGGTATGTAGTTATATATAGTTATTTTTAATGCCTGAAACTGCAGGGGTAGGTGTCAGACGAAGAGATTAACTGCACACTGCCTTTGTTTACATTTTCCAGGATAAAAATTGAAAGCGAGTGATACATATGACTGTTAAAGAAAGCAGGATGAGATTTCTTGTTAAAAACCACCACTTAAGCACGTCCAGGACAAAATCAGCAAAGAGATAAGAGGTACGGGTTTGTCCACAGGGGGCGCCAAAATCAACACAAACTGAAGGTTCCTCATAGGAGCTTTAAAGTTTTGAGTTGAGTGTCCAAACCTCACCAAACACATGTTGCAGGTACTTTCAAACAGTCATACTGTATGTGGTTTTGGAAGTCTTAAGCAGTCAACCTATACAGTCAGTGAGGTACATAGACTCGAGACTTGAACGTAGTGTTTCCTTTACTTCTAGCAGAGTGAAACTGGGATACTAAGCTCCTGTAGTGATTCCTTTAGGAGAAACGTCCATGTCAGTTATGATGCAGCACGATACTTTTTGCTTAAAGTCACACAAGCCAATCAGAGTGCCAAGCTACCCTTTAATAATACCAACAGATAGTTATTTATATGGCAGACATATAAATGGGCTACAATCAAAGCCATGATGGACAGAAAGAAGCAACTTACTTTAACTTATTTAAATATCCGAAATGTAACAATTAAGATGTCAACCTGCAGCAATGTTCTGTCAAAATAATGGGTTTAAAATACATTTTAGATTACTTGATACATATATGTTCATGTTTGCCTCTATTGTGCCTGTAGGTCGTAAATCTGACAAATAACCCCAAACAAAACCACTCGTTCCACGCTATTAGCTAACTGTTTTGTGAAAACAAATGAGAATCTTGCCTTCTCTGTGTCATCAAGTTTAAAGCACACAAACAAGGAGCAGATTATTTCTCACAGGTGTCACTTTGTGTTTCAGTATTAACACATTGCCGACTCACAGCCAGGTCGTGACGTGCCTCGGGTGCCAGCTATTACTCATTCCGAGACTGGACGCGTGTATGATCTCGACTTTTTCAGCACTAAATAAATGATTGTTGCATTCCTAACCTGACCAATAGCAAACCTCTTTCTCTCCTCTTTTTTCTTGCCCAGCTTCTTGATGCCTTTCCTGTTCCAAATCATGTTTGAAAGCCAAACTCTCACTCAAATTCTTGCAGCTGAATTTTTCATAAGTTGGTGTTTTGCTCCCTCAGACTGAAATTAAATTAGGTAAACGAAGCAAAGTGTGTGTCATAACTATGCTGGAAACCAAATGTCTAAGCATATGGGTGCATGTCAACATTATTAGATTTTCTATTAATTCAGAGTGTCAATTAACTTCAATTAAAGGTGATAGATTTACTGTCATTAAAAGCCATGGAGCCATCTCTTCTGTGTTGATTTCATGAAGAATATATATACACATAGCTCTGTAGACTAAACTATAGCTCTCTGTATTCTTGCTGCGGACCGCCCTTTTACTTCCAGGTGTTGTAGCTTAGTGCTACCGTTAGCTGTTAGAGCTACCATTACAAGAAGGAACAGGGCAACCTCTACATCTCTTTGCTCTTCAGCCCCTTACACTCCCACTTGTCTGATCCCTCTTTTTATTTAGGGCTCTCTTTGTAGCTTTTTTCTCCTCCAAGGTTTTCATCCTTCTTGCTTAAGGAGGTACAGGAAATTTACCTCAAGTTGCCATAGCTCCTGACTGACACAACCTCTGCGTATGCACAAATGGCCTTTTTTTTTTTGTTTGATGTGGATGATCGTGTTACAAACTGGCGTCATTAGAGCTGAAAATACTGTTATAATAATAACTATTGCTATGAATATTGCCTGTTATTGAGTAAGAGAGATATATTGCTGTCTGGGCTTGGAAACCCTCCTGAGACACAGCTCTACAGTCTCTGAAAGCATGAAACTTTATATTGTCCAATATAACATACATTATTACTGTCTGAATTCAAGGTTTCATCATAGTGCATTTACAGACATGTGGTTTAACTTTTTGAACCTTTGCATATTTCTCTCTTATTATAAGTCCAAACCACAGAAGCCTTTCTCTTCACTCGGAACAAAATTGACAATATTGCCAGCTGAACACACTGTGCACTCACTGCCTGCACCTGCAAACCCCTCATTGTAATAGTGGTGTGAAAAGCAAAGGAAGCTACGTGAGGAAAATCCGAAATCACTGAAAGTTAACTGAATGCATTTGAAGTTATGATCACTGAATGGCTGCATTTGCAGTCCTGGCAGAAGAGCCTTAAATCAATGGAGGAAAACGGTAGTATCTCCTTAACCCTGCCCTTGAGGTGCTCAAATTCCATTGTGCAATCCGAGCTGTGGTTCTCGGCCCTCTTGTGGTCTTATTTCTGTGGCCTTTTGGGACATTTTGGCTGCTAAACTCTCACAGGACTGAAGGCATTGAGGTCAAAAACCTGCAACTGTTTAAAACTCAAACATGTTTGCAGGTAATTAAGGTGAGAAAACATCTATTCGAACTGAAAAGAAATCTCGGGTGTATTATTCTAAAGGTACAGTACTTTATTCACTGAATGTCAAGTGGAGGCTACGCTAGGTTAGCATATGACTGACAGAGCATCAGATATACTCCTGGCAGGGCATAGCGAGACCACCGTTATCTTATACACCCTTTCTCCCTGCCTCTCCGGTGACATGTCCATGCTGTCTCGCAGCCGTCCAAGCGAGTTTCATATCCAACTCGACTGACACCGCGAGGCCAGACGCAGCAGAGGAAGCAGGGGTTGAGCAAAGGGGCAGCGAGGCGGAGGAGGCAGGGTGAGATATGATGGAGGGAATGTTAGAGACAGCAAAGGGGGAGAGAGAGAGAGGGACGGAGGATGGAAAAAATCCAATAGGGGTTTTGAAAGCTCTCCAGAAAAAGCATTAGGAAGTTACTTAGCTAAATCCATTACGCTTCACAGGATGTGGCTGCCTTGCTAGCTTGAAATCAAATCATGCATCCAGGTAATTGTTCTCACATTAGAAAAACTGCGTCCTACTTTCAGCCCCTTGAATGCTCGTTCAACATGGCCCAGCTTTCTGAGACGAGCGAGGGGCCGGGGCTGAAGTCTGAGTCAGGTAATGGCGGCTATAATGATGATCACGCAATAATCACTATGAGGACGTGTCGGTAAGTTGTGCTGATGAGATTAAATGGAGGATAATGAAGAAGAAACAACAACAATGGTGACACAGATGATAACAGTGGCGGTAATGATGATGATTAGCTCTCTTTGTAAAAGCAGGGCTGCACTGCATCGCCACTGGCTTTATCAAAGGCTAAGTACCTTTCTCAATGTCTGTTTGATGTGCATGTTCGGAGGCCCATTGAAAGTGAGACCAGAAACAGGTTTTAAAATCTCAAAATGACAATGAAAATGTCAACTATACGTGCAAGAAATTCTTTAAAGGTCAAGTTTTGAAAACAGCTGTTGAAAACATTACAATGACCTTCTGCGCTGGCAGCCACAAGTGAGGTAAACTCCTTCAGTCAGAGAATGTTCAAGACAACTCAACATTTCCCAGAGGGTAACCATGAATGCTGAATGTAAAGCGGAAACTAATTTAATCTATAAGGTCAATATCTCTTTTAATATCACAATTATGCTGCTTGGTGTATTGTGTTATGGTACATTTATTAGCTTCTTTTGGGAGCTTTCAGCTGTATCGGTAGATGGATCACAGATCACAAATCTGCAGGAAACCTAAATGCACAACAGCCTTCCAACTAATTAAGTTATTGAGGGTCTTAAGTATCTAAAAGGTATATGATATTAGTTTCAATCCAATTGAATTATTATAATTCAATTTAGAGTAGACGGTAGCTCAGTCTGTAAGGACTTGGCTTGGGAACCGGAGGGTGGCTGGTTCAAGTCCCGGACCAACCATGGAATTGGGGCTGGTAGCTGGAGAGGTGCCAGTTCCTTTACTGTGTCCTTGAGCAAGGCACCGATACCCCCAACTACTCGGGGCGCATGTCCATGTGCAGCCCCCACAATCTCTCCATTAGTCCGTTTGTTCATGTGTGTATTTCGAGCCTTTGTGTGTGTAGCATATTTGTAAAAACAGAGTGAAAAAATTGAACTTCCCTCTGGGATTAATAAAGCATGTCTTCATGTTTCTGTACATTTTTCTGATATTGTGAATTGGTCATGTTTATCCTAAATATTAATACTTAAGCTACATAATAAATTCAGCAAACTAATCTAAGAATATATGGCAGCTATTAGGCAGTTACAGCCAACGTTAGCATCGTCACCAGGCCAAACATGAACAGCTGGAGATAATTATTCATGCTAACAAATGTTGAGTGTTGTCTGGAGTTGTGTATTTTTGAATGCAGGAGTTTAGTTTGAGCAACTGAAGGATTGAGTGTTGACAGGGTGAGTTACTTATGAAATAGTACCGCACTAGCTAACGATACAGACTCATCATTTAGCATTGCATTCATAGCTTTGAGAACAAATAGGAGCATCTTAGCTAACTGGCTTGTGTATGCTAACTGCTAACTTTGATATTGCTAGCAAAGCAGTTAGTAACTCAGCAATTTAGATGATTTTCCCACGTTAGCAGGGCTTCTGTTTCCTTCTCTGACTCCAAAGACTGAAATAAAATGTTTAGGGGTGCACTTTGCTAAATGTCAGATTAGCTAATGTTGTGTGTTAGCTAATGTTTAACTAGGTCATGAAGTTTTATTTTCAATTAGATTTTAGGTGGATGCTTATAAGACTATCGGCCTTCATATCATACATGCATTTATACAATTTCAAGCCAAATTAAGAGCCTGTAAGTTTACGACTATGGTCACTTGGACAGCTTGTGAAAAATGTATCTTCTTTAGCAAATAATTCCAAATCAATAACAAGTTTGTTCACACGTGTATTGCCTAATGCATAATAAGAAACTCATACAGAATGTATAACAATTGCACACAAATCAGAAATTACTACACACTGCAGGCGGACCACATTAGTCCTCATTCGTTCTGCTGTAAGTAAGAAAAATGAGTGTGCCACAGCAAATGAATTACTCAAACCTTCAATGTGTGAAGCCCAAATTGACCTTTACATGGCGCCCATCAAAGGGGTGCATTGCATAATTGAAAATCTTTAAAATATAAATGGACACTGAATCTCATCAACTTCCATTGTAGACTATCAACAGGATTGGACTCATGTTCTGTCTCTGGGGTTTGAGCTCAGGCCAGCTGTGTGGCTTCATGCGTTTTTGTACTTCACCCAGAAATTCTAATTTCCCTATCAATTACTCCCCCTCGAAACACACACACACACACACACACACACACACACACACATACTCTGCCCACCCAGTCTCTCTCTGGCCAGGAGACTTTTATAGTGTTACAGTTACAATTTTTTGGCTGAATTACTCCTTTTCTTACTAGAATTGCTAACAGCTGCAACATAAGTTAAATTAATCACTCTCTCCTCTTCCAAAACGTGTTGCTCATCCATTATCTTCTACACACGGAAAATCTGTAATATGGATTTCTACCAGCATGATTTTGTGGAGTTTTCCAAGAGGCCTACTTTTACAGAATTAAGCCAAAAACAGCCTCTTTTTTTTTTTTTTCTTTTTTTTTTACAGCCTAATACATCTTCTATCTTACCTTATTCTTAACTTATTCCTGAATCACATAAAATAATCTTTAAGTGCTAACGTCATAATGACCTCCACTCATTCACTCCAACTATGCACACATGAAAAACACCCCGAGGTCACACATCGGAGTCATGACCTGTCTTTGATCTGACAACTCCTGGAGCTGTGGATGGGCCAACTTTTGTGAATAGTGGGACAACGCTCAAGGCTATTTTCTGAGGATGTAGGCCCATCTTTTGGTTCAGAGCATTTATGAAATAAAACTCGTGGGTGTAAAAGGCCTCAGGGTTATTCTACTAGACTGCAGAGTCGCTCCGCCCGTATTTGACCGAAGAGCAGCTGAAGAAACGGGATGCTGATTACATAGCTGTGGTCGTCTGGATTTTAGCTTTGGGCTGTACTTGCTAATGTTCATAAATATTAATACAACTGTCCAAGTTGATTAGAGAATTGGCTATCCTCTCACAGTTTAATACTGTGGCTGGTCCCAATTGGAATTAACATATGATTTCACAGTGTAATTAATATGAGAGAAATGGGAAGAATGTACACCTGATTTTTTCATGTTTCACATTACTGGATACATTTTATAGATGTAGTTTAAAGTTGTTATCTCGAAGATCTCAGTTTCATTCTCTTTGGTGGCACCTATGGCAATAAACGGTAATTGCGGGAGCACACTTCCCAGATATCCAGACAGTGTTGCATATGTGACGTCCACGGATGGCTCCGGTTGCAAATCTTGATTTTTACTTGCTAACGGTCGCTTTCCTTTTTAGACTTTTGTTTGCCTTCATCTGAGCGTAAAACTTGTTTCTTTTTCTTTGGATTTTCACTTATTTTTGAAGTAGTCATCGATCTTTTCTTTGTCTGTTCAGCCATAGTAGATAACTGTTTACTGGCAACACTTGCAGAGACCGGAAAAGCAGCCGCTTAGCTCCGCCTACCCTCTCTGGCAGACCAACCACTGCTGGGTGATGGAAAACGCGTCACTAACTGGGCGCCTTTCATAAGTGGGCCATAGGCTCAATCACCATTGTGTTGCCTCATTCACGGATAGATAGTGACATTTATTTACATGAATAACAAATATTAATTAATGATATTGTGAGATTTACATAAGAAGTTTTTGATAAATTGGGCTTGACCTTTGACCTTGATGTGTGTAGATTAGTGCAGAAATAAACAACAGTTAGTTTGAGAATTAAGTGAGTGAGATGTATTTCCAATTTAACAACATTTTAGCAGTTTGCCAATGCAGACGCTCATCACAAAAGCCCGTTAAAATAAAACAAAACCAAGGTTATTTTTGTGAGCTGAAGTGCACTCCCAAAACTGAATCGAGCAACTACATTTTCGTCAAATGTGTCTCCTCTGCCCAAGGCTCTTTTTTTCCCCTCCTTAAATTAGACACAGAGCATGTTTCAGTTCCCCATAGGAGCGAATGGCCTTGGGTTAGGCAACAGGCCTGAAGAAACTCCTTATTCAGAGCACATTTGGCTGTTTTATAAACAAAGCTCTCTGGCTAAACTCTGTGATGTGTCTGAGCAGCCACACTGTGAAATCTGTAGTAATTCCTGATGTGATCTTGTATTATCAGGAGGGATCTGTCAGCAAGGGCTCTTATTTATTTACACTTCCAGCTGGCTCTGTCTTTTGTTTTTTCAGGTGCGATTGTCGCTGCTGGCAAGATTTCCTGTTCCTCGTATCTCAAAAACCACAGGCACTTGGCTTGGCGTGTCTTTTAACATCACCCCAGCAGTGCACTTTACCTCTGGTAGCTCTGCTGGAGGTATTTTTTGCGTAAGTAGCCCGAGGATTTGAACTGGTAGAGACATGCAACACTCACTTATTGCTTTCCTCTCCAGGCTGGCACTGGGGCCCCTGCCAGGCCCTTTTTAAAGGATCAGAGGAGCAGAGAGGGATAAGTTTCTACAGACTCCCTACTGCTCAGTGGAGAGGGATAAAGACACAGAGGCAGGCGGACGACCTGGACTCACCAGGTGTACAACCAATTCTCAGTGGTGCACAAATACAGTTGGGTAAAGTGGTACCAGCAGGTTGTATAAATACTGGAGTTGATTTTAAATGGAACGAGAGCACAGAAGCCTAACAGCTTCAGTGATGACAGCCAAAAACATACAGAATATTTAAAGCTGTCATAAGATTTCTACTTCAGTAGTGCAACAAATGAATGCTGTATTTCCAAAGTGAAAGGTTTTCTCATAGTGACAGACCCACAAAAAATTATAGCCCAACTGGTTCCTCTAGGTTCTATGGAGTTGTTTTGGTTTAAACAGCCAAAACAACTGTTTTGATTTGCGTTCAGCACTCTAATCAGTCTCCTTTCCTTCCTGCTCCAACTGTTTCCAAAGTAAAAGCATGGATAAACACACTGTACGCTACCCATCCACCATCAAACAGCAACCAACCCCAACAGGACGGATATTTCCCGCAAGAGTCGGTGAAGTTCAAGCGGAGTTTAAAAGAGAAACATTTATGCTAACGCCTCCTGGAGTATGTTGGATGATTAAATAGGCTGTTATTTTGTAAGATATTACACATCGATTTGACAAAATAAAAACATGTTAGTGTTTGCTTTTAGCTGCTCTTTAAATATGTATTATGGTTTGGCAAGCTGCTCCTTATATCAACAGAAGTGTTTTGGTTATGAACATTGCTAATTGCTAGGAAAAACTATTGGCATAATTTGGTGTACATCTAAGTTTTTGGAACACAGTGAAGATAGTGGGTAGATACTTCGCAGGAAAGTTAGAGAAGTTTCTAGAGATGCTTCAGTATTAACTTTTTTCTTTTTTGCTATGAACCCGAGTTGCCGTTCCAATTTTTGCTTTTGATTTTTGCTTGTTTTTTGTAGGTCTGAAGACAAAGAGATCACTCATACTGTGCACAATTTTGGTGTTACATTCTTCTTATGCGGGGTCCACACTACAGGAAGATTTTGGGCCATATTCCCCCCTTCCAACCAAAGTAAGCAAAGTCGCTTATTTCGCGATATTTTGATGGTTCCAAAGATTATCTTAATGCCAGATGTTCCTGTGCTGTGAGACATGTTAAGAGAAATTTTACTTCCCCCGATCTGCTCGGAAGAACGTTGTGGCCGCATTGATTTCACATCGTAAATATTAAACATGTTCAATTTTTACGATCCAATTGCAGATTGCAATTAATTCAAAACGCTGCAGCCAGGCTTTTAACCAACACCAAGAGAGGAGACCATATCACACCAGTCCTTGCTGCCCTTCACTGGCCACCTGTGAGTTTTAGAACTGATCAGATTTCATTGCTTGTTTTTAAAGCTTGAAATGGTCTGGCTCCAGCCTATATCTGTGAGCTGCTAACTTCCTATGAGCCTGACCGCTGCCTGAGATCTCCTGGCAGGGCCCTTCTAGAGGTTCCTACATCTCGACTGGCGACAAAAGGTGACCGAGCCTTTGCAGTTCGGACCCCACAGCTGTGGAACTCGCTGCCTGGAGATATCAGGCAGGCAAACTCAGTTTCTTCTTTTACATCTCTCCTTTTTTCGTCTTAACCTTTTGCTTTGTTTTACTTTTTTAACTTGTTTTTATTGATGTATGTATAATAATGTATGTAATATTTGTATTTTACTTGATTTTGGGATGCGCCTTGTTTTAATCGCAAACCACTTTGTAACTTGTTTTTAAAAAATGCTATATAAATAAAGTTATTAAAAGTTATTATTAATATCCTGTTGTGTGGGGGGAACCCTGAGGACAACCGGGCACCCACTTTGTGAATTGTCACATGGAATTAAACGAAAGCCAATTGGGAAGCAAGTTGACTGAAGAAGTGAGCCATGGCGGCAAAAGCAAACATGAAGCATAAAGTAACGTGTACAGCCCATGTTGACGCCGTCTCCATGATTCACCCATAGATTGTCTTTTCTTTGTGACTTTTCAGTTAAAAAAGCATCATTCTTCCTGCCCGTCGTCCGCCATGTTTGTTTACGCTAAGGTCTCGTTTGACTGTGAGATTTCCAGTTTTAAGAGTCGGGACTCTGTTCGGTCATATCGTTGCTCTCCACACACTATTGGAACAAATCTGTTCAATCTATCACTATTTGTGGTCATATGTGGGGTCTCTCACATTTTCAATATCTTTTACAAATATTTTAGTGTGGGCCAGGCCTCCTTTCTTATTTGTCACAAAAACATAGAAAACTATTTGTTCAACACATTTAAGGTGTTTCCAGAGAGTAAGAGATACGTCATCCCTGACTGTTGGTATCCTCTTAGTCATAGACAAAATGTGAGCCCCCCTCCCCCCTCCTCCACCATGAGCACAACAAGGCCGAGTAAATAATCATCTGTCGTTGTGAGTAACCAATATGATATGCCGGCTGTGCACAATGGGACAGAGTGCTATGGCCTTGGGTTGAATAAGATGTTATGTAAGCTTCCTGATGGAGGCGCAGAAAGGAGTGATGAGCTTTGGATAAAGCCGTCTCCTACGCAGTGAATTTAAATCAAAGGCATTAAAAACCACTGAGGTGTGTGAAGATGTACTGCGCTGATTAGGTGAGGAAAGGCCTCATATTCATAAAAAAAATTAAACGGCTGTGCTGAATTACAGAGCTTTTTTTTTTCATCTCTAGTCCTTTTGAATGTCACAGTAAAGTGAAAGTGATGTGTTGCTCCACCCCGTAAAAATAATGTTTCAAGTGAAAGCCTCAGTTATACTTTCATGTGTATTCCTCACAGGTTATACTGTATGATGATAGGCAGTATTTCATTTAGGCAGAGATTTTGGGTCTGAGATCTACTTCCTGCTGTTTATAGTAATCATATTGTGCACATAATCCATCCATTTCCCTTCAGTTATAGCCCATTCAAGTTGGCATATTCCATAACACAAAAATGCTGATAAAATAGAAGACATATACGGCTGTGCTCGGCTCTCCGTGTGCAGAGGTGAGAGTCTCAGATTTGCTAATATTATCAATACGAGACACAAAATAATATTGCCATTGAGAATAAATCCCCCTGCTGTTTTCTTGATGACTTTGATGACATGCTCCCCATATGAAGGGGTGTTGAATGTGCAGGGAACGGACATAACGCGCCCTCCTCTGTTGCGGGTGCCATTAAAACACCGAGACAACAGTTGGTGATGGTGAAGTGTAACAAATTGTTCTAACAGGCTGTCCTCTTTCTGACACATGAATCAGGCTACAAGAGCTTTTTTTCAATTATCAGTCATCAAACAATGTAAGAGTCTTTATAGCTGTTTTAATACCTTGACAAAAAGGGGGCATTTTATTTTAAAGTGATTTTTGGAAACGTGAGCCCATGATGGATGGGGAATAGCAGGGCATTAGTGTTCTTAAGATGACAAAGTGGGGTTCTGGCACATCTTCAACTCCAAAAAAAAAAAAAAGAAAAGTAAATGGAAAACAGAGAGGCCACCTTGAACTTCAAATTACCAGCTACGCTTGCAGCGTCGTGCAAAACAACTTCATTTGTGAACTATCAGGGTGTGATGAAGGCCACGGGGGGAAATGCATTTGTTTTCCACGATAAAGTCGTTTTCTGCAGCACTAAAAGCGGAGCTGGAATTTTCAGGGCATTAGCATGCTGCCAAGGGAAGAGCTAATCTTGACGGCAACTGTTGTGTAATGAAACAGAGATTTACTTTTGATAGACAAATGCATCATACAGTTAGTACATCCCACAGCATATATTCTGGCATCTGCACCGTGTGTGTGGAAACATTTCTATGTTGCAGCTTTTTTAAAATTTCTTTCACTCAAAAAGAGGCTTTATAAAAAATAGTCAAATTCCTGAGGGTTCGACTCTGAAATATTCTTAAAGCGCTCCACATAGTGCAGTATCCTTCCGTTTTAACGTACTTGGCAGTAGTCTTCCTTCAGCTTGCATCACTTTTCTATTTTGGCATTTTTTCCGTCATAGGTAATCTGTCGTATCTGCTTCAGTGACTTTGGGTTCAATCGTGTTTTGTGTTTGATAAAGCCGTGACCCTGAAGAGAACATAAAAGCCTCCGAAATAATACCAGAGCTGAAAGCAGAAACTCCCTGTGATCTACCTTTGGGAGTGGAGATTATACCTGCTTAACGTCAAGCAGACCAAATACCATATAAAGAGGCTATGAAATCAGCCAGCTAAATTTCCCCCTACTCACAGTGTAGAGGTTAGACGCTGGCAGGCGCCCTGCAAGCCACAGTTCAGGAGCGTGTGCGAAAGCAGATGACTGAGCTCGGCTGTTACAGGCTTAGAGGAAACTCCATTTCTAAATAATCCTAATGGTTTGTTCAAGCCGTATACAATGGATGGTTTACTGGATCAGAACAGTTTAGATAGTGCGGGATAAATTGTCTTTTTGAACTTTCTTTGAACTCAGTAAAATAAGTTTGGAAACGTATAATGCAATATAAGACACTGTTATTATTTTTTTGACTGATTTTAGGGATTTCTTACTGTCCTCTGTCAAAAAATAGGGTCATGGGTCAATATAGGGTCATGACCTTTTCGTTGATCTATGCAACTTATCTTTTTAGTTTGGTTGCCAAACAAATTATTAGCAAAGGCAGAAAGCCAGGGGCAGAGTAGAAAGGGCAAGACAGTCTGTCTAACACAGGTCTCAGGACACCTGTGTTTGTGTTCTGTGTAAAACTAAAAGTTAACCCCACGTCGCATGTAGGGTCTTTTGCATATGTAGCATTATGCTAGTCATTTACATAAGTAGGGTGCTTATTTGAACCCAAATCATGACCTTTTGTGTGAACTTACACAAGTAGTTTTGCTGAATAAATATAACAAAATTGCTGCTTCATAACATTAGGGACATCCCAGTGAGCACAAACCAGGTTTTCAATGTTGAAAACAGGGTGAAATCAGTTCTGAACGTCCAACACCTAAGCTAAAATATGGTTACGACAACAACGTGTCAGAAACACATTTTTGTTTAATTATTTTGTTCATTTGTTCATTTTAGCAATGAAAGGGTAACAAAAGTGATGATTGTAGCGGCATTTCTCCAAATTTCTCCATTTTGCAGCAGTGGGTTAAATCCGGTCTACACAGAGATGTCATTTCAACCTATTTATTTTTTGTAAAAAAAATTATAAACACGCCGCTTTATAGGCTGTGCGATGTTAACAAGGTTCAGACACATTGTAAAGGGAGTTTGAATCATTACCCAAAGAAGAAGGAAAAACAAGACTGAGCATGCCCAGGTACTTCAGCTGTGCAGCTCTGACTGTGAAGGCGGAACAACCCCTGGATGCTGACGTAGTTTATTAATACCTGACTGACACGTGTTCCATAAGAGAACTTGGTAGCTGACAGGTTTGAGTGCGTGGGATCAAATCCAGGTCAATCCGTTTTGTAAAAAAAAAAGTCATTGGTGACTGTGATGCACTGCTCACTTATAATCATGTTGGCAGCTATGAGACTTGAAATATGTGAGTGTGAATGTGTGATGAATCTTGTGACAGAAGCAAGTGAAATCAACATAAACGTTTGATCAAAGTCTTCAAATAGTCGGTGAAAAAACGTTCACTTCTGAACCAGTGTTGAATGTCTTTTCAACAGGGGTCATAGTTGTCATTTAACGGTCATTTCAACAGAAAAATGCTCCCTGGGTTTAAGCAGCGACGGTTGAAGGGACGGCTACTGCATTCGAAAAAAGAAAAAGTTCCACTTTGACATAGTCTGACATAGTCTATATTTCCCTTCTTTAAATCAACTAAAGCATCCTGCCTAACAGCACATTAACCGTAGCCTAAAATATCTGTCATCTATCACATCTGCTTGCTCACAGATTAATTTACTTCTAAGGCCAGTATTTAAAGTGAGATGCACCCACGGTCCAAACACAACCCACATAGTTTGCCAGGTTAAATGCAAATAGAGTGAGGGTAAAAGCCCGTTTAGGCGTGCTATCGTGCCTGAGAGAGAGCTGATTGATTTTGTGGTCTGTGCCCCCTTCAGGTTGATGGAGCTGAATGCCAACAAATCTGAAACAGTTCACACTCTCTGTGGCTGCCTGTCCACATGGAGGAGGCTTTTTGGCATCTCATATCAAACCTATTCTAGTGGTATTATCCTTTCTTGGTGATAAAATGGGGTTTTTCAGCTACATACCTCCAGGCTCTCAAGCTGTAACTTGATATTCTGAAAATAAATGCCTTTGAAAGGCAATAAGAATATGTTACTTTAGATACTCCAGGGTAATATAAAGTGTAAGTCCATAGGGACATTGGACCATTTTTCAAGGTTAAACAATGTATTTGATTACTAGCTAATGTTAGACAAAAGCTAATGTAGCATTTCATTACTTCTTAGCTAACATTACTGTCTGATAATGTTACAAGATTAAATAGAAATGACTTAAATTCTTAGCTTATGATAAGGTAAGCTAGTTAACAGTAATGTTAGTTAGCTAACAGTAATGCTAGCCAGGAATTGGTTGAATTCTTACACTGACTGTTTTAACTTAGCTTATGCTAGCAAAGGGTTATCAAATATGTTAATTATGCTTGAAATAGGGCTCCATGTCCCTCTGGAATCCAACAATCCATAATACCAGCTGTTCCTGCCCTTACCCTTGTGTCACCTCACGCCGCTCATGTCGCCTAGCAACAGGTAGCTAGCAGTCTAACTAGCTAGTATAACTAACGTCATGTAACTTAACCTCTTATTTTAAAGATAATTTGTTTCAAGGGCCCTTTCTTTTTTGTAAACATGTGTAATGTGAGCTATTCCATTGAGTTAAAACCAGAAATATCTAAAAGTTTAGTCTTTCAGCCGCGAAAGAGTCCGCCATTTTGTTTGAATTGCGGCGCAATGAATCTTATGTTGAAAACGTAAACGAGAACGCATCTGTCGGCTGCATCTGAAGGAGCCTTTGAATTGGGACAGCCTTCAACGCGCTGTTGTGACACAATCGGCCTTCAAAGACAGCAGCCCCTGGATTGGGACACAGCTTATAGCAGCATCTGAGCCCCCTACAATAACATCACAGGAAAATGGCCGCCATGTGAATATGGTGAAAAGGGTTTACCAGGAAAAGCTAGGTGACATAATTTATAAAAAATGACAAAAACAATATCAGTATGAAATGAAGACATGCTTTGCAGAAAATTGGGTCATAAAAATTGGGAAGTCAGTTGGGGTGTGGATAATTTAGAGACGAGGTGAAATGCAGTTCTGGCATTTTAGGCATCGTGGTTTTAAAATTTTTAGTAAGGTCAGACTGCAGAGAGTGCTTTAACGTGTCCTAAAGCTTTCAGTAAGGAGGGATGTGTTTGCACATTTGCTCAGTTTAATAAACAGACCACCTGGCCTGTCTTTTTCAGTTCCAGGGCTCCTTATTTTATATTTTTAGTCACCGCTGCAGCCGATCACAATGAAATCATCTCTTGAACAAGTTCCAAAATTTGTTGTGTATGTTTTTCCTTTACCGTTTTTTTTGGATTTTCCTTCTGATGTTACATCACTTTGGTCTGATTGCCAGATTGCTTCTCATATCCAATAGTGCTTACAGTAGATCATTCTGCTCCCACAGCTTGATGCTAACCGAGTGGGGCTGTGACAGCATATGTGTGGGCTGTAAAACTGGAATGATAGTGGAACTGGGCATCTGTGTGCTCAATCATGCCATTATAGAAGACTATACCTCCCCCATCTCTTATCTAAAGGTGACACAACATATCATCACAGACAGACTCACACATGCCACCCTGCCTGTGGAGAGAATGGGTGCCATGAAAGATGAAATCATTGTGGTTAATTTTAAGCAGATATGTCACAAAGCTAAGCTGACGTATAACAGCACTGTCAGGGCCTAAAATGTATCAAATCTTTTTGATTAGAGGGATGAAATGCTTTGTGGCAGTCGGCTGTGATTTATATTGTGTTATACTGTAATTAACTCAATACATTTCATGCATTTCAACATCATTTTCGTATGTGTAATATATCTGTTAGCGACAATTTGAAGTGCATGGGCCGTATAAGATTTGTAAAAGTAAAGGCAAAATTTGACTACAAGCATGGATTTTCTCACTGTTACAAACACACAGATAAACAGGACTCTCGAGGTAGGTCAGTGCATGGAGCCCAGGTGCACCCATGATATGGGAATGCGCCAATTTGGCCCAAATCTTGCGCTGTGACTATTGAACCAAGTGGATCCAACCTGACATCTCTCGCTCTCTCCCTCTCTGTTAGTGAGTGTGTGTGTGTCCAATAGAGTATGAAAGAAGAGGCAGATTCTGCCAGGGATAATTACCTGGCAGCTTTGTGTAATCAGAATCAAAATTCAGTAAAACCTCTATAGATTAAAAGTAATCACCTAGTCACATGTTTTAGTAGCATACAGGCAAACAAAACATCCTTTCCTTCCTGTATCTAATCCTCTATCAACCTTAATGTCTCCCACTAACAAAGCACATCCAAACGGGTTAATTAGCCGTTACATTTTAGCGGCCGTTTGGTGCATTAGCATTTATCTAAATTACCTCTTCCATCTCAGCCAGATCAATACAGCCTACCACTAACCACAATCTCTGACGCTGACGTTTGGGTCATGACCCGCAAGACTGGACTCTCTGACAGCTGCGGTGACATGGCTGCAGGGGAGAGAGAGATATCTTGCCCTGGGGACTGAATGATATGGGCCTTGTATGTATGTGTGTGTGTGTGTGTGTGTGTGTGTGTGTGTGGCTCTGTTTAGACAAGTTTAATTTACAGGATATGATGAGCAAGGCCAAATCTTTGATTCCCAAAGTCGTAGAATATTTATAGGGTGATATATAATTGAAACAGCATTGTGATGACAATGCCAATTACTCCTCTGCAATTTTTTGACTGTGCAGAAATGTTTACAGCAAAACAAATACAGCAAGTAGATGTTGTTGCAAGTACTAAAATACAGTTTAACATGACCTTAATTAAAGTTATGTGTTCCCTGTTTGCCTTGTGAAACTTCTAGTATATCCGCAGTACCAGAAGTGTTGTAGTAACAGTAAGGTTATAGGAGTGAATTTCAATGACAACAAACTTCCTCTCTTTATCTCTACTTTAATAAGGAGAGGGTTGCTGTTTTACTCTGCCATGTGGAGCGCTGCATGGCTGATGAAGCATCTGCCAATTTCCTTAAGATGATTAACCTGCGCCGAGCCTCACTTGCCTCTAATAAACACACGACGGTGTTTTCAAATCAGACACACCTCATCTTCCATGCTTGCCACACTCAGGTGGCAAAATCTGCAATCAACGCTGATTGCCAAAGTAAATTCTGAATAACTTATGTTTAAAAACAGAAACCAGACAATGTATGATAGTCATTCTGAGTGAATGTTTATGGGGCTTCAATTACACGAAAAACATCAGCGCAACATGACTGTGGCCTCATGGGATGGTTAAAGTAATAGTGCAACATGTTGACTGGATGTATGCCTGTGGAATGGCTGTTCAGAGGGGAATTTGGGGTAATGCACCATGACAAGATGACGACTCTGCAGGCACCTGCTCGTTTCACTGCACCTGCCGCTCTTTACTTGGTGCTTGCTGCTTCCCCCTTCAGTTTTGTGCTGGTTTTCATTTTGAATTAGATTAATTAACTGTATTTTTCTGTTTGCTTTTTTGTGTGTATCACTGGAAACAACACTTTTCGCTGGGTAGGGACAAAAAATATCGAAAAACAACACTGTTTTTCCACAGAGGAAGAAGATAAATTGTGGCCCCTCCATTATCTTGTTTGAGTAATTCAGAAATGCACTGTGCATGTTGTATGAGATGTTGTTGGGAAATGTTCGAAACTTCATAATCGACTTGAGAGTGAAGTAAATCATATAATCTGGTGAAGAACATATTCTGTATGGAAAAAAATCTTTTATAGAGTGTTTAAAATCAAATGTCTTAAGCTTTAAATGATTTCTTTTGTTATTTTTAAAAAGCTACTCTATCCTGTGGTCGAAACTAACCGTGTCAGGTACAGGCAACTTCCAAAGCAATAGCCTAATGTCTGACACCATTAGATTTCCATATAAGGAGAAAACCAATATCTTTTGACACGGTTAAAATACGACCAGAGAACAGATGTAATATTTAAAAAAAGGGTGTTTCTAAGTGCTAACAAGCTTCATAACAGGAGGAGCATTGTAGAGTATATAAGAGGCTGTGTAATGTGTATTTAGTTCCACCCTGGTGAAGCTCAGAGTTTGTTGTCATATTTGCTCATTGTACTCAATAGACTTGTGTTGCATCAGATCCAGCTACTTCTCAGCTCATATTTGATTGACTTTTACCACCTATTAGAGTTTAAACATTGTCAGTTGTAAAGGGAGTTCAGGCCTCATCTGGTCATTGGCCTGTGACCTTTTTGCCACAACAATGTAAAATTGTTCTTTCCTTGTTTCAGTAAAGATAAGAATATATTGTACACGCAGTCCAGATGAAAGACATCTTGAGCTTATAAACACTTTAAATGGAAACTTGGCAGATGTGAGTGTACTACAGTTAAAACAGAAGGAAAATACTGCTGAAGACACGTGACCTATTTTGCACACGTCACTTACATCATGCACACAAGCCCTACCAAGCACTAATTTGAATTTGGTGTTTTGTTTATTAACAAACTTTTATCCTCCTGCTCTCTCCTGAAGTAGCATTAAAAAAGATTTCCATATGAGCAATACGTGTGTCTCCATAAAAGGAGAAAAAATAGAGGGCAGAGGGGGAAGAGAGACTGGGGGGTGTAACAGCAGTTATTTATGGGACTGTGTGAGACAGGCTACCATTTTTTGTTTTAGATTATGAAGACATATTTTTATCGTCAAACTTCCCCTCAAGGAGTCCTTGGAAATAAGTTACAGCCTACAGATGCAGGAGAATTAGCATACTTATGTAAGGATTATTGGAATGGATACTAGAGCACCTTACAAAGGACAGTGCAAAACACAGGATGCTATCTCTGGTTTGGGTTACAGAAAATGTCAAAAGACTTGGAAACCAAATATATCATAGAATTATAGGGTATGCTGCCTAAATATAAATGTGTCCTCTGGAACAGGTTGTACTTACAGTACACTTAACCTCATTTAGTCAAGTTATCAATTAATGTAAAAAAAAAAAAAACACAGCAGTGTAGCCTAAACAGATTTGTGAGGTCTATTTTGGTGGTGACAGCATGTGTTTATTTATATACTTATTTATTTATTTACTGAGTAATCAACTTTGCTGTGTGAGCAACTATAAGTCTGATTTAAGCAGCAGCAGGCTGTCTGGAGCTGTCCTTGGTGCTGATTGGTGGTTTGTAATGCAGATGAAACTAATATAGCTGTCCAAGGTGCTGAAACCATGACTGGACTGGATTCATGGCTAGGGTCATTTAGGATTCCAAATGGATCTATATAGCAAGGAGGAACACACACACAAACACTTCTCCAACTGAGGAGATTAATATAATTATGTGTATACAACTTTCTCTCTCTTCACTTAAGGAAGGAAAAGTACCAGTGAAACATGATTACAACAAGACCCCCACCGTGGTCACTGATACAGCATTAAATAGTGTGTTTGCTCCTCATTAGCCTGTAAGGGACCCAAGGGTGCCACCTTGGATCTCATTTTGAGAGCCTCTGTATTAAATTGTGCTAATTGCTGACACACCATTTGCCAGTAATTACCAAATAGTGCAAGTTCTCACACCAGTTGCCAGTGCTCAGATCATCAACATATTAAAAATATATTTTATTCTAACAAGCATCACGTGGTACACAACGAGAGTGTGCTAGCAGTAAAAAAAATTAATAATAAAGCCACCATTTTTCTTTTAGCACCAAGCTAAGTATTTTCTATGCTCCCCTGCTTCCGCTTGGTGAAACCACGCATGTGTTGATCCGTGCTGCAGCAACGTGCATCAGTTCCTCTCTGACCCCAGCGTTAATCTGCATTCAGACTGAGGCTCCACTGCTTTTCTCAGCTGCTCGGTTTCACTGTAGCTTATTACGGGGGGGGCTTTGCCGTCTGTGGCAATTTTTTTAGGGCCCTGCTAGGCTGTCAATTCGGCAACAGACACGCCAAAAAAAAGAACGAGCGGTACGAAATCAAGCTTTCGACTCGCATCGATTTTGTTTTGGCTGATTTCACTCTACCGCACGTCCGCCTCGGGTCTAGATTTGCAGACCCGCTACTGCTAACGTGCGTAATGTATCGTAGAGAGGAAACACAGTAAATAGACGGACACGTCCATCTGCAATAAAGAGGAAACGAAGATGGTGATGATGGCTTCACCAAATTTAGCCTCCAAATGCTCGACAGCAATGGCGAAGCCTTCCCTCCCACTGAAGCTGTTTCTCTGGGTGTTTATTGTCGTTAATCTCCCTACAAGGTAAGAAACGACTCTCTTATATTTCCTCTTAAAACCATGACATTATGTCGGCTCTCTCGGGTAGCATTTTCCTGTATTACTAACATATAATTTAGCGGTGCCTCCCATCTAATGCCAACACAACCCTGCTGTTAGTGGGCTCCTGGAACATTATGTAGCTGTGGTGAGTCTAGTTTTAGTAGAAACCAACCCATATAGTGTGTTTATATATCACTTGTAATTGTGTTTATTGAAGAAAGTGTGATAGAATTATTTCGGCCAGCCACAGCGACACATGCATCGCATTCAGGAGAGATTTCGTGTCGTTTTCACAGAAAACAAAAGCGACGCATAGCTACATACTGTCTTAAATAAATTTAAAATCGGGCATTTTTATAGCGAAACATTTCTGTGAAGAGACGAATAACCCAGTGTCTCTCACAATCTGCCCCGCGTTAGGAATAGCATAGTGGCAGGCTAATTTGCTTGAAGCTAAAGCTACATATAGTCTGTGCTAAGCTATCTTTAAGGATCAGGTTTATTCTAAGAGCCAAAGCCTCTTTATTGAGCGGAAGCCGAATATGTCGTTTGTATTAAAGCCAACTTGAACATGAATGAGGGTTCGTTTCTTCCCACGTATTGGAAATAAAAAAGCATTTCAAAATGGCAGACAATCACAAAGAGAATACAAGTGTAAAGGCACAATAAGGACAACGATAACACATATGGACTAATGCTTTTCTTGCACGCGTACAGGCAGGCTATAAGGGATGCCATTTCAGCTCTAACGTGAGGTGTAGATTTGAGTTTGTTGAGAGAAGCTGTTTAGTTGTCCCTGTCAAGACGACATTATTTCCGAGCACTAAGATAAGAATAGTCAAGAAGGGGACGGATGGTTAGGCTCCTCGCGACGCTTTCGTCTTATGCTGCTGGAGGGTGAAAAATGGAGGCAGATAAATCAGTCGACGTTCAATCACCGTCATGCTGATGGCAACCACAGGGCTCCCTGCCCAGCCTACATCGTCAGGCCTGTGTACCGCTTAATTGTACGCACAAGTAGTGTTTACAATATGCTTGAGCAAACACTACATACCTTGTCCTTTTGCAACCAGGATTGAGATACATTGGCATATTATGGATTTTGGAAGTTGTCCACCAGTGGTTGTACTGTAGTGAGCTAAGGTAGATTAAAGCAGGTGGCATTTTGGTGTTCGTAACTAATCATAATAAGGCCAAACATGAGCTCTGTGTGTAAACACCTGCAAAAAGGTATTACATTACATTGGGGTGGCTGTGGCTCAGTGGTAGTCGGTCACCTCTCAATCAGAAGGTTGGGGGTTTGATCCCTGACTGCTACAGTCACATGTTGAAGTGTCCTTGGGCAAGACACTGAACCCCAAATTGCTCCCGAAGGCATAGCCATCAGTGTATGAATGGGTGAATGTGACATGTAGTGTAAAAGCGCTTTGAGTGGTCAGAAGACTAGAAAAGTGCTATAAGTAGTCTATTTACCACGTGTCCAAAACCTTGTTATCAGCCTAGTTTAGTTTCATGTTGCCTAAGTTATAAATCATGCGTATAATAATTAAAAGACAGCCATTGTTTAGTAAAGTGCATTCTAAGTCATTGTGATTCATGTTTGAGACCGCTTACATAAGACATCTCACTAGGCCTCCGGCGTGCTCTCAGTAATCTTTGCTACTTTCTGACTCATTGTGACACTTACTATGTGTAGTGAAGTCTGCTGTCTATCAACATACATTAACCCCAGTGTGCAGCCCAATTACCACTTTACATCACATGTATCACACCAGGCTTAGCACAACACCCCTAAGTAGGCTAGATGTAGAAGAAATTTAGTTGCAAATGTTTGGGTACATGGTGCCATCTGTCAACATGAAGTCTTCAGATATTTAGGCCCAGGATCCTCTTCTGTTGACAGAAGGAAGTGATGTCAGTGGGAGAGGAAGCCCTGATTGAGTTTTTTCTATCAAGCCAGGTGGTGTTTGTTGTTCCACAAACTCGACTCCAGCATTTTCAAACATGACACATTTTGGGGATACACTATAATTACATTTTGATTTTCTATTTTTAATTTCTAACCTTACCAGTTCAGTGACATATTTAGGTATGAGTTTTTAGAGCCTACATTGGTTTCTTGACATCGACACTGGTAGTACGAACAGGGGACATAATGGAAGATCTAATATATGTTGTATACTGTCATTAAGTACAAGTTCAAATGACCTAAAGAGGTACTATTGATGTCACTGCACAACATCTCATTTGATAATGCATTTTTCTCCTATCCTAAATTGTAAATTTTTTACAACCTTTATTACATGATAAAATAAATATATGACGCCATTGACAGATTCAGCAGGGCAACACTGCTGCTAACAACATATTGTTATCCCAACCAAAAACAGTGAAGCATTCTCTGCAAGGCCTATCTTCTCTGAATCTTCTTACATCAAACATATATCTATAGTTCTCTGATTGTAAAATACTGTGATGTGTAGCCACCCATGTCTCAACTAATGTATCAACACCAGCAATGCAGAATGTCTATAAGATTACAAAAACAATACAAAGTTAAAGGAGCAATTTGCCCCTCTGGAAAAAGCCACTGTTAGTCAAAGCTGGTGTTCTCTGTAATCGATAGAAGCAGTAATATTTGACATTGGCACCATAGCTGTGGAGAAAGTTGTACAAACAGCTCATAGTTTCACCTATTCTACATTCCTACAACACCCAGCGTGCATTGCACCCCTCCCTCTGAAAGAACGACCCAGCGAGAGACGCTGGAGTGAAATACTACCGTTTTGCTGCAGGCAATGACTCGGTACAGAATCTAAACTACGACGAGAATATACCCGTGGATCATCTAAAAAATCTTCAGGTCTGCAGTCTACATTTCAAACCTGCCGATTTTGAATGAGACATGACATCAGAGGCTAGCATCCTAGATTGTGGAAGTGTAGTTTAGCAAGCTCCCTGGCCTACGCCAGATAACGTATACTGGTGGAGGTTTTCCAGGACCCATTGGAGAAGCGGATAGTGGCCTCCAAAGGCACAGAGCCAAATTGCATTTTTTTCCTACCATAATGGCATTAGCTCCCCATAATAGCATGATAGGACTGAGGTTGAAAATCGGCGAACTGGCCCTTTAAATGTTCCTTTTTAAGAGAAATGTCCTACTGCAACCTAACAAACGAACCATTTTGCTTAACAAGTACAAAATAAAGACTCCTCATCCAACAACATACACCTACTCAGTGTTGGCATAGTTTTTTATAAAACAAAAATAATAAAGTGACTAAAATATGTTTGTTTTACTAAACCTCTGGGATTTTCAGGGTTAATTTCATAGCTAGAGTTGGCTTGCTAGCGACAATATGCTATGGACATGATACATTAAAAGATGAAGTAACCTAGCAATAACAACTTGAGTGAATACAGATTAGTATTGTATTGGATTGGATTAGATTTATTTCGAACATGTACAAAAGAAGGTCATACAGAAAACAGTAATTACACAAATAGAAAGCATAACGCAGTAACAGATTGTCGAATATTTGATGACTCTGTATACACATCAGAAAGGGAGTAGTATTCTTTAGAGCCTCTGTAGGTGTGGATCATTGGGACATATTTCACAAGAAAACACATTTGAAGCCAGTTTTAGCCACTTGTTTATTCCAATTATCCAGAACTATTATTATTATAGTATTATTCTATGGCAAGTGTGTATGCTCATTACAAATCTATCCATTTAAATGGGAAACATACAGTATATTGGACTCAATCAAGCTATCATACACTATCTGGCTCTTGTCTGCATTTATAATGACTATGAGATATGTAATTCTGACAATCTGTCAATATGCCATGTATCCCATAACGACTATCATATGCATTTCTCTCAGAGTCCTGAAAATCTAGTTGATAGCACGCAGATGTCAAACATCTTTCCTTCTATGTTTGCCAGAGTTTGACAAGACAAGACAAGACAGAAGAAGATGACAAAGCACATAGCTGCCTCTTTCTTACAATGTCTGTCATATTTACTCCACAGGAGGTATGAAGGTCAGCAATTTTAGATCTATTCGATTTGGGAAGGTGTACATAACCAGCAGTTGTTATTTCTCACTTTTTCTTGGCTTAGTATAATCACAATAAAGCTGACATAGGGTCATGGTGGTTGGCGCCAACATGCCTAAAACAGTGTCCTAACCAGAATTCTTTTCACTGTGACCGTCCCTGCTGTCTTGGCCCTGTTTGTTATCTCTTATTCTCCCGAGATTCTGTGGATAAATTTAGAACTTTTTTGGATACCCTTATTCCAAAAGGGTTCATTCTTTTCTATTTTAAGGACACAAGTGCACAGAAGGTGAATTTAGGATACTTTTAAAACTAGTTTGAAGATGTTTTGTTTCCCTCTGTGATAATATACTGTGCCTTTTTACAGTTAAATAGCCTACTGCATTAGATTTGGACTTGCTGCAGTATTCTAATATATAAAACCCAAAAGGTTAAAAGCACCATCACATAGGCCTATATGCAAACTGAAAGCAGAATTGGTCCCTGCTATCATTCTTTTTCAAATCCAGCAATTAGCCTAACGCAAGACAGCGACTTAATGAGTTGTAAATATTTAATGTAGGTGTTGAGGGTTTGTTTACATCATCTTTAAGGCAACATTTCAGTTGCATATAGCAGCATAACCTCGCATTTAAATAGTCCATCAAATTACTGATTGTGCCTTTAATTTAAGTGACAACATATTGGCAAGTTTAGAAATTGGCCCAATCTGCCTCATTGCACTCAACCACTGAGGGGAATAAGTTATCCTTGCATGCCAATATTAGCGAACTTATGTGATCCTACTTAGACTGGGCAGAGTGAAGTTCTGTGTTTGAGAACTGCGAATATTCATTTATTGCAAATTTCCACCCTGATTTTTTAGCAGAATTTACATCCATGTTAAATGCATACATCTGTTCATCTGTTCATTAGTATAACATGGTTGTTTATTGCAGTTTTTGTCGTATTAATGGCAGACCTTGTGAAAGGAGGATTGTAGTACAAACTGGGTGTGCAAGAGTGGTTTGTTGTGTTGTTGCCATGGGTGCAGGACCAATTACATGTTGGTGAATAATAAGCATGAGGGTTCATTAGAGTCTGGTTCCTTTATTAGCTACAATTTAAAACATGCAAAGATGATCGCTCAAGGGAGCTTGTTGAGGATGCTAATAGTAGGCAAAGGGCTGTTTTCATTGCTGATACTGCTACAGTTCTCCTTCTGAGGGATACTTTTGAAAACCTGCAGAGGAAGAGACAGTCCTCTGCTGCTTTACATGAAACCTGCAGTGAAATTTAAATTGAGATCTGTAATAGTAAGCTGTGACTGTTACATATAGAGGAAATGAGGGTGCTTCTTGATGCCAAATGTGAAGGGGTAGAATGTATGACACTAGCAGATTGCCCTCAAAGTGATGAGCTGTGAACACAACACTTAACTCCAGTACTTTCCCTCATTAAATACACAGCCACGGACATACATATGCATGAAAAACAAACACGAACACACGCGCAAACACATAACAGCATGCGCGCATACAACACACAAGCGCAGATACGCACACTGGCGAAGACGTCTCTGTAGATCTTCAGGTACCAAATTAGCAGGCAAAACATCAGATCTGCCTGCAGTGGAGAACACATGGCTCTTTCCTTTGAAGTGCTCGTCTTTGGAGCATTTCCAAATACACAGAGATACTCTGCAAGATGAATATAGATGATAACATTGCAGCAACCTAAAAGAGACTGGATACGTTTT
Source organism: Semicossyphus pulcher (assembly GCF_022749685.1). NCBI lineage: Eukaryota > Metazoa > Chordata > Actinopteri > Labriformes > Labridae > Semicossyphus > Semicossyphus pulcher. Next base: position 18,736,892 of record NW_027211604.1, on the reverse strand, counting down.
CACACCCCTCTCTGCCTTGTTTATCATCACTATCCATCTACCGATCCATCCATCCACGTATCAGTTCACCTACCTATTTATGCACCTATCCATCTATTCATCTATTTATCCATTTACCTATCTATTTACCACTGTAGCTAACTATCTTCCCATCCACCTACATAACTACGACCTGTGTAACTGCTTACCAACCGATCTATCTATGTCCATCAACCCATCTATCAACAATCCAATTCCCATGTACCTACCTATCTACCTATATAGCCAATGTATCTACCTATATATCAACCTATTTGGCTAACTATCTAACCACCTACCTACATACCTACTAGCTTAGTACCTGCCTACTAACCTATCTACTTATGTGTATCCACCCACTTATCGACCATCCATCCATCTATCATATATCTATATACCCACATGCCTACCTATCTACCAAAATATATGTAGCTAACTATCTTACCATCTACCTACATACCTACTAGCTTATTACCTGCCTACCAACCTATCTATCTATGTGCATCCAACCACCTATAAATTATCCATGATTCACCTATAAATCCAACCATCTACCATCTATATAATCATATACCTACCTATCAACCTACCTATATATCCATTTATATATCCATTTCCCTCTATTCTACTTCCTACATTCATACTAACCTATCTATGTCTACACATGTAGCTATCCATCCATCCATTCATTCATCCATCTATCTACCTACATACATCAATCTACCCATCCCCCTACGTACCTGCTACTTACAAAAATACAACCTAACTTTCAATGTCTATCCAACCATACCTTTATATTTATCCTCCCTATCAGTGCCAGAGGCAGGTACTCCCTGCATATTCTTTAATAACATCCAGTAACGCATTTCTAAAAGGGTCCACCTGAGTAACATAATTAAGATTTAATGTTTAAGGACGCAGTGTTATGGTGGAGATGGATGGCACTTATTGGCACTTAATGCAGTCTGAGGCAGAGTGCTGGTCAAAGCATTAGTCCTCACACCCAGCCTGAGAACATGAGAAAGCTATCAGGGCTTCTGTCCTTGTGCTTTACCATGGAAACGGTGTCTTCTTTTTTTCACCATTTCTGATTCTTTATTATTTCATTCAGAGGACTCTGTTCCTCTCATTGCTCCAAAGCCTCTGTGAAAGCTTGCAACTGTTTCAAGGTTGTTCCTTTATGCTGTCGGCCATCTCCTTGTGGTAACTGGAGTTGCATATTTTAACGAGAGCTGTTAAAGACAACTTAGAAATTGGTATAACTCTATATTTGTTTCTATATGAATTTATCACCTCTCCCATTTGTCTCAGTCTTGTTCCTAAACCCTGTTGTTAAACAAACAGCCGCAAATGCAAGTTTTCTATCATCAGAGATGCAACTTGAATGTAATTATTGAATTATGCGTTTCTGTAATGCTTATGCATACAAGGAAGATTGCACAAACAGCAGGAGACATGAATGTGTGCATGATTGCACATTCTATTAGGTATTACGCTAGTCTGTTTTTTGCATGGAAAATTAGCTTCCTCAAAAGAATGGCAAACCCACACTGGTCTATTACATGAAGAGAAACTCAAGTGGGAGTGTCTTTTTGATTTTGATTTTGAAAGACTGTATTCGTCCATTTTCTTACACTAACCACAAGGGTGGTTGGGAGTTGTAGTTTTGACATTTACAGACAGAAGTTGACATTCACTGGGCTTCTGCAGTACAGAGATACCAATTGTACTTGTGATAAGGCAGGCCAGGGACGGTGGAATTGCTTGTTGTTTAGTGGTGCTCTATAAACCAAAGTTCTTTGCATAAGATAAAAAAGGAATAAAATAAGATGGTGAAACTCATTGTAAAATCACCACAATAAAATCATCACAAAATTACTGTGGAGCGCGATTTATGAATGAATAGTCCAAGATTTAATCAATAGCAAACAGAGAGGTTTAAAGCATTGATTTAGCTCAGGTGTTATGGTAGTTTTCTGTCTTGTTAAGTGAGAAACGTGCAAAGAAAACACAATTTTTAGTAAAGATACATTTGGAGAAAAGTATAATATAAAAAAAGTATAGGCTAATCTTTTTTTAAGACTTGAGCTTTTTCATTCCTTAGACAGTAGCAAGACTTTGTTGCAATACATTTAGACACTATGATTACACTTAGTAATATAACATAAGAATTATTTTTTCAGTTGGAATTTGATTAAAACTTAAGTATTTGGGGATTTCTTTACTTCTAAATTAACATTATTTGGTGACTTGTTTTTTTATATTCTCATAAGGTTTATTATAAGGAAAGCCCCAACACTCAGCTGGCACTTTTTGAAGTCACGAAACGAGTCTAGAAGCTAATCTCAGACAGTCATTACATAATGAACTGCTGCCTTTAAAAACCACACACTTTAAATACAGGTATTGCTCGCACAAATGGAATGAAAAGATGCAGCACAGATGTGCGCTTGGCTTTAATGTAGATAAATCTAGCCCACAGTTTCACCAACACATATTTTGTGCCCTCTGTCTGCTTACTCTCTGTCACACACCCTGTCCACTGGCAGCACCAACCTCCCCTCTTATTGCAGTGTGCTAGCGCTACGTGTCCTGACATACATTATCACACCCTAATGCACTGTCATTGGATCACATACCTCCTTTTTCATTCAGATGTCAAACCTGACAAGGTGTATTGTATAAAAACTAAACTTTTATTTCAGACATATAATTTACAAAGATCATACTTGTCTCTGGGAGAACATGAAAAACATCTCCAGCTCCGTCATGTTGGTATTTGTGGTCGGGGGCTCTTGAGACATCATTATCCTTTCAGTGTGAGACGTTTGGGGTGGGAAGTAAACTCGGGAAAATTGGCTTGTCTGCTCTCTTAAAAACCATCTACAATAGCACAAACAATTCTGCTCGTTGTTCTTCAACTTTGCCATCTTGGATTTTATTCATTATTTCTGTTGAGTCACTTGAGTTGAAAATTGCAGGCGAGCTTCAGCTGTTATTGAAGGTCATTGTGGAGGTGGCCATTCAAACTCTGGGCTTGACAGTAAGAGGAGGCTATATAATGTTGTTACAATTGTTTATGCCTCTTACGTCAGGCTGTTTTGGAAGGCTATTTTGAGAAATAGTGGGAAGACCTTGAAATTCAATTTCACTGAAAAGTTGAATTCTACTTTTTACAATAGTTAAAAATTAAAGCAGTAGAGTGAATAAAAATACCCGCTTCTGTAATAGAAAACTCAGCAGACAGAATAAGCCTTTCATTAGAATTAAAACTAGAAGGTTGGTGTGCCAGTTCTTAGGATATGAAAGATACAATTACATGAAAGTGGTGGAGGTGCTTTCATTCATCTGCTGGCCTGACTTGAGTGAAAATAGTATAAAATTGGATTCATTAGACTAATTCATATTCGGTTAAATGGGGGCAATTTGAATGGAAGCAAAGAAAAAACGCAGTACATCTCATTTTAAAAGACTGACCAGTGTGACATTTCTCCCAATTGTAATAGACAAATAAGTAGATATAGAAATAAAGGTTTTTAGCAAGATCAAAAGAAATCCAAATGATTTTAAAATCAAATCAAGATATCATCTCAATGCAGGGCATGCACAAATTTTAAAGCCCCCCTTCAGTGCAAATCAAGTGTTAAACCTTGTAAACATCTTTCATCTTTCATGTGCTACAAGACATATCAAGGACAACATTAGCAGTCATCTCCATGGCTGGGCCTGTCTGCTTTTAAACTGCAGTGTACCAAGGACAGGCTGAACAACACGTTGTCAGATTGGTAGGGTTTGTTACGTCACAAACCGAAGGAGCCAATCCCGTTAATGGACGGGGTGACGCTAAGCATATCATTATGTGTAACCTATGGCGACCACTTCGGCGATGCACGAGCCAGCCGTAACCGTGATCGTCAGCTAAGTTTCAACATGTTGCCACTAAACGATGGCAGAGACGTGTTTTGTTTTCGTTTCGGCTGTAATTTTACCACAGGAGAAACGCAGTACATAGTGGGCGGGGCCTATGCAGACTTTTTTAATGAGGGAGAAGAAGGTGATTCCTTGGGAGGATTTTTACAAGGTAATTAAACGTATTTTGCAGAAAAACACATCAGACACAATTTATTATTTCAAGCAGAGCATTTTATATGTCTTAAACCATGACTGGAGCTGCTCTTTAAGGATTTAGTTTCAGTCCTTTCATCTCATTCTCACATCTGGCATCACATAATACACAGTCTGTCTTATCTGATTTGGTCTGACTACATTATGGGACTGGAATTACCGTTGGGCTCTTCAGCAGTACACTGTGCCCTTAATGGTACTAGATGTGGATTGAGTTTAAAATAGTATACATGGAAATCAAACTAAAGAGAAATGTTTGAAGAAACTTTGGGTGGGGGTGTACCAGAGTAACACAGTGGTATCAAAGTAGATTAATCCTACATCACTTTATTTCAGTCTTTCCTGGAACTCAAATGAGCATTTTCATATAACTGCCTTGTTTCACAGAAGCAAAAAGGAATAGGATGATTAATATTTCAGTGTGTGTCTACAGTCGCAATATTGTGATGATGAAAAGTTCCCAAGTTCATCTCCTGACCTTGGATTGAAATCATCAAAAGCCTTCCTTTTTCTGTGTCTCTCATCTCCCAGCATGTCTGTGTCGAGAAAGCCTAGCACAGAAGTAAAGACACAGCTTGCTCTCCTTTTAAAACAAATTATTGATTGCATGTTTTCTCCCTCTCCTCCCCGCAGCTCCTTTCAGACCGATGACGATGACGAGGTGTCTAACAAGACGTGGGTGCTGACTCCAAAAGTGTACGAGAGTGACGTCACGCACATCCTAAACAGCCTACTAGATGGATACGACAACAAACTCAGACCTGACATCGGAGGTGGGTGCTGATTTTTCACAGATGATCCGTTTAGTCACAGAATCACAAAGAAATGTATTCAGGTTTATGGGCCAAATCAAACAAATATGTTCTCAAGAACTGAGAGACATGCTTATAGCCAAGCAAATCTCCTTACAGTACAGTGGAATAGCATGGAGCTGGCATTTTTTAGATTTTAAAGACAGATAATCCATGATTGCTCTGTTGTGTGAAGCCTGACACTTAATGAATGCTAATCCACCCCGAAATATGCAATCTTTCAACATATTAATACAGTAATTATTCTCAAAATTGTCACAAAAGAAATGTGACTTCAAGGAACGACTTCTTCTCGATGTCACTTTTCTTTTTGCTTGGGTACAAGTTAAGCAGCAGTTAGATAAAGTGCATCTTAAGGCCCTCGTGCAAAGTAAGAGGAGACACTTACATACACACCAAGTGTCACTTTATGCGCACAAACTTGCTGAGACCAGGTTCTCTTTAAATGAAAAAGAGAAACATCAGCTTTAAAGGAGCTTAGAAAACAGCCTTGTGTTTACTGTAGGTTGATGACGACGGCCTTTTGTTATTGTGCGAAGGATTGGAAGGGTTTTATGTGCACAAGGGTCAGATGTTTCCGTCTGCAAATACAAGAGGATTTGATAAAGAACAGAAATCACCATTACTGAATCTCTTGGTTTGTACATGACAAGAACGGCCTGTATCACCACTGTATCTTTTTCATCACTTGGACTGGGTCACTTGGGGCCTGATGGCTTAGAATCAGTTGATATCCTCCGAGGCACCAAAAATAAAAAACTATGTTACAATTTTCCTGACAAATACTTTTGTTTGAAATAATCAAACAGCAGTAAGTGACACGCACAAACGTGAATATATCGGTTCAGGATTTTTCTTTTGTACTTACTTTTGCTTTAAGTGGTTTAAATGGCTGCACGGTGGTGCAGTGGTTAGCGCTGTTGCCTCACAGCTACAAAGTTCCTAGTTTGAACCCAGGTTCGGACGAAGTCGGCCTTTCTGTGTGGAGTTTGCATATTCTCCCCGTGAATGCCTCTGGGTACTCTGGCTTCCTCCCACAGTGTAAAGACATGCTTATTAGGTCAATTGGTGACTTTAAATTGCCTGTAGGTGTGGGTGTGAGCGTGAACGGTTGTCTGTCTCTCTGGGCTGGGCGATATGGCCAATTTTTTTTCGTATCTCAATAACGATATATATCAAGATATATCATGTTTTCTGGTAATTTAACAAATAATTAGTCTGTATGAAATAACCACACGGTAAAGCCTATTTTTTAATAATCCTGTGTGAATTAAATAAGAATTAAATACTAATTAAAGACTAGCCTGAGTCCTTTTCCGGACTGGATTGCAAAGGATTAGAAACGTAAAAAAATTGCGGTAAAGAAGCTCAGCCGCTGGTTTTGTGACATCACGATCGAGACGATATAGAAAAACACATACAACAGACATTTTCATATTGTTTTAACGGTAAATAATGTCACATTGCCCAACTGTGTCTATGTGTCAGCCCTTTGATTGACTGGCTATCAGTCCAGCGTGTACCCCGCCTCTCGCCCAATGACAGCTAGGATACGCTCCAGCCCCCCTGCGACCCTGAACAGAATAAGCGGTATAGATAATGGGATGTGGCTAGTCGCAGAGCTTACCACCTGAAGCTAGTTAACAATGATGCTGTAACCGACTGGCCGAGATGAGACTCGGCTGTTGCCTGGATGTTTCACTTAAATCTGCTATACCATATTCCCCTGTTTAATGTACAGAGTGATATGGGACTTCAGAGCCTGGAGTTGAGACCTACTTGTCATCACTCTGACCTATGCCTCACCAGGTGGTAGCTTGTAATAATGTTAGTCTCTCCACCTGATACATTTTCAAATGTCTGGCTGCAAATTGTGGAATGATAAGAAATAATGACTTTTTAATGGCATGAAATGAAAATGGTGGTACAGCTGCAGCTGGTTGGTCTGTTCACACTCACTGCGTTTGGGCTGTGAAAATTGAACCCAGCGAGGATTTAATATGCACAGGATGTACAGTTCATTATTAGGCGCTGCCGGGCAGTAAAGGATGTCCTTATGTGTCTGCCTGTGTCCATTGTGTGCCTATATGTTGACAGACAGCCGGTCTGATTTAAGTATGTGTACCTGTGTTTGGGCACATGCATGTGTTATGGCCAGGTGAGCTGTCCGTCATGGCCCTGCTGAAAGCCGTGTCTTGTTGATGTGAGATGGAGACAAGTAGCTTACTCCCTTCACTTTGACAGACAGCTGGGCAGGCCTCCCTTGTCTACACAAGTGCACATATATCCTAAAGCCTGTCACGTCCATCTGCAAGAGCAGAGCAGGGAGACATTCAGTACCCTTGAAAACTTGATTCATGGGGTAGTATTGTAGTGAAAACTGGCTGTAGTCAGGATCTGTCACATACTCGTAAGGAATAATAAAGATGTGCTACCCTATATGCTAGCAGCGAATTGCTTCTTCAGCTACTATAGAGGCACTGAGTAGTGGCGTTCTAAAGCTGCAAATTGCAGGAATACTTTGGAAGAATGCCCCAGTTTCATCAGTCACAGACTTACAGTTGAGGCACTTTGCATTTGTCTTGCTTGCATGAAGTAAGTTTTTTTTCTTTAGTGAAGCAAAACAAGAGAAAGAGGGAAACAAAAACTGAAATATGCAACCGGCGACGCAAGCAGTGGCAATGCAGCAACAAAGTGATCCTTCCAAAGAAGAAAATATTGAAACTTTATTTGTATATCTGCCAGAAAAGTGATGAAAAAGTGATGAGCCAGCTTCAAATGATCATATGCTATGTGGTATGCCTGGTTACTTATGTGATGTAACGTGAGTCCTATGAATTCATTTTTAATTAGGTCTTTATGCTTTGTTGAGCCAGCAACAATTACACTTCCAGAGTGTATTTTATGCCTTTATTCCAATTAGGAATGCACTTTATTAGGGATGCACGATACTATCGGCACGTTATTGGTATCCGGAGATTATGGCTTGAAAATGACACATTGACAGACATGTCTATTTTCTGCCGATAAAACAACACTTTAATCTCGCCTAAATGCTCGATGATTCCCTAAAAAAGCTTGACGTAATGCTACGACATTAACTCAGGGCCAGTGTGCGCGTGCAAGGGTGAAGAAGGGTGCAAGATCTCTGCGATATGGCAGTTTCTCAAAGTTTCCGAGATGGACAGCAAGGTCGCTATTTGCAATGGTTGCTCAGCATCGGTCACGCGAGGAGGGGCCAAATCTCATTCAGTCAACTCTACAAATTTAATCACCCATCTCAAGAATCTGCCAGTGGACCACTCCAATAAGAGTAGGCATGATATCAATTCCAGTACAGGGGAGACTTGATGTTCTCTGCCATTAGGTGGAAAAAAACGTGCCGAATATATCGGCATAGAAAATGGCAAAAATTGTTGGAAAATATCGGATATCTGCAAAAATTCCAATATCGTGCATCCCTACACTTTAGTTTTTGTTACTGCTCTCTCCACTGTGGACTTCATAGGGAGTATGTGTGCTACTTCTTCACCCCCTAGTGCAACAAAAATCCCTCACTTGCTTCCCAACCACAAATATTTCTAATTGTCATAGCTGAAAAAAACCCCACCAAGCCCGAGGCACCACTGCAGGGAATAGGCCCCATGCAGCTTTAAATAATGACTAATAAATAGACTGCGATGATGGCACAAGATGAATGCAGATGAGTAAACCCATTACACTCAGCTACTTTCATGGCTTTTCCATACACTGAACACATCTCATGAAGGGCATCATCTGTATTCGTAACACTTCAGAAGTGGGCTTGTGCTATAAATTCAAGAGCAGCTCAGATCTGCTTTGAGGTGCAGCTTCAACCCAGAGAGCTGCTGCATAGATGGGCGGCCGGCTGCCATCGTCTTAACCATCATCTTCAAACGCGCTATGATCTCGCTCTCTCGCGTCGGTCTTCCAGCTGCTGCCAAGTTACACAGCTACAGAGGGGTTATAATTAGCTGGCTATACTGTCATCTGATCCACCAACCAATCAACCCAGCAACCACACCAAGGCAGAGCGAAGTTTCTCCTCCGCTCCTCAGAGCGCTGAAATGCAGTGGATTTAGATTCTTTGCTGATTGTGCCACAGCCTCCCTTTGAAGCTCATTGTGATGCTCATTTAATTTTAATGCCCCTGGAGTCTACTGTATGTACGGAATCCAAGCAAATAGGACAGAGACAGTGAGGGAGAACGAAAAGGGGGGGTTGGGAATCTGAAAATCCTTAAGTCTTAAATCGTAATGCATTCATGGCATTCATCAAGGTCATTGCCTTCCAGAAAATAATGAGATTGTTTCATAGCATTCACAAATGTGAAACGCAGCATTAATGGCATACAGTTATTGTAACAGGCCCTAATTATTCCTGATGTATGGTGATAAATATAGTCGCAGTCTTTGAGCTGATTCAATCAGTCTTTTTACCAGAGTGCCTGTGGTGGGTGTGTTGGCATGTATCATCTGGACTCAGAAAGCAAGTTACAAATCTTAGCAGAGCCACTTTATGTTCACTGGGAAAAAATCTTCCCTTGGCTTCCTTTTTGTGCATTTATGGAAGACGTCCACTTTCCAGTTGGCTGAACAACATGAGACACATTTTTGTAATTTCTGAAATTATTTTCATGCCATGCGCATAACTTGTTACTGATTTGACTCATAATTCAGTCCAGGATTACATATTTTGTCTATCACATTTTCAGTGCTAGATAAATTGTAATTATGCCAATAGCGTAATATGAAGTAGTTTTTATAGCAGCTCACTGATATCTGGCCAAAAGCAGCACTTAAAGAGTAACTGCACACTTAAACATGTTTTTTGAGCTGTACTCTAAATTATATTGCTGTACTGAAACGCATCAGAGTTGGTGTTCATATTGACAATCCTTACCAAATTTATAAGAATCGGCATTTCATGGGTTGGAAAAGGCTCAAACACGCCATCTACGGTTTTAAATCAGCCCTGGACCTTGTCATGCAGACACGACTGTTTGAGACAAAGTTACATCCTGAAATGTATATTTTTAGAAAAGTAATGTTAACGGCTGTCAATGCACGCGTGGTCAGCAGTTGCAGTGCCTCGGCTCCGAAAGCTCCGGCTGCAGGTATTAGCAGGGCTGGTCAACGGTTCGAACTGATAGGGCCCGGGAACACCACGGTCCTCCTCCACACTAAAGTGCTCTTCAGGGGAGAAGTCCTCCACCTCAAAAGAGACCTCTGTGGGATATGTGCCTTGTGACTCTGTGACGCTCTCCATTCTTCTCTGGCCAGGGGAGGGGACGTCACTGAGCTGCCAGACACGCCCACCCACCCTCTTGTCCCCTTGCCCACTTTGAGCATTTTTCAAAATTGTGCAGTGGGTGGAGTTATGGTCAGACCTGTGGGTGCAGTTCGATTTAATGTTGAGTTAAAGTAACAAGTAACAAATTCTACGCGGCCTTGTTTGCATGTGTTTGCGTGTGTATGTGATTTTCTTTCCTGATATTCTGTATGTATCACATAAATGTTTAAATATTGATAATATTTTATTTAGATGATCCATTATTGAAAGAAACAGAGTCTTTGCAGTAAATGAACAGTCAGTAGGTGAAAGACTGGTCACAGCTCTACTGCAGTATATGGAGGTCCCCTCTTAGATAGGTAGACAACACTCAAGTCCCCTCTTAGCAACAAACAAAATAAAAATCAACAATTGAAGTAATATTCTGGTAAAAGACCTTAAAAGTAAATGTTCTATTATATTTTTGTCTTTTTAAAATGAGCAGAAATAGGAGTCCCCTCTTAGATAGTGTATAACGTTAGTCCCCTGTTGGTAATAAAGACGTGTACGTGTGTGTGTGTGTAAAATGTTTTTTTCATGCATGATAAATTGTGTGTGTAGGACTAAAGGTGCAATGCACCTTCATGTATGCCTGTGAGTGACATGAAAAATGGATGCAAACCTGCACTCACTCCCTCTGTCCATCCCTCACTCTCACTATAGCTCGCATATCAAGCCTGGAGGCCGGTCGAGTCCTAACCTGACTCTCCTCTCAGACATAATGCCCAGTCACCCATAAACACACACACATTAGATGGGCCGATTCAGGCTGGCTTAGCTGATCTGACAGAACATTGACGTCCTTTTGAACCAAGCTGTCCAGTTTCCTCATGCAAACACACAAACATATATTCGTATCTAACGTTACCACCGCTCTAATGTTACGTGGCATTTTTCTGTTGGGTTTCTCTTTTGGAGCAAAGAATCATTTTAATCTCTCCCCAAATCTTGTCAAGTAAAAATATCTGCAGCATTTCTTACCTCATAGTGCGTCGCTGTGGCGGCATCGAACTCCAGCAGGCCTTTGAGAGAAGAGAGAAAGTGATCAGTTAAAGAGATAAGCTCAAACAGAAGGGCAGAAAAGGGGGACGATTGGGACGGTGAAGAGGGCACATAGGTATTCTGGTAAATGGGTCAGGAGTTGGGCCGTAAATACAGAGTTTGCTGTTCTGTGACATTGGCAGGAAGCCTGTATGAAGATTAAATTGGCTCTTAAGGCTCCGATGCAGCCCGATTGCCTACAAAGGGGTTTTTATTTCATTAGCACTATCTGATGTATCTCAGACCTGGTGAAATCCTGATAATATTATACAGTGTCATTAAAGTAAAGTGGGCTCATTTGATTTAAGCAAATTACACTATGTTATGCTTTGAAAGAGTGGATGTAATTAGCTTTTACAGTGGACCTTAAAATAAATTGCAGAATAAATGAGATGTCTTTAACCCAACCAGGCTGCAGCAAGCGATCAAAACATCAGACACTGAATCACAAACACCTGGAGACATTTACAACATCAATATTTGACAGAACAAACATTCCTAAAAAAAGAGACAATGATTTATGCCTGTTTCAGATACGTTTGTTTACATTAGTATTCATTATTTGTGCGGTTAATGAAATGCTGCCCTGATACGGTATTAAATATGAGACGTTTTCCTTTAATATGTTTATTTGCCTTGTATATGTAGTCTGTATATTTCCTCTAATAAATCTGTTGTGATAAAAATGTAGATATTTGCTAAGCAAATTTTTCTGTTTGCATTTTTCTTTTGTAAAGAATAGAAAAGCCTCATTTAAAGACACACAGCTCCGGAAAAAAATAAGAGACTGCTCCAAATTGTAGTTAAATCAGCTAGGGATGCACCGATTGAGAAAATCAGGGATGACACCGATACCAATTTTTGTGCCGATTAAATTTATTGCACAATTAAGGCAGTTAAATAATAAAAGCATCAACTACTGCCATCGGTGCATGAGCCAATGCATCGGTGCATCCCTACAATCAGCATCTCTCTCCACATGTCATGGCCAGCCCAATCCAGATCTGAACCCCATTGAAAGCATCCTGAATGTGATGGAGAGGAAGATGGATGGTCACAAGCCATCGAACAAAGATTGGCAAAACGTCACCCAACAGCAATCTGAAAGACCGGGTGCCAAGACGCATGACAGCTGTAATTAAACACCAGGTTATCCTACCAAATCTTGATGTCTGAACTCTTCCTAAGTTAAAACGTTTGTATTCTGCTGTTCAAACATGAGTAAGAACTTATTTTCAGCCCTTTTGGTTTTCTTAACCAGCTGTCATTTTCTGCAAATAAAAGCCTAAGCGGTGGTCTCTCATTTTCTTCTTCTGGAGCTGTATTCATCTGTATCAATTATTGGTGGTATTTGATTGCTGTTCCTATTAACTGTTTCATAAAAATGGTTTTATAGCTGATAAAGGTCCATGAATGCATTTACACTGTGCAAGAATTCTGAACTTTCTTTCTTCAACTTTCAACAACACAGAGATTATTTCCCTCTTTTGTGATGATGATATGGACAAACCTTAGTAACAACTTTCTGAAACTTGTTCTTGCTCGCTCTCTAAAATGGATATCCTTATTCTTTCTTGCAGTGAAACCGACAGTGATCCACACAGACATGTTCGTGAACAGCATCGGTCCAGTAAATGCCATCAATATGGTGAGTAATACAGACCATGGGGTCAATGTGTCATCACTGTTATTAATTATCAGCTTAAATATTGCAGAAGGATCATATTTATTCCCTAATTAGAGTGCAGCATGCCTCCGTGAAGTAAGTGTACAATGATCCAGAGAGTAGGTCTCTGTTCCTGAGCTGGCGGGGATTCAGTGTCTTGCTCAAGCACACTTCAGCAGAGCAGATGCCTGCTGTCATGGTGGATTGGTTGGTCCGCATAATCACTATGCTGCCCCACTGCCCTCGGAGTGAGGCAACACAAGACAAGTGTCAATCAGCTGCTTAACTACTGCACTGGCCTTTGCACCACGGTGGATTAATGTGGTCCATCCAATGCATCTGTTTGCATAAAACACCTCTTATTTTGAAAGGATTGTGATTAACAGTTAGCCAGTTGTGTTGCTAGAAACACAGGCCAGATCTCCAAAGCAGCATATTTGCAAATGGCTGTGTGCGTTGGCAGACACAGAGATGTTCCCGCTTGTGGTTGCCAAGAATTGCATCAGATGAATCTGAGGTGTTACCTGTTTAAGTTCTTTGAGGTTTGTTCAAATAAATATGACAGTTTGTGATGTTCCTCTGGCTGGAAGACAGGACTTTTTTTTATAGGTTTTGATTATTTCTGTCTCTTGTTATTGTGAACTCTGTTGTGGTTGCACTTAATAATTTCCAAGATTTTCATGTAAATAAATGTCTGTTAAGTCACTATCGTCGAATGAGGTAACACGATGGTGATCGAGCCTGTGGCCCACTGGTGAAAGCCTTTGCATTTGCAGTTTTATGGACTGGGCGGCTTTCGTGGAAAACAAGCACAAGCGGCGCCCGGTTAGTGACGCATTTTCCATCACTCAGCAGTGGTTGGTCTGCCAGAGAGGGTAGGCGGAGCTAAGCGGCTGCTTTATCAGTCTCTGCAAGTGTTAACAGTAATCTACTATGGCTGAACAAACAAAGAAAGGATCGATGACTACAGATACAACTTCAACAATAAGTGAAAATCCAAAGAAAAAGAGTCAACGCTCTGATGCAGGGTTCAACGTTAACTTTTCCCCAAGGAGTACATGTGCTCCTAAATGAAAAAATGTAGGAGCCCACAAAGAAATTTAGGAGCACAGTGAAAAATGTTCAAGTAACAGCGAGTTTGTTAACAATTGACTTTATTTAAAAGGCGCATGTGTTTGTGCGTGGCTATTGCAACAGTGAATTATTGCAATTGTGCTGCTTGTTTAATCTGCCCAGAAAAACATGAAGAAACAGCAAAAGTATATTCAAAGCAATTTGTGTAATAATGATGCGTGCACATATGCACAGGTAAGCATACACAAGACAGCTTTACATACTTCAGGTTAAAGAAACAAACAACGAACAACACAGAACGAAAAAAAAACCTATATCTTCCAATTTAATCCTGTATTTATTAAGAACAATAAAGAGAGCCTCGCAGCATTCCCTCATCATCGTGCAGCGTTCACCTTTCTCTCACTTGACACGGCTGCGCCATCACATAAAACTTTCCTGTGATTGGTGCATTGTGGCTTTCCTAATGTGGGACTTGTAGTTTTTGAACGATTAGCGGGGGGGTTACAGTAGGTGGTAATCTTAACTCGCACACTGTGCTCGTAAATTATTTTTTGAGACAGTCTAAAAAGAAAAGCGACCGTCAGCGATGAAAATCAAGTGTGCTCCCGCAATCTTCAAGATTACCACTTTAATATATCTCATTAACTGCAACGCTGTCTAATTTGCAGAAACATTTCTTTAATAAAAATGTGCAAATAAAATCTTGAACATTTTCAGTAATCTCCATTAGAATAGTGGCATAACCTTGGAGTATACGCACAACACTTCTTTTCAACAGAATCTAACTGTTAAGCTGCATTAGAAAAATATAATAGTAGGGTTATATGAAACAATTGTATCATTAAAAGCTGTATAAAGCTTGTTATATCTGCAAAGCCAAGAAGCATTTGATATGTTATTAATACAACGATGCACATCAGTTTCAGCCAATATGAGTGGGAGAACTGGATAACTGTACAGTACCAGCTTCCAAAAATCAGTGCAACCCTTTTAATTAAAATAAAAATTGTAGAGTTCAGAGCGTTGGATAAGCTGAATTACAGTTATGAGATTCAGATAGAAAGCCTCTGCACAATGTTGCGCAAACGCACCTGAATCCTACATAAGAAGACTGATGAATAGTATGGTATATACAGTAGTCATGCTGCAGTTACAAGCTTAACAGGTCAGAATGGGTCATCTTATAGTGCACAGCGAAAGAAATGTTCGTAGGAGAGAAAAATCTCACATCAGCTTGTTAAATGTGTCATTGTTTTCCGTTGCATGTTCCCGCTGTGAACCCACTTCTATTGTAATTCTGCAGAGCTGCTGTCTGCTCTACATGAGGGTGGCGTTCCATCTCGCTAAGTCTTAGCTAAAACACCCACTCGTAATAACAGCAGTCACAGTGAAGTTGGAGGAGACGCTTTGATGGGATCAGTTAGAAACCGTGTGATTGTGCTCACATTAGGGAGTCTTCGTACATGCCACGCGTGATGGCGGCAATCCTCTAATGAAACGTCGAATGATTGCTTCACATTCATATTTCACCAGTGTGACTGGGCCATCGCGTTCGCACTGTGACATGACGAATGTGGCGGGGTTTGGTTTAATTATGTGTTCAGAGTGGTTGAAGTCTTCAGAGAGGCGGGGGAGGGGTGGGACAGAGGAACAAGAAAAAGAATCATTAATTAGTGCTTTGTTGAGTTGAGCAGTTGTTAAATGAATGGATGTTTCTGTGGATGATCCACGAGTGTTTATAAGTTCAAGAAAAAAAGTAGATCTCACTCAGCTCCTCCTGAGGCATTTCTCTCATCGTTGGATTTGAACTGTCTCTCCGTCTTAAAAAAAAAACAGGATGCTGAAAGGGTGGGAATGTTGCCTGGTGAAAATGTTGTTTTTCAAATCTCGTTTGGGACTCTTCGGCATGGATTTAGGCTTTATTGTTGGGCTAAGCTTTGTCAGGAAGTTAATGCCTCTATGCCCTCTTGCACACAAATCCCCTGATTTTTTTCCTCCCCTGCTGTACTCCACTTTGAACCTGAGGGCTCAACCATTCCAAATAACAAAATAAATAAGAAAGACTGATAGCTCTCTCTCTCTCTCTCTCTCGGCCTTTATTCTTCCTGTTTCACACTAGACTGCATCTCACCTTTGCTCTCAGCTCTTCAACTCTGCCCATGCCTCTGTGGCCCCATGCTTTCATCCCTCATATGTACGTTTTAGAGCAGCTCTCACAGGAGCTGAATAGCAGACAGAAGGTTTTGTCAGGCTCAGGACAAAGTGCTGCCAAGGCACTGGGTTAGGAGGTTAGATAATACTTGAGCCAAACAAGGGGAATTATTAATTGCCCCGTTGAACATTTAATTTTCAGGTTGAGGGCGCCAAGACGGTCTTTTTCAATAGAACTCCTTAACAGGGACAAAGGGACTTGTTGGCCTGAATAGACACCATCTTGTCTGTGGAAAATGTGCTTGCAAATGTGTTACAGCATTTACTTTCCTTTGGCATAGACAGAAGAAACAGAGGAGTGCTTTTGCAGCCCACATTTTAAAATGATCTCATTGCATCTCACAGTTTAAAGCCACACATTGTTGACGGCACTGGTTGCAAACAACAGTGTTTGCAAGGGTTTTCCTACCAAACAGAGACTTTCATCTCATGTGTTTCGTTCAGCTTTTAGACTAAAGACAAACATGAAAAATCTGGTCAAACTGTGTTGTTATCTTTCCTCAGGAATACACCATCGACATCTTTTTTGCTCAGACCTGGTACGACAGAAGGTTAAAATTCAACAGCACGATGAAGGTTCTGCGCCTGAACAGCAACATGGTCGGGAAGATTTGGATCCCGGACACATTTTTCCGCAACTCAAAGAAGGCCGACGCCCACTGGATCACCACGCCCAATCGCATGCTTCGAATCTGGAATGATGGTCGGATACTCTACACCCTCAGGTAAAGCGTCAGAGGTGCCTTAGATGCTCTGCTTGAAATAATAAAATGTGTCTGATATGTTTTTCTGAAAAATACATTAAATGACCTTCAAAGGTCCTCTCAAGACATCTCCTCCTTCTCTCTCATGAAACATTCCTGAATCTGCACAGGCCCCGCCCACTATGCACATTTCCAACC
Source organism: Semicossyphus pulcher (assembly GCF_022749685.1). NCBI lineage: Eukaryota > Metazoa > Chordata > Actinopteri > Labriformes > Labridae > Semicossyphus > Semicossyphus pulcher. The sequence goes on along the minus strand of NW_027211604.1, from coordinate 18,719,688 downwards.
GCCCCCTCCGTCGCAAAAACAAAACACACCTCTGCCATCGTTTAGTGGCAACTTGTTGAAACTTAGCTAGCTTGAAATTAAGTAATTAGTAGTAGTAACATTAACGTTAGTAGTCAGAAGTGACGATGACGGTTACAGCTGGCTTGCGCATCGTCAAAGTGGTCGCCATAGGTTACAAATGATGATATGCATAGCGTCACCCCGTCCATTAACGGGATTGGCTCCTTAGGTTTGTGACGTCTCAAACCTGCCAATCTGAAATCGTGTTGTTCAGCCTGTCCTTGGTACACTGCAGTTTAAAAGCAGACAGGCCCAGCCATGGAGATGCCTGGTGTCCCTGATATGTCTTGTAGCACATGAACAACACCACATGTAGATGTTTACAAGGTTAAACACTTGGTTTTCACTGGAGGGGGGCTTTAATGGGGAATTAAAAATCTATTTACATAAACAAATAATTCTAGTACTCTCAGCAGAAAACAAAAGCAGTGAAAATACATGGTCTCACCTAAACAGTCTGGGCCTTCAAACTGGACTAAGAACAAATCACTGTTCAATTTGCAATATTATCAATTTGATGTCACAAAGCTGCTTCATGCTGCACTTGGAATCCGCCATTTATTATGGACTGTACTTATATATGGTAAATGGACTGTACTTATATAGCACTTTTCTAGTCTTTGCAACCACTCAAAGCTGCTTTTACACTACATGTCACATTCACCCATTCACACACACATTCATACACTGATGCTGCTACGTCTCGTGCCCAACTGTCAATCAGGTATCACATTCATACCCGTTGGTTATGCGAGCGGGAGCAATTTGGGGTTCAGTGTCTTATTGACATGTAGCCTGAGGGAGCTGGGGATCGAACGTCCCACCTACCGATTGAAAGACGACCGACTCTACCACTGAGCCTCAGCCCAGTCATTAAAGCGTGTACTTTGAAAGCACGTTGAAGTACCCAACACTTTACAGCCTATCTACATAAATGATTCATGGTGCTGATTATCCTGAAAAGGCCCTGGGCAATTTTAAATTTGAGCATTTTAAATTTGACATTAATTAGCCTGCAGGAACTCTGTCCAACTGAAAGAGGCAGGAAGTTGTTAGCGACAAGGGAACACTGGAGCTACATCGCCCTTAACTGATGTTTTTAGGCACCCCTGCATGGAGTACATTGCTTAAGGGGAGAATTTTTCATTTTTCTCTGTATGTTTTTAGTATATTTTATTAGTTAAATTTCCTGAAATTCATGGGTTTTTTTTAATGACCCAATTTTTTTTATGCCCAAAGAGCCCCAGAATCTTAAAATCATTGCTTGTTGTAAACTAGCTGTGTGTAAAACCCATGACTCTTAAATGAAACTTGTGGTGTGTTTAAAACAGGAGGATCTTTAAAAGAGAATTATTAATGGTGCTTATTATCATGTTTTTCGTTCCATCATAAACACAGTCGACATTTACGCTGACACCACTATATATCATCAGTGATAATAAGAGACAAAGTGAACTCTTCTGGACTCAATCAAGCCGTGATGGATGTTCTTCTGTGCAGAACACTACCCCTCCACTTCATTAATTTGTTAAGGAACTCAAAATGTAACCAATGGTTAATTAGGATGACCGCTGTGATGGGGAGGACAATGATACATGACAATAGCGCGTGCATGGATGGGTAAAGTCATTTAAGGTCATTCTCTCATTAAGGGGAAGTTTAATGACTTTGCCTTTACAGTCTCTCAAGTGTGAAAAGAAGAAGACGGGCGTGTTAGTGTGAAAAACATCAATTTAGTTCAGTGAAATATTAATTATTCCTTGTGTTAAAACTAATAAGAAGTTAATGGTATGTCATTTAAAATCCATATTCCCACATATATGTTTCGTCCAGTCTGAGTCTGTGGATGTAAATATTGTGTCTCTGCAGGTTGACCATCGACGCCGAGTGCCAGCTTAAACTGAACAACTTCCCAATGGATGAGCACTCCTGTCCCCTGGAGTTTTCAAGCTGTAAGTTTGGCCATATGCTGGCGCCCCACCGTCTTACCACTCCCTCTCTTCCTCTCCTTTATCTCAAACACACTCACACACACTCTCACATTGTAGCCTTGAAAAAAGCAACATATGAGCCTAACAAAGACATCATTTTCAGGGGTAATTATGCAACAGGCCAAGCTAAGGAATTCAAGCTGTGGCAGTCTTATGATGTATTTTAGACCAATATTTTGTCCTGAAAAACAATCCGATGAGTCATATGTGTGTTGAGGTTCGACACATTTATGCACATATTTATGTATTTAGAGTATATACAGAGTAACTTGCTAGCTAAAATGCAGTCTTTAACAGCTAAGTAATATGTAATTATGTGTTACAAAATAAGAGATGTGAACAAAACATTTGTTAAAGCATTCATTCATTCATACTATGCTCTGGCATTCCGTAAAGGCCCTTTAATTATAGATGTCTCATTGCCAACGCGACCAAAGGCAAAGCGCCGATTGATTTCCCTGCACTTTGTCAATACCACTCCAAAAGACATTTCAAAAAGTGACACGAGTCCAAATGAGTCAGTCCCTCTGTGTGTGCAGAGCCGATGGGGGGTAAGTTATGCTAATGAGGCCGCTATGGATCTACAGAGAGATGCACCATGGGATACTCTCCAGAGAGAATGCTTCCTAAATAGCTCCAGAGAAACAAGAAAGAGAGACCATGGGGGGAAGCGGGCCTAAAAATGGAACAGAGGCATTCATTTAAAATTTGATGAAAGCCATGTTGTTGATGTTGGAAGAACTTTGAACATCGCTTGATGTACAGCACATGAGCTCTATCTCAGAGGCAGCAGGCGGGGCAGCGCGCTGCGATTTCTCACGCGGCATGTTTTTTCCACACGTGCCGCGAAGATACAAAGCGTTGAAGGTTTTCAGCGCGACCTCCTTTGCTGCTTTGATTGACTGAAGCCAGACGGGATCAGATTCAACTGCATTCAGTCAGAGAATGATTAACAGACACAAGAGATTTTTTCACTTTGATCAAAATTGCCCATTCATATTAATGTGTTAATTAAAGCAACTGTTTTGATAACAATTGACCCTCCGCTAAGTCCTGCCCCCTTGGTTACTGTTGCTAAGCCTGTCAAGCCTTTGCACCGGCATGTAAATATTGTGCCGTTTTCAACTATAACAGTGAGAGATGTTCCAGGGGAAATTACAGCAAATTCCTAGAGAAATATTTCCCACATATCAGAGAGAAGTGGACAGAAAGGACGATATAGTTTGTCAGTGGCGTGTTGAGAATGAAGAGGACATTAAGATCGAAGCAAAAGCTGGGTCCCAAAGCAAGCGTCAGACACCCCACATCTTGACAATTCATGTTAAGGACAGTCAATATATTGTTTTACTTTAAGCTAATGTTTAGTTATGACTCCCTATAACTTTCATTATCTCAAATGTTTTAGCCCATTGCTAGCAAAACTAAATGATCCTCACATTTTGTTTAAAGCACGTCAGGATAATGCTCGCATATCGTGGGCTTGATCCATACACTGGATCTCCCTCCTAAAGGCCCAACAGGAAAGCCCAACAAAATCCTGTACAAGTGTGTCACAACAATGGCACAAACCAAGGGGTGGTAAAATAAAGGCTGTGCCGATATCATCGGTGGTGGTAGCGTAGGCCAGACAGGATCGCAAGCGGAGACAGACTTCCACAGTTTTTAATCCATGTCCGAAATCTTCCTCAAAAACTAAAAATATGACACCCCACCTCCTCTAAACTTTGAGGAAATCTTCTGTCGGACTTCCAGATTCCATATGCACACCATTTCGGCATTTCTCCTTGTTCTGAAAGCTTGACAGGCCTCCCGCGCCGAGCTACGGTTGCTAACATAGGATTGGACAGCGGCCGTTCAAGGAAGGGGCTTAGCGAAGGGTCAGTTAGGTCCAAAGCGAATTCATGGCATTCAGCATTCAGCAAGAATTGTTTGTCTAGCTTCCCGACAGCAATCAATAATTGGTACCGTCAGTAATGTGCGTCTGTCTGGCTGTAATGTGGCAATCTGGGGTAGATCCTTCCATCCCCTGCCCCTCTGAGGGTCCAGCATTACAGGATGTCTGAGAGCACTTAAAGCCATTTAAAGTTTGCACCGAGGAAGTTTCGTGTGCATTATTCAAGCCACTCCCTCCTCGGCTGCGCACAGCTCATCACTACACAGCACCAGACTGAAACTGAAGGAGCTGACGATCGTTACATTCAGACTTTAACACCTGTCCTGTACCGGGAAATATTCAGTCAGGCCCGTCCAGGAGCACAGGACCAGCTCGCAATTGAATTTTCTATTAATTCAAAAGAAGGTCAGCTATGGCTCTTTTCTTATATTTGATATCAGACAAAAATTCAATTCTAACAAATCTGATTTGATTATGATAATGCATCTGCCCCTCTAAGTGAATCACTATCAGACGAGTACGATTTTTATTGTGAATCTCACGACCAGACAGCAGCTCCTCAAAGTAATACAATTACTGAACTCATAGGCAGCATTGAATCAATTTAGTAATTGTTGCATTTAAGTCAGCGCAGTGCTACAGAGAAAGACATTTTCTCCCCACAGATGGACTGGATATTTTGTCACCATGTTGTGCTGGAGACTGTTACATAACGCTTCTTTCATGCAACTGTTTATTTGCAAGCTAGCTATCTTACTTTGTGGGTATGGATTACACTGACATAAAACAGGCTGTGCTCTATGGTTTTGTTTTATATTGAACATGTTCCAACAGATTTATTATATAGCAGGAGTCTTACGTTTTTTTCGAAAATGGAGGAAACGTTGTCATTTTTAGCTCTGCGTAACTCTGCTCTCTCCCGTTCAGATGGCTACCCCAGGGAGGAGATTGTGTACAAGTGGAAGAGGAGCTCAGTTGAGGTTGGGGACATTCGCTCCTGGAGGCTCTACCAGTTCTCCTTTGTGGGCCTGAGGAACACCTCTGAGATTGTCAGGACCGTCTCTGGTAAGAACACAAGCTGTTCTCGTTTTCTAACAAGCCTCTTCTGTTTTTTTTTCCAGACTAGCCTAATTTATACAGAACAAGCTGGCAGAATACACGTTCTTTGCCAGTGACTTTTTTTGTGTGTGTGTCACAAGTTGCTTCTTGCACTCGTGAGGGCTGCAATGAAATAGAGACTTTGTGGTTTTGCATGACACAACATTCATGATAGATTTAATCTAGATAGAAGCAGCAGCGTGCCGGCAGCATCATCCTAATGTGATGATATGGTGTAATTTCATGTATGAAAATGAGGCATTATTATTATCAGGCTGAACCAGGCATGCCACACCAGTGACTCCAAACATATTATTCAGTAAAATAAGTCTCTCTCCCTGAGTCTCCCAAAATGTCCATTCCTCTTTAAAGAGGGGGTATCATGCTGTTTCACATTTTTAAACATATATATATAATGTTACAATGTTGGATGTCCAGACTAAACATGGCTGAAATTTCAAATCTGTAGGTGAAAGTATGTTGGAGTAATCCCCAGGCTTCTCAGCTCAGTCTGCAGGCTGCTGTGAATGCCAGGTTTCACACTGTTTTTTCTGCACGCTGCACTTTGTGACGTCACAAGACCTTGGAGAGCTGGCCAATCAGAAGAAAGCGGGCTTGTAGGGGCGGGGTTTCTTAAAGGGACAGAACTGACTGAGTCGTTTCAGGCTGTATGAGGGCCTGCACAAATCAGTTAAGTGAGTTTTTTTAACTGTAAATTATGCTAAGCTACTCCACAGGTATCACAGAGTGAAATATGAAGCTTGAAATTAGCATAATACCCCCCTTAAAATCTGATCTGTAAATAATCATCACTGATCTGAAGATGGATCTTTTTGCATCTGTTGCAAATGTTAACTACAGTGTTACAAAAATAAGTAGCAATGGGAGACTACACTGATTGCTTTGAGTCATGTTTTGCCCAAAACACACATATGAATAACCAAAAGAATTAATACAACCTCTTTGAAACCTCGCACCTTACTTTGCACCAAAATTCTAAGATGTCTAGTTTGTAAAAGGGGATTGGACACACCTTTAATGCACTTTGGCCATGCATTTTAGACAATGCACTATAGATTTAGGAGGGCCCTCAGTCTTCTGTATTTCAGAATCAGAATCAGCTTTATTGGTCAGGTATGTACACATACAAGGAATTTGACTCCGGTTTAACTTTGCTCTCTTTGTACACTTAAACATTAAATATTACAAATTAAACTGTTATGTACAGACCTACATTCAACATTAAATATTAAACTAGTATCTGCAAGTATAAGCAGTGCAACGATGAAATATGTAATTATGTAATTTACATTAGGTAGATAGTTTCCAGTGTTTCCAGTAAAAAAAAAACACATACACACATGTGCATAGATAGTACATAGATTGGTGCCAGATGACGGATGATATTTACATGAATGAAATGTGTCTATAGGATGAGATGAACAATAAACAGTCTTTTGGCTTATACAAAACTTAGCCTGCTAATCTTTCTCACTTAATGTACTAAAAGTACTGGACCTGGTTGTGATATCCTTTAGCTTTCACAGCCACTTCTTATATTGAGAATGTATATTTACCTCTTTCTGACCCAGAGGGTAGCAGCACCTACAGTACTGTTTGTGACCGTTAATCCAAAACATCCCTGTTAACGTGCCTGTTGAAGTGATTTTAGAATATATTGAAAATAATGTGCTTAATTGAATAAAATAAATTAGAAACAATACATTTTACTGTGGAAACAAATAATAATTTAAGTGTACAAGTCAGTCACCTGGGAGACCAGATTTGCACTGCATGTCTAAAAGTAATAATGACACACTGATAATTTACATAAATAAAACAAGAGAGTAGACTTGCAATTTAATTTAGATTGTTTATGTCATTATAATTTGTTAGATGTGCGTAATTCATCCATTAGTTTTATGGTAAGCTGGCTGGATTCCATTCAGATGATGAATGTTTGAGGAAAAACAGCTGCTTCCCCTAGACGGTGTTGATGTCTAAGAGAAGGGCCAAAACCATGTTTGCATGCATACATTTGTTTATGTTTATATTAATGAGACGTTAGTAAGTACGCACTGTTCTGCAAAGAAATGTTGGGCTCATTACACTTGTCTGTGGTGTGAAGCCTGCGACAGAGATTAACTTAGGCCAGAGGAGAGTTCATTCTCATGAGAGGAGCTGCACGTCGAGAGGAACGGAATGAACGATTAAAATAAGAGTCTATAATACAGCCACAAATAACGACCCCGAATAAATCCTGCTGTTAAATCGCTTAGAAAGATATACAGCCATTTCAGCATTTATCTGTGTAAAACTTGTAACTTTATAAATGATTAAAGTAGAAAAGCAGTCATATATTCGCTCATAAACACCAGGGTAAAGGTGGCCATCTTTTCTCCTTCCGCTTCGGCTCAGTCTCCTTTTATTACGACTTATTCAATTCTTTCTAATCTAACTGTTATGTGAGTATTGATCAGTGTGAATGGATGTTTTCTGGCTGTGCTCCATCTGTTTAGAATATGCTGTGGGCTGGGAGGCTACAGGAAGTAAAGTTATTGTATTAGACATTGGAAGAAGGGTCATTATTCTTACTATGATTTGCAGCTCAGTGTGTGTCTAGTCGTTTATTCTATTGCTTCCCTTTCATATTAAAAGCCTGGTCTTGAGAAAAGCACAAACTGTGGATGCTTTTTAAAACTGTTTGGGTGCTTTATTTGACCATAAGTTGTAGCTTTATTGGAAATATGTCCGGCTTACTTTAAATATAGATGCACTGCCTGTTGATTTTCCTAAACAATGCTCTGCAATGATGGATAATTAAGTTGGAGGTAATATGATGTTGGAGTGTTTGGTGAGGGTGTAATAGCTGTTGTCAGTGCACTATAATGATGACAAACACTCATTAACTTCAGCTTTTATAGAAAACATGTTTGAAAAATGCGAGAATTTTAATGTCACATAAAAGAGAGTGAAATTCTCACTTTTCATAGGAGGCCAAAAAAACCAAGCTCGAGCCAACATTCACGGAAACGCGCTGCCCTCGAACACATCATAGCCATGGGAGTAACTGAGTTCACCCAGTCGTTCTATAATTCGCCCCAATTCTACAGAGTGTCGCTTCAACGTAAGGCTCGCACGCTCAGGGAGGCAGGGAGGCCTTCGGTGCGTACGGGACATGTGAGTTCTTGCCACCGAATGCTTGAACCGCAGTGGTGCAAGGTGATTAAAATTAAATAAAAAATGTTCTTTTTTGTTTTAATCAAAACATTTTTCAAGAGACAACATGAAAAGGCAATCTGCGTAGGAGGATGAGCTGGAGTGGAGAATTTGCAGCGTCCTCTCCCTCTCTCGCTCGCTCTCTCTCTCTCTCTGATCTGGTTTGTTATTCCCACCAACAGCCATCTGCTCTCTTGTCAGTGCAGAGAACCTTGACTGTGGCTGAGAGACCTCTTGTCTCATTTCGCAGTCAGTTTGGGTATCTGACCTGCTTCGAGATTCATGAACACAACATCTGTCTCAAAAAGCAGTCAGTTAGGGCCTTATAATTACCCCGTCATCTCAAGTACTCGTCATGCAGTGGGAAGTGCGGCTGAAAATTGTGCTGGAGAAGCAGAAATACTCCTTAATATGTTGTTTCATTAGCAGCTCCTATTGTGCATCTTAGGTGTAGACAAACTTTCTGATAGTACTTACTGATTTAGATTCAGATTCAGCTCTACTTCTTTGATCACTTAAATGATAGCCACCTTTGTTAATCTAAAAGTCAGCGAAGGAGCTTTGAATCTAAACACTGAGTTATCGTAAGTCAAATATGCATTTAAATGTATAAAAATTGCATTAGGGAAGTACAGATACCTAAAGAATAAATCGATGAAAAAGAAAATATATTGCAATACTTTTTTTTAAACATCAGATAACGTTATTTGCTTTTGACTCCCCTTGTTCGAAGTCATTACATCTCTTGCATCTGGCTGAGGATTACAGACAATGGAAAAGACCTTACAGCTGATGATGCACCCTCCTGTTTCAAATCGGAGGTGTGGCAGCATTTTGGCTGTCCCATGTCCGAAAATGAAAAAAGGTGGCCAGATAACGGTCACGACAAATACTGTGTGCAAGTATTGCAAGAGGCAGATGATAAAAATAACACAACAAACCTGATGCAGCACGTAAAACGGCACCACGGTGAGAAGATAGAGACACCAAGGCCTGAGGTGGAACAAAGGATTGAAAGTGCAAGCAACGCTTGCAAGCAGATTTAAAAAAGGATTTGTTTTAAAGTTGTACGATTTCAGTTTCGTTCTCTTTGGCGGCACCTATGGTGAAAAAACAGTAATTGTGGGAGCACACTTCCCATATATATCCAGACAGTGTTGCATGTGTGACGTCCACGGTTGGCTCCGGTTGTAACTCTTGATTTTCCTGGCTGACGGTCGCTTTCCTTTTCAGACTGTTCGCCTTCATCTGAGCGTCGAGTTTGTTTCTTCTTCTTTGGATTTTCACTTATTTTTGAAGTTGTATCTGTAGTCATCCATCTTTTCTTTGTTTGTTCAGCCATAGAAGATTACTGTTTACTCGCAACACTTGCAGAGACCGGAAAAGCAGCTGCTTGGCTCCGCCTACCCTCCCTGGCAGACCAACCACTGCTGGGTGAAAACTAACTAAGTAAAAAACTAACAAAAAAACAAACACTAAAACTAACACTAACTGGGCGCCGCTTGTGATTTTTTCTGCGAAAGTCGCTCTCAGTCCATAATACTGCAAATGCAAAGGCTTTCATCAGTGGGCCACAGGCTCAATCACCATTGTGTTGCCTATCTGGCGTCTATAGTGACTTAACAGACATTTATTTAAATGAAAATCTTTGAGATGATCACTTTTAATATAGTGAAAACATGAGAGGGAAATATATTTTGAAACTTGAGAATTGAAATAAAAGTATACTTCAATCCCATTTTCTTAAAGAATTGTGAGAAAAACGTGAAAAATTGTAATATGAACCCATCATCGGGATTTGTATTTTATCGTGGCTTGAGTGTATCGTTACATATCTAATAGCAATTGTTTTATTAAATCATCTCTGGCACTAAGACCCTGATTTTAATCATGTTTGTGAAGCTATTACGGGTACACCTTTGCATAAATAGTTCCATAAAAATAGCTTAAATATAAGTTGTTTTTTGTGTATAAGAAGCACAAAGAGTTTTTAAAATAGTTGTTATTTTGTAGCATGACCCAGACTGACGCTTTGAAAAAAATGCTGCACTTTCTAATCTTGCTTGCTGGAGACAACAGAGCAGTGAGCTGTGAGCCCGTCCTTCAACCGCACAACCCAGGGCTCAAACTCTCCTTCTGCTGTGCACACCAGCGCTCTGTCCACTAGCAACATCCTGAATCCCTGCCAGCTGAAGGGTTCCGTGTCTCTGCCCTACCTCTGGAAGGTTATACTTAGTTATTCTTTAAAAACAACTCTTTCCAAGGTATTTCGGAGGAAGCGCTGTGCTGTATCGCCATCAGTTAAAGTGAGTTGAAGCGGGTCAGGTGAGGCAGCGGAGGAATGCGTAATGGTAAGCGGAGCAGACAGGTGAATTGGTCTGATCCTGACAGCGACGACTGAAGCAAAAACTCAGAAGAAGAAGAGCTTCTCTCTCATTCTAGGAGACAAGGCAGCCTCTCTCAGGCTCAGCTCGTCTCACATCTACTCCTCCACATTAATGCTCATATTCTCGGAGTCTCTTTTTTTAATAAAAACAGAATAGAATATAAAAATGGTGCATGATTAAAGAGTGATTGAGTGGTACTGTAAGTAAAGGGGGCTGGGGCTGTGACATGCCGTCTGCTGCCCTGATGCAGCCGTGCTGTAGCTTTTTATAAAGGCGATGTCTGTTTTTATTTGTTCTCCCTCAGCCTGTGTCCAAAGGCTTGCTCTCTTAACATGTCACTTCACATCAGGACCGCCTGTACTGCCTGGAAGCCTATACCTGCATTTACAAACACAGACACACACACACAATCTCAAGGCTAGACTATATATATATATAAAAAAATTCCAAGTCACTGCTGCTTCTGACAAGCAAAGACCCTTGAAAGGACAGCAGCGGACAGAATCTGGAGGAGCTAAAAGAGATCCAGAGGATGTGAATGTGGGACAGCCGAGGCACTAGGTACACAGCTGACGTCGCTGTGAAGTTAACCCCTCAGTGACTTTGCTTAAGCTCGATGCTAGGAGCTGTGTTCTCACCCATCTGCCAGGCTGGAGTTCAGGGGAGGAACATCAGAGTGCAGACAAGGGCAGAGCGAAAAGAGAGAGAGAGAGAACAGGGGAGGAGGAGGCAAAGAAGAGGAGTGATAGAGGAGGGTGAAGGGAATAAAATGGTGGAGCGGGGAGTCCATGTTGCAGGTTTAGAGAGGTCAAATGTTAGGCTATATTTAGGGACTAAAGTGTCAGTAACAATTCAAGCAACATTGCAGTATATAAACTTAAACTCCAGTCAGATCATCATTAGTTTTGTAATTATCAAATACATTAGAACAGGGTTAGCTAGCTAAAAGTCACCGTCATATAGTTGTAGTGACTTGAGCTGAAAATGTTATCGGTATATGCAGATTATGGCTTGAAAATGACATATCGGCATCGGCAAATATGTCTTTTTTTCTGCCGATATTTTCCAACGATAAAACAATGCTTTGATTTTGCCTAAATGCTCTATGATTCCCGAAAAAAGCTTGACGTAATGTTAAGAAATTAACTCGGCAAGAGTGTGCGCACGCACTGCCTGCACCACGCCTCTTCCGTCAAGTGCGAAGAAGGGTGCAAGATGTCTGCGGTATGGCAGTTTGTGGACCACTACAATAAGAGTAGGCATGATATCAATTCCACTACAGAGGAGACTAAAAGTTTTCTGCAATTAGCTGGAAAAAAAAAACATGTGCCTAATATATCGGTATTGAAATCGCCAATCAGCAAAAAGGGTTGGAAAATATCGGCATATCAGATATCGGCAAAAAGATCCAATATCGTGCATCCCTAGAGAATGTACTAATATACAGCAACTTTTTTTTAATTACAAGTCGCTAAAATATTATTGAGCACATATTGGTGTACAACAACAGCGTAGTAGTTACGTTAATACTTAAAATGTAGGCCTGTGCATTTGCACGAGTTGGGTGATTCAAAACGTATCAACATACAAGGGTTACAATTCTTTACTTTGATGTACTACGGTTAGCAAGGCAATATATTGCAATATTTTTAAATGTAATTCCAGGGAAACTGTTATAACAGAAAGAACACACATCAAAATGCATACAGTACATAAGTACTTCATTATGCAGGTAGAACTGTGGCATCTACATTTGTCACAGTCCCTGTAACATCCAACATCATAGCACTACTTTTTGTGCAGTCAGAACAAAAGAAACCAACATGCAAGCAAAAAAACCGCATCCCTGCATGTAAACTATTAATTTAAAAGGATTTTTTAAAGAGTTGACACAGTGTCACAAAACTTAAAGCTCCTGTGAGGGCCTTTCAGCTTGTGTTGATTTTGGCGCCCCCTGTGGACAAAGCTGTGCCTCTTATCTCTTTGCTGATTTTGTCCTGTACTTGCCGAGGTCATATGTATCACTCACTTTAAATTTTTACCCTGTAAAATGTAAACAAAGGCAGCGTGCAGTTAATCGCTTTGTCTGACACCTACCCCCCGCCAGCGGTTTCAGGCATTAAAAATAACTATATAGAAATAATCAGTCTTGTTGCTTTTGTAGCTCATATAGAGTAATCAGAATTAATTTCAGTCTGTTTCATAACCAGCGAAAAACTCCTCACAGGAGCTTTAATATTGTGATATACAAGTGTATTTCTTACATCCCTAATAATCGATGCAAATGTTTGGTTGGTAAAGTGAAGGTAACATGAGACATATTGAGATGAGAACCAAGATGAATGAGTGATTAGTTTGAACAAGAAATGTGGGATTATTCTATTTGTCTAAGGCACCTGAATAATGTAGCCAGTGTGGTGCATCTGCATGAACTATCAGATGCTATCACAGAGATCTATCTGCAGCTGTTAACCATCTTCCTAGAACACGAGGGGAATAAATGAGCTTTAAAAACGGCAAAGCTTAGTCGAGCAAGGAGCTTTGCCTTTCAGGCACACGGGGAATTGATGCCATTTGCTGTCTTTCTCTCTTGTTTTCCACCAGCATCACTTTACCCCAGCAGAGAGTGGTTTAAGTAAGACATGAGGTGGTTAATTTTCTGTCCTTTTAGCAGAGCACAAACGTACGCCATGTGCATCAGCCGGTGCTACATATCTGTGCACGTCTGACAGCGTTCAGAGTGCTCTGGTCTGCGCCTGTGTCCGTGAATTAATGCATGCTCCTGTGTCCATTTGCCTGCATGCACATTTCAGTGTGCTCTCCACTGGATCTGGTCTTTTTTTTTATGTATTGAAAGCTATTCTTAGAGTGACCTTCCAAAAGCCATGGCGTGCAGCCCTGTTGTCTGTGTGCGCCCGCCTGTGTGATTCACTTTGAGTGGAGAAAGCCCAGGGACACATCAGTGGCCCTCTCCCGATTACGGAGCTCCACAGTTTGCAGATGAGTCTTTGATGTGGCGAATCTGGAGGCATTGTGGTTGAAAGGAAGTGACCCGACGAGCGGAAACAGTCAGCGAAACAGAACACACGAAGACTCATGCTCGTTGTATATAGATATATAGATAGATAGATATGTATACATACATATATATATGTATATAAACACACTCATATAAGCACAGTCACTCTCTGACAAGCCAAAGGATTTCCCTTATAGCATGGCAGAGTGCGTTGTTGTGCTATCTTTAGGCACTCGGTTCTACGGATAGAGACTTAGACCATAATTTAATCCTCAACTGCACTCCTACACACTCTCACACACAACTAGAATAGATACAGTTCTGCTGCAGCAAAATAACGGAAGGAAGGATCACATAAGAAAGGGTCCTTAGGATGTGAAATTATTTTATGCTACTAAAGTCGGCCTTTTAGCTTTCAATCCCTCGTTTTTACAGGATGCCTTAAAGGATAACTCCTGTAATTTTAAACCTGGGCTCTATTTTATTTATTTTATTTTTTTTACAAATTTGGGGGTCGTAATGACTCATAGGAGCAAAAACTTTTGGAATTGGTCCAGTAGACAGCCTCCGCCAGCAGCCGCGATACGACCGCAATGGCTGTAACATAATCCCCTGGGGCAATTGCGCTCGATCAAAGTACGTCCACTAAAAGTGCTTGTTATTGCCACAGACAGGCTCACATTGTTCCTCCAGGTGTTTGACAACATTACGGATGATGATCTCTACAAAAATCCTTTTGTTAAAGAGTAAGATCCTTTTTGTGTAACCAGAAACAGAAGTCTTGCTCAAGGAGAGGTCTCGATATGAAATCCTGTGACCGATTCCAAAAGATTTTGTTCCTATGAGTCATTTGGACCCCCAAATTTGTAAAAAAATAATAATAATAAAAAAAATAGGGCCCAGGTTTAAAAACACCAAAGTTATCCTTTAAAGAAGAGTCTTTGTTGAAGAAAATCTTTGATCATTTGATCCTTAGATAACACTTCAGTTTGGTGTCAGAGTCATGTAATGATCAGCTGAGTTTCATCATTTCTGTTTTGTGTTGTTATTGCACTGCCAAACTGAAAAGTTGTCCCTTTAAGGAAATCCACTTAAAAGCGGGTTGGGACAGGCGTGTGGCAATATTGTCTCGGCGTCAGGAGGTTTGTGAAAGCCCCAACCGGAGCCGTGGTAACAGTCGCATCAAATAAAAAGTTTAATAGAAATCCAAAGCAAATTAAAGCGAAAATGTTATCAAATCCCTCGAAGAAGAAAAAATGATGCCGCCGAGACAAGAACTCTTGTCACCGCCTGCCTGGTTTAATCAAGAAAAAGATGCAGGGAGACAAAAAGCAATAAAAGCAAAATGCCAATAGTTTTTTATTGTTACTGAGGCATTGTTTCCCTGATCAAATGAAACACCTGCGAACGCTCGGGCAAATTATTCCTGTTTCCAGTGCATAAATTGTTTTGATGAATAGCACCTTAAAATAATTCGCAAAAATGAATAAAAACAGAGATGTAATAAAAGATCGAAGGATAGGGAGACTCATACAGGACAGGAGGACATTGTTTACAGATTAAAGCTGTGAGGAGTTTTTTGCTGGTTATGAAACAGACTGAAATTAATTCTGATTACTCTATATGAGCTACAAAAGCAAAGCAGACCATCAGCGACAACATTGATTATTTCTTAATTTTAAGGCCTGAAACTGCTGGCGGGGGGGTCAGTGTCAGACGAAGTGTATAACTGCATCCTGTCTTTGTTGACATTTTTGAGGGCAAACATTTAAGCGATGCATATGACTGTTAAAGATAGCAGGAGATTTTTTGTTAAAAACACCACTTAAGCATGTACAGGCTAAAATCAGCAAAGAGATAAAGGTTCCGGCTTTGTCCACAGGGGGCGCCAACCTCAACACAAACCGAAAGTTCCTCACAGGAGCTTTAAAAATGGTCGTATCATAACTTTTCCGTCATGTTTACGTAAAGTATTTCAGTGATTCTGTCTTGTGCAATGCATTCAATTCAAAATGCCAGTCTTCATATGCTTAAAAATACATTTACAAGAAGAAAGTCTTTAATCAGACACGTGGGTTAATTGAAAAACGACACAAAGGGTGCACAAAAGGTTATCCGTGACTTAATGCGGCGTATGGAAACAGTAATTCAATCAGTCATATTACCTTGCAGCTATTTATCAATGACAATCACTTCATTTCTGCTGAACGTAAAAGGTTAAGAAGCGCGGAAACAATGCATTAGCCCAGGTGTTGCTATAATAGCCGCTCTCTCTAATCTCCCCCCTCCCTTCATCCCCTTCTCTCTCTCTCTCTCTCTCTCTCTCTCCGTGCGTTCTCCCCCTTTGCTTCAGGGTGATAGTTGTGATGGGCAGGAGTGGGAGGAAAAATGCTCTGACTCAGCCCGAATCCTCCTTTTGTGAAGTTAAATACCAATTTACACTCCTCCCCATCGACTCTCCCATCCTCTACGCACACATGCTAACCCGCCCTATACACTAACGGCATTCACGAGTGTCCGCTCCGTACAACCCCCCTCAGCCCTCCCCCATCCTACTCCTTCCTTACTCTCGCAAAGGAGAGGGGATTTTTTTCTGCATGCGGTGTTTTCCTGTGCCCTATTTTTTTTTTTACCCTTCCCCCCTTTCTCTCTCTTTGCCTTTCTTAGTTGACAGTCTAATAAGCCGGTAATTAAAACCTGAGAACAGCGGCTGGTGATAGGCCATAGGAGCAGAGATTGCTTTGGGAAAATAAGGCTCTTGTTTTCCTCCCCATCGACCACCACCTGCATATAAAAGAGCGCCTGTGGTGCAAAGCAGAGGAGCACAGATTTAGAGACATAGATTTTCTTCTTCCTCTTTGTGGCATGTTGGGTTGTCAGTCCTCTCTGGAAAGATGTTTGTTCCTGTTTTTGGAGGACACACTATGTAGCACGCTGGAGTATTGATTGAAGGCAGTGACTGAAGGTTGAGGAAAAAAGAATATCAACTTAAGCCCAAGAGAAGAGGTTACTTAAGTCAATTCTATCATCTTTTTTATCCACTTTAATGATCTAAAATCTTTCCACAGCACAAGTGTAGCATCAACATGAGTTCCCTTAAACTAGGCCACTGGAATACATTGACTGCAAAATTAAAGTCATCTAATTTGCAAAAAGAGAGAGAAAGATGGAGAGAGCCAGTGGACGTAAATAAGTGAGGTTGTTGTTAGCTCTTGTTTTTCAGTTGGGTTGCCAGCAGGCAAAGATGGAGGTCATGGGGCGGAGAAATGCAAGGATAAAAAAGAAATGGAGTTGAGGGGGGAAAAAGAAGAAGAAGAAGATGTTCAGCCAATACCGAAGCAGGTCAATGCAGTCTCAGAGATGCAGTCGTTTTAGCTTTATGTAATTCTTGACTTCTCTCGTCGTTTTGAAACGTAATTTTCACCAAGACAGAATGAAGCAGACTGAGGTCAGACCTCAGTTGATGGACTTGATCTTTGATTTCGAGAAGAAGAGAGAGACCTTGTCTAAAGGTGCAGGAGGGAGGTGGTCGCACAGGAACTTCAAGTCACGATGAAACTTTCTAGGGGGAGCTTAGACCAATAATTCTGCTCCCTCTGGTACAAGAATTCACTGCCAATCATACATTTTACTACTTCTTCTCGCATAACTACTTCCTATACTTTAGCATTACCACGTCTATGTTGCAGTTACTATGGGCATAGTATCATGTAAGGTATATAATTGTCTTTTACTAGTGCTTTAATTTAAACACTATTTTGAAATGGTAGGGGTTTTCATTTAAGCTGATTTAACAATGCATCATATTTTATTAGCCAGAAAAAAATGTTTTCAGCTGCTAAAAAATGTAGAGGAGGTTACGGGCCTGTGTCCACTGATGACGTCTTATTCCCCGGCAGCACCCAGGACCTCAATTTCAAAGCACTTCTCACTGGCGCTTACTGTTGCTAGGTTACGAAAGTTGTCTCGGTCATGATCGTTTAGGCTGTTTTAAATTGCTCTGTAGGCTTAATATTTGCTTTTACTTACAGAAATTGTACAAAGACAACATAGAAACATTGGAAAGGAATCGTGTCCTGGCGTTAGCAGTAGCTCAACTCCTGGAAATTGTACCCTCGAAATAGCGAAAGGGTTAGCTTCCCCTCCGCCATTGCTGTTGACAAAGTTGATATCTTAAGTCCTGTCCCTTCTTGATTTTGATATGTCAGTGAGGGAGTAGTGACATTGCTGTGGGGTTCCAAAAGTTAAACTTTTTTTCCCAGAGAGCGCTGTGAGCAGAGCAACAAAACACAGCTGACGCTGAGTGCTGAGAGCCCTGAACTGCACTGGTTTTGTTTAGAAAATAGGATTTGCAGTATTATGCGGCTGCTTTTCCGGTCTCTTCAAGTGTTGCGAGTAAACAGTAATCTACTATGGCTGAACAAACAAAGAAAAGATCGATGACTACAGATACAACTTCAAAAATAAGTGAAAATCCAAAGAAAATAAATTGGACGCTCAGATGAAGGCAAAAAAGTCTAAAAAGGAAAGCGACCGTCAGCGAGGAAAATCGAGAGTTACAACCGGAGCCAACCGTGGACGTCACACATGCAACACTGTCTGGATATCTGGGAAGTGTGCTCCCACAATCACCGTTTATTGCCATAGGTGGCCCCTAAGAGACCACAACTGAGATCTTCAAGATTATAACTTTAATAAACTGAATTACATTCCACCACTGAACTCATCACAATACAAGCACAGAAGCATTTCTCATACTGTAAGATAGCTCTCATACACAAGTACCTGAATAGCAATTGTATGTAGTAGGAAATGTGTAGCACTTAAGAAATACTATTTGATGTCATACGTCATTGTTAAGTGAAAAAATAGCTTGTTTTTCAGAGAGATGTGCAGAATGAGGGGTCATATGCTCACATCTGCATGCGGTGCACACACACAAGCTGCACTTTAACAGTCTCCTCCTGATGAGGCGGGCAGAGCTGGCTTGGATGCTAAAAGCAGTTCAAAGTTGATGCCACTCAGTGGAGCCATTGTTCTCGGGCCAAGCCCTCATTGCTCAATAAAATGTTATAAAGTTCCGTGCTCGGGTCTTAGATAGTCCTCTCAATCAGCTTATTGGCCCTGTGTAATATTCTGCAACCCAGGGCTTCAAAGTAATTAACCATAAGAAATAAGAAGAGCGTAGAGGAGGAACAGACTGCGTGTGGTTAATTCATTCTGTAAGGAGCAGTTTCCCATGAATCAGCACATTACCTGAATTCTATGGACGCAATTAATACAGTTCAATCTCTTTTTTCTGTTATGTGGTATTAAAACTTTGCAGCATCAATATTGTGAAATGTGGCACATGATATTACATTACCCATCCTTGAAAAGAGCCTTGCATGGCTTATCTGTGCATATTATGCTAATACGTGTCATGTATTCTATAATGTATCCGATGCCTTTTATAAGTAAGTCCAGCAAAGGCTACGGTGAAATTAAATGTAAAGTCTTATCTGTGAATATAACTGCTCATGAATCTGTATGAGCGGATGCATTGTTAATATTCATGCTGGATAGCGGAGATCCTGTCTTAAGACTTACAGCATTGGAAATATCTGTTTCTTCAAGTACGCATGTTTTTTCTATTGGAGTGCCTTTTTGGCACAGATGTGTGATTATGTAGTTAGTTGAAAGAATTGCTATTAGTCTGAGTATGTGCAGGCATAAATCAGCGCTGCAGTTTTGGGCATTTCAGTCACTATGTTGAATCAGATTAATTAGATTAGAAAGCTTAAAAACCAGGGATCCAAAACTCTAATCTGTAAGAGCACAAAGCCATGGGCAATGATTGTCTTGGCTTATACAGTGTTTGTCAGAGCTTATCCATCAAATTTAAATTTAAATTACATTGTAGTAATTGTGAAGACCACCACACTGTGCTATTGTGACTGAAAAGTTATCCTGAAGACATCTTGTAATGCGGAGATTTGCTTCTTTAGCACAAAGTAGAAATTACTAGATGAGATTAAGCGTTCATCTCGGTAAATGTTCTGTGAGTTCTGTTGTAAGTGTTCTGATGACTAACTGTTGTAGTCTTATTGCACAAGATCAGTTCTGGGCCATAAAATATGGCCAGCGCTGTGACATCCTTGCCCTTTGAGTTTCTGTTCGAGGCTCTGCAGGTGTGTCAGCCACAGATGTTGTTATTGCTGAAGCTAACTACTCAGTGCTCCGTCTTTTATTGTAGACAAACTGCTGTTCCTGCTGTAACAACAGTTTTCAGAAGGCTTTTATCTTAAAAGAGACCAGTGGTTTCCTGCACCGGTAAAGCTTCAACTAAAGATGGATTTGGTTCGATCACTCTTGTGTTACACTGCTGAAAAGATACAGTAGCTGTGTCCCAATCCAGGGGCTGCAGCCTTCCAAGGAGGCGGTCGATGGAGGATGCGTCATTCGTAGCCTGCGTAGACCGTTAGCTGAACTGAAATGAGATGGTCTGGTCCACGGAGGACTTCCTGTTTGCATCACCAGCTGTTCCCGTCCTTATCGTTGCATCACCAAATGCCGCTCCTGTCACCTAGCAACAGGTAGCTAGCAGGCTAATTAGCTAGCATAACTAACGTCGAGTAACTTAACCTATTATATTAAAGATAATTTGTTTCAAGGGCCCTGTCATGTTTTAAAAAATGTGTAACGCTAGCTATTTGAGTTGAAACCTTTTACATTTAAAGTGTAACTGCGCCCACAGGTCTGACCATAACTCCACCCACTGCACAATTTTGAAAAAAAGTGGTCAAAGTGGGCAAGGGGCTGAGAGGGGGGTGGAGGGGGGTGGGTGTGTCCGGCAGCTCAGTGACGTCCCCTCCCCTGGCCAGAGAAAAAATGGACGAGAGCGACACGGAGCCACAAGGCTTCTCCCCTGAAGAGCACTTGAGTGTGGTGGAGGACCGTGGTGGTCCCGAGCCCTATCAGTTCGAGCCGTTGGCTCCAGCCCCACAAATGCCTGAAGCTGGAGCTTTCAGAGCCGAGGAAATGCTAGGGCAAGAGAGACTGGGCGCATTCTCTGAGTGGTAACGTAACGTTAGTTAGAAGGCTAATGTACAGTGTGCTGGCAAAAATATTGTAAACTCTAGTGAATGATGTGTCGATCGGGATATATCTGAAAATGAGCGCGGTTTCACAGACTCCCGCTCAAAGATGGGGGCCGGGGGGTGTACCGCCCACCTCTGATTGACAGGCTTTAACATTCCTTTTTTTAAAATACATTTAATTCACGTAGTTTTGTCCCTAACAGACGTGTCTACGTCACCATCGGCTGGCAAGGTCCAGGGCCGATTTAAAACAGCAGATGGCGTGTTGAGCCATTTCTAACCCATGAAATGCCGACATGTTTAAGTGTGCAGTTACTCGTTAAAGTTTATTCTTCGGTCATTTAAGAGTCCACCAGCTCGTTTGAATTTGCGCGCAATGAATCTCAAGATACGCTGGGAAGGATGCACCCGTTGGATCCTTTGTGGCCCAGGAAACGGAGGACGCATTTGGCGGCCGCACCGACAGTCTTCGACGTGCTGCTGTGACCCTTCAAACACGGCCTTCGAAGGATGCAGCCCCTGGATTGGGACACAGCTCGTATGTGTATGAT
Organism: Semicossyphus pulcher; assembly: GCF_022749685.1. Lineage (NCBI taxonomy): Eukaryota > Metazoa > Chordata > Actinopteri > Labriformes > Labridae > Semicossyphus > Semicossyphus pulcher. Next base: position 18,698,390 of record NW_027211604.1, on the reverse strand, counting down.
GAAACATAGTACTGAGAACAACTGCAAATGTTTTCTATCCATCTTCTGACTGCTTGTCTTAAAATATCAAGTGACCGCTTCATCCATCTGTGTCTCCAGGTGTTCAGGTATACTTTCTTTTACAGCAAACACACACAAATCAAATCTGAACACACAACGTGGCCGCTGGACCGCTGTTTTTGTACCTGTAGTTTTCCATTACATGCTCTATCCTCTCATTGCTCTTGTTTTTCCCAAATTAGCCGCTTTTATTTTGAAACGCGGCTCATCTTTCCTTTTAAAAGAAGTGTGAGTCGGACAAAGAGGCCTGTGCCGTGACTGTTTTAAGTGATGACGAGTCCTGTCGCCGGGCCAACACAGAAACAAAAGCACGACCAAAGAGGTGATGTATTAAACATGGGGCGAGGAGCGTGAGAGTCGAATTTTAGGACGTGGGGCTTATGTAATGAGCGAGAATCGCATCTGCGAGCGTGCAAATAAGAGATAATGAAGCCATTTTTAGACAAGGTACGCTGGAACAAATAGATACAATGAAGCAAGACTGGAAGAGAGGAGAGGCTTGTGAGCGTATCAGCTTTGTTTTTGTGCGGCAACAAACAAGCCCACTGATGGACTTTGGGTGTTTTTAACGTTTTTCTGTTTGCTTTAAAAATGTAGGAAGAAAAGACTGCATGAAAAAAGAGATGTGACCAAAAAAAGCCAGGAATGAATAACCAGCTGGGCTGTAAGGCCAACTGTCAGATTGTCTGTGTGGTAATTATTTTGTAGCGATTTGATAAATTAGACATTTGTTTGGTAATATGCACCGCTGAAGAACAATTAAAACCGGGCCTAAGTTGCATGAATCATAGAAGGCCCCTGTGCCAAAATCTAATTTTAATACCTCTATTTATTCAGCTGATAAACTTTTATTGGTGCAAAATCTTTACCAGTTTGTGTTAAATGAAGTTATTATCGTCTTATTGCCACACAGCAAACCCAACGGGCGTAATATTCCAGTTTAGAAACAGTGCCTGTTCTTTCGACCGGGCAAAATTGCTGTGTGTTTGTGTGCGTACGGGAGACTCGAATAGTTAGTAATTGGACCCTGCTATTCTAACTTCCACAATCTCCTAAAATCTTTAAATAATAATAAGGAAAACAGTTTTGGCAGCTGCTTACTACCTGTCATAAATCCTCTAAACAGCCTTGCTCTCAATAATTTGAGAGCTATTAGTGTGTCTGAGGGAGGGATAATCATCTGTCTCCGTCACATTCGCTACGATGTTAACAACAAGGCAATCAAACTCCGCAGCCTCCTGTCTGCCGTTTAATCACGCCGCTGTGTTGCCGCAGTTACTCACCATGACAATGCTGTGCCTTGTTTGCCGTGACATCATCCCGCCACCCACTGCCGGGTAGGAAAAGCAGCGGTATCGCCTGTGGAGACAAAATGCTAAAGTAACTAGTTAATCACTGGCACATAGCCCCGAGTCATGTCACAGAAAGTGGTGACTTAACATTCTCTGTAAGTATTGTTGACCCTGGCAAGCAGCCATGGCATCAGCCAGGTCATTAGCAGAGCGTCCTGCCTGTCTCGCAAACACACATGCACAGTAGCACCCGCTGTCACCTCTGATACAGATGACCCCTGACAGGAGAGGAGCTCAGTGAGACAGCCTGTCAAGCCGCTCTGCGATGTGTCTGGCTCGTCTCCCTTCAGCGGATGGCCAGCATGTGCCTCAGGTCTCTCCTGCCCATCCATATCCACAGCAATTTACAGTCTAGCTGCCAGCGCAATCATATTCTCGTGTGACAGGTTTCGGTTTTTTTCCTACGGGTCAGCAGTCTTGAATTATCATGTTTCATTCCTACGAACTCCCCTGTGGCTTTTCTGCAATAATGTACAGCCACATTCCGTCTCCCAGGTCGACAAATACAGAACGTTAAAACAATTTCTGTGCTTTAATAATAATAAAGCATCCATCTTTTTCTTGTATTTTCACCCTCGTACTGGAAGACTGATCTTTTTCCCCCGTCCTCCGCTGCGTGTGCGAGTGTGTCTAATTCTGTTGAGTGTGTCGTCTCTGCGGCTTTTAACAACAAAGCGTCGCTGTTTTCTGATGAATGATCATCCCCGCCAACTTTTTATTGCTTTCCGTAGATTACATCAGCTTGTAGTAAATCGCTTTTGCCAGGGAAATGTGTGATCCTAATAAAAATACTTCAAACCATATCTCAATACAAACAATAGTCTTGAGCCGTTGTCTTCGCTCACAGCTGTCATCAGCATTTTTCATTCATGAATTATAAACAGAAAGGAACGGATTGAATTGATAGCGATGTAATTACAGCAGTAAGAAGATAGGATTGTAGGACTTTTTAGGAATGTTGGTGATAACGACGCGCTGAATGGAAGAGTATTCTCGTTAATAAAGAAAAAAGCATATGAAGTTGAGCGGATGATTATGAAGGATGGAGGCTGCCAATAATATCACACTACATGTGGGTGTTGTTTTGAAAGATGTGAAAGGCTGTGGGCTCATTGCATTGTGTTTGACAGCTTCTTGGCGATACATAAATTCAACCCTAGTGCTAACAGAGTTGGGGGGGGGGGAAAGGAGTTCTTTCTATAGACCCTGTGAAGATCGGGTGTGAACACTCTTGCGAACGCACCCTCGTCTGTTTGGCGTTGACGGATGGGGAGCTCTAGCTGAGGTTAGTCTGAGGGCTCCCATTAGGAGGGAGGCGAGCGCAAAGGCTTGGATGCTTTGATATTCCAGCTGCAGCCTCATGAGGAATAAAGGGACCTACATTCCCACACACAGGCGTAGGTTTGTGCACATGTGAACATCCAGTATATTCTAATTAAAGGAGCAACAGTAACAAGACGAGCAACAGAAGTCTTGTTGAAGGTTTGGGGCGAAGGTAAACGCTATAAAGTTGATGTCAACTGCATCCACAGTGCAGACACAAGGGGACAGCTCCATACTCCATACAATTGCATTATATTAATGTTTAATCTGTAGGACTCTGAAGTATCTGACACTGGCGACTCCTTGTGGCAGCAATGCACACTAACACGTACGCCGCAACACCCCAAAGCCACCGCACAAGGAGACTGCACCAGTTTTCACAAGGATTTAATGATTTTGTAACTAGCATGAACATTTCTGTCCGTCTGTAGTATATTGTTTTTATTTTTGTAGCTGCTTTTTCTCTATGCATTCTCTTTCCTACTTCCTCTGTGGGGTAGATGGTAGCTCAGTCTATCAGAGAGTGGCCAGCTGAAGTCCCGGGATGGACCAAGCATGGAATTGGAGCTGGTGGCTGGAGAGGTGTTACTTTCCTGGCCACTGTCAAGGTGCAAGGCACAGAATCCCCAACTGCTCGGGGTCCATGTGCAGCCCCCTCACTCTGAGATCGCTCCATTAATGCATGTCCATAGGGTCCTGTTTCGGGCCTATGTTTGTAATAACAGGGGGTTAATAAGTATGTCTTCTTCTTCCACTCATCCAGTCATGGCAGATGGATGACCAACAATTATGATGCGTTCAAGACAACTGGGAACTCGAGAACTTCCCAGTAGAAACTTCCACACTGTGAAGTCGGGGTAGATGAATCTGCTCCGAGTTCACAAGTAGGAACTCTGACTTTGATTGGCGTCTGTGGTTGAAGTTGGTGGTTGGAAAAAGTTGACTTTTCGAGTTGTCCTGAACGCAGCATTAGTCTGGTTCTGCTTCAGATTTCTGCCTGGTAAAATGAAGCTATTGGTGGATTAATGTTAGGTAGTTGATATTACAAAGAGCACAATCCACGTGCTCTATCTGGACTGTCATGAGATAACTTTTGTGCTGATTTGGAGCAACAAAAATGGATTGATTGACATAAGAATGATATAAAGGAATTTGTCCCTTTATAATCCACTCAAGCAGGCGATCAACCAGCATGCAAAAGGAAACTGTGGAATATAAAGTGTTCACAGAGTCTTCTAATTGTGCTGGGACTGTTTATCTGCAGCACTAACCTATTCGCTCCCCATACGCTAATGTTGTGAAATCCCAGCCAAACACTTAAACCAGTGATGGAACTGGAAACCATTTTGTTTTGAGTGGAATCAGGAAGTCATTAACAAACTGATGCATTACTCTAGAGCCGTAATGGCAGGCGGGCTGATACAGATACATCAGCCTGCCAGGATGGAGGGCACCGGTCGATAACACCTTCTCAGAGTGTCTTCCTGGCAAGCCCCACGGCCTATAATGAAACTGGCGAACAGACGAAGAGAGGAGGGTCTTACACCGGCCGACCTCACCCCTGTGGTGGAAATCCCATTATCATTAAGAGTCTGAGGTAATGTGAAGGAGGCTTTGTGCTGCTGACCAAGCTGGAAGAAGTGTATTAACCTGCAGTTTCTCAGCTGTCAGGGGTCTCCGTTTTGGGCCCCTGCTAATGTGATGTTAATAAAAACCAAATAGTGGGTTGCGGGACCCCTGAGAGCAGCCTTCATGTGTCTCCCGCACTGCTACAAACCGAGGCGGCGCTCCGTAATATCCCAACACCTGCCTGCATCAGCAGAAAACACGCACACATGGTGATATGAACAGTTATGGCCGTGCTGCCGAGGTTATTGCACTTGGTTTATTTGACGATGCGATCATTGGCTGGGTGAACAGAAGTGCATGCTGGGATAAATCACAAAGGCTTGGTGCGCGTCCAAACACGATGAGGACTCGCTCACACCGAGCGCACGTGTTCGCAGACATAATAAACACTGACAGTCTCATCTCTCTGCCTCTCTGTCTCTCATTAGCACACAAATACACAGATGTTAGCTGTTTTTCACTAAACTGCAGTATGTGTTGTGCGCCCTTTCTCATGAGGAACATTATTAGCCAGCTGTTCAGTCCCCAGCTGCAGAGACTGCTCCATGTGTTGTGGGTGCTAAAACACACACTCTTGCTCAAACACACACACACACACACACACACACACGCACAGTGTAGATAGTGGCTGAGGGAGAGAGTAGCTTTGTGCCCTGCAGGTTACGAGCCACAGCGAGAGGCCAGGGGAGGTTTCCGACACTCTTAACAGTCTGATGTTAATCAATTAGCAGACAACTGACTGAGCTGGAGCCAGCGGTGAACTGCCATTACACCCAGAGACACAGACAGACAGGTACACAGGTAGACAGCTAAAGAGGACAGGAACTATTGGCAAGTATTGCTGCGGGCATTGACGGCACCGGAACTTGCATGCCTGTCCTTTTCCTGTTCATGCTCCTTGCAAGGGTGATAGATGCAAGAAAGTGTGTGAGTGTGTAGTGCTGGAGGGTGCAAGCATGCGCGCAGCCGTGTGTGCTTCGTATGCATTTTAAACAGGCAGGGCAGATGAGCCATATTGCCAGGGTCAGGTCTATCTGGGCTCAGCTAACCTCAACCTCCTAACGTCCAACATCTGCCGGGGTCAGACAGGCAGCCCAGGGATGGCTCATCATCAGCTGGATGCTGGTGCTCATGTTCCAACTAACTACTGGCAGGAGACGTGGCTTTGTGTATGCGTGTGTATGTGTGTGTGTGTGTGTGTGTATTCAAGCAAGTCCGGCTCCAGCTCCCTGAATCAGTCCGTTTTGTTTTAGATCTCGAGTTGCCTCGGGCAAACAAGCAGTGTGGAGTTCGGTTACACAACATTACATATTGATTAGTCTATGATTTAGCAGTGTGTTTAACTGATTCGTGGTGTTTGTGTTTTCTTTAATCTAACTGAGATCATGTGAAAATATTTAATAGATTGTGGTTATTGTCCACCTCCTGCAGTATTTTTCAGCCCTGTCAGTGCACTGATTATCAAGACTAATCAGTATTTTACATGACATTTTCTCCACACACGTGCAAATTTAAATCCTCCCACTTCTGCTTTTATTGTTCTGATTTTGTCATCGTAGTGTTATTAGCACTGAACGCAGTACGAGGACCGTATTGGAATGCAAGGAATTAATATTATTATTATTCTCGCACCAAATGAATTGCTTATTTGGGGGCTTTAACGTGCCCCAAAACTCACCAGAATTTGCAAGCGCATCAGAAGTGAGGGAAATGTATGCGTGATAGTGCTCTTGTGAATGGGCGTGGTAAAATGGCTCAATAGCGCCCCCTCAAAGTGGAGAAAAATTCAGCCCCTCCAGCAGGTTTCACCTACATGTACCAAAATTTGGTACACATATGTATCATGTCAGGACCAATAAAAAAGTCTATTATGGACATACCCGAAACCCAACAGGAGGTCTGCCATTTTGTATTTTGTCCCCCTTTTTGGCCTATTTTGCCATATTCACGAGGTTCATACTTTGACAAGGGACTTCGTCTGATCCTCTTCAAACCTGGTCAGTGTATTGTGAAGACATTGAAGAGGGTTAGACAGATTCCAAACTGCTCTGACAGTAAAGAACTTTGGGTCACTCCACGCTGCCCTAACTCCGTCTTTCTTTTCCATCGTTGTTTATCTCTCTCCAGGAGACTACGTGGTGCTGACCGTGTTCTTTGACCTGAGCAGGAGAATGGGCTACTTCACCATTCAGACCTACATCCCCTGCACCCTGATCGTTGTGCTTTCCTGGGTCTCATTCTGGATCAACAAGGACGCCGTACCTGCCAGGACATCATTAGGTAAAAAAGATCAATAAAGTTGCATTTGCCTGTGATTTTGATGATCCGCTGTCATTGCTGACAGCAATTAAAAAAGTTAAAAGTCAGCAGAAAATAATTTAAGTTTTATGTGATTTATTAAAGCTCCTGTGAGGAACTTTTGGTTTGTGTTGATTTTGGCGCCCCCTGTGGACAAAGCTGTGTACATGCTTAACTGTTATTTTTAAACAAAAAATCTCTTCCTGTCTTCTCTAACACTCACATGTATCCCTCACTTTAAAATTTTGCCTTGTCGCTGATGATTTGGTTTTGTAGCTAATATAGAGTCATCAGAATTATTTCAGTCTGTTCCATAACCAGCGAAAAACTCCTCACAGGAGCTTTAAATTTTCGTTCCTGTTTGTAATTTGAAAGCCATATCCCACCTCTCTCCTGTAACTGCTCATGAAGCCTGACAGAGTGTTTGCTGTATTTCATTCTTATAGTCCGTCCACCCAGCCCAAACAAACATATGCTGCAGTTATATCGGCGAGGTTCATTAGCTATCCTGGCCTTAATTACTCCCTGCCGTGAAACCCATCAAGCACCCTGTGGTGGTCACACACCACCTCGTACGAAAAGCAGTCTGCTTACGCTTCCTCTATCTCCTGCTGTTCTCTCCTTTTTCTTTTTGTCTCCTCCATCACAATCCTTCCCTCCTTCTCTCTCTCTCTCTCTCTCTCCGCTGAGACGGGGCAGCTGCTCAGGAATCTAGTCCGTCTTGATTAGAAGAGCCTCTCCTGCCACATATGTTTTCATGCATGCCTTAATGAGGCATTAATTATGCAATACAGCGGGGAAGATGCAGAGATGCAGCCTCAGCACTGTAATAATGCAGGTGGCCTCTTCGCTGCATGCAACAAAAGGACACGGAGAGGGAAAAAAATGAGGGCAAATGTGAAGATTCAAGGAAATTTGTCAACTTTTGAACTTGCCCTTGGCGTCCAGTGGACATCCTCCAAAGTTCACTTGCGCTGCAGTAACTTATTCCTTAGTCAGCTCTCCTTACGGCTCTAAATCCTGACCTCAGGTCCATGTGATGGGATCATTAGCGAGCATCACTGAATGTAAAGCAATCCCTGCAGGCAGAGACCCTCATCCTACCTCACTATCATCATTACTCCCTCCATCATTAATCTCTCTAAAAATAGCTTGTTTTGTTTTCTGCTGCAGCTCCAGACGTGATATGCAGGCGAAATAACAACACTATTAATTCCCTGCTAAAAATGTACCAAGAGTGGAATATCTTAATTTCCTTTGAAAGATGATGCGGGAGGTACGGAAAGCCAGGTGGTTAGGAAGCGGATTAATGCAGATGACATAATTCTTAATCCTTCAATGCCGTCCAGAAATATATCAATTCACTCTCAATACTGCTGTGATAATCTTAGTGCAGACTGGTGTCTTTCAGTTCCTGGTAAATTTAGACATAAATAATCTCCCTCTACATGTCGGGTCTCTTTAAAGAAAGGAGGCGCTCTTTTCCTCTTGCTTGTTTGTTGTTGGAGTTTTGGTGCTGCTTGTTACTAATCTGCTGTATCTGTGTACTTACAGTCTAAACGCATTTTCTTGTCGTGTGCCGTCACTTCTCCTCCATCTGCATCATCTTTAGACACAGACAGAGTGATTAAAACAGAGGCTTATCCGATAAAGGAGTGTAGTGTTACAGTGTGGTGGTCGATGGCGGCTAAAGCGGTAAAGTATGTTGATGAAGGGGACAGTATAACAGCTGGTCACTTTCCCCCTAATGCACTTTTAACCGTTAAGAGCTTACAATGAAACCGCTGAATTGACTCCTCCTTTATATACGTATACAGTGTATCAGTGACAAAACTTAATTTTATTACAAAACATTGTTATTTACAAAATTTGCTCAGCACTGCTTAAAATAATTCATAATTACTTGGGTGGACCCAGTGACCGTCATCACAGCGATTCATTTTTTTATCATAGACCCAGTGATGTTGCCCGTACCCGTCCTGTGTCTCATTAGAATCTAAAGGGATGCTGTAAACTCACTATCCATACGTCCTAGAGAAGCATTTTGAACGACGTCGTTTTAAAAATCACAGTAATCAGCAAAAGAAAGCTGACTGTCAGAGCACCGCTGTTTCAACCCTCTCTCCAGTCACCATGGATTTCATTTAAACAATTAAGGATATGAACTTGGTAGTGGTTAATAAACTCGCGTTTCCACCGCTCATGCTGTGTTCACTCATGTTGATTATGTTTTACCATCTGGGGAACGCGCTGTAGTTAAATAAGCAAAACATATTCCGGCAGTGGGCTGGGGCGGTGGTTAACCTCCGAACCATAAGGGCACGTTAGTGTTTCACCGTGGTTAGCACAATTCAGTACGGTGACAGCCCTACACTAGCCCTTTTTACACTCCAATTCCACTACAGCATTGTAACAAAGCTCCGCCATCATGCCGCCTTTGCCATTTTACATTGGACCAGGCAACGGCGGTGTAAAGCTGCGCCAGTGTGTGTTACATAGTGTTCGGGCGTTGCGGAAGCAAAATACGCACGAGGTGTGAACAAACAGCGCCCTGCCGGCTCCACTGTTTACACTGATGCTGTTACGCCTCTGGTAGGCCTCGTTTTACATAGAAGAAGAGAAATAATCCCGCCTTGAACTGGCAGTGTAAAAGGGGCTTTAGTTTTGTTACACCTTTCACCTTATGGCCCTTTAGATATACAATTTTATTTAGACTGTTCTCAAGTTTTTCAAGTGTTTCTAAAGTGCAAAATGTATCTTACAGTAGCTCTTTTTACACTGCAATTGCCAAATGCCGCCTTTGCCATTTTACATTGGATCAGGCAACGTCGGTGTAAAGCTGTGCCAGTGTGTGTTTTTACATAGTGTTCTGGCGTTGCGGAGGCAAAACGTGCGCAAGGTGTAAACAGACAGCCCGAGCTTCAGAGACACACACCGCGCTGTTCCGCCCTGCTGTATCCACTGTTTTCTCTGAAGCCGTTTCGCCTATGTTACTACCTCCGATGCCGGCTCAGAGACGGAACGACTTCACCCCACCATCCCGCCTCTATGCGCTTTACATAGAAGACGAGGTGTTACAGAGGCGTATTAATCCCGCCTTAGTGTAAAAGGGGCTTATGTTTTGTTACACCTTCCACCATATAGGCCTTCGATTGTATTTCTCAAGTTCATGTGGTTCTAAAATGCAAAATGTATCTTGCACTTTCATTCATCTAGGAGTACATGTGTTTTAAGGTTGAAAAATGTATGAATCTAAAAAATGTTTCAACACATTGAAAGACTGTTGCATGGTTTAGCTTCCTTCCAACTGTGTTTTAGATATATGTATTAATGTCTGTCTTTGTGTTGGCTATTTTTGTAGGTGAACAACTTTAACAATACAATATTATTGCTTTATGGGGCATGTTTTTAGAAGAAATAGGTAATCAAATGTAACATGAAACATACAAGTGAGTTCTTCCTGGCGGAATAAGAGTGCCAGATAATTTAACTCACACATTTGTACTTTGTCTTGATTCAGAGCAATTCTCATGTTCTCTGTCCTCCTCGATCTCATTACCAGGCATCACCACTGTGCTGACCATGACCACGCTGAGTACTATAGCCAGGAAATCCCTTCCAAAAGTGTCCTATGTGACCGCCATGGACCTGTTTGTCTCCGTGTGCTTCATCTTCGTCTTTGCCGCACTTATAGAGTACGGCACGCTGCACTACTTTGTCAGCAACAGGAAGCCGAGCGCCAAAAAGGACAAGAAGAAGAAAAACCCGGTGAGCGTCTTTCTAAAACTTGTTCTCTTTCACAATGTACAACTACAACATTATTATTATATATTTACTACAGTATGTCTCTGTCCCACATGTTTACAGTGTTTACATTATCCTGTATTTAGGTGAAAGATCAAGTTCCTCCCACACTCTCTCTGCCCCTCCTCCACAGCTTTACTGCACTTAGATAAGCCTTAGAAAACAGCCACACACTGCTAAGTATCCCTAAGGGAGCATCTTCCTATGGGTCACTACGTCAAATTACTCAATGAGCGAGGCGTGCAGCTCGAACATTTTCATAATCCACCACACATCTGTTACGCTTAGTAATTTAGAGCCATGTCACATGACTGGAGAGTCAGCATGTTAGCCTTATACGAGCTTTAAATCCATCAACAGATCATGGCAGCTCCATTGAAGGGCTGTGATTTCTGCTCAAATTTATGAGCACTTATGCAGCTGAGTAAATTAACCCGAGATTAGATGACTAGGAATTCCCCCTAATAACATAGAGCATGTTATGTTTATGGACATAGGAATTAAGATTTTGAATGCTAATTCTTTAAATCTACCACAAAATCCTTTGTTTTTGGGGGGTTTTATAATGCTATTTATTAATAAAAACGTGTACACGAGTTACTTCAACACTATTTAAATTTGTTTTCGTTTAAAACCACACAAATTACAGCTTACCATCTGTTTTCGCCATGTTGAGTTTGCAATCCTGCTAGCTACCTGTGCTGTAGCTAGCGGTAGCTGGCAGCCTACGGGAACATTGATTGTTGTGAGGGTGGCGGCTGCAATGGCGATCATGACGGCGCATGTCCGTGATGAAGCGTTAGCAACAATCAAGTTAGTTTTCCTCACTTAAAACAGCGAGGAAAACAGCACTGCAGCATATTATCAATAGGAGACGTAGCAGCTTGGACCCGGAAACAGTTTAATACGAAGGTGTGACGTCAACACTTAACAACCGGATAGCGCCATAATCTGGGTAAAATATTGTAACACAAAAACAGACCGCTCTGCATTTTATTCTGGTAGATTGGTCGCGCCGGTATATAGGACAGAGCCCACTTTTTAGATGAAATGTATTAAAAGTGCGTCTCATACACCGAATTTTCTTAGATACATTAACCAAGTTGCAGCACCTTTTTAAAATGAACTATATTGGTCACTGAAATATGTTTGAAGTTAGGGTATTTCTTTTTTAATCTGGGGGGCAGTGGGGCACTTAAGCTTCTGTAACTAAGGGTTTTGCACACGATCTCACTGTTTCTTGGGCAAATTAATGGGTACAAAAGGGAAAAGCGTATTGCAAGTTTGCCATCTCAAAGGGGCTTTTCTAGGTTCTCTGCACGACTTGCCAAGATGCCCAAAGGAGTAAGTATGCAAGAAAAGGAGGTCTTCACTGTTCATGAATTGTTTAAACTGTAGCAATAACAGGACATCGAGGAATTATAATGAAGAACTTTCATGGTTTCTTTTTCTTCTTGTATGCTATTTGGTTCCTGTGGATCTAATGACATGCAGAGTTATTTATCAGATGTATTTATCAGATTTACTCCTGACGGTTAGTTTGTTTTGTCTCTCTCACAACATCTGCTAAATTTGATGACTTTCTGTGTAAGACAAATGCTTCCTTCTAATGTGAAAACTTAACAATCCTACACTCACAGAAAGTATTTGAACTCAGCGTTGTGTTACTTAATGTGTCTAGCTTTGCAATATGTATATGTACTATTTTCCCTAAGGTGATGCTGGCGTAAGAGGCATGTGAGATACATATATATCCCACCATGCATCTCCCCCTTTCTCTGTTTGTAACATGTACGTCTCTCTGCAGTATATTTCTTCTCTCTCCATTGATGTAGACAGTACAGTGCTTGTAATTTCACACATTCTCTTGTGTTTCTTTTCTTTTTTATTGATGTTTTTTTTTGTTCTCTGTTTACATGTTTTCTTTGTTTTTTTTGTTACTCTCTTTCAATTCCACATATTCTTTGTTTCCTGTCTGGACAAAAGCTCCTCCGGCTCTTTTCCTCAAAGGTATATTGCCTGTGTCTGACTGCATGTGTCTGATGCATTTTGGCTCTCTGAGCCCCCAGCACCTCACTGCTTTTCTGTCTGTTCTCCAGCAGACACGCCTCTTTCTATCCCCTCTATATGTACCTGCATTCTTACTGTTCTCCTCATCAGTTACTGAATAGGAATCAGAGATAACTTTAAAAATAAGGGGCACTCTGTAGTGCACAGTGCGGAGGCAGCCAGCCAGACAGCAGTTTTTAAAAATTCCAATAAGCATCCCACACATCCCATGTCCGGAGGAATGTATTAGCCCAGGCCCAGTGTGGACTCATTCTGGCTCCCTCTGTCCTGTCTCACTCTTTGTTGTTGTTGTAACCACAGTGAACTAGCAGCCGCTGCAATAGCTTCCTCTTCTTCTTTCCCCTCTCCTGCCAGTAAATCTATACCTGTGTGTTTGTTGGGCTTCTCAACCTGACGCTTCCTACAGAGTCAGCAGAGCCTTAACAGACTGAAACAGACAACCCCTGCACTGTGTTAAGTCTAATTATACTTGGAGGTCCATTCAGAAGATTAACGCATGCTAATCTTTAAACACCCAAAAAGCATCCAGGGTGGGCGGGAGCATGCGAAGATCTAAATTTAACCGAACACGCTAGTCGAGGCAAGATAATCTGCTTTTCCACTCAGAGGTCACACGGACTTTTTAGTTTATTTAGTATCAGCTTTTTTTCTTACCAGGAGGGATTTATTTAGGTTGGGTCAGTTAGATTTTCAGCCAACACATGAGTCTAAATGCACTCCTGAAAAATCCACCTGCAGTATTTAAACACTACTATCAAATATTCAGCTTGAGCCACAAAACCAAGGGATCCTCCAGTAATGCTCCAGACTGTTTTCAGGCTTTGGGTTTCTCTGAGAGGTTGTCTACTTTCAGCCGGTTAAAGTTGCCACTGTGTTGTTTCTTTGTTGTTTTTCTTATTATTTCTGCTAACACCGACTCAGCACAGCCCAGCTTGACCAGGCCATGCGGCAGGATGCTCTTAATGCTCCTTCTGCTTGAGCTTCCACTGCGCTTTCCTCCAGTGCAACCAATCCCCTTTGAGAACTGAGTCATAACCTGCTCCCGCTAATCCCCCTCATTAACTCAACATACTGTCCGCCAAATGAGGACAAAAATGCTGAACCTGACCCCCTATGTGGTTTTGTTTGTGGTTATGTATGGTTTTCAAAGGGACAGCAGGTTTGTGCACTCACTAAGATGAGGAGGTCTAGGGAATGAACAGTCCAATCAAGTTTAAGTATTTTAAGCTTGTTTGAGGATGCATGCTTACAGCAGATAATGTTATGTTGTAGCTAAAACTGCAATGACCTATTTTTTTGCAGCAAGCATGCGTATTGTAGATACAAAGAAATGGGGGCAAAAACATCTATGTGGTAAAAGGGGGAAAAATCTATTTCCTGTTCAGTGGTGTGATATAACAATACATCACCTTCTTACAATACAGAGCATAAATACGCACTGTGCAGCATATATAAGGAGTGCTGCTGCAGTCGTGTAACAAAGACGAAACATAAAGAACAGCCTATATGACAGCTCCTGGCACTTGTCTGAGGGAAAAGCGGTGATGTGAAATTTTCAGAAGTTGAACTCTGGAGCATGCTCTTCTCACCGAGTCTTCTTTAAATGATGAGCTTGACACCCTAGTTTATCAGCAAGGTCATGGAATGTTCCATTGCTGCCAAAAAGGCGGGGGGAGGGGGGAAGCATTTAATCTGCCAAACAGCCCGAGTTCTAATTTGTGCAAAGGTGGCGTGGTTTTTCAAGATAAAAGCTGATGAAAACGTTGGGTTTGAATGCTAATTGTCTCCCTTTAGAATGACAGGGCCACAGACTCTGCTGATGTCACCGTCCTATTTTAGGAAGCTTCACAAATGAAAGGCATGTGCCCTCCAGTGGTTGAGCACTGTTTGAAAAGGAGATTTATTTTAACCCGTTTAGTGACACAGCGAGTGGGCTGGAGAAATATTGAGCTGTGTGCTGCACATCTGCCAACACATGCTCCTCCCTAAGCTTGGCTTTATGATGCATCATAAGCCAGTTACAACATATCTTATATAGTGTGTTTCAGAAGAAATGCTTATAGCGGAAATGCAGATTCAAATGATGACATTTTGTTGAGTCACTGGGCATTAAAAACACTTTAAATTCTGTACCTAGACTTTTGTCATCTGTGTTTTCACTGCATTAGGAAGTATTGTGAAACAGCAGTAGCATCATCTAGATAAAAAAGCACTAGCTTAATATAGCTGCAAAATAAAGCAATGTGTGACTTCTGCACTCAAAACATTATGACAGCCTCATCAGCCAGCCTCAAGGTGTAATTGTCATCATAAGTTTCCACAGGGACTGACCCTTGTCACCAGGGCTTGACATTAACACTCTCCAACCTGCCAAATGCAGGTAGAATTGGGCAGTGTTGGGTGACTCACTCATTCTCACTAGCCACTCTGTCGAGTGGCATTCTATTTTCCTTCAGTAAGGAGACTGCTTTAAAGTTTTTAATACGGGACAATCCGGAACCGACGAGATGGAGAGACAGCACGGAGAGAGAGAGAGATGATCCAGAGTGTGATCTATTATCGGTTTGCAAGCAGTGAGCAGTTTATAATCATGCAGCGCAGTAATGACACCGATCTGTGTGTGGTTCTCATACTCCGCCCCTGACTAAATAGGGTCGCGATCTTTCCCCGTATTTCCATGAACAATCATCTTTATAAAGCAACTTCGTCCAGGGGCTGTGAATGAAATGAACCGGAGGTGATCCACGCGTAGTTTATCAGTTATCATGTTGCGCAGGGAGGAGGAGATATGATACAGATCTGTCTTTCTACCTGGCTCAATAACGTCGCGATCTGTCCGTATTTCCGCGCACAGCTAGGCTCCTATAAAGTATAAACTCTCCATATACTGTGTACTTCATATATTTCACTGATGAACACAGGCGTCAGGCTTCATCATCAAACAAAGTTTCACGTCATCACTTCAGTCCGTACTCACCTGCTCCCTCCCTCTCTGCGCCTGCGCAGCAGCTCTCCCCCTCTGTGCTGTTAGTCTGCATCACAGTTTATTGTATTATATGATGTTTTTTAAAGTCTTATTAAGGTTTATGAGGCTCCGTGTTCATTTGCATACAGAGCGGGACATGAGCATTACCTGCACGCAGTATTGCCTTGCGGTTGCTCGCCAGTGACCACACATGTGAAGGATCATAATGTGGCTGCACAGAAGTGTAACAAAGCCAGGGGAGGAGACAACACAGACGAGAAAACTTGATTAAACAGATGACAAAGAAAAAGAAAAGACTAAAAGGTCAGGTCGAGGTTGGCTGATAATGATCCAACAAAGAAAATTATGTAGCTGCGCTGACTGTAGGACGTATGGCTGCGACAAGGTGAAGGAAAAAGGAAATAGTGGCTAGTGAAAATGTTGAGTGGCTCGTAACTTTGGAAAACCACTAGCCACAGTGGCTGGTGAGCAAAACAGTTAATGTCAAGCCCTGCTTGTCACTATCAGCCTCACTAATTACAACCAAAGGTGCTAGTTATAGCTCCATAAGTATTTCCTCAATGTTAATTGGTCCTTTGGCAAGTTAAAGGTGCAAATTACATTGTGCTGGCTAATGACAGAAAATGAAGTGCCAAATTAGGTCCCCTGTTATGTCAGTGAGGTCTTGATTACGACACTCCGAGACTCCGAAGGCTAACTGTGTCATTTCGTCCTGTTAAAAGCAGACACCCACGGTAGACATCCGCCCACGCTCGGCCACGGCCATTCAGATGAACAACGCCACGCACATGCAGGAGCGGGACGAGGAGTACGGCTACGAGTGCCTGGACGGGAAGGACTGCACCAGCTTCTTCTGCTGTTTCGAAGACTGCCGTTCAGGAGCCTGGCGGCACGGGAGGTTGCACATCCGCATCGCCAAGATAGACTCGTACGCACGCATCTTCTTCCCCACCGCGTTTGGTCTCTTCAACCTGGTCTACTGGGTCTCCTATCTCTATCTCTAGGCCTGGGTGTGTATCCAGCCTCATCATACAGCTCATTACATTCTACATATGCTCTGTGCCAGCAAGGGACATTTTCAAGGAGGGGGACCCACTGCAACACAAGATGTTTTGATTTCAAGCATTTCCTTTAACTCTTCACTTTTAATCTCTCTGAATTTTTGTCATTTGAAAACTTTGACAGACATTGCAAATGTTGTAGCATTACATTTAACTGGTGTGAGAAGGATTGTAGACGTGTTGTGGAGACATTGATTGTGCGAGCGATTTACAGGAGTTCTAGTTTTTGTTTTCATGATTTGGTTCTTGGCTTTTATTTTGGAATTTCCTGTTTCTCAAAGGGGTTTTTACAAGTTGCTTTATCGTTCCTTCCACGGTAAATAATTGAAATAAACAGCAATGCAGATCACAGCAAACATCTATGAGAAAAATATAGCTGACATGAACATGTCCGATCATTTTCACTTGTTTTTTTCTGACTTTCCATGATGAAAACACAAAATCTGAAGCACTTTAATAGAGCTAAGTTAGACAGTGACATCAAATTCATTTTGACAATGCTAATTTATTTTTAAGCTCAAGTGTTGGCACAATTAAACATTTTCTATGTGTGGTCATAGAGAGATGATGCTGTTTATGAACAATGCTAAACTGTACAGACACTGTATATATTTTACTATTACATAGTGGTTTACATTTATTGCATGCACCTTTCAGGCCAAAAAATCAACATGTTTTATGGTCTTCTAACGTTGGCTATGGAAACTACAAAAAAAGAGCACTGTTGATTATCATTCAGGATTTAATTCTACTTTCTTTTCTAGGAAAATTGGAAAATTTAATCGGAAAAAAAGTGCCCAGCTCATCATTATTTTGAAGTTGAGGGAATCATCTTTGCATACAGGTGGGAGGATCGGACCGGGATTTCAGGCCAGACACCTGGTTCAATCATTTTCCTCACAGCCATTAGCTTACTGTATAGACAACACTGACCTCTCACCCCCTCCTCCACTTGCTGTTAAAAGCGAGCATTTACATAATGACACACCGCTGTTGTATTTTGGTTATGCAAGCTTTTAAAAAGAGGAACTGAAAAAAAGTTTGATTTTGTTTAACAAAAAAACTGATCCTTTTGTTTGCCCTTTACATTAGCAGAGAGATAACTGCCGCTGTGTTTTGCCTTCGAGTACAGGAATTCAAACTAATCTACTCTTTAATGGAAATGTCAATACAGACAGCTGTAGGGGGGTTTGCGGTCTCTGCAATAGAGCAGGATTCTTTCTATGTGCCATTCTGCGATATTGAGCAGCAAAACAAACAAAAAAGTTGATGATAAATTAACTTAGGCGCTTTATTAAAATATAAAAGCATTTGCTTGTAACGCATTGAGAATGTCAATTATCACCGAGGAACTTGATTCACTGGCTGGGCAGAAATTCATCGTTCTTTTATTAGTTTTTCCCCAATAAAATAAGCTCTGAATGTCAAAGACAGCAGAGAACGCAGCGAAAGCATCTGAACTGTAAATGTTGTGTATGATAACATTACAGCCCCTTACAGATGAATTCTGATAGACACCAGTATGCAACGAATGGAGGCCGTGCTTCGGGTAGGATTTGTAAACTCACGAGGAATAGGTGTAAATCACATTCATGTACATAGATAATAAAAGGAAGAAAACGCTCGTCCAGCCCTTGGGATTTTGTAAAAGGGTATAGTATATTTTGTAATTTCAGCATTGTTACAGTATATCATCATACAGTATCAGACTTATTGTATTATGCTGGACTGACCATGTAGAATACTCTGGGGGTAATGGGGGTATTTATTTATTTATTCATTAATGGTATTTATTTATTTATTTTCTTGACAGAAGCTGTATTTTATGTTCATATAGCCCCTAAAAAGAAACACAGAATGCTGTCACTTATATCAATGCTACATTTTTGTTGGTGTGTCAATGGAGCTTGAGCCTATTTATCTTGTGTTTTCTATGTTGTGATCGATGTATACACTACTCTCACAAAGGCCTGTCACACTGTTATATCTGTTCAATTAGTGAGTTGCAACATTATCTGTTGTGCAGCTTCTGAGTAGTAGACTTGAATATTTTCAGGGAGAAAAAAAAAGACACAAAAAATAGTTCCCGAGCCACCAGAAGAAGAACATTTTGCTCGTCTAAGTGACTATTAATTATTTCCACTTTTTTTCCCACCACCACAAGTCTCCATTGGTCTTGATATCTGCCATCATTCAGAAGCATCGGTGATGGTACGAGCATATGCATTTACCAGATTTTCTCATATCTCCTGAACTTCTTTCCCTTTTGTATTTAACGGTGGTCCTGTTGTGTTCTGAAGCTGCTACTTAGTAGTCCGAACCTGTCTTCAGTGTGCACATACTCTCTCTCTCTCACACACACACACACACACACACACACACACACATCGTTAGGGACGTAAGTGTGTCAATAGCAATGTAGACTGGTCATCATCAGTGTTCAGTAGCTTACAGAAGTGTTCAAGAGTGATTACATCTTATAAAGTGCCAAACTGACACACATGCAATAGAGAATATCAAACTGTATTATCATATGTGAATCCGCTCCGACTGCTTTGTGGAAGATGAAACATATGCTAAAAGTGAGTGTTACATACACGGACGTTCCCTCAGTCATTAGCAATGTCCCAATCCAGGGGCTGCAGCCTGCGAAGGAGGCGGTCTACGGAGGATGCGCCAGTCATAGCCTGTGTAGACCGTTAAAGCGGAACTGAAATGAGACGGTCTGTTCTACTGAGGACTTCCTGTTTGCGTCAGCTGTTCCCGCCCTTACCCTTGCTTCACCAAATGCTGCTCCTGTCGCCTAGCAACAGATAGCTAGCGGGCTAACTAGCTAGCATAACTAACGATACATATCTTAATCATAATACATCTTTAAATTATTTTAAAGATGATTTGTTTCAAGGGCCCTTTGGTTTTTGTAAACTTGTGTAACGCTAGCTTTTGAAACCAAAAACTTTTACATTTTAAAGTTTATTCTTTCGACCGTGCAAGAGTCTGCCTTCTCGTTTGAATTAGCACGCAAGGAATCTCGGGATATGTTGGGCCATCCTTCGCAGCCCGGGTAACAGAGGGCGCATTTGTCAGCCGCATCTGAAGGAGCCTCGGAATTGGGACAGCCTTCGACGCGCCGCTGTGACGCAGTCGGTCTTCAAATACGGCCCTCGAAGGCTGCAGCCCCTGGATTGGGACACAGCTATTGTTTTAGTTTTTTATGTTTTTTTGTTTGTTTTTGTTGTTATTGAAACAAAAGCAGCTGTTGAAATGTAGGCCAGAGCAGTAAAAACGTATTATGGTATCAGGGTAAACTAGAACACATTTCTGATTCAGACTATATGTGACTTTGTTTACAAACCTAGCGTTGTGCTAACCAAGCATGTGATTTTTATTTTTATTTTATCGGGGGTTTTTTGTTTTTTTTCAGGTTTTTGTTTGTTGTTTTTGGGTGTGTTTTAACAGTGGTGCAAAAACACTTCAAAGCATTTTTTTCCCATGATGGTAAAAGCTTGATTCTATTTGTTTATTATGTTTTTGTGCACTCTACTGTAAATGCAAAGACATAAAGGTGAATTGGAGATGAAACGTGTTTATATTCAGTAGTGTGCATGTTGATTACGTTTTTTTAGTTTGAAGAATTGGAACTAATTCAAAGCGTTGTTACATCTGTTTTCAGTATTTTGCCTGCATTGACATGGACTTTTATTACACCGTACTTCTCTCTGATAAAGTGATCATTTCTTTGTTTTGGGACCCACAAATGAGACTTATATGTGAACAGCACATGTAGATATTTTCTATTGTTATGTATTTTGTCAAACTACAGAAAACAAAATAACACGCACTGAAACTACAAGAGCTCAGTACAAAGGTATCGCAGAACAAAATAACTTTCATATGATCCTCATACATACAGTATGTTAGTTGTTTGCCATCTATGTATATTTGAGTATTGTATAAAAGGGGCACTGATCCATTCTGTTAGGGTCTGCATAATATATTATACATGTACTGGAAAAAATCCTTTTCATAAGGGAATTGCACATAGCTGTGGAATTTTACAATAAAATGGTTGCATTTATCGAAGTGCAAAGTTCATCATTATTATTTCAAGTATTGTTGGACGTCATTCTATCCCAGACTTTTGACTCTGTTACTAAGGGGTTGTGAGATAGTTATGAAAATGTTCTGTCACATACATTTTTGGACTTCTACTTCAATCATTGTTTTACAGTGTTTGTTTTTTTCTGTTTAAAATAACCTCTTTGACCTGTTTGGGCCCTAAAAAGAAGGTAACAACAATTTTATTTTGGTGGAACATAAACTAAAAAACTAACTAAATATGCAGTGTTAATGAATTTTGGTTAATTCAATAACACTGGAGTGCATTTCATCCACTTACATGTCTTTGATTATATACATCCTGAGTCATTTTAGCAACTACCGTAAAATACGGAATGTAAATCGCACCAGAATATAAGATGCAGTCTGTTTTGGGAGATATCCCAGAGGGAAAAAAAGGTTTTCTGTAGCTGTTTATTAATTTATTATTATTATTAATATTATTATTTAGCCTTTATTTAGACAGGTAATCTCTTTGAGACATGTGGTCTCATTCTCAAGAGAGACCTGCTTAGACAGCAGCAACAACACAGACATTACAGACATTCAGAAAACATTAATAAAAACCCCGTAAAAGTTACTTCAACACTATTTCAAAAACATTTTCATTTGAAACACAAATTACAGCCTGCCATCTGTCCACAATGTCGAGTTTGTGATCCTGCCAGCTACCGGTGCGGCAGGTGAGCTCGGCCTACGGTAACGTAGATTGTTGTGAGGGTGGCAGCTGCTCTGGCGATCATAACGGCGCCATCGTCTGGGTAAAATACCATAAAGAATAAAATACCTTTCTATGCATTTGATACTAGTATATTGGTCGCACCACTGTACAGAATTCAACCCACTTTTTAGATGAATAAAGAAAGCATTAAAAGTGCACCTTATACACCAAATTTTACGGTAGTTACTAGCAGACTTATAAGGGAAACAAGAAACTGAAGTAGAGTTCAAGTAGCTCAATATTCTGTTTATTTACAGTGCTCGAGTAAATGTATACTCTGTTCCTTCCCACCACTTTTTTGACAGCTTGTCAGGAGCTCATTGCTGAGTCATCCTCAGCACAGCGAGAGTAAAACATCCGAGGTTGTGATACAAAACCTGCCGTTTGTGAAATGCCGTATAAATCTGAATTTCCGCTCAGGGAAAAAAGGAGACAGTCCCTGCTATAATGTTACTGAATTGGTCTACATGATCAGAATCAGAATCAGCTTTATTGGCCAAGTATGTGGGCACATAAAAGGAATTTGACTTACTCTACTTTCATGAACCTCAAACAACAGTGACCGTCACTTCCAGAGTTCGCGGTAGAAGTAGTTTGATCGTATCAGCCTGTCAAGAGGTAAGCACTACAGCGTGCAAGAGCTATAAAAAGGGAGGAGTTAATGCAAAAGACTGCTGACACACTAAAAAACTTTTGCTGCAAACAGAGAGATAGTCGTGAGTGATGCCTGAGATTACACAACAACCAGAACAACACATACTGGTACGGATAAATGCTCAGATTTGATCAGTAAAATATGCACCAAGGCTTGGATAGTTGATAGAAAAATGTGGCCTAATAGAAAGTGTACACCCACTCCAACTACATATCCACTTACAAGCTTCAAATGTGCATTAATCCACGAGGAAAGAGTGGGTGAACAAGCTGTGGTTCAAGCAGTCTATTTAAAACATATGATCCGATTTCATTGTTATTTGATAAGCTGTCAAGTCAAGATAAAAAACTGACATGTTGAGACATCTTAATAGCTACATCGTAACAGCTTTGTATTTTCCAGAAAGGATTGATGGAAATCGTACATATTTCCCCCATGTGGGAGCAAAACACATGAAATAGTTTCACCCTCCTTTGCGTCAGGTTGTCAAATTTACACTTCAGCTCTTGTCACTCATCTTGATGAGCTGTCAACAATGGAAGTGCATCTTATCTGAGGCCGGGGTGACGCGCATATCTGATGCCAGCGCGGGGTTTAAAGACGCTCAAGGTGGATGTTGTATTTGTTGGAATGCAGATGTGTATTGCACCTACAATAGAGCGTGATAATGAGACTGACCTTTGCACTTTTACAGTCAACTTCTGCATAATTACAAAGCATGGATTGCTGACCTACTACTATACAACCAAAGGTCATTTAAGTACAAACCTGCCATTAGGGAAACAGCTCCAGTCGTCAGTTCAGGCATGAGAGAACTCGACCAAAACACATGCTTTCCTTTAATAGGACAGTTTTTGTGCCTGAATAGTACAGCCTGTTCCAGCCTTGCCCGGTGACTCTATTCCTTCCAGGAAAGTGCACTTGAAACACAGCAGCAGTTGGCTGATGGACCCCTGCGCTGGCACCTCTCCCTCCACTGGGCAGGGTGGCAGCTGCAGAGGAGAGCCACTGAATCCCTCTGATTATTACACAACCGTCTGCAGCGTACCACAGCAGTGCGCCATCATAGCGAGCCCTTTCATCAGCTGAGGTACAAGCTCCTCAGCGAGTGCAGAGCGGGGAGTGCAGGGACTCCTGCATGAATAATGCAGTCTGCACATGGCTCACTTTTTAGGACTTCGCCCTCCTGCCTTTCATCACTCAGAGCAATGAGATGTCTTCAGTATAAATATATTCTCACTCATGTTTTTTTATGATAAAAACAGCCAGCAGTAATATTGTCGACGAAGTATCAGACGGCTCAGGATGTTCGCTTGCAAAACAGGAGAGATCAAATGTTTCCTGAAAATACTGTGAGAGCAGTTTGTAATAGTTCTTTTATCTATAATGCATGTGTACATATTGTACATATACTTTAGTCAGGCAATTTTAAATATTTTATATATATAGATGTTATATTTTTTACAGTCAAAGTCTTTATCATTTGATAAATGATTCATGGACTCAATAGCGCTTTTAAGGTGTTCTGACCATTAAAAGCTATTTTACACTACATATCACGTTCACCCTCACACACACATTCACACACTGATGGCAGAGGCTGCTGTGCAAAGTGTTGATCTCCAGTCAAGATAGAGCTAACCACTCACGCAGTCACGCACCGATGGCTATGCCTTCGGGAGCAATTGGGGGAGAAGTGTCTTGCCCAAGGACACTTCGACATACAGACTGCAGCAGCCAGGGATCGAACTGCCGACCTTCCAATTGTATCTCATCTGGGCATCCGATGCTTTATATAGGTTATTCTTCTGTGAAATAGATTGTGTCATGATTGAGAAAAAGTAATTCAAACCATCAAGTTAATCTTACATATACTGTCTTGCTGCCATAAATCCTTAGAGTGCATAAATAGAATAAAAACGTAGATAACCAATAAAAAAAAGTAAGCCAAACTGATCCTAGACGGGTACCTAAATCGCTATGTTTTGAAGCTTACAGCCACAGACCATGCTGCTGTATTTGACATCTTGGGAGTGAGAATCAGCAGTATCAGCAATCAAAGTGATGCATAAGTGTTGTGTTCAGGGTGCGAACCGAAAGAAGAAGATGCAGTGTAAATGTCAGTCGTTGGAGGATACTGTGCACAATGCATGTCGTCAGCTTTTAAAGGGGCCACATCTTTTGAATGGATGTTCTCATGTTTTGCATGGGCTTCACATTTTTGGGTGTTTATTGTTCACAGTGATGACAGTGATTTCAGAATGACATTTTTAAAAAGGTCGCCTCTGAACAGCTGCAGCTTTCTACGTTGAACCTTGCTTTCGCTGAAATCGTCATTCACCGTCATTCACCTCAGGCTGCCTTCTTACACTAATCAAGTCATCAAGATTTCAACTTACCATTGTGTTACCTCCTGGCGACTCTGGCTCGTGCTTATAAGGCCGAATAACTGATCCTAGAGCAGCCATGTTTTCTATAACTTTGGAGTGACAGTGCAGTGCTATGCGGTCGCTCCAAATCAGCCAATCATGGCTGAGGCCTGACCTTTGAATGGAGAAACAGCTTGTTCGTTTCAGGAGGAAGGAGAGGCTCGGAAAAATAATTAAATTGAAATACCATTTTTAAAACAAAACAAATTTTACCAACGTGATTCAGAAAAACATTAGAATAATAGAAAATAGATTGCACAGCTGAAATATGTCCCCTTTAAAGCCTAGAAAGACCAAAGTGGTAGAACTAGATCAGCTAACAACCCCTTCACGTCAGGCAATTTCCTGATGAGCTTGGAAAAACAGCCTCAGACAGTGGGAGGGGCATCGCAGCACATAAATGACAAAAGGGTAGCATGTAATTAACCCACAGTGGATATATAGTCGCCTCTGTCGAGGCATTTCACTCATGATAAAGCATGGATGAACGGAACAATGAGTCAAAAGCCATACAGGAAATTAACAGGAGTTCGTGTAGAACAGCATTCCAACTGTCAGTAAAAGAGTCTGCCTTTGTGTTACACCAACATTAAAGTGAACTTTAAAGTCTCATACTGTTTAAGTCAGAAATAAGACTTGAGTAAAGCCTGTGATAGCGACCTCTCTTTCATAATGTTTAAAAAGAACATTAGCACGGAGGATAACTCCCTGTTACATCAATAAACCACAGACTTCATTAGAGCTGACATTTAATGACTTCTGAACTGTTCAATCAATGATGCACCATGTAAAATGTCAGCCATAAAATAATTTGACCTTTCTCTTTAATTTAGACTTTGCCCCCCTTCATCAGCACTGAGCCCTGCTTGGTTTGCCCATGTATGTGGTCACGGGTTTTTTCCATCTGCGTGTGATGTTTTCTGTTTTTTTCCGCCAGTGTTTTTGAAACGTATTTAACTGTGCGTGCATGCCTCTGCTTGGTTTCCTGCACCCCTCATTAACAGCTCAAACGTAATCTGCATGGGCTCAGTAAGTGTAAACGGGGTAACAGAGGGATGGTTGCATAACTACTTCCTTTAGCCAAAATACTCTGTATAAACAGGGATTAATTACCAGGGCTTACTGTCAAGATACTCCCCTACGCAAGCATCACAGGCGGACAATGAATGGGATCTGAAATGGAATGAGACTATAGAGTAAACACTTTTTTTGGCATTTCTAACAGTAATTAAAAAAGTTAAGCATTTGCTTTTTTGTTTATTTCAGAATATTAGTCTCTCGTCGTATAAATGTCCCACTGCAGAGGCCCGCATCTCAAAATGGTGTTTAATGTCTGTGACGTCAAAGGTCAAAGGGGACAAACTGGGAGATTGGGGGTAAATAAAAGACAAATTGAGATTAGATTTTTTAACATTCAGTGATTAGCAGAGACTTTAACCTTTGACATTCAAATTCCCACCCAGCTTTACTCTTTACATCCGCAACTGCCTGACTTCTCCTCTCGAACAGCAACATGTTCAGCTGGGATTTTGTTTCACAGTAATTACAGATCCAAATTAAATCTGTGTTCATTTTATTCTGCAAAAAAAGTTTTTTTTCTTGGGTATGTCAAAAACTGAAGCATATCCCCTACAAAATATGTAGCGATATTTGAAATTACTTTGTTTTAAGTGTTAAGTCAAATAAATGGTAAATGGACTGTTCTTATATAGCGCTTTTCTAGTTGTCAGACCACTCAAAGCGCTTTTACACTACATGTCGCACTCACCCTTTCACACACAGTGATGGCAGAGGCTGCGAGCAAAAGTGCCCAACTGTCAATCAGTCATCACATTCACACACCGTTGGCTATGCCACTGGGAGCAATTTGGGCCTCAGTGTCTTGCCCAAGGACACTTCGACATGTAGAGTGAGGGAACTGAGGATCGAACCTTTAAATTGAAAGCCACAGCTGCTCCAAATATGCACCTTTCTATACATAAATTCGTTTTTTTTGTTTTTGTTGCTCATAATTTATTACATTGCACCCACTTGTCTCTTTTTAAGCAACGTTTTACTCAGGTGAAGATAATTGTGACACAGGGTCATAAACACCAAAGGTTTTGTGCAGAGGGGAACTACTACAGCTAACAATAAAGTCCTTAAACATACATTTAAATGCCATCGAGGTGTTTTTAGTTCAAAGAGAATCCCTGTTGTGTTTTCAGGTTTGAATAGACCTTTATTTTAAGCTGCTAATTGAGCCTCTGGTGACTCAGAGTAAAGAAACACAAGCTGCATTTGTATTTTAAAAATGCCACTGAAATTATCCAAAACTTATAGAGGCGGATGTCTTGTCCAAAGTGTAATAGAAATATAATTCATCTGAGAGTAAGAATTAGCATAGGCACTCTTTTTTTTAAACACAAATCTGACGCACATACATATTTGTCCTTTTCTTTTTAATACAAGAGCAAAGCTCTGACACAGTGTGACGTCCTCGCACAATGTCTTTTTGTAGACAAGGTACATTTACCAGGAAGTGAACGCACCATAAAGCCTGTGCTTTATGGGCAACTCAAGGTCAATGACCCTTGACGTCTGTGGCCACACACTCTAAGCTTCCTGTAGACCTTCAGGAAATGTACTCTGTGCATAAACTGACTTTCCTGAAGCTTAAAAAAAACACATTTCCAGTTATGTTAATTTAAATGTAAATGTAACGTGAGCAACAAAGCGATTAACCGTATACAGGCCGAGAGAGCCTTGGTCTATAATTTCTCCAGCATTTTTTTTGCACAACAAAAAAACAAAACACAATAATTTGAAGTATCACCGGTGCATCCTGCACAATAAATATGAAAGCATTTCCAATTTGACATTAAGTAACACAAGTCTTATGTTCTGTTTGGTCCAGTAATTACTTTAGCAAGTGTCCAATATTTTACAAGAACATTTACACTTAGAGAAAAATATTCAACAGCTGTCATGCACAGCCGGTCTCCTGTGGCCAAGAGAATGAATGTGGGCCCAAACAACACAAGCTGTTAGCCAAATAAAACCAGTTCTCTCTGCGCAAATTCGACAATCTCAGCAGTTTACATCTGTAAACGGCAAATATTTTTAGACACAATGAAATAAAAAAAGCTGCACAGACAGGTTGGAACAAACACAGCAGGACGATTTCGAACATTTGCATGTGTTAAATGTACAGGGGCAGTTTTTTTTATGCAAAATGTCCTCATACTGTACCATGTGGCACACCGGCATCTGTCAAGCCCAGAATGTTTCCCATATCTACATTTACATGTAGAGCCAAAGTAAAGGCAAAGTTTGGATCTGTTTTTCAGCTACGCTCGGCACCCCGCAGGCAGCAGCAACTGAGGTGAGAACAAGGACTGTGCTGCATCCTGAGAAGAAATCTACCCAACTCCCACACCCTCTAAAGTTATCACCTTCATCTTTCTTCTCATCCCTCCAAGGTGCAACTTTCAGAATCACACTTCTACCAGCAGTCATAAGACCGTGCAACACCTATTCCCAAACAGCATATCCAAGTGGGAAATTTAGCAATTTATAGTTGATAAAAACTATTTCCTAATAGATCTTTCTTTAGCACGTGCTCTGCTTTGTAACTGCATCAATCTCTCTCTCTCTCTCTCTCTCTCTCTCTCTCTCTCGATGTATTATCTCCCTACCTGTTCTATTTTTGTCCTCCTTTGCAGTATTCTGTTGCTATTTGCTGATGCAGTTGAGCTACTTTCCCCTCGGGGATGATTAAAGATTCATCATATCTGAAGTATGAGGTGGAGGTGAAGTTGTTAAGTCGTTGAGCTGAAGACTTCACCGTTTCACATACAGTCGGAAAAAGAAGGTTGTTTAAGTTCTGTTGAGGAAGCCTCAGGAGGTGGTGGTGGCGACACATATAACACTGGGGAGAGGAAGGCAGGGTAACGCATGCGTTTCATTTTAGATCATGACTTATAGATTAATGGTTGGCTGGCTTTAACCAACTTTTAAAAGAGCCTCACAGTATGCATACATGTTTATTTTTAAAACAGTGGTAGCAGTGACAGGTGCACGTTGGCTTATATATAACTGTTAACTCGCGTTATGACAACAAAATAGTCTAATATCATTTTGAGCGTCTTTACGAATAAATTAAATTACCAATTAAGCTCACATTTTGTAAAATATTACATCAAACGTCTGAAAATAGCCAACTATTTTAACATAGGCCTAATCACTTAAGTGTGTTAGCTAATTGATAGCAGCCACTGTTCAGGCAACAGTATGTGGGTGTCGTTAGCTCAGCAGACAAAATAAGTTCACAGAACTAAAAAACAATTTAAAGATGTTGGGTCTAAAACAATAGTACGCTTAAATGTTTTCAAGATGTAGAAGTACTCAATTTATGCCAGCTGTCATTCATTTAATGTTGCATTGTCAAGTAACCAGGCTTGGGGAGTAACGGAATACAAGTAACGGTGTTACGTAATTAGGATACAGAAAAAAGGCATCTGTATCCTGTCACAGTTACAGAAAAAAAAGAAGTAATTAGATTACAGATACATTGATTAAAAATGGGGATTACTAGCATTACAATTTTAACATACATTTGTTAGACGATATAACACCAAAGATGCTCTATAACATCTGGCGTCTCATTTCTAAACCGTCCATCTGACCGTCTCTGATAATACCATGCACCTGAAGGCACACGTTACTACACTTCACAACACACAAGTCTCACAACACCGCTCCTCAAAGTTGCCATCAACAGTCTGTGGTTGCCATGACCTGTGGGGAAAAAACGCTTTTACTGGATGGAAATGGGAGCAGCATAGCAGCACAGTGCAAGTTATGCCTTTCGGCTGTCATTATCCAAGGACTCGACATCTAATTTAAAGAAACATTTACAGGTAAGACCAACTGCTTACATTAGCCACACAGAATTCCAGTTAAACATGTTAGATAGGGGCACTGGTTTAACTCAGTCGGTAGAGCAGGCGCCCCATGTACAGAGGCTACAGTCCTCGTCTTACTGATCGCAGGTTCGACTCCCAGTCTGCTGATCCATTTGGTGCATGTCAGCCCCCACTCTCTACTCCCCAAGTTTGCTGTCTGTCTTTAGCTGTCCTATCAAATAAAGGCAAAAAATAAACACAAATGTTAGCTAACCTGTCGTCTTCTACTACTATTACTGAAAATAGTTTGACTCTGGTGATGGCCGTGGCTGGGTAGAAGCACAAGCCCAAGACTGGAATAAGTTGATGGCAGTTTACTTGAAGTTTGAGTGTGAAGAAGAGTGAATAGAAGACTTAAAGTACATTTAAATACGCATAACTTCTGCTATTAATTTAAACAGGCATTCACACATTACAAAAGTGTTGACATTTCTTTTCTCTCTTCTTTATTTGTAGATTTAGTTTTGAAATAATCCAAATGTAACTGAAAGTAATCAGACGTTACTCTATAATTGTGATACTTGGATTAGGTTACTGATTAAATTTTTTAAGAAGGTAACTGTATCGGAATACATTTTTAAAGTCACCCTCCCAACCCTGCAAGTAACTAAGCTAGCTGCTAGCTGCTAGCTTACAGTCTGAAGCTGCAGCGATTACATTAGGGTCAACAGTCCTAAAACTTTGATAGTGGAATACTGAAAAGGACCAACAAGCTATAAAAAAGATACAGAGTGACTGAGTCTTAATAGATGGGATTAATTTGTAGTTTGGAACATTTATTTTAGCTGACCACGTTAGCTAGCAACAGTTGTCTGTGTAGCAATTGACCGTTGCTCAGCTTTAACGCTTGCAGCTGATACTTTATTAATAGCCCAAGTAAGATGTGGCTATTGTGGTTTAAGAATGCACTCTTTGTTATTGCTTTTTATTTGTATCAGTTTAGTCAAAATAAGTTTAAGCTAGCATACATTTAGCAGAAGGGGGTTCTTGGTTGAGGGCATCCACAGTTGAGTTTGTTGAAAGTTCAAGTTTCTAAAAATCATGAGATACCAGCAGCTTGCCTTTATAGTTATAGCCACATCAGAACTATTTAGAAACGCTTGCAATCGTAAGCGGCAATAGAAAAGACATTAAAAAGTACATTCAGACATTATTGAAGTTTTAAGAGGTCTCAAAGTGGCAATCTGACCTACGACAGCCCTGTTCGAAGTTTTCTATGCCTTTACTTTGCTTTCACTTTCAAAAGATTAGTAGCCATGCACCGCAAAACTAAAAGTCATTCAACTTCTTTTGTAGTGAATAATCCCACTTTCTTTCTGCTGCTCGGAGCCTCAAGGACCCTGTGTGCCTACTCTGTTTCTTTTTAGCATGCTGGTCCTGCAGGGAGGGAAGGCTGCAGGTGCAGAGATGTTTAAATCTCTAATCTCTCGCAGTGACTGACTTCTTCACTGTGACTAAATCTGTGAAATTAGAACACAGTGTTGCTTTGGGTTACTGTGGAGATAAGAGTACAGTCTGCATGGTGTTGATTATAACAGCCTTAAAAAAGTTTAGAGGCATTCTTTATTTAGAAACTACTTTGCATTCCCTTTAAAAAAATGTGTGTTTTATAGCTATGATAAAAGATTTAAGAGTTTTCCCTGTGATTTCAAATTATCTACACTTTACTTGCAGCGCAGACAAATCAGCCCTCAGTCCCCCCTGTGGGGCAGCCACCTGTTCTGGTGTTTTATTTCATCTCGGTATCCTCGGATTCTGTTTACCCGTGCCACTGCATCATATTTTTGTGCCCTTACTATTAATGTCTCATTTTTATTTATGGGTAATGCAATACGACAGAGTGAAATATGTGGCCCAGGCCCCTCACATCATTGTTTTCTCAGCATTGACTGACTCTCACACGTAATCATAGCCTGATAAGTCAAGCCAATACCATTACCGGGCTTGTTTCACAGTTTGGTTTTGAAATGAACTGTGGCAATAAGCTCTGACAGGATTGATGGAGCGTGTAGACAAGAGTGACACAATGTTATACACATTTCCTCCCTGTAACACAACCGAATCACCTTGTACTCGATATAAATTGCTGGGTAGAGTCAAACGTGCTGTGACAGTGAGACATTTGAGAGCTTTTTATTTATCCTACCACACACACACACACACACACACACACACAGGATGGTGATAAGAGTGTTGCCCACAAATACGGTAAGGAATATGATGCACTGACCCGATCCATTGTCATCCCGTGGATGTGTAGCTTTACGACAAGCTGACAGAAAATGTGATGCTTGAATTCGTTTAAACATCCCCATTCACGCCCCCTTTTCAAATCCAAATAATCAATATACCTCAAATAGGTTGAAATAGAGATAACTGTAAACCTCTGTATAGGTAATCAATGTCACTGTTTTCTCATCTTTTCCTTTTCAACACACGATTCAGTACCTCAGTTTGCACCCAAAGCCAATAATACCAACAGTGAAACATCGATACTTCCATAAAGTTTCAGTTACTTAACCATAGTTTATTGATCATAGCCACGGATGAACAAAGCCATCATCAATTTTGCCTTACAGACATATTTTCTAAGTGACTAATTACATGACCGCAGACTGGCTCTGATGGTAAACATCCTCTGTTAACATCCACAACACATGTCTGCAAAGTCAAACTACAAATATCATTGAGGTGAAACATATTTAACTCTTATTGATAATGTTACATTCAAGGCTTTATAACCCAGCAGCATTGGAGTATCAGAGCAGGGAATACATACACCGTGAATAACATTGATTATCTTGGTACAATGGCATCTGTCAGTGGGTGGGATATGTGAGGCAGCAAGTGAACATTTTGTCTTTGAAGTTGATGCGTTGGAAGAAGGAAAAAAGGGCAAGCGTAAGGATGTGAGCGACTTTGACAAGGGCCAAATTGTGATGGGGTGGTTCCGGTCTGCAGTGGTCAGTACCTACCAAAAGTGGTCTGGCCACATAGCCACAGACTGATCAGATCATTGTTGCAGACCAAGTACCCCGGCTTCATGAAAACGGTATTACCTAATGGCAGTGGCCTCTTTCAGCAGGATAACGCTCACTGCCACACTGCAAAAATGGTTCAGGAATGGTTTGCGGACCATGACGAGTTCAAGGTGTTGACTTCGCCTCGAAATTCCCCAGATCTCAATCCAATCGAGCATCTGTGGGACGTGCTGGACAAACAAGTCTGATCCATGGAGGCCCCACCTCTGAACTTACAGGACTTAAAGGATCTGCTGCTAGCGTCTTGGTGCCAGATACCTCAGCACACCATCAGAGGTCTAATGGAGTCCATGCCTCGACAGGTCAGGGCTGTTTTTGGTGGCAAAAGGGGGACCTATTATGCAGGTGGTCATAATGTTATGGCTCATAAGTGTAAATTATATTATATTTATACATTTTTTGAACTGTGTTACATTCACATGACACATGAACCAGCCCTTAAGCTTAATATTTCATCAGACAAGCTTGCAGCAATGCCGACAACAGGTTTATTGTCTTCTCCTGTAGCTGCCATCCAAAGTAGGCCCAGATAAATAGCACATGTACAACATACACGTCATCTGCAAAAACAATGACAAAATCATATGGAGAGGCAAAATATGCCTGAAAGCATATGTGAATATAAATACTGGCATGTTGTGATGAAACAAGTTGTGACAGGAGGGTTATAAAAAATATGTTTATACCCAACCATGTACACATGACACAGACACACACACACGTGCAAACACACTCAAACACACAAAAAGTCCACTGCTAGTCTTACAGTACCTTCGGCAGCTGCCTTTTCTAATCTATCAACAGAGTGGATGACCTGTCGCGGTCCAGGCTTGGTCACACAAAGGGCTGTCAGAAAGCACTGCCACAATGTTTTAAGTTTGTGTTCACAACTTCAGTATGTCATGCATTTGTCAAAAAGTGGGGGGAAAAGTTTTTTTAGAAACAAATTATAGATTTTCAGCAACTCCAATGTGTCCGGCCAGAGAGCTAACCTGCCAGTGAACCAATTTGTTTTGCAAATGTCCACTGCGTATCTGCATTTTCTACCTGAGTGGCTTTGTTGTGCGTGCACATCCACGTCTCCACTCCCAAATGTGTGTGCATGCATTAGACGGCTGCTGAAGCACACTTCTTGACCACACTGCCCTTGACGCTACCTCTGTCCATTTCACTGCCTCTGCCTGGACCGCCTGAGGCAATGTCGCTCCAGCATCATTCCTGTCTAGTCGGGAAAAACTGGATCTCTCTCTCTCTCCCCACAGGGCTGAAGGCCTGTGGTTGCATGCCTTGTATATCTCATCCACTGGCTGTTCACTCCCCCCTGGTCCCATGAGTCACCCAAGCACATAACTGAGTCACTCCTACAGGGAGAACACTGACATGACACAAACATACTGAAAAAGTATGCTACATATTTTGGGATATAGTAAACGAGTGCTTAAAAAACACTATAAGAATGTATCACTAGTAGTGTTCACATTCATCCATCAATCCTTTCTCCTTGTCTGGATACCAGCAACAGTGGCAACAGGGTAAGCCAAGATGCCCTCCCTAGACACTTCCTCTTGGGCTTCCCGGAAGTTCCTGAGGCATTCCAAAGCCAGGTGAGATATACAATCCCTCCAGCATTTTGCAGGTCTGCCCGCAGGGTTGCTTCCCAGCTGGATATTCCAAGACAGCATTACCTTGTCAGGGATAAACCCATGCAGGAGGGAACCCTAATCAGATGCCTGAACTACATCAGCTGATTCCTTCCAATCAAAAGGAACAGTTCTACATCTTGCGCCTTACAGAGATCCAAGCTTCACCCACCAGGTGAATGAAACTAATTTCAACCCCTTGAATCAGTGATCGCTGTATTTTTCTGGCAGAAGGATAACCGGATGTTCTTGCAAGAATAAAGACATGGGTGTTTGTTCCATACCTAGCATGGCAGTTGGAGTGCTCCTCCTGACTCAAAGGTTTGACAACCGGCCAAGCCTCCTTCTGATTACCTTATTGTTAGCCAGCCTGAGCCGTGCTACATCTCCAGGAAAATAGAAATACACGTTCACACATCTTCTGTTCCAAAGATATGCTGGGCTGCTAGTTGCCCATGCACAGACCGCCCAGCAATTTCCAAAGCCTTTTGATATGTCAAAATGGGACTACTTCACAATGGGTGCATTTGTTGGATTTCAGGAGTGCTTCTTTCTCTACCCAACAATGTGTTGAGATCCTCGGTCGACTGATGGTATGAAGGGATCTCTTTGAGGCCAAACATGTCAGCCATTGGGTTCTTGAATTGCCTACATGAAAGGCACCAGTGGCCCATTGGCCACAACTCTCACTGCTTTGAAACAAACCATCCAATATAATACATGCAACTACGAGGATCATGATCAGGCTTTGGCTTGAAATATTTTGGAACTAGGACCACTTATGAACCCCCTTGTGTCCTCCACCAGATTGGCATTCTGTTTTAACTTCATTCTAAGACTCAAACAGGGGACAGACTCAAACTGCTGATTTGTAACAAAGGCACAAAGAAGCAGCTCTATTGTTTTCACAGGGGAACTCCAACCGAACAGTGCTCAGCGTTGGTGGTTACCATCC
The DNA here is from genome assembly GCF_022749685.1 of Semicossyphus pulcher. Lineage (NCBI taxonomy): Eukaryota > Metazoa > Chordata > Actinopteri > Labriformes > Labridae > Semicossyphus > Semicossyphus pulcher. Next base: position 18,663,301 of record NW_027211604.1, on the reverse strand, counting down.
TAACATCCTCGCATATCTCCCTCTGAGCAACACAAGAAACAGAGAGAGTGCGGCCGCTTTTCCTTTCTGGAGGGCAAAGAATTGGGCAATAACGCATACTGCTAGAAACCATGCATGTATGGATTTATGGCCAATTCACCCAGTACATTAACTTTGGCAAACACTAACACTAACACATGACAATTCATTGATTGCCTAATGAGCATCACATACTGAACGATCACCCTTTCAGCTTTATGTTCTATTAGGGAGACCTTCGGTACATCGTATAGTGGTAGTATAGATTAAACATGCATGACTGCACACTCGATATACCATGGATAAGACATATAAAGCACTGCACACAAACAACCTTCTGCACATACACACAGAATCTGTAGACAAAGCACTGATGCATGTCTGGATGTATCATCCATGTGATGCTCAAATGTGGACTGGCATCTTCCAGGAATTTCCTGTCCTGCAATTTGGCCTGGCAGGGAGAGAGATGAGGGGGGAGGCATCTGGAACACGGGCTGCTTATATAAGAGCTGGATGGTTTGCCTGCTATGTTGTATAAATGTTAGTACTGATATGCATGTAATGGCTTGTGCCCCATTTGGGGGACATTTCTTATCTAACCTGGGTCGAAATTGTCGCGTTTCCAGGCTTTGATTTCATTTCATTCAGCACAAATTGAATGTTTTCTTTCATAAAGTGGAAGCGCAGTGTTCTCCGGGGGCTTCAATCTCTCCCTTCAGACCCAAGAAAAGCAGGTTAGGTGAATCGGAAACCTTAGATTGAGTGAATCGAGTGAAGTGTGAATATGAGAGTGATGTGTTGATCTATATCGGTGAGGCCTGCGATAGACTGGCAGCCTCTCAAAGTGTGTCATGGCTCTCGACCAGTGCAGCTGGAATAGACGAAAGCAACCTCAAAAACCCCGAACAGGATAAGAAGATTGGCAAATTGGGTTGATGGATAGAGTCATTGATATTATGTAAAGGTGTGTCATCTAAGATTAGCATGAGCCACAAGGGAATGAATATACATCATAAGTGACCACACTGTTTGTGTCTCTTTCTGTCGGCTACATTTGTATGATTTTTGTGTCTGTCTGAACGATTTTATTTTTACAAATTTTGCAAAAAGGAAAAATCTGAGCGATGGGATGACAACACCACCAAGGTCAACAAGTCACTTGCGGTTTTCCCTGCATTCAAAGAGCATTAACTTGAAGCCTCTGTCACAGCCATGAGTGAAAAATGATGTCAGCTGTCTGATAAAATCATTTATAAATAGAAATGTCACTGCGGATGTTGGGATGAGCGCGGTCGTTGAATTCAAACGGCTGTCCGTGTCAAGTCAGAGGATAAATCACATGCATTGACAAAAGTTCATGGGTTTAAGGAGCTTATTTATTTATTTATTTATTTTCCTCTTAACCTTAAGATAAGACCACAGAGTCCTTGGGCACTGAATGGCCTTTAGGAGTACGCTCAGGAAGGCAGCATTGATTGATGAGATTCCTTTGAATGCAAATGTGAGTTTAATCAGATTTTTGATTCTGTTAGATTCTGTTACGCTGAATGCTTTGTGCTCACAGTGTCAAAAAGCGTGACCTTGTCGTGAATATTTAGAAGACCTGAGCGCGGCAAAAATAGAAAGGGGCGGGGATGATAGATTAAAACTGAAGACCAGAGCTGCTATTAACCTTTCAAAATAAGAGTGCTGAGGGCCTGAGGGATGGAAATATCAACCATTTAATGTAATAAAACATTGAAAATTGAAACATGACAAGCATTACACAACTCAGGTATGACTGAAGCATGACGTAGTTTAATTAAATAAGATTGCGCTCTGCAGTTTGGACATATGGTGTTTGTTTCTGATGTGAAGTAGAAAGCAAAAACCCACAGAAGCAGAAAATAACAGGTTTTGGATTTGAACTTTAGGCTTTTCAAACAGCTGTTACCCCTCATCTTATGATACTATCTGTGTAAAAGATTAGATTAACAACTGACAAAAAACGACATATCTCTATCAAATGTGTTCTCATGCAATCAACAAGGAAACACAAATCTGAGTGATGACAAAAGAAAGCATGAACACTAAAGACTAAAAAAAACATCATGATAAAAATGGAATGAGCCAGCTGTTAGAGCGTGTTTTGTCATGCACAATAAACACGGATTCAACTTCAGCTCCTATTTGCATCGCTTGAAACAACCGAAATGAATATTATGGCCGTCATTATATAAGAGAGGTCAACAGAACTCTGCTGAAAGTCACTGAAAGTTGACTGAGCTGTGCTCGCTCTCCCGCAAACTCTGTTTACATTCATCTAAGTCCACATTCCCACCTGGAAGCTGCCAGTGCAGGCACACTTTGCTACTGTTGATAAGTGAACAGCTCAGCTGGAATAGTTGGTGGTTTCGTGCCTGTCTCAAGGACAAAGCAGCAGAGAGAGGAGAGCATTGCATTTTAGAAACCCATATTTTTCCAGCCAATGCATTATTCTGCAACAGCAAATTTAACACTCACAAGCTCAATTCTGTGACTCCACGCTAAACATTGACTGAACAAAACAACATGTAATTAGCTACATGCCCCTAGCTGTTACAAAGGAAGTCTTTTCTCAACAGTTAGGGAGAAAAGTGCTGTACTTTTTATGTGGGAAACAGCTTAAGGATTACTTAGTGTTCTTTTCAGTAAAGCCTCAAATTTATATTATTTCCTGCTCACTCCTGGCAGCTTTAAAGTAAAACCAAAAGTCTTTACTGTTGCACGCCTGTGGATTTGGTTAAATCCCTTGGTCAAAGGAAAAGCCATTCAGAGATAAAAATCACGTATAAATATGTATCTATTTAAGACTAGAAGTGATGCAGCCTCAGAGTCAATGCCTTTCAAAGATTAACTGACTGGACGACACAAAACTGAGGTGTGCATATGGGGCAGATTCCGGATCAATTTCACCAGCTGTGTCAACACATTTCCTAAACAAAATCAACGACCTACAATAAAAGTGGCCGACACTATCAACAACCCGCGACACTTTTGGGGCATGTTCGGCCTTGCTCTAAACACATTAATCTTGTTGTCAGTTAAAACTTATTTTGGCTGACCAAATGATGATCTCAAAAATAATGTGTATTCAAAGCAGCGTTGGTCAATTAAATTTTGGAAATGCACAGTCAGAGGTGAAAAGCAATAAATGTAACACAAGTCGTGGAAGAGTTTTCAAATTTAAGCCTTAAATACCCGTTGACTTTTGCAATTGTAGCCATGTCTACTATGCATAAATTCACATGCCACATCAAACAATTAGTGACATCCTTCCCTTTAGGTATATGTGACATCTTTTATCTGCTGTTTCATATGCCCTGCTACACTGAGTAATGACTTAAAGTGCTAATCTCGAAGATATCAGTTTTGTTCTTTTTGGAGACACCTATGGCAATAAACGGTAATTGCGGGAGCACACTTCCCAGATATCCAGACAGTGTTGCATGTGTGACGTCCACAGTCGGCTCCGGTTGTAACTCTTGATTTTCCTCGCTGACGGTCGCTTTCCTTTTTAGACTGTTTGCCTTCATCTGAGCGTCAAATTTGTTTCTTTTTCTTTGGATTTTCACTTATTTTTGAAGTTGTATCTGTAGTCATCGATCTTTTCTTTGTTTGTTCAGCCATAGTAGATTAGTGTACAGCCGCTTAGCTCTGCCTACTCTCTCTGGCAGACCAACCACTGCTGGCTGATGGAAAACGCGTCACTAACTGGGCGCCGCTTGGGATTTTTTTCCGCAAAAGTCGCACCAGACACCCAGTCTGTGATACTGCAAATGCAAAGGCTTTCATCAGTGGGCCATAGGGTCAATCCCCATTTTGTTACCTCATCCGATAGATGGTGACTTAACAGACATTTATTTACATGAAAAATCTTTGAGATTATCACTTTAATATTGTGACTGTAGGCCTCAACAAGTGAACCACACAGTTACATCTTAAAGTAGTTGAATACATCAAAGGTCAGACAGCACAGATTCAGACTTATATTAGACATCACTGTGGAGAGAAGGACTCATGTCGTTGCGATGGTTCTTTATCATAACCACTTTAAGCTTCCTGCCGTCCCCAGAGCGAGGGAAATGATGCAAAACTCATTGAAATGTTACACTGCTCGCCCTTTTATCTCTGTGCCTTTCTTTTTCCCCATGAGACCTGCTGGTAATAGTGGTCTCTGGCCCCTTAGGTGCAGGCTGACAGACGCCACATTTTAATCTTCCCTGCATTGTGTTCTTCTTTAGTCACATCTACTTAACCTCTCCTGGGGAGTCTTAAGATAGATTTCCTACTTTTCAAACAAGTTCTACTTTTCTTCAAGTTCTCCTTTGCAAAGTGACCCTGTTGGCCTTCCAACAGAAAATGCTGCAGACTGCCTCCGTCTTACCAAGGCCTTTAGACCATTTCAGCTATTTAAACACTTTTCAACTAAATGTCTTTTATAGACACGATGCAATAAAGTAGAACCTATTCCCACTTGCATGTTAGTAAGATATAACTAATACTAAATATGGAATACATCAGTGTGGGAGACGCAACCATCTTGACCTCCTAGTTGCACACCTTTATGGCATTTATCACCATCTTTACTCAACTGTACAGTTACATCTTGAAGACTTTATGTAAGTCTATATTAACCCATTATTGGTTTGATAGTTTCCACAGTAATTAAACCCAGAAACTGGATACAATCATTAGAAATGTGTTATTTTGTGTACGTATTCATCGATATAACAGTTTCAGTAAAGAAGCAACACAGCTGCTGACATGTTGCACAAAAGCAGAGCCGTGTTTGTCAGCTGCAGAGAAGTCCACTTGGGTTACAGAGACTGCCGTTTAATTAGCTCCAATGTTTTTTTCATCCTGGTGTGTAGGCTATTACATTACTGATAGCCGTCCAGATGGCTGACAGGCTGCAGTTTACTCCTCTCTATTTGCCTGATTCATCTGTGATGTTGAGGAGGAGGACAGTGAAATGGGGACATGAACACAGTGGGCTTTTACTTCTCGCACACAGATTCTGCTGACTGTCCCGATGGAGGGAGCGTGGATGACGCTTTAAAAGATATCAGGGACTGGATGTGTCTTGGTAGCCATATGGTTTAGTGTTGGGTAATAGCGCGCTACAAATAGTGAAGTGACTAATCTAAGCACATTTTTAAGTAATGAGGTGGTAGTGTTGTGTGGTTTTTTTGTAATCACAAAGCTTTTTTTAGTGGCTTTGCTCATTTAGTGATCAACTAGTGCTGAAGCTTCCACATGAGCTACATTTTCACAGACGATTGGGAAAGTGTAGAAAGCTCAGTGGAGCTTTCTGTTGCAGTCTGAAATAAAACTTCCCAGGATCAGAAAGTGCAGAAGACACATTTAAAGAAAGAAAGAATACAGTATCCAGGAAGAGGTTGGGGGAAAATAGAAGATGGGATTTCAAAATATTACTTTTGTATTACTTTTAATTATTGACCAACAGAGGGTACAACATAAAATTCAAATGTCAACAAAACAAGTGGGTACGTATGGTAGTATGGTGGGTAATTAAGTTATGTGACACCATAATAACTTGGAATTTAGCTCGCTAAACTTTCCAATATCCCAAACATCGGTAAAGCTGCATGTTGTATAGCCATCCGGCCTCCGTAACGTCACCTTTGTAGCATGTCGTATCCTTCTCTCCCACTTTTCCTACTATTTATCTGCTTCTCCTAGATAATTAAGGAGACATATTTGCTTTTTAACCTTGGGTTTGTGTACACAACTGTCCACGTCATGAAACGTAATTGTTCATATAATTGGCTATGCACTACACATGTTCAGCTCCGGCCGTATGCAACTACCATATGTGCAGAGTGTAAACAGACATGGCGACAGAACACTGTTACGGTCCCGGACTTGTTTCCATTTAGTTTTGCAGGTTTCCACGTTGTAAAACTCAAACTTATCTGTCGCCAGCTATTTTTACAGGCATGTTTGTCGCCGTGCAGTGGCAACCACACATTGTACGGATGTGGATAATTGCGGACTTGGTCTATCAGCTTGTCTTTTATGCCCTTGTTGTCCCAGCTGCTGTGTTGACCCTGTTACATCCCCTCTGCCTCTACGCTGCCCCTACTGTTAATGTGCAATCTGCATCTCACGTGTGCGTGAATTTTTGAGGATGTGCACGGCTGATGCTACAAACAGACACAGGGAGCGAGCGGCAGTCATCATGCACATGCGTGATTTAAAAGCAAGATATATTTTATATCTATATTTATTTTGTCTGATACAGCGTGCAGTTTAAAAACCTACAAACTCACAAATAAAAAATGGCTGAACATTCAGGGCTACCAACCTCTTAAACATGAATTTTCTTGTTACAGTTTTTCAAGCTGGGTTCAGTTTCGTCCAACTCTGTCAGTTCCTACAACATGCATGTAATGCATTCCCTAATCTCTAAATATATAGCTTTTCACTGAATCCCCGAGAAAACCACAAAACCCCTATGTTATCATGGCTTTATAGCTTTAGTGGCAGCTCAGGCTGGAGATGTGAAGGCGCATTTGTGCTCCTGCGTTCCCCGCCGCTCCTCTGGGAACAACATTCAGCACAGCCAGGAGGCAGGCAACGGCTCATATCTGAATACCAACACACCTTTTAGATCCCGATTGCTACAGCTGCTGCTAGGTAGCTGAATGAATATATCAGCAGCAGTTACTGCTGGAGGCAAAGGCATTTGGAAGACATGTGATAATTAGTCAAAGTCAACAGTGGTCTTGAAGTTGTCCTTACATCGTCCATGTGGGACATTTAATAATCCATTGCCTTTAAACTTTGTTAACCTCACCTCACCGATCAGTAAAAGGCAAAGCATTGTTCAGATTTAGAAGCCTAAATTCTTGTTCACATCATACATTTTAAAATATATTCAAAGCTGGAGAGAAATATGTGCGTTTGCATTTCACTTAGGATCAGTGGAACCAGAAGAAAAATGTCTTGTGTGACTCATGGGAGACTCATGGGAACTGTAGTGGTTGAATGCTAATCAGCTTTAGCTGCAAATGGTAAAAAAGAAAAGAAAAAGTGAGATACTGAGCTGAGATGATGTCACAGAATCTGGATGTACTGTTCTTCTGATCTTGTTGGCACCTCTTTTGTTTTCACAGAACAACCTGCTGTTACACTGGAAACAATTCCTGAGCATCCTCCTGACCCTCAATGTCACACACTGTACGTAAATACCTCCCACATAAACACGAAAAACTGCAACATGCCGCAGTAAAGAACAAAACTTTTCCTTCCAGCACAATGAAAGATTTGATTCTCTGCCATGTTCTCATGGTTTGGGGGGTATTTAGTACTAAAAAATACTTCATTTAGCTAGAAACATTTTCCAGAGTGTTATGCCAGAAGACCTTATGCTATACAGAATGAGAAATATTAGGGTGGAAGGACCAGCCTTCAGAAAAGAGAGAGTCTCTGAGCCTTGTTAACATAGGGACACACACACACCCCTTCAAACACCACCTGTCTTGGCCTGAAGCTATACAGCCAACTAGCACAGGGATGCTGCTTGTTCAGTGAAGCTGTCAGAGGCTTCGCTCCGCCCCGCAGATGTGAAGGTGTGCCTGTGAGTGCAAGTCGGTGTGTGTGTGTGTGTGTTTGGAACAGGGGTGCTGGAAGTTCAGTCCTTTCACGGAGATCAAAGTGGAGCTCCTGTCGCCAACGATCTGATGTGAGGAGCTGGCTCGCGGCCACTGCTGCCACTGACCCGGCTAAAAGTTTCATTTGGACTAAGAAAGATGGCCTTATCTGGCTGTGATAGGAGGCAGGCATGTTAGCAAACAGGACATCAATGAGGAGGCGAACAGTGCATAAAGGTGTGTCCTCTCAGTACAACAGAATGTCTCAGTATAATAGAGTCCCACAGCCGAGGAAGCAGGGCCAGCTCGAGCTACTTTGGTGCCCAAGGCAAGATAAGGATTTGGTGTAGTCTGTCTGTCTGCATCACATTGAAGTATCTTGTGGGATTGGACGAGTTTGGCCCTGAGTGCATGCAAACTACAATAGTCACAACAGACTTTTTTTGCAAAGGTTAATACAGGGCTCTATTTGAAGCAGTTAAATCAAGATTTCCTAATAAAACAATGTGCCTAAAACTAATGTGTTTTTAACTTTACTAAGAATGAATTGCGGCCATAAATTGCGCATCATTTGCCCCCGCTATCTGCTCCGTCTCAAGGTCCGATTCGCAAAGCAAATTGCACTGATGAAATTCAGGCGCAAACATGCCCATAAAGTTTCTCAGATCCGTGCACTTTGCTCTTGTTTTGCGTCTGATTGTGGAGAGAAGCTGTCTGCGCCTCCCGTCTCTGCTGCGCTTTCAGGCATAAGTTGAGTGCACACTGACGGATCTCAACTTCATGCACAGATCGATGATGAGCAGGGAGTGGAGGGGACAGCTCTTTTAACAGTTTATTGTTAAGTCCAGACTCGACAGGTGTACTAGTTTAAATATATGTAACGCAGCTTCATTTTATTAAACGAGCGCGCAACAGCAGCTCGTCCGTATAATAATCCCCGTCCTGCATAACGGCTGTTCCAAAAGTGTGCCCATGTGCCGGGGTTGAGCCTTGCACAGCGGACTGATTGATCTCCCGATTATAATTATAATGACAATATATTATTGACAGATTGTTCTTACAGACAAACACATTTTTTTTTATCACATAAAAGGTGGAATTGGCAACATGATCAGTGGGAACTCAGAGCGTGACAGCCCTTATAATACTGCGCTGCAATTGCCACCAGCTCTCTGCAGACGGTAATATTTTCACTCTAACTGCGCGGTGCTGTTAGTGCTGGCGTTTGTCAATTAGGTGCTTTTTTTGCCACGAGGCTCATTTGCATAGAAAGAGGCCAAATTTGCCCCCGAATGTCTGCATAATGACTCATTTAAATATGTGCAAACGGCTCCGGAGCACAGAGACGCTGTTAGCTCTGCAGCGCACTTTGGTGTGCACTCAACCCTCTGCGTGTGCTTGGAGAATGAGGCGGAGTCTCTTTGTGTCATTTGCACAGGTTTTGCGGGCGCAAAAGCCGCCACCATTAATGCTTCATATCATAGGCAATGAACAGCACATTGTCGTATAGAGCAAATAGTTAAGATTATATAGTCTGGTGCAAAAGGAGGGACTATGGAAACTTGTTTTTTCAAGATCCTTAATGTTCACATTATTTTTCAAGTTAAACACTTGGTATCAAGAGATAAAAACCTATAACTGTTTCATTGCATGCATACAAAACACTGTCTAAATGGTAACCCATCTTTCCTTTAGAGATAACCACTGTATAAGCACAAAGCGACACCTGCAACAACCTGCAAGATAAACACATTTATTCCCCCGCACTAACTGTAACACTTCCTGCTGCTGTCAGACTCAACTAAAAAGACCAGTTCCTCCTCCTTCCCTTTCTTTCCTTTGTCCTGACACACAAACAGAGATCTATCCTGTCCCCGCCATGAGAGGAGTGTTGGTATCACCCAGTGTTGTATTTTCTAAAGCAGTGGAATATCCGCTCTCTTATTGTGAGACTGGCTTTTGTGAGTATGACAAAAAAGACCTGTGCCTACCCGAGGGCCTGATCTGTCCTAATGGGGCTTTACAAAGACTTTGATTTCTTAGAATAAGTTGCAGTCGATTTCAGACATTCCAGCAGGCCTTGCAGATTGGCTGTATAGGGTAATATGTAGACATGCATTGGTGTTTTAGGGGTTGAAAACACATCTTTGTGCTGGTGAGTTGTTTGGGTTGCATTGGATTGATCTGGAAATTCAGAGAATGCTTCTGCACAAGCAAACCCCTACCCATAAATGTGAAATATATATCAAAAAAACAAGTTCAGGACCATGTTTAATGCAATGCTTCGCCAGTTCACAGTACAGAAAGTGTTTTCTCATGCACATGCAGTTGTGAAATGCTTGTGTTGAAGTCTTTTCCCCAAAGCCATGTCACTGAACAGGCAGACACTATTGAATGCTCTTTCATGTAACATAAATGTTTATTGATTTTCATCCTCCCCAACACTGAACCTCAACATTGAATTATTTATAAGAGACACATGTCGACTAATACTGCAGCACCAAAGGGGATGTATGTAGTTTAAAAAAAAGGCCCACATAAATGAAAGTTGTATTGGCCTTCTGACTCATCCTTTCAACTCTCTTCTTCCCCACTGGGTTCAGGCTAGCATGCATGGTGCTGTGGTAACAATGGGCTAAGAAGCTGTACAGTCATGGATTATGCAGATCTGTGTGACTATCATATAAAACAAAATAAAGTCTTTTTTCATGAAGGGGTGTACTTGGTCTGCAACAATGCTTCGGCTTGTCTTCTTCCCACAGTGCATCCTGGTGCCATGTCCTCCCCAGGTATGGGCGAGCATGCACCCGGCCATCCACATGATGCAAAAGAAAACATGATTCATGAGACCAGGCCACCTTCTTCTATTGCTCCGTGGTCCAGTTCCTATGCTCACAGCCCATTGTACGCGCATTTGGTGGTGGTGGACAGGGGTCAGCATGGGCACCCTGACCCGTCTGTGGCTCGGCAGCCCCATACGCAACAAACTGCGATGCACTGTGTGTTCTGACATCTTTCTATCAGAACCCGCATGAACCTTTTCAGCAATCTGAGCTACAGTAGACCACACGGGTCAGCCTTCGCTCCAAACATCATCAGTGAGCCTTGGCTGAAGTTGACCTTGTCGCCGGTCCATCAGTTTTCCCACCACTTTAGCAGGTACTGACTACTGCAGACTGTTAACACCCCAAAAGAGCTGCAGTTATGGACCCGTTATCTGACCCGTCTAGCCATCACAATTTGCCACTTGTCAAAGTCGCTCACATCCTTACTTCCTGCTTCTAACACATCAACTTCAAGTACAAAATGCTTACTTCCTCTCTAACATATCCCACCCACTGGCAGGTGCCATTGTAACAAGATAGGAGACAACAATGAGGACAGAACTAGAGTTGAGGTTCATGTCCAACTCAATATTGTGACCCTCAATCAGTTTCCCACTGAGGTACATTGGCTGTTCTTGTGGAAACTGCAATCTTCTGCCCTTCATTGCACAAAAACTACATACTTGAGGTGAAAATTGAGAATGGCCCAAAATGGACCAGGCCTATATGGCTGTTCAGTGTTTGCCAGCTCTAAAATAAGATGTGTTACAATATCAAAATTAGGTCTTTGTAGTGCATACAGATACATGTTTCACCTAAATATATACTTCACAACATATCATATCATGAGACAGCATATGTAGGTGTGATACAAAGGTAGATGACAATGCACTGTAAAACCTAACAGTCTATCTTAATAAAAGAAGTAACTCAACCCTCAAAGAAATTTGATGCAACTCATCCCAATGAGTTAGCAGTAACTCAAAAATTATTATTGTGGTACTTATTCCTTTTGAGTGATACAGCAATTAAATACAATGTAATGAGGTGTGTCTTATTAGTCAAAGTGAGTATTAACATCTGACATTGATTTGAGGACACTGGGTCACATGACATGGAAGCTATAGAAAAAAAGACATAACATTTTACAAACAAATATTAATATAATATATTAGCAGCAACAAAATCAACGTAATGAGGTGTGTCTCATTTGTTGTTGTTGTTAGTATTACCATCTGGCATTCATCTGAGGACACTGGATCACATGACATGGAAACTATTGAAAAAAAAAGATTGTTTTTTTATAAATATATGGAGGGAAAAAAAGTATTTAAAGTGCGTCATATACACTGAATATTACAGTATTTGTTTTGTGTCAGTGCAACTTAAAAGATTAAAGGTAATCAGTTTCCTCAATTGAAACACACTGAAACAAGTTCAAAATACTCAATACACTGAATGGAATGGGTACTGTTTACTTCATTTATTTAAGTTACCTTAATAATAAATAAAAGAGTTAGGTTTCCTCAAATGGTTTGAGTTGAACTCACTTATTAGGTTTTACAGTGTACTTGGAAACATTAAGTGCTCACATCTTTAAAGAAGTACAGCTTACTCAAATAACAAATGTTCATTCTGAATACAATCATTTCACATGACTTGACACAGTTAAGTTCTTTTACTTACTCTCCCCAAGGTAATCGGTTTCCTATTTTTTATTTTTTTAGTAAACTTGACCGGATAGAATTTACAGTGTAGGACTTCTAAAGGCATTTCCATATGAAGACCTGTTCAACAGTTCTTTCCTTTCTAACAAAGAAAAGAGACAAAACGTCTTGTTAACGCGGCTGTGAGTTGCTGTGATATCTCTTATTATCACATCAAAAAAGGAATGCTTTCGGCAGTTGTAAAAGTTAACTGATGAGTGCGTTTTGATGCAGATGCTTTGGAGCGCTTTACAGAAGATAGGTGATCAAAGAAGCCACCTGAAGGGTCTTTTTGATGACTGAAAGTGCAGCACAAAGCTGGCTGTGGTAGATGAGGAGATACAGTAAATCAGTACAAGGGATTTTTCTCAACCTATAGCCCTTGGCTAGATCTCACATAAACCTGATACAGACGAATAAAGTGGTAATACATTTTCGGTTACCATCTATTGGTTACATTGTCCTAATAAAATATGCTTTTATATGGCGATGATACGACTCTTACAATGCAATCCTCCTATGTCAAGGTTGGTTAGTATCAAGTAGTGAAATACAGTCCAGTGTTTGTGCATGCAACCACACACACACACACACACACACACACACACACACACACACACACACACACACACACACACACACACACACACACACACACACACACACACACACACACACACACACACACACACACACGTACACAGGCAGTTAGGGAAGAACATATGGCTACATGACAACATTAATGTGGAAATGAATCCTAACATATCATTGCATGTTTTAACGCTCAATCTGACAGAATGTGAAATTATAGTTGGTCCATCACGCCCGTTCATGCGCTGATGTAAATTGATAGTCACATTACAGTATTCAAGAGGGACTGAATGGAGAGTCTGATTCTATTAGTCTTTGATCCTCAGCTGCAATAACATTGACAGTAGCTGTTTTAAGCAGAATGGCTGAGGCTAAAAAGGGGCCTCAGCTAATCTGTGTGAACACAGAAGCTTCCCAGTTTGAAATTCCCCATGTGATAGAACTTCATAAGAGGCTGTAATGTTTATGTCATAAGCTCCACGACGGTGAACTTCCACTGCCTGCTGTTTTTCCCTGTTCTTCCACCACCCACTCCTTCATTTCCACATGAATGATAGATAGACCAGTGGCCAGGCTGATTAGCATTTAGAGACCCACAGTGAAACGGCTCTCAAAGCTTTTCCTTCATCTGATTTGATTTTGTATTCCGCATTCTACGTCTACTTTTACACTAGAATAAGTTTTGGTTTGGACGTGGTATCACTTTCTGTTTATTAAGTTTAATGACATTTTGTTTCGGTGTGGAATCCCAAAAAGATTGCTGGAACTAACAATCTTAAAGGCTCCAGATGAAGAGGACATGTTCAACACGGAACCAGCAATCTATGCAGTTTTCTATAAACTTGTGGGACTCATGACACAGGTTTGGTTATTCCCTTTGATTTACTGAACTTGGCTGCAGTTAAAGTAGTTAAATTTATGAGGGAACTATGTGCTTTGGGGCAGATTAAAGAGACAAAGATTTTAAGTGGTTAAAGGGGGGGTCTTATGCTAATTTCTGTGATACGTGTTGAGTATCTTAGCATAGTATACATTTAAATAAAAAATCATAATTTTTCTCACACTGGTGCTCTGTGCAGGCCCTCATACAGCCTCTGCCTGAAACGACTCAGTCAGCTCTGTCCCTTTAAGAAACCCCGCCCCTACAAGCCCGCTTTCTTCTCATCTCACATACAGATTTGAAACTTCACCCACGTTTAGTATGGACATCCAACATTGCAACATTATATAGCTACATTATATATATGTATATATATATATATGTCTTAAAATGTGAAAGAGCATAATACCCCCTCTTAACCAAAGTGTAAACTCTGCATATTCGGGGGTTCACACAGTGTTCTATAGCATTGGGACTCCACTCTGACTCCGGGGTTTATTCCTCTAATGCTGAAACAAATGCTCACATGTGTAAAAATAGTAGTAGTGCTACATCACACAGTAAAGGTTACATATTTTATAAGTGAGTAATAGCAGCTACATTATTAAGATGATGGGATGCATCAGAATGTGTCAGTAGGTGATTGATTAAATGATCACAGCTTACATGGCAGTTATCACCTCAGCTTAGGGGTAACCGTGTCTTTGTTATACAACATAGATATTTTCTTTTTCTTTATGAAATTTAAAGGAGCTGTTTTAGTAGATTTAACGGTTTCTGAACATATACTTCTTTTGTATGCATTAACTTATGCAAGACACTTTTAACGACAAATCTGGGAGCCTGAATGCATCCTGTGAATGCAAGATTAAGGTTTTGTTCTCTTATTTTGTTCTTTGTTTTTCTGCTGCTTATTCCTTTCTGACAGTGGTTTATACAAAGGTACAAAACACCAGAGAGTCATTTTAACACATTGTATTCTTTCAACAGTTTTCAGTTAAAACCTGCCTAGATTCCACTGAGGAATCAAAAAGCACCATTTTCCATAGCATCGCTGAAAGTGAAACAATGATAGACTGGAGGTCAGAGAAGGAACTCTCTGCATTCATGGCACTCTGTCTACTGTTTGGTGAAAACCCATTGACGGGACTTTTAAAGACAGAGCTGTGTGGGAGTAAACTTACTAGCAGAGAAATGCATCCATTTTACACCTCCAAAGGACAAGAGAGCAGCCTATTTAAAAGCTTATATAGCACAAACAATAGTGTAGACAGTGCCATTAAATAGCTACTTCAGTAAGGTCGGAAACATTTTAATACGTGAATAATCTTTCAACATCAACACACTTAGACATCTCATCAACTATTTGTGAGTGCTCCTTCAAAAAACAAACAAACATAAACACATATAAGTGAGTTCGCATATGAGTGACTGCTCCTCACTAAACAGGGAACAGGATGTGTGGGTTATGCCGCTGCTATTTTCAACACCTCCAAAGTTTTTCAAAAGTTCCTCACTGGCAGCGTGTCAAAAAGAGACTCTGTGTACCTTCTTCTTTTTTTCACATCGATGCCTGGAGAATGACAGCATGAAATACCGAAAGACAGAACAGGCGGCCTCCGTTCTGAGTGGCTGCTGGAAATGGCATTGAGAGACAGAGAGAAAAGAGTGGTATCAAACTTTTAAATGCTATCTGGAGAAGAGACAAGGAAAGGAAGCAGCTCTCCGGTGTAAGCTTGATAGGGCCTGGGAAAAACATGGCATCTAAGACATCTAGTTTTCTGAGACTGGTGTCAGGGGAGGTGAGCCTCTCAAGCTCCAGACGCCAATTATGAGAAGCCTCGGCTAAGCAGGTAACGAATGGAGCCGTGCTCCTCAATGCTAATGAAAGTCCTAATTATTTCAGACAAAGCATCTGGGATTGACACCGCAGGTTTCTGAGGGGATTGACTCTCTGTTCCTCCATGCCAAACGTCGACACTAGCTTGAGGAGAAATCGTTGGAATGATAGGTTCCCACAGGGTGGCTGCCGATTGGGTGTTTATAGACAGATAGATGGATGGATGAAGTCGGAATGAAAAAAGAGAGGATGGGTATATGGGGAAGAGACAAGGTGTGGGCTGGAGGAAGGCCAGGAAGGCGCCTCTGTCATCGGGAAAGAAATGCAATAGGAGGTAATCTGTAGTCACAAAGAGCTCTCTGCTGAGTTGCACTGAGGGTCCCCGGGGAGCTGTCATGCCTTAACCGCTGCTGTTGGCTTCTAAAAGCTTAATGCCGAGGAGGAATTAAACCACCCTGTGTGTGTGTGTGTGTGAATGTGTTCGCTGTGTAAGTTAGTGTGTGTATGACCTCTCAGCTTGACAAGCTTGAACAGTTGCAGCAAATAATCAAGCCTATTAACAAGGACTTCTGTTATTGGTTCTGTAACTGAGAACTGAGCGCGGGTCAAATGACAATCCTTTCATGAGCCTCGGAGGAACCGTGCACATACGGCGAACACTACACACACGAGCAAATAGTAACTGCATTCAGAACATTAGCAACTACATGTCAAGCTACTGCTAATGCTGCCTTACAAGGCTGCTAATTATCCAGAGCTTATTGTAGTAATAGAGTATAGCTTCCAGAGTAGAGTTAGCTCTTCTGGGGTATGAATAAAACAGTGTTGGGCTGTAACATGTATTAATGTTATGAGACCACTATCAGCTATACTGATAACTAATGTAAATGCAGATGCTCTTGTCCTTAGCAATTTTACATGTTTCCACACCTACACCCTGAGAGCAGTTTGGGGTTCAGGATAGGAGCACTGTAATTAAAAAGCTGCTTATTACTATTCCAATCACTTAGGTCAGGGGACCAATCGCAATTTCATCTCTGTGGGGTAAGTTTAGGGACTGGCTGGGACTTGTTAGCTTAGCGCAGGGGCTACAGGCAGCTAGCCTCCTGTAAAAGAATCGAGGAGGCGTTCTTGTATATACAAAACTACCTGTTAAGACTTGGTGGTGACTAGGACTAAATCAGCTCAAGAGAGCTCACATCACCCGTTGTGGCAAATGGCTGTCGATGAATGAATCCAGTTCTGCTCGAGTGCTCTGCCACTGTCGCTAAGCGCTAGCTCAAGGTGGATTTATGTCGAGTCTCTGTTAATAATATTATTAAGAGAATGGTCTAGACCCATGGTTCTCAACTGGTGGGTCGGGACCCAAAAGTGGGTCGCGGAGCTGTTTTCAGTGTGTGGCGGAAAAAAACGTTGGCAAGTTGTGGCTTTTATTTTGAAGGACATGGGTTTCCCATGACGCGCGTGCAGTAGAAGTGTAGTTTATTCACTGATTGGCTAATCCCAGTTACATTTACATTCTTGAACTTTGATGAGCCCTACAGTAGTTGCATTTATGTTGCACTTTTTTAGTTTATTTCTGTTGGAAAAAGGCTGCTAAGTGAATGAATTGTGGAAGGGAGTAGCTGTCTCAAGTCCAAACTGCACCATTCTTTATTAAATACATTTGAGTGGTTGAAAAAGTTCAGAAATGTGGGTCGCGATTTGTCATTAAGGAGGTGGTGGTGGGTCCCGAGGCTAGACCAGTTGAGAACCACTGGTCAAGACCTGCTCTATATGTTATGTGTCACAAGATAACTTGGCTATCTCTTTGGCTAACAAGTGATTGGCTGCATTGGCTTCATTCTCAGTAAAGCCAAATGTCTTACATTTTATTTCTACACAAATTAAATGGGTATGAAATGTCATGCATAATGTAATAATTCTTATTAACTGCTTTAGTACTGGGATAATTTTTGAATGAGTAAATAATCCAAAAGTAACTACAGTAACTGCCCGATGCTGCATATAACATATATGATGCATTGCACACAACAGCTGTCATACAGTATTATCTATGGTCAGATCTCATTGGTGATCTTAACCAGCTGACTCAGATGAGCATCTACATATCGAACAAAATAAAGCATCTCTATGACAATACACACTTTAACACCCACGCAGTGCTGTTGTTAGCACAGTGCACATCCCTGAAGCTTATTTATTGCATTAGCTGTCAGTGATTGCTCACTTTCCCTGTGTGTAAAGTCTACCTCAGTGGTTCCCCAGATTTCTCTGGACTATTCCCTGTGGATCCCTTAACGGCTGACCAGGCCAGTGCTAAGCACTTGTTATGTGTGCATTGAGTATGTTGGTGATTAATTAAAGCAATCTACCTGCAGCTCCGGAGGGGAATCAAGATACTGTTGGAAAGATTAGTGGCTGAAGAAGCCATAGGGAGCCTGTAGCGCGGCGGTCCCTCAGGGTCTATCCATAGAGAATACTGTATCATAGATCTATGTAGCTTGATTACAGTCATTAATTTCTTGCTTTCTTTCGAATTTTAAGTGTATTTTTATGTAATATGCATATACAATCAAAGAAAATAAGTCCCATAAAGAACCATAACACATTAGTTGATTTCCTCTGGAGCTCTCTTACCTTTTCTTTTCTGCCAAACAAAGTTGGTCACATGGTTTTAAAAAATATGGAGAAAGTTTTCTGGATTTTTGAATGTCAATTCATCCTCATAAATGGTTAATCCTGGCTTTTGTGTGCTTACGGGGTTCACTCGCCTGTCTTTGGCTAATTATGGAAAAGGTTGGCGTGAGTGAGAAATGTCTTACTTCAGGCATCCATAATAGATTGGAACAAACGAGAGACAGAGATGACGACAATATCTTAGACATTTTGTTCCTTGCAGGTTGTGACCAAAAGATAAAGATGCTGTATTTGTGTGCTGAATCCCTTCTCTCCCTGCCTCTCTCTGGCAAGGCAGCAAATTCCATTCCAGTTAATTCTCTTCTTGTGTCCTTTCATCCATAATTAAAATAACAAGCAACTAATTACTTTTGAATAATGTCAAGCCAGTCAGGCGGGTTGCACAATCCCTCTCCATAATTAAAGTGCACCCAACAGTTTTGGCAGACATTCCCCTCATAGCCCCGTCACTGTGCATTGTCTCAGTGAACCACTGTACAGGCCAACCCTTCGGAACAAACTTAGAGATACTCCGGGGTCTGCATGTCAGCTAGCTTTCAGACGCTCTGGGCTCGAGCTATTTGAGGTTTCGTAATGCAACATGGGTCCGTCCGAAGTGCCCTGAAGGACAAGAACATTGTAGAAGCAAGTTGGGGATTGTAAACTCTTTTACAGGGTGCCAGCCAAGAAAACAGCAACAGTGATTGCGATGAAGTATTAAAAGATGGAATGATGGTTGCATCCAATGTTCTGAGGCAATGCAGTCTTGGTAGCCACAAGATGTGGTGTCTTAGAAGAAAGATCATGAGTAAAATAAATTGACTTTTCTTTTCCATCCAGGAAAAAACATGTCCACCTCCTGCCACTCGGAATTAGTTTCCCGCTCAGTTTTCCTGTTTTTTTTTAGCTGTCTGAGAAAGTAGAAAAAACCCTTCTTTGCTTTCAAATAAGAAAGAATACCAACCAGCAACTCATTAAGAACACACAAAAAATGTCTACAGATGTGTGATATTTACCTCTAATGCCTACCTTTGATTTAACGCCTGTATACTACATGATTTAAGCCTATCATTGCTTGTCCATTCTTGTAACAAATTGCCCCACTTCCACTACCTTCCCACAATGCTGAAGCTCTCAAACATTCCTCCCAAAGACCGCTGGGAACACCCCGGTGTATAATCGTGCCAGGAAAGGCAATTTATCAGACGATATTGCCTCTGTGTAGAGTGGGGGTCCCTGAGCACCTCCCTAGCAAGGACTATTGGGTTAGGACCAGTGGCAGAAAGTGGGGGAGGTCTCCTAACTGATCTGTGGTCCGCCACAATCAATCTTAGAGGAATCCCAGCGCTTCAATGGACACGGCTACACAGGGCCTAATGAAGGCCTCACGCGGCGCGCTGCCTGCTGCAACAAAACATGTTTATCTCTGTCAGCGTGCTGGGTTAAGGATTAGAGTGTGGATAGATGGTGTGGCTTATAGTCGGTATGGTTTTATCTGTGGGTTGTTTTACTTTGCTTACAACCATCCCAGATAATACTGTACTGTAACCGTTTTATCTATTCTCGGGTATGCTCGGGGATGTTCTGTTTTTGAGTGCAAAGAATGTTTAATAGATTAGGGAATTCGTGCCTCTCCGTGCACAGGAAGCCACGACGCACTGCTGTTCGACGGTGAACCTTTGACATACCCATTAAAGACTAATTATGCTTCAGCCAGCATCCTCTTGTCATTCAGTACATAATTCATGCAGCATCTGCCCAAGATGTCCTCTTCCAACGCCGCCATTGTGTTTCTCTCTCCCCGTGCTTTGACTTAGCGGCTGTATTTGGAGAATGGATTAATAGGAAGAATGCTTACGTGCACTAGCTAACAATAGATAAATACACAAGCTTACAATAGATAAATTCATGAGGTTTTCCCATGTGCTCATTGTGTTGCCCTCCATTTGCATCATATTTTTTTTTACAACAAACAGTTTCCAATGGGCTGTCATTAGCTGATACCAGGTGAAAATGGGTTTGTCATTCTCTGAGTAGCCCCATTATATGTAAAGCAGTTGGTTATTTTCGATCCAAGGTTATTCAATTTCTTCCCCTGGAACACATGCAGTATAATGATCCATCTATATTCATACCACTGTGACACTGAGGAACATATTATGAAGAATGGCTATTTGTCTTTTTCCACTGTTGTAATGAAATCTGAAGTGTGACTCAACGTAATGAAGTCATAATGTTGGTCCTTTACATTTAAATGACAGCTTTCGTGGTATATGTTTCTTAATTGTATGACAACTTTCAATGAATACAATTAACTTATTAGACTGACACTGTTATATTATTCAGTTGGAATAATAGGAACACTGTTTTTGCACAACGTTTTCCAGTTGTGGCGGCCACTCCATCTAAATTTCAACTTTGGCATTTACAGTGTTTAATATAGACACCCAAGGGCGGTAGGGTCAGTGGTAGAGTCGATCGTCTCTTAATCTGAAGGTTGGGGGTTCGATCCCTGACTGCTACAGTCGCATGTTGAAGTGTCCTTGGGCAAGACACTGAACCCCAAATTACTCCCGAAAGCATCCGGTATGAATGGGCATAGAGGTGATAAGGCCTTTGCCATCAGTGTGTGAATGTGACAAAGACCTTTGAGTGGTTGGAAGACGACAAAACCGCGATATAGTATACACTATACTGCTTATCCTGTTCAGGGTGGTGGGGGGGCTGGAACCATTGCAGCCATTGGGTGAAAGGAAGGGCACAAACCGGACTGATCGCTGACACATAAAGACGGATAACCTTTCACACTCACATCTACGGGGGATTTTAGAGTCACCAATTAACCTAACGAGCATTTCTTTGGACTGTGGGAGGAAGCAGGGGTACCCAGAGGGAGCCCGCGCACGCATGGGGGCAACATGCAAACAGGCCCCCTACGTCCGAATCGGGATTCGAATCAAGAACCTTCTAGCTGTGAGGCAACAGCACTATGTCTTACAGTCACCAGTCTTTAAAAACAAAGTCAAACATGATGTTAAATAGTCCATATTAAATCACATTTAACTACAAAAACTCATTAGAGAGATCAAAAGACAAAGGCTGAAATCTATTTGTGAGTCCCGATACAGTTTAGGAAGACTTTCTTTTTACATCTGTGTTCATATCTTTAAAGAACCCCACGGGATTGGTGCCGACAAAACTTTTACCGGTTGACATCCCCTCTGTGAAAATAAACAGCTGCAGGAGAAGCGTCTGAGCTGCTCGCTGTAAGATGTCAGCCTTGTTCAAGGAAAGTATGTTGACCTGTAAGTGTTGATGGCACTCTGATGGGCAGACAGCTATAGTTATACAAGCTTCTCGTTAAAAAAAAAAAAGTAAAGTAAAGATACATCTGGCCGCAAGAAACTCAAAGCGGTTTCTTGACAGAGGTGAGAGCTGGATACACACATCAGGCTCAGACTGACATTAATTACCAAGCATGGTTAGTTTTTATGACACTTATTTCTAACCCTACATGATTGTACAGAACAGCGTTCCTCTGCAAAGGTAAACACAAAGACAGAAAAGATATATATACTGTGCATAATTAACCACAGGTGAAATAAATCCAATTAAAATACACGTCAGATTCAGCAGCCAGCATACATTCACGCCATGATTTATAGTAATTATTTAAAAACAAGAATTTCCCCTCATCATCCGGGATAATTGAAAGAGTAGTAATTAGCAACAAAAAAAGAAGTGACGTCTCCTTTGTGCGCTTGTAAAAAGCAGTGAAGGAGATTGCTCAATTGCTTTGTGTTAATGTCTGCTCGCTTCCTGTCACCTTCTAATTGGTTTACAGTGCTGATGGTTGCTAGTTACAAGCAGTTCTTGGCTAATTTTGGGCTGTCAGTGGTCGTTAAAGCAGGTTCTGTACGGAATCCCAGCAGTGCAATGTCAGGATTTATTTCCTCTAACTTAATGCGCAAAGCTCTCTGAGGTACTGTATATGCTTTATTTTGTGTTTTGTCAGATTTGTTTAATTATTTGAACCTCTTTAGGATAATTAAATTACAGTGTGTTTTTCTTTTCTTAGTATGAAACATTAGGTAACTAATTACATAATCCTTTTCCTCTGTGAGTTTACCCTACAATTAACCAGACACATCTGCCATGTTTAATTTTTCAGCTCTCTCGGCTAAACTCTGACCTCTTTGGTTCCAGAGCTCAGGGAGGTTTCCGTTAGTTTTACTCTAAAGTACCTCCACCCTCTTCTGCAGCCAGGGCCTCGTTATCCTCGCCTATACCGGTCGAACAGACAAAGCCAACAACTTTAAACCCTTCGGATCCTCACTCGTAGCGTCCAGGCCTATTAGATCACCGTGACACATGAGGAATGAGGTCGCGTATTCTCTGCGGGGCGATCCTTGTCCATATTTCTGGGAAGTTCTCCTCAGAGGGAGTGGGAGACACAGAAGGAGTGAAAGAGAGAGGAGGAATGGGGAATAAGTCCCAGAGAGGGTCATTAAAATGTGAAGAAGCCTGACCGGCCGGGCCTTTCAGCCCTTTGCGTCATGACAAATGCTCTGAATATATAGATCTGAGAGGAGCTCCTTGTTCCTTTCAAAAAGATGATAAATCAAAAGCTTTGTCCGCCGCTCACTACTTCATTGTGCCACAAAGCGCCTTTGAGTGTAATGTATTATATAACAATATGTTTGAATAAAAGGAAAATTTGCTTAAGCAAAGGCCATGAAAGCAGTTGAACCGCTGTCACCTCTGACTTTGAAGCCTCTGGCTATTTTTCCGGTGATACTGTCACTGCTGCTGAAGGAGGACGGTACAAAGACACAGCTCTGTGCATTGAGAATATGGCCCTCCTGCACTGTACATTGACTTTTTTAAACTGAACAGAACAGATGTCTTACAATACCAAACTTTTTTTCTCTCTTGCAGCAGAACAGATTTAGCAAAAACAATTCAGGGATAACTGCGATTTAAATGTGGAGATGATGCCCATTGGATAATCCCATCGGACGTCTTAGAAGTGCTTACAATCTGATTATTTCTCCTCTGAAGCCATTCCGTAGAGTTAAACAAGACTTTATGAAGTGAATTTTACCTTGTAGGGAGATACTTTGAGGAAAATGTTAAGTGTTTTCAGCCAGTCTTTCTCAAGGCCTCAAATAATGCTACTTTGCTCCTCTTATACCCCTTTCCCACTGAAATTAGCGGGTTGACGCAGGTTTTTCAGACCCGGGAAGACCTGCTTTTTGATGGCGATTGTCTCTTTTCTCATTGCCAGTGAAGTATACTCCTGTCGGTCTCTTTTCTGCTGCGTCACCGTCTGATGTCACGAACGCGCCTGAAACAGGGTTAGTAAACAGTGAAGATGTTACGGTGTTTAGGTCTTTATTGTATCTATAACTCATTCAATATGTGTATCAAACTCAGGACAAATCTGGAGCGATGTTCGAGCGCTGCTCGGACGGAGACGGGCGGAATTTGTAGCTGAGATGACGAGGAGTCGCTGAAGTTACCGACAGAGCATAGCATCGCACCGGAAAGGGGGCGGAGATTAGCATGTCGACCCGGGTTTTGTTTTCCTAACAATGCCGATCGGAGCCGAGGCGATAATTACCCGGGTCTACTGCAGAGTCATTTGACCCGGGTCTGAATGCCGATTGTAACCTTTCCCACTAAGCAGGTGTTAGTGGGAAAGGCTATTCAGACCTAGTTCCTCATTGCATGGGCTCTCCAAGCATTAACTTTGGCTGTATATTTAACCAAGATGGTGGCTTTATAACAGTTTTTATACTCGAGCATGCATAAGCATCTGACTTATATAAAACAAGCTCTCAACCAATGGACGAGTATTTGTATGAGTTTATTACTCCCTGAGTGTCTGTGGGAATTCATTAGGCTCGGGTTGCAAAACACATTAAGACAGGTGTAGACTGTGCTAAGGTGGTTAGTGTTGCTTAGTCTCGCTGTGAAAGGATTAACCCCATTTAAAAATGTAGATGTGTCATATTTTGCGAGCCTTACTTTACTGATTCTGAGCTACTTACAGTGTTGTGACCAAGTCATCTTTGCTTAAGTCTCACATAAGTCTCAGGTCATTTGGTCCAAGTCTCAAGCAAGTCTCGAGTCATTTCTTCTTGGGCAAGTTGAGTCAAGTCACTTTTTTTCCACCCAAGATCCAGCACTCTTACCTGTAGTATCCGGTCTTTATAAAGAGAAAAGACGAGGTGTTAGTAGCCCGTCTAATAATGATATTATTGGCCAATTAATAAAACCTGTTCAAAAAGTATGACAATGAATTGTATCTGTATTGTCTTGGCACAGACGCAGCCATGATGATGGTCTGGTCTGAGACTGTATTGATAAGTAATGAGTACGACTGACGAGGCTTCTCTTTGGGGAAAAACTGATGTTGTGTGTTGCCATAGCGAGGAGTTTGACTGACAGCCAGTCATCCAATCATGGCAATCACATACAAGGGAGCTTTTTGAGTCGTCCAATCATGATTCCCAGTTTGTGCTGCACACACACTTGATAGTCAAGTCAAGTCTCAAGTCATCGAAACAGTGACTCGAGTCGACTCGAGTCCAGGTCACCTTGACTCAAGTCCACATCTCTGGCTATCTTACTCGCATGTCTAATCTAAACTCCTGAACAGCATGTCCAACTCCGCCAATGGATCCTGTGCAGGAAAATAAAGGCCTTGAGGCTGCCTCAGCATTTAATACTCTACAAACAACTTTTTATTGCTCCTTTATGCCTCCATGAAGTAGCGGACCTGCTTCCAAGTGATTGAAAAGGCTATAAAAAAAATAAGAGCGGAGAGTGCATTGACTGTGTCTGTACTACGCCAAACAAATCTACGGCTCCTTAAACTCTCCAAAATCTGTGGCCATTTGTTCTTTAATTAAAAGGCAAGCCCAAGTAGAAGGCTTGCTCTTCTACTTGCATTAAAAGCTTTTGATTATGCAGTCAGTCATGTTTAATTCACAGCATATTTCAGTGTCAAAAGATACATTGCACAGTCATGAAATATTGAGAGGGCCCCTGGAGGCAAAGATCGCAAGCTTGCTCTCTCAAAAAGATCAAAAAATGAGATAACACACCAGCGCACATCCAGGGCAGCGGTGTATCTTCTTGATCCTCTTATCTCATGCTGCAACGCAACAACATATTCCATCCACAGACCATGACCAGCACGGATGTCAGAGGCTCGCAACATAATGGTCGTACAGGAACATGCACTCACAAACACACATGTTCTACATCGACTTCTGACAGCGATACAGCTACGGAAGGTTAGACGTACAAACGGCATCGACTTCCTGCTTCTGCAGCAAATCAGATGCAAATTAGATGTAATGAAAGTGGTGTGGTATTTGCCTGTGCTCGAAGGAAATATCAAAGCATCAATCATATAGCAGAGAAATGAAAGTGCTGACTCTGCAGAAACTGTAGCTGAGGAAAAGGGTAAAGATGAGGAAGAGTTAACTGGCTCTGAGAAAGGATGCTAAGTCATCGCATTGTGGCCTCACTAAACACAATATTTAACATAATAAAGCAAAGATATAAAAATGTATACTTTTCTGCAGGTTTTTATTATTTACTCCACCTGCTAACAGTTTGTCAGAGGTCATCACTAGTAAGCTAGTCATTTCTTTATGCCTTTATTGATAGTGAGAGGACAGTGGGTAGCGTTGGAGCCAGGGGAAGAGAGAGTGTGGATGACACGCGGCAAAGGGCGGAGGGTGGGAATCGAGGCTGGGGCCAATGCATAGACTACAGCTTCTGTATATGGGACGCACAATTGTGGATATAACAGCTGATCTAAACCAGCACCCTGTATATGCAATGTTTTAACATGATTTACCTGAAAAAATGCACAAAAAAAAGCCTTAATCCATATATAAATCTTTGCTAGGTCAGCTAACGGGGAAAGTCAATGCCACGCTTTAGGTTCCTCTTCAGGAGTTTAAAGACCTACCACTGCCTTTAGTTTCAAAAAACAATAATAATAACTATTTGTACAACAACTTTTTCAAAACAAAGTTTCTAAAGTGCTTTCCATAAAAGAAATGCAACAACGCTAAAAGAAAATGAAAGAAATCAAACAAATCATGGGTTACATGACAGGTGTACAGGTACAACTAAAAACATATCAGTCGGAGATAGAAACAGATGTTGGCTACAATAATACATAAGATCAGGGTAATTAAAAGATGATTTACATAAAAGCCTGTTTATAAAAGTGTGTTTGAAGATGAGATTTAAAAGAGGAAACTGATTTGCACTAGCTTCATTTCCTCAGCACAGGCATCCTCACATACACACACTCACCTTTTGTCCTGAGCCTGAACTGTGGGAACCGTGGTGAATAGAGGTAAAAATAAACCCGCACCAAGGCCAATAGCCCAGTCTTCTTCTTTTTTTTTTTTGTTGCCTTTTACGCCTTTATTGACAGAGAGAGAGAGAACAGTGGATAGTGTCTGAAACAGGGGAAAACATGTGGCAAAGGGCCGAATGTGAGAGTCGAACCCTGGCCGTCACATCGAGGACTGTAGCCTTGATTTAAGCACTGAACTAATCCGGCACCCTGATAGCTCAGTTTTCTCTGAGATACAAAACTGCAATCACTATGTAAGTATGTATGTGGTCAGCGTTCTGGCTTGTCTCATGAGTCAGATAAGTTGCAAAATTACATGGGTTCTTCCCTGGCCAATACCACACCCTCCCACTATGTAGAAAAAAAATCGGGCCAGTGTTTTTTTCATTATCCTGCTAACAAACAAACAATGACAACGAAAGCACAAGCTCCGTGGCGGAGGTCAGAGGTCAGAGTGCCTGAACACACCAGTCACTGCAAATTTCTCTGTGTAAAATTATAACATTAAATATTGACGAGAGAGAAATCCCAGGTATAAAAAATACATTGTTTCATTTGTCCGCCAAGGTAAATTTGACAATATGGTTTTAAAAAGGCGTTCACTCTACCTTTCCCTATCAACTGAAATGCTACATATTTCCTTTTTACAAGCCTCACAAAGATCATCTCCTGATCACACTCTCACAGTGGCATGTCTGATGTGTTCTGGAAGATCCAATAAAAAAAGGAATGAATCTGCAAAGGTTAAACTCTTTGAATTCATGAGGTAGTTAAAGAAATGACTTTCTTGTTACACATAAGACATTTCCAAACTGCTGCTTTATCCATTCTACCTGAAATAATCCCCAGAGTTGATTAATTCAAAAGATAGATCTCTGGCAGGAGCCAACCTGCAAATACTCCTCTCTTTTTACAGAAAACAAACTGACCTGAAAGCTTGCGTCCCAGAAATCTCCTCTGTAACCATGCGTGAAATTGTTTTCCAATCTAGTCTGTGGAAATTGACGGCAGGTAAGTAGGAATTTTGGAGGGTTTACAAAACAGATTATACCCGTCTCTACCTTTAACATGATTGAGATGTTAAGAACAAGTGGGCAAAGTCAGCTGTTGGCAAAGAGGACATTAAAAAACTGTAAGAGCAAAGTTACATCTGATTAACGTTGTCAAATCTGACTGCAGATTATATAAAAGGTCACAAGGTCATCGTGGTGGAAGCTTGGCTGAGAAGCTTTTCAAAAGGCTGTTGTTTTGCAGTCGCTCCCTCTGAGCTGAATGTTGTAGGAATATTTATTGTCCGAGCATTGGAAAGCATAATAGAATATTTATGAAAGCTATTCCCACCTGCTTGAATAGAAATGATATTGACCTCACTTTTATCCATCCATAGGGGTAGCGAGACCCCAGTGGGAGTTACGCTGTTCGCTGTATGTGTGTGCAAGTGGGAAATGGAGGTGGGGAAGCTCGCTCACGTGTAGGTATGACTGTGATTGGTTGAAATACTCAGGTTATGAAATATACATGAGAATAAACTCTGTTCAAATAAGGGGCTCAAAAAGAACAGATTTGCTTCAGGTCACAACAGACGTTTGTTTTTTATTCAAATCAACAGCTTGTCTGTTCTTTTGTGTTATAGCTATGTGAAAGATCCATCCTCCAATTCCAATCTATTATATTATTATAAGTTAATGTTACAAAATCAGCAGGACTAGTTTTGACAATAACCCTCCAGTTATACAGCCATGAACATATAGTAAATACATGATATATTAAATGGATGGTAAATGGACTGTAGCGTTTTTTCTAGTCTTGTGACCACTCACAGCACTTTTACACTACATGTCACATTCACACATTCACACACTGACAGCAGAGGCTGCCACGTGCCCAACTGTCAATCAGTCTTCACATTCACACACTGTTGGCTATGCCACCGGGAGCAATTTGGGGTTCAGTGTCTTGCCCAAGGACACTTCGACATGTAGGCTGAGGGAGCTGGGGATCGAACCGCCAACCTTCCGTTTGACCAGGGGCTCCCAAGTGCCGGGGCACGACTAGTACCGGGCCTTGGGTCGTTTAGTACCGGGCCGCATGACCCAATAGGTGTCTGTGTCATTCCAAACATACGCAGAATCAGAACCAAGTTTTCAACCACACAGCGCTCGCGCCTCCTAGCTACACTTCAAAAGTAGCCCAATTCAGCTGGAAAACCGCAGACCTGGCAACCCTGGCTTCACATCCCATGACGAGATATGGAACTTTGTTTGATCGTGAACCCTGATGCCCCTCCAAAGCCCTGTGTTTATCAGTGAAATATATGAACAACCTAGCATACATATGACATATGACAGACTTTGGAGACGAAGTTTATACTTTATAGTAACTGTGCGCAGAAATACGGACAGATCGCGGCATTATTGAGCCAGGTACGGACCATAAGAAACACACAGAGATCTGTGTCATATCTGCTCCCTCCTAACGTCTGTCTCCTCCCTGCACGGCATGATAAACTACGTGTGGATCACCTCCGGCTCATCTCATTCAGAGCAAGTGAAGATGTATTTTATGCTTTATAAAAGTTGTTCACGGAAATACAGGACAGGTCGCGACCCTACTGAGTCAGGGGCAGAGCATGAGAGACACACACAGATGGATCTGTGAGCATGATTATAACCTGTCTCTGGGCGCAATCTCTTCCTGTTGTCGGATCGTCCCATATTAGAAACTTAGATGCAGTCTCCTTACTGAAAGTGATCGTCCAGTCCAGTAATATAATATGTGTGATGAATCCAAGAAAGTCTGATTCTAATTCACCGCAAGGCAGAAAAAGAAGCATGTAATTTAGTTGTTGTTGTTCTAGCCGTCCTCCTGATTAGTCCTCCCAGGACTCATGTACCTCCCATATAAAACCCTCTGAACCGGTAATCTCACAAACTAATGCAAGTCAAATACACACAGACATTTACAAACCAATGAAGCTACATATTTTTAGGATTTGGAAGAAAAACATGGATTAAACACAATGAATTCTGTACTTTTTATCTGCCAGGTGGTCAAATGAAGGTCACCAAAGTTGCAGCAGATTTTTTAAAAAGTTGCACGACACAATTCGCTGGAAAATTTGATGTAAAACCAGTTTATTTTCCAGCAGTTTAATGCTGAAAACAGCAAAAGGCAATTGAAACAGCTGTGAAATGTTAAACAGCCTAAAGCATATGCAGCAGATTTGGTTATTCAAGAGTTCAAAGACATGGGGTTTGAACTGGAATCCAAAGCCTTCCCTCTCCATGTCTTTTATGTAAAACCACCAAGATGCCAGCGTTCTAACCTTTGGCCAGAGATTATGTGAACAGGAGAGGATAGCATGGAAATAGAAGTCAAACAGTCTCACTGCGGCCTCGCCCCTAATCCCCACATTCCATCACTGAACACCCTTCAAATCATTTACATACGCAAAGTCCAAGTCTTGTTCTAAGCTCTCTCAGCTCGTGGATACACTTATCCTCTAAAGTCGTCCACTTAGAGTCATTCGGCATATATAGAGAGACAAAACAGCTCCTGATCCCGGACTCAGAGGGGCTAAAGCTATTCCATCTGACCCGGCCGTGTAGAGTCTGCTAAATTGTTCCAGCGGCTTTAAGTCAGCATGGCACTGGCCCCTGGGAGGTGACACACACAGTCTTCCTCAAAGGCCGCAAACAGGTGAGAAGACTTTATTTGGCTCTGGCCAGAGGGTGTCTCTGTTTGCTGACACGTAAGCAGCCACATAAGCACCCGCGCACGGACATCAATATATACACGGCATCAGCACACACGCACACACACACAGGCTCTGCCCTCTTTCTCGGTCTCCCATGCGGACGTACAAACACATGCACACCTGGAATGAGTCACGGCTGAAGAGGAGCAAGAGGTGGTTTTCGGAAGGACAAACTTTCCCTCAGGCGTCTGACTGTCATGGCAGCGAATGGGCAGCTGGAAAAAACAAAAGACTTGCACCCCTCACATTAAATCTCGTCAAAATGCTCCGTCCTCAAGCAGGAGGAAATGTGACTTTGTTGTTTTGAGCAAGGATATGTCCAAGGGCTGACAACATGATGAAAACTAAATTATATGTTTTAAGCATTATCCATATAAGAAAACATTTAATACTGGATCATGTGTTACATCTGTAAGAGACTGTCGGACTTTAGTGTGTTTGTCCTATATATATATTGATTGTTTCTTTGTTCTATTTTTGTCTCATCTTATTCCTCTGTTGAGATGTCCTTGAGATTACACTTACAGTATGTGCAGCCTGGTTTGGGTCCCTATCTAACAGTGTTGAGACCAAGTCATCTTTGCTCAAGTAAGTCTCAAGTCATTTTTTCTTGGGCAAGTCAAGTCGCTTTTTTCCACCCATGATTCAGCACTCTTACCTGTAGTATCCGGTCTTTATAAAGAGAAAAGATAAGGTATTAGTAGCCCATCTAATAATGATATTATTGGCCAATTTATATAACCTGTTCAAAAAGTATGGAAATGATTTGTATCTGTATTATCTTGGCACAGACGCAGCCATGATGATGAGTCTTCTCTTTGGGGAAAAAACATCAAACAGCGGGGCCTTTGATGTTACGTGTTGCCATAGTGAGGAGTTTGACTGACAGCCAGTCCTCCAATCATGACAATCACATACCGGGGAGCTTTTTGAGTCATCTAATCATGATGCAGTTTGGTCTGCGAACATACTTCATAGTTAGACAGAAACTTTGACAACCTTTAATTATTTCATTTTATATTTAACAGCTAACATTCAAACTTATGAACACACACAAGTCATCCGAGTCACCATGCCTCAAGCCAAATCAAGTATTAAGTCATTAACTTGCAAGTCCAAGTCGAGTCTCAAGTCATTTATTTTTTGTCAAGTCAAGTCACAAAACAGTGACTCGTGTCGACTGGAGTCCAAGTCAAAAAAGTCTCAAGTCCACATCTCTGCTGTCTAACATCCATCGCAATCCATTAAACAAAGTCATAACAATGAGCAGTAAAATAATCGGACTGGAGCAGGAACCACGAATCAGCAGGACTAAAGTAAAAGGAATACAAATAGCCTCAGACACCCCACACACACACACACACACACACACACACACACACACACACTACACAGCCAATACAGTCGCCTCCCCTCAGGCCTGAGATACAGATCACTCACCTTCAGGACAAAGAGAGCCGTGTCACCTTTCACATCCATCAGACTCATGAGCAGATGATATGTTTATTTTAACGACATTCATTGTACAATTTTTTAACATTATTGCTTTGTATTTATTGTATTGTATGTTTTACAGCTACATTTACCACTGTTAACTTCTCTACGAATGTTGTATGCGATATGTTTGTGAGGTATGTTGTTGGTTACGTGAACTGTAGACGTTTTTACACACATGAAGTTCCATGAAGTTCCTAGATCCAGATAAAGATATTTGACTGTAATCTGTGTCATTTGAAAATATTATCCGAATATCTGAACCTAATATAAAAAAGTGCAACTGGGTAAAAATATAAGTTATCTGTTATTGCGAAAAAAAATAACACCCGATGATTTCGAAACAATCTGATGATGTAACTATTAAGGTGCTTTCTACATCTGCTGGGAAACATTTCAGTGTTTGAGTCTCGAATTCAAGCAACAGTATGTCACCTAAATCTGCCTGTGGTCATTATTTACAGTGTTAATAAAGCTTTTCCAATGGCCTACTTGACTGCTGCTCCTCAGCTGTGTATAATCCATCAAAGACTGATGGATCAGAGGAACAAAGATACACACAAACACATGGAGCTACGCACTGAGGACAGATGCTACTATGCAAAAAGTGCAAGAGGCAACACAGAGATTAATAATTCAGTCACATTTGATGTCATAATATATTATTACCACTATTACAGGACAGATACAAGCACTTGAATGCATGCACACACATGCAATGCTTCCCAGCAAAGCCTTATCTTAAATGTCAACTGCAGCCACGGAAGTGGGAGGGGCACAAGCGGTCATCGCTTTGCAGCATAGCAGAGGAGGTATGCCTCTACAAGACGTGTAGTAAACATGCATGACTTATGATGATCCACAGGATGTTTAAGGGGGTTCCATCCATCCTTGAGGAGGGCTCCTCTCCAATGAGTGGCCTCAGTTTAGATGGTCCAAATATGGGGGGCTCTCTTGGTTTATGGGAAAAGTTCCAACAAAGCAGCACTCCTGAGAGTTCAGGAGTTTCCTCACACCTGTATCGCCCCCCTCACCCCGTGCGACTCCTGGTAGAGAAAGAGTTTTGCCCCTGTCCAAGAGTTTGGATCCCGGGCTGTGTGCAGCAGTAAGTCGAACAATATGTACAGTAATTAGTATCGACCCACAACCTGAACAAGCTCCAGCTGCTTCCACAACAGAGAGCAGACATCCAAGAACAATATTTTTTGGCCTCAGTCAGCCGCTGACTCGACTTGCACACACTACGCTCCTTTGACTACACTTGCGGTTGGTCGGCCCCCACAGCACTGCACTATTTCTTCAGGTTGAGCCTGACTGGGCCTCGAGCTATTAGACACTGTCCACCATGTTTCCAGTGGCCCCAAGAATCCACAGCCTCAGAGAAGTTACTCCACTTGTCGTGATTGAAAAACTCTCCTTTCATTCTCATGTGTTGGTTGCAATAGTAATTCCATTAGTCCTCCAGCACTTAAAGCCTATTAGTCCATCCATCCATCCATCCATCCAACAACTAGTCAGGCTATTTTAAACTGGCTATGGACTCCTAAAGAAGCATTCCAAAATATTTTTGCAAACTTTCAGCTATGACCTAGTCGCCCCGTCAGGTACAACTCTCCCTTTTGATAAAACTTAAAGTGACAAGATTTTTCATTGGAATAAATATCTGTTAAGTCACTATCTATCACCGAATGAGGTAACACAATGGTGACTGAGCCTATGGCCCACTGATGAAAGCCTTTGCATTTGCAGTATTACAGACTGGGTGTCTGGTGTGACTTTTCGTGGAAAAAATCACAAGCGGCGCCCAGTTAGTGACACGTATTACATCACCCAGATGCTACATAGAGATTAGATTCAATTTTACTACAACGCAAAAATTGAAAGGATTATTGGTTCCCCCTCTAAATACTTCCTCTACACCAGTGTTAATGTCAGTGATGGGGGATAAAATCCACAGTCATTATTCCATGTATTCTTGAGTTCAGCTGAAGCTACTTTTGCATTTGAGCTCGAGTTCGAAGAATTAAGTTGGTTTCTTCCAAACTTGCAGCCTTTTAAGAGTGAAACTCTTTGTGTGTGCATGGACCATGTTAGCATTCCGAGCAGTTGCAGAAAGAAAGAAACCACAAAGAGGGAGTTCTATTCTAAAAAGGTCGAAACTTTTTAATATACCCACTTGGTTTGTCTAACTCAGACTGCTGCAGCCTCAAACTAGCCTGAATTGTGGCTGAACTTCACAATGCATTTTTGTACAAGAGAAGAACTGTGGATTATTTTTACTTCAATTACATTTGCCTCGCTTTGAGAAGGGATCTCTTTGTGGGGAAACATAGAGCTGAGACACAAGAGCGGTGAAGAATAACTCTCTCAAAGTTCATGTGGGCATGCGAGTTTTATTTTAGGACAGGCTTGAAATAAAGTGAATCTGCAAAATTAATCCACTTTTTGGGGCGGAAATTCATGCATAATGTTCCTAAATATGACTTGTCTAGCAATACTGTTCTTATCTTCTAATATGTTAAATATTTATCAAAATATATGAATGTAACTCTGGTTTTCTTGCCACTTAACTAGGGCGCTTTATGAGGTGTGTGGTTAAAGCAAGAAAGCAGACGCGAAGGAGCATGTGATTAATAAACCTCAATTAATTCACCAGAAGTGTTTATCTAAGCTACAGTGGCCTGACAAAAGTCACACAGCCCTACACACACACAAACAGGTAATCCTAGCTGACTCTGTGGAAATGCTGATCGGACACACTTGCCAGAATGTGATCAATGCCCCCTATAACTAATGGAAATAGGCTCTTGATAGGAATCTAATGGAGGCTCACTTAATCAATTTATACTTAAACATGCTATTACATGCTGTTCCTGGAAAAGCAGGCATTTACCAGGAGGCAGCACTTACTATGGATTCCTGTATATATTCCCCTACAGCTCCACGGGCCTCTCATTAAGTTTAAGGGGAAGTGAAATTGATAACCTTTCTATAGATAAATAGGAATCTGCTGCCATCTATACCTTACAGATTAGAGCACATCTAAATGGGAATCGAGTTCACAAGGAATATGTCTTAGTGTTTGTAGTGCATTAGAGTAAACATAGAAATAGAACCAAGGTAAAGAGCAGTGCATCTAATGTATAACTTTGGTTCAGCAATATCACACGAGAGGGAGTGATGGACTGAATATCCTCATGGCTGTGATTCGGTCGTAGGCACAAGGCCTCAGGCACTCGGCCCAGTACAAGTGTGATATTGCTTTTATAAAAGAGTTATACAAGCAGCAAACAGTAGTAAAAAGTAGGTTAATCAACTACATTACTTTTCTCCACCAACTCAACTAGTAACTTAACCAACACTTGACTTTTGTTGCTAAGCAACCTAAACATTCTCCTGAACTCTGTGTCTACAGGTCACCACAGATCAGCTGTTTTCTATCATATACATTGACCTGTATGTCTTAGTTTATCATCAACCAGAGAAATAAGAGTCTGTCATGTGATTCAGAGGTGCCGGCTTGAGTAATGTAGACATACACGCTCTGCTGTACTGTTTATTAACAGTATTCAGAACACCCAGCAGAGGCAGAGTGATACACAAGCTGTGTCTCAATTCAGGGGCTGCATCCTTTGAAGGACACGGTCTATGGAGGAGTTCCTGTTTGCATCACCAGCTGTTCCCACCTTTACCCTGGCGTCGGCAAACGCAGCTCCTGTCGCCGAGCAACAGGGAGCTAGCGGGCTAACTCGCTAGCATAACCAAAGTGACGTAACTTATTTTAAAGATAATTTTTCCCAAGGGCCCTTTCATTTTTTTTCAACATTTATATCGCTAGCTATCTGACCAAATTGAAACAAAAAACTTTTCCACCCGCCGTCCTGTTTGATTTGGCACGCAATGAAGCTCGAGATACATTGGGCTGCGAAGGATGCACCCGATCAATCCTTTGTGTCCCAGGAAAAGGAGGACGCATTTGCCGCTTTCGAAATGGGATGGCCTTCAACGCACAGCTGTGGCACTATTAGCCTTCAATTACGGCCTTGGAAGGATGCAGCCCCTGGATTGGGACACAGAGTCAAAAGTCCCAGTCAGAATGCTTTTGCTTGGATTACTTGGTCAGAACTACATAATATACTTCATGACCTAAAAATTCAAAATACAAAATGTTAATATCAATATGTTACCAGAAATAGGTATAATGCCGTTTTACTGCTTCAGTGATATAAGCCACCAGTCTGGGAAAAACGACTTCTGATACCACAAAGCTCGCCAAGTGGAACTCAACAAATCAAGTTCCATGATGACGTGACACAGCGTCTCTGAAAACTCATGCACAACTTTTTTAATCTCGGCGTTTCAGATGGACACATTCAACTTTAAATGAAGCATGACTGTGTAACTGCATGACCTATTTCTCACTTTAAATGTATTCAGAAATACTCCTCTGACTGAGGAATAAAGAACACTGCCTGTAAAGTTAAGGAGCACTCAATTTCCTGAAATCATTGCAGCATGGTGGCTTATAATATATAAAGTCAATGATATATTTCTACAGTATACGACTGTGAAATTGTATGATGTGTAATACTAACACTACAAACAGGCATATATACATATCTCCTCTCTCCACAAACTGTGTCTTGTTATCCACAAAGTCTTGGGGAGGATGAAACCTCATTAAAGGGACAAGAGTTGCATGAGACAGCACAGAGGAGCTTTCTTAAAGCCTGCCTTTGAAGTTGGAGTTGAAGTGCAGAGTTACACACGCGCGAGCACACACACACACTGCCTTTAAAGACGTTCGCATATGGGAAAAGCATACGCTCAAACACAAACAATGCATTCTGCAAAAAGCACACGCGACAGAGCAGACTGACACACAACAGCAGCTAAATAAATGCTGCTGCCCGAGTGCCTCGGGAGCAGAGACTAGAATAAATGACTCGACATCAAAACCCCTCACATCCTCCACGTCTCTGCAGACTCTTCACCAACCCACCCGCCCTACCCAACGGCCAACCAATGGAACAAAAGCTCCTCACACAGGCTGTTCATTAACAGCTTGGGTTGTGTGTTTGTGGGTTCAAAGCCTCATCTTATTCCTCCCACCATTACAGAGAGGAAAAACAAGCTTTTGTCAAAGGAGACAGGCAGCTAAGAATCATCCACAAGTTACAATTAAGTGTAACAAGCAGGCTGGCCTTGCAAATCCTTTAACTCAGACAGCCTTTATAATGAAGCCCTGACCCGAGGAGGAAGTTGGTTTACGTGATTGATTTATTTGACATTGGGAGGACAAACACCACCCCCTGCTGGTGACCGTTCTGGCCAGGTGTTAGGGGAGATATTATAAATCCATCGGAGACAGCTTGAGGCACAGGTGGCAAAACAAATATGGACGCTGTGCCGCCTTGAAGTGGTCCGTCACACTTGAGGAAAATGACAACTTCATTTGTCATCATGCGGAGAGAAAGAGTAACAACCTGTCTCATCACCTTTGATTCCATCTTTATTAACCTGAGGTAACCTGCCAATGGGAAAAGGGGGAGAGTGGGGGGTAAGAAAGTTGAGGTGAAAAGTTTATAGTTTATGCATGCAAGTGGCAAGGACAGTGTGGCAGTCAATCAGTCCAAAGCATGATGTTAGATTTTTTTGCGGGGGGGGGGGTCCTTTATTATATAGGAAAGGATAAAGAAACAGGAAGTGTGAGAAGGAGAGAGTGGGGGGTACCAAATGGTCACAGACTGGTAGTCGAACCTGCGATTAGTGCGTTATAGACGAACCTGCGATTAGTGCGTTATAGACTGTAGCCTCTGTATATGAGGCCTGCTCTACCAACTGAGCTAAACCAGCGCCACATGTCTGGGTCCTTATTGCTACGGTTACACATTTTTAAAACAGGCTGATACGTAGCCAAGCGCATGATTTTGGAACAGCAAACAGACAGTTTTTCAAGAACGACTTCAAAGGTTGTCAATTATTAGGATTTAACTGACACACCGCAGCCAATCACAATCGAGCATTAATTCAGACCATGGTATATTTATACATAAGGGACCGAGAAAGCATACTTCTATAGGAGCTGAATACAGGCAAGAGCATGCCAAAGGCAAAGTAGAAAGCAGGGATGTGGATGGTTCAAGGTTACACCAACGTGAATGTCAAAGGTCACAAGCCACGTTTACAAAGATATGTAATTCTGTGTCTTCATGCCAAACGATTTCACTGGTGTGCACAGATATTTAGTGAAGATTAAAACCTTTGTGTTTCAAATAAACGCCGGTTGGAGATTAGTTTCACAGGGGAGGAGATGCACCCATCAAAACCCCTGATCAAAGTGCACTAAAGTCATTAAGGAGCCAAATTTAACAGAAAGCATCGGTTTTTATTAGGTCACGCCATTTCTATGCTTCCCAACCCACTCACTCCCCCATAATGCTGATATCTGTACGAGACACAAAGCATTTCCAGATGATAATCTGCTTTAAAACATCCGCTTAAACAAGCATATCTGGAGCATAAGATATAATCTGATTTGGGAACATTTTTGATTCGTTAGTAATTACAACCACTCGTCTTCATCAAGGCAGTCATTTTCATGCAAATCGTCAAAACAGACGAAGGGAAATTAGAGTGCATGTGTGTCTATTTTTGTTCGCTTCTGTGTGAACCATTCCACAATTTAAATCTGAAGGCGTGTTTTATTTACATTATCAATGACAGACAGGCTTTGGGAATATAATGTTAGCCTGTTAGGTGTATTGAAAAGGTGAAGATGAAAGAGGAAGAGAGGGGATTTCTGATGACATGGGGATTCAGTGAAGAGAGAGCGGATGTGTATTGTCTCAAAAATAGAGCCTTAAGCTGCATGCTTGCTGTGTAGACAAAATAGATTTCCTGTCAGGGATCGTTCTCGTCCAGATCCATACTGCTTACCTCCATTAGTGTTCACTTATACAATAAATATGGAGGGATTACATCCTTCTCCGCTGGCTGTTCAGAAGTTTGTAAAGACTTGTTTATGTATACATTGAGGAGTCAGCACAGATCGACAAGGAAGCAGGGCGACATTTGTGCACAAAAATTATTATACTTACAGCGAAACGGGGACTTACTCAAAGGACATCAAGAGGAATTTAATGTGGTTTCTTAGTGCAAATACTAAACATAATACACACTGATCAGCCATAACATTATGACCACCTGCCTAATTTAATGTAGGACCCCCTTTTACCGCCAAAACAGCCCTGACCCATCAAGGCAAGACCTCTGAAGGTGTGCAGAGGTATCTGGCACCAAGACATTAGCAGCAGATCCCTTAAGTTCGTTATGTTGCGAGGTGGGGCCTCCATGGATAGGACATGTTTGTCCAGCACATCCCACAGATGCTCGATTAGATTGAGACCTGGGGAATTTAGAGGCCAAGTCAACACCTTGAACTCGTTGTCGTGTTCCTCAAACCATTCCTGAACTATTTATTGCAGTGTGGCAGGGCGCATTATCCTGCTGAAAGAGGCCACTGCCACTGTTGGATCGGACCACACGGGCCAGCCTTCACTCACCTAGCGCATCAATGAGCATTGGCATCTAGCCGTCACAGTTTGGCCCTTGTCAAAGTTGGTCACATCCTCGCGCTGGCCCATTTTTTCTGCTTTTAACTCATCAACTTTGAGGACAAAATGTTCACTTGCTGTCCGACATATCCCACCAACTGACAGGTGCCATTGCAACCAGATAATCAATGTTATCCACTTTACCTGTCAGTGGTCATAACATAAAAAGAATATAATGAGATATAACTTATGCAGAAATAACTGTACATATATAACAAAACCCAAACCCACACTCAGTGGGTCAAAACCCACTGTAGTGTACTTTTTAACAACAGTATGTGCAGCTGTGTCAATGTGCTCCAAGAGAACCAACAGACAACATGCATTAAAGAAATCTTCAGTCAAACTTCCACATTTGTGACCGCAAAGAAACGCTGTGTGGCTGTCAATGCCATAGCGTGCTTGGGTTTTGCCAGCTGTGCAGATTTTTTCTCCAGCATCAGCTGCATTTCACCAAATATTGTGCCTTAATTGAATCAGTTTGGAGCTAGAAGCTTTATGAAAGGTTGTATCGCTTAACAGGCCAATGAAAGCAGGGACAATGAAAAAGCCGACTCTATAGTATGTATGAGTACACTTCAACCAGTTTTTAACAGTAAATCATTCCAAGCTGGAAGTAGGAAAAGAGAAGACAATAAACTTTTCCATCCCATGTTTTCTTCCTCTGTCAGAAACAGGCCGGTCTTACTAAGCAGCTGTATGGATAAGCTGAGAAGTTTCATTTGTCTGACTGGTTTCATACAAAGACTCTTCTCTTCAGAAAGATTGCCCTGTCAACTCAGCACACTGTAATCCGGCTCTGAACTTTTAGTTGCATTATGAAACTCGTAAGCCTTTTGAAAGATAATCTGTCAGGTTGTCAGGTAAAGGCGAAATAAATACGGTGATGAAATGGATGATGGTGACATTATTGAATTAAACAAAGGGAACACAAGAAAGAATATTTAGATCTGAAATTGTTTGCTTTTGAGTCCAACAATTTGGCAATTAGCATCTCATTTTATCTGCTAAATCACAACCACTGCCATTCGATGGATTGCCAATCAATTTAGCAAAGACTCATTGTCCACATAGCATGATTCCCTCTGAAACCCCTGTGGCTCAGAGGTAGAGTGGGAAGCCCTAAAATCGGAAGGTCAGTGGTTCGATCCCCAGCTCCTCCAGTCTACATGGAGTAACTTGCCCGAGGATACTTGGTCAAGTTACTCCATGTTGACTGGAGAGCCCAAAATAACATAGCCTTTGGTGTCTGAATGTAGAAGCTGGCTGGTCAAAGAGAATCTGATGATTTTTGCTGGATTTGTTTTACTAAAAAATAGTCTTAAGCAAAAGTGAATATTCGCCTCGAATTCAACTGTTGCCAAGAACTGTTGAAGAGCAACTCAAACCCTCAAACTGCTCTGAATGGGAAGGTTGCCACCTCACATGACAGCTTTCTGCCTTCGGTGCATCAATGTTAACGTGAGGCAGCCAAGGAGAGGGGGGAAAAAAGGGAGAAAACAGCAAGTCACGTAGGGGTCAGAAGTTGTGGAAAGTTTAATGGATGATGAATTTCTGCTCTTGACACATGTATCCTTTACACTTGTAAAAGTTTGTCATTGAAAGCGGCGCCACAGCAGGACGCTTTTGACAAGCCAAAGCTCTGAACAGATTATCGTCTTTCTTCAGACGGTTACACCAGCTTGCTTCAGGATGATGTCTGTCAGTCACCTAGATTATTCACAGGAGAGCCCCTCTTATGAACTCAGAGATGTTTTGTTGTTCCATTGTAGGTTTCAAAAGTTCAGTCTCAATTGAAGTGTAATGAAGTCAGATAAAAACATAAGAGCTCCTCTTCCCCCCCCTTTTTAGCTTGTTAGAATTGCTCTGGGGAAGAGTTTGTATATAGTTGAGAGATATGAAGGACGAAACACTAAATGAACAAGAAAAAAGGATGTATCTTAGTGAGAGAAGTTAAGGGATGTTGGATGGTGTTGTGTGGAGACTACTATGCCTACATGCAGCCAATGAGTTATATGTTTTTTCTTTAATGGGAGTGTATGATTCCAGTGTGTATTTGTGTATGCATAAAAGAAAGCCAGAGATGTATTTAATGTTTTCATCAGTAAACGCTCTAGAGTAGTAATAGTGTCTTTACACTTTACAAAATGTTAATCTAACCAGACGTGCACAAGCAATTACCATCACTGTTTGGCCCGAGAAGCACACATGGGATAAATGTGTTGCCCTACTGTCCTCTGCAGAGTGGATGAATTGTGAATCAAGCCTGTTGTGAAGTTACAGCATCATCAATGGAGCCTTTACTGTCATCCAGCAGAATGGGTAAATAATGTATATAACGACATCATCAAATTTAATTTGTACTTATATTTATGTTTGCAGTCTTATTGTAAGATATATCATTCTAGCAGGGGGCTGTACGGTGATGCAGTGGTGAGCGCTGTCGCCTCACAGCTAGAAGGTTCCTGGTTCGAATCCCGATTTGGACATGGTGGGCCTTTCTGTTTGGAGTTTGCATGTTCTCCCTGCGCATGCGTGGGTTCCCTCTGAGTACTTCCTCCCACAGTCCAAAGACATGCTCGTTAGGTCAGTTGGTGACTCTAAAATTGCCCCTAGGTTAGAATGTAAGTGTGAAAGGTTGTCTGTCTCCATGTGTCAGCCCTGTGATTGACTAGGGTGGACCCCCGCCTCTCCCCCAATGTCAGATGGAATAGGCTCCAGCCGCCCACACGACCCTGAACAGGATAAGCAGTATAGTTAATGAATGGATGGACTACTGTAGCAGATGAATGTCAGGACATTAAAGAGATCTGTTACTTCTCTTACAACAAAAAAATCTTCAAAGATCGATTGTGGTTCTTCTTCTATTCTTCTCAACTTGAAGCGCAAAATACTGAACACTGCAGCGTCTGTATGAACAACTAAATGAGATGACAAATCACCAGTTGGTCGATTATATTGCATTATGTTATAGAAGCTTAACTTAAAACACATATGTATATTCTCTGAAAGAGCATTTCCAAAGGTAAGGAAAATAAGCTTGTTTGTACTTGCAGTTCTGTTAACACATTTCTTCAGTGCTCCTTCGGAAAAATCAATGAAAATGATATCAAAGCAAGAGTTCCCTTTGTGACGATTGTGGCTCTGTCCTGCATTTTGAAGTTGTATCGTTTAGGTTCTCACATCTTTCTGTGTGTAATCTCTTTGGAGCTCAATGCAACAACCTGCTAAAGGGAAGGAAAACACTCCTTCTTAATGCACTTTCAATGTAGTCCAGTGGGCACCATTACTGCCACGAAGAACAAGGAGAGCAGTGGTGATGAGTCATCAAAATTCTCGTGACCCATTTTCATATTAGTTGAAAGCTTTTATTAGGCATGCACAACTGGGGAGACACCTTTGTTCCTTTGACAGCTCACGAAGAAATAATCTAAGAGAGACACGACTGGGGATGAAGAGAGCTTAGATTTCAGGGCATTGAACTAAAGAGGTTCTGTAGATCAAGGACTTGCATACCGTATAGTTTATTCTATTGAAGAACAACCCCACAAAGTAAAAATTCATTCTATTCTTTCATTCTTTCAAGGTTTTCGTGTCTTTAAAGCAAGTTTAGGGTAGTATGTTGCCTTTAACTCCAGTGGAAAAACTAATGTCGCCTTCTCATCATGGTTAGGTTTGTTCACTAAAGTAGCCATTTGTTGGGCATTCCAACCTGCACAGTGATAGATTTGGATAGTTTCATGCCATATGATCCCTGCATTTCAACCTCCTCTTCAGTGGAAATCTCTTACACAGTCTTCTTCATCACATTGTTCTGTAGAAGAAGTTTCGTAGCGTGACACACTTCCAGCTCGCATGATGACACCATTCACAACTGCTGTTCCTCCCGTGTAGCAAAGACCCTTATGTGGCTCCCCAATCAGACGATAATGAATAGAGCAATTAGCAGTGATTATTAAGTGCTTTGTGAAGCCTCTCTTTGCCAATTTATCATGCGAGCATGTTCGATTTATCAGACCCCCTCGAGACATATGATGATGACAGGCAGCCACATACAGTATATACATGTCTGTGTGCTCCACGCTGCGCTCGGCACAGGGTGAAGGATG
Source organism: Semicossyphus pulcher (assembly GCF_022749685.1). Taxonomy (NCBI): domain Eukaryota; kingdom Metazoa; phylum Chordata; class Actinopteri; order Labriformes; family Labridae; genus Semicossyphus; species Semicossyphus pulcher. The sequence goes on along the minus strand of NW_027211604.1, from coordinate 18,619,757 downwards.
ATTGCAAGGGTGTCACGTCCCTGTCTGTGTATTATGTGGCCATGATTGAGGACATCATAGTTGTATACCAACACCGCAAGATAAGACAAGCATAGGTAAACAGCGACCATGACAGGAAGACAATCCTGTGGCCTATTTGGTCTGCTAAATGAGCCTTGTTGATGAGGAAGTATACTGTCACACCATGCAGCGAAATATACTATTGATTCAGTCATACCTTACTCGTCCACTGCATGCACGCTTCATTAGGTTACTCAAACACCCAATGAAGGCTTCATTAGGTCCCCCTCGCCCCAGCATAATTCATGTTGATGGTTTGCTCTTCAGACCCATTGAGTGTCAAGGTCGTTTTCATCTGAGCTGTGACCCAGAAGGACTGGCCGTCCCACTAGACAGACGGATGTTTGTTTTGGAGTGCCCGTTGTGTTTGATCGGGATGGGAGGTGGGGAACAGATAACGGTGACAGGTCGACTGGATGCACCCACGGAATGACTGATTACTGTCCTTGTTGTGGATGCAGAAAAACTCGTCCATGCATTCGTTACTTCCAGGTTGGATTATTGTAACTCGTTACTATCAGGCTGCCCTAATAAGTCACTAAAAACTCTTCAGCTGGTACAAAATGCTGCAGCACGTGTGCTGACAAGGGCTAGGAGGAGAGATCACATCTCTCCTGTATTAGCCTCTCTGCACTGGCTTCCTGTAAAATCTAGAATAGAATTTAAAATCCTTCTTCTTACTTACAAAGCTCTTAATGGTCAGGCACCATCATATCTTAAAGAACTCATAGTGCTGTATTACCCCTCTAGAACGTTGCGGTCCCAGGATGCAGGCCTGCTTGTGGTACCTAAAGTCTCTAAGAGTAGTGTTGGAGGTAGAGCCTTCAATTACCAGGCCCCCCTCCTCTGGAACAATCTACCAGTCAAGGTCCGGGAGGCAGACACCCTCTCTTCTTTTAAGAGTAGACTTAAAACTTTCCTCTTTGACAAAGCTTATAGTTAGGGCTGGCTCAGGCTTGGACAAGCTCATAGTTATGCTGCTATAGGTTTAGACTGCCGGGGGGATCTGACACACCAAGCTCCTCTCTCTCTCTCTGTCTCTGTGTGTGTGTGTGTCTCTAACATCAGTCTTCCCCATAGTATCATTGTTGTTGCTGTTAATGCTAATAGTAGACCTGTCGACTTCAACTGTTACAATTACAATTACCTCAGCCTTTATCATTACTCTGCTTCTCGCGCTAATTTATTTTTTGCAAATTTTCACACTAGTGTACCACTATTATTGGCATTGTAACCATAAGTATCTATTACCTGTTGTTGTTCATGTAACAAGGACATATGTTGTTGTTGCTCTCTTTGCCTGTCTCTATCCTGCATCTCCTTCTGTCCCACTTTTCGGCCGATCCAGTCGAGGCAGATGGCTGTTCAACATGAGTCTGGTTCTGCTCGAGTTTTTTCCTTGCCAATGTGCCGAATATTGCTAAGTGCTACTCATGGTGATTCATGTTGGGCCTCTCTTTAAATAACATCACAAAGAGTCGGTCTAGACCTGCTCTTTTTGTAAAGTGTCTAGAGATAACTCTGGTTATGATTTGGCGCTATACAAATAAAATTTGATTGATTGATTGATTGTGCTGCATCTGGCCTCCAAAGGAAGCACTGTATTGTTCAGAATAAGAATGGTTGTGTTGTAATCTTGTTGGTATCAGGCATAGGGAGGAGTGTGATGAAACCAGAGTGCATCAAGATTAAAAGAGAGCAGTGGTGGTAATGATCGAGGTTTGGCAATCTATCAAGCATTGTTTTCTGGCACAGGATCATCAAACTAATCACTCTTCAAACTGTCCCTCATCGTAGCGATGGTAATATCCTGCACGACACATCGATCGAATTTAATGCCTCTGCAAGAACTTGCAAACTGACACTTTCGTATTTAAAATGTCAAAGCACTCCCTGCATTAGCAGAACACTGTTCATAAAGGAAATCAATTCTGGGTGTCACCAAGTTCCGATCCTTTCCGCTTGACAATGAATTTTGTGCTGAGCCAAGCCTTGGAGGACCATATGCTCAGATTTGCCAAGACTTTCTTGGGAAAAGTTGTGACTGAAACTTGAGTGTACTAAAGCAATTCAGCAAATACCTGTTTATGAGGAAGTGGCATGATTTAGACGTCTTTATTAGCTCTGTTGAGTGCCAGGGCGAACGTTCTTCAATGGAGTGGAGTTTATTTAGTGAAACTGCTGATTGACTAAGCAGGAAGTAATTCACTCTCTTGCTCAAGGACAGGCCGTCATTACCAAACTTCATCGAACAGCTTGCTGTTGAAGATATGCTGTTATCCAACTGAGCCATAGCAGTTACTTTCATTTAAATGAAATGCATCCTCAGTAGTCAGACGCTGATCGTTAGGCAAACTATGGATGGAAAATGTGAGAGTCAACAGGGCCCAGTGGACCAGACTTAATCCTTGCAATCAATCCTTGGATATTGAAGAGATCCTTAGAATTTACAGACCTCACGTACAAGTTTGGCGCCAGATTAAAGAGATTGGCAATCCATGTGTTAGTGTTTGGCATGCAGGAGGAGCGTCCGTCTTTTAAACTGTCCATGATTCTCACTGGCTAAAGTGCAGGTTTCTACTACTCCCGTTTTACATCATGTTGCTATAATGATTGATGCATGATTAGGTAATAAAAATAAACAAGTCAGGACACCTTAATTACCATCCCAAACTGATATATTGAGAAATTTTAACTTATAATCTCGAAGATCTCAGCTTCATTCTCTATGGCGGCACCTATGGCGATATACAGTAATTGCGGGAGCACACTTCCCAGATATCCAGACAGTGTTGCATGTGTGACGTCCATGGTTGGCTCCGGTTTAACTCTTGATTTTCCTCGCTGACGGTCGCTTTCCTTTTTCAGACTGTTTGCCTTCATCCGAGCGTCGAGTTTGTTTCTTTTTCTTTGGATTTTCACTTATTTTTGAAGTTGTATCTGTAGTCATCCATCTTTTCTTTGTTTGTTGAGCCATAGTAGATTACTGTTTACTCGCAACACTTGCAGAGATCGGAAAAGCAGCCTCTTAGCTCCGCCTACCCTCTCTGGCAGACCAACCACTGCTGGGTGATGGAAAACGTGTCACTAACTGGGCGCCGCTTGTGATTTTTTCCTTGAAAGTCGCCACAGATACCCAGTCTGTAATACTGCAAATGCAAAGGCTTTCATCAGTGGGCCATAGGCTCAATCACCATTGTGTTACCTCATTCGGCGATAGATAGTGACTTAACAGACATTTATTTACATGATAATCTTCAAGATTATTACTTTAAGTAGTGATAATTGAATGATAGAGCTATGCATCCTTTCCATGATAAAACGTTTGCGGTAAAAAGACACTACAGATGGAAAGTTTAGCATGATCAACATGACAGAGGCAGTGAGAAAAAATGAAAGGGTATAGAGCTAGAGGGTTGGTGTGCTGGCAGAGGTAATCAATGTTTTACAATATTAAAGCTTCACACTGGCATGAAGCAGATTTCAAACTGTTCCAAAATGTCCACCGTGAGGGGAGTAAGAGGATCTTACTGTAAAGAGAAAAATCACTCTTGGCTTGCACAGCAAGATGTGCTGGGGCAGCCCATACTAAACACGCTTGACCTGGATGCCTTACATTGACTTTCTCAAACCTCCAGTGGTGCAAAGTTGAAGTGTTTGGAGAAAGTCTTCCCCTGCATCGTTTTTTCTTTCCTGTTGGCACTGCAGCGAATCTCTCTCTCTGATCAAAACAGCCCAGTGTGTTTTTATAACTCCATTACAAAGTCTCAGTGCAGTTATATTTGATTAAGATAACAGCCTCTGAACAAAAAACAGGTGACATGAGTGCACATGAGTTGGTTCAATGTCTGTACATGCACATGTAGATGTAGATGAGGTTTAAATGTGAGTGTTCATTAGTCTGAAGATTAGTTTTTAATAAGCTTCAAAAGATTCAGTTCAGTGTGACATGACAGAACTTTTTATGAAGGTATGAATATCTATCTGTTCTTTGTACTCGATACAAGTCCAGATCTCATTTACATTTTCCTTGATCCACTTCAAAGGAGACTTTTACTTTGATGAGTCCAAAGAAGTCTCAGTCCTTAAAGTTTACTGCGATGACTCGAGCTGCTTTGCAGAGTATGGGAGCGTATTAATAATGCATCTCAAAGAGTCATCCTTATTGCATCTGTGAGGAATTTGCATATATATTGGATCATCATTACATTACAAGTTTTAAATCACATGATACCTGTTGGGAGATATTAGCTACCATAGGAGGTTCAGCTGAATACAGACTGTCTGGTCAGGTGTCAAGGTGTTATGTTGGAATTACATCATGTTTGCTTTACAGATGCAAACCGTTTGTATACCTATCCTTATAATGCACAGACACTGAAATGAAAATGAGAGGGGGTGAAGTTAAACAAGAGAAGCAGCTGAGATTTACACTCCAAACTGAGGTGTCTCTCACATGCAAACACAAACACACTCTCCAAACACAGTCAGAGAACTTTCTTAGCCAGCTCACATCACCGAACATCATTAAAGACGGGTGCTTTAGCTCTCTCTGTTGAATAACAAGACGGGGAGAAAAACTCCAGTTGTCAAATTTGTGCAAGTAAAGCGAGGCAAAAGTTCACCTTGTTTACAGTTGGAGCATCAGTAAGCATAAGATATTCCCCACAAAACCTACAAGCGAGTTCCAGGACATATCCCTCCACTGACGCTCAGCGAGGAACACAGCCTGTGGAAACACAATTCTGCATTAAGAAGATTGACTATGGAGGATACACATTTAATTTAGCTTAATTTAACTCTAAAAATGTGCAAATGAGGTTTGTCCCCTAGATTATATAGATTGCTATCCAACTCACAAATGAAGCTCCAGCGTAAGTTCAGTCAGAAAGACTATGATTACATTCTTCGGTCATAGACCAGGTGCTTTTTAACCAAAAGTACTTTTAGGAACTTTTAGTTCTCTCTTCAAGGAACTGAAAGGTTCCTGTGGCCCATTGATGTCTGCTTTTCCACAGCGGCCTAAAGTCCCGGGAAGATTATGCAAATCACGCCAATGGTGTATGGAGAAGTAATAAAAGTAACTGCACTACACCGCCAGTCCAGTAGTCTGTTTCCTTTTCCTGCCGGATGTCCTCTTCCGCATAAATGCTCAGCAAGGCCTGCACCTCGTCAATGGTCCATCTGTGGTAGGCTTTTTTCTCTGTATCCACGATAGCACGATGATAACAGTGAGCTTGCAGCTGCAGTCTTTTAAACATGGCGGGTGAAATAAAAAGCTGCAAGTACTCGACCAATCAGAAACGATCAGCACTGCAGACCCCGCCCTTAAAGTTCCTGGACCTTTGGAAAGGGGAGCGAGGACTTTTCAGAGGGTAAACTGATTACCCCGGAACTAAATTTAGACCCTGGTTCCTGCTATCGAAACGCAGAGTTCCTTAAAAGGTTCCTGGGGAAAGTTCCTGCTGTCAAAAAGCACCTCTCATCTCATCTAATCTCATCCATCCCTCTCACGCATGCTCACTCACATTCCTGCTGTCATTGGAAAACCAGCTGTCTCGTCAGCTGGTTCTCATGTATCCAATAGCTTGGCATCTCACTATCAAAATCTCCCCATTGAGTCCAAGCGCCAAAGAACTTCTGTCAATTTGGGGTTCAGCGTCTTGCCCAAGGACATTTCCACATGAACACTGTGGCAGTCAGATCAAACCCTCAACCTTCCGATTGGGAGACGACCAACACCACTGAGCCACAGCCGCCCAAGGTCAGAGTAAGGCTCAAATTGGACTCTGAATTAACACCTTTCAGAAAAAACTGTGCTCTTCACCGTCTTTTAGACACATTTCAGCAGGAGCATCATCATAGCTTCATTAGGTATGTGAGAAAATAACACCTAAGCGCTAATTACACCTTTGATGAGTGGGACTTTGCTAGCACGAGTCTCCAATTGCCACGATTAGTATAACTTTTTGTTGTTCTATTGTTCTTAACCTTCTTCTTAACCTGTTGCTCACTTAGATCCCTTTATAATCCAGAAAGTTCCAGGAACAAATAGCAAAAAGACAGTGTGGACTTAGATAAAGGGGTATAATGTTTAGTGGTGTATTTTCGCAGGGCAGTATGGGGTCACAGGTGTCAGTTTTTTATTGTAAGGACAGAACAGTTTGGCAAAGCAAACATGCACATTGCCTTTGTTTCAGACCTATGTTGTAAAGTCACCTTTGATCTGCATACACGCTTTACTTAAATGACACTTCAAAGACACGGATACACATAATGCAACCCAATGCAAGAACCCATCCCCACTCTTTCAAGACCTTTCCTTTGTCCCTCTCTCACTACCAAAGGTTCATTGTAACAACAGTGTGACAAACTGTCAGCAAACATCAAATCCACTGTGTGCTGCTGCTCGGTGTCAACAACAGAGAAAGCTCCACTCGCCCACAATCCGTCAGCCGTGACGGAGGACATCAAATAGCACAGCGTCTGCCACTTTCATCACAAAAACCTGCACACTGAGACGACTGCTTCAGCCTGCCTCTATTCCACCCACTGTCGTGCTCTCACCTCTATTCAGCCTGAGTAGTTGTTGTTTTTTTTCACTCTCTACACGTCTGTCACTGTAGCCGTAATCACATGTGCATATATGCATACGGAAGCACGCATAAGAGGCACATGCCGTACGCTGAGGACATCGCTCTGTTTCCACATGTCCCTGCCAGATACAGTATCATGCACAGGCACAGGATACTCACATCTTCCCATGTGTGCAGTGTCTGTTCCTTCAGATGACAGAAGCTATTGTACGAGAACTCTCTTGAATGTCAAAAGGATTGGGGCTCTGATATAGTGAGTGAAGAACCCATGGGTGGAACGAAAAGACAAGTTATCTCCAGAGCTTAAGAGACACCATACGGCATTGTAATGTTGCCTGGGCCATCTTTGCGTGATAGAGGAATTTAACATACGTATTTTACAACAAATGATTATTTCATGTCAATTTTTGTACATTTGTCTAAAAATTTGTGCTTGGATTTTTTTTTTTTAGGGTCTTATGTAGGGACACACGTTATCAGTATCTGTAATTTTTCTGCTGGTATTTTACACCAATAAAACAACGCTTTAATTCTGTCTAAATGCTTGATGATTCCCTAAAAAAATGGACGTAATGTTGCATTAATTTACGAGTGTGCGCGCAAACTGCCTGCGCAATTATCAACAATATACAAATAAAGACTAAAAAGTCAGAGAAGCTCGAGCCAGTGAATGGAAGTTAAACACCTTTCACATCTCTTTACTAGCTAACAGTTAGCTCACATAATTTTACTGGACTTAACAACATCAAACACGTCGCAAATAAACTTGTGGCCACAGCCAACACTAACAGAGTGTAACCTAAAATCAGTGCAAAACAAAGTTATATATTCATTGACGCACACACAATAAAAAGAGTCCGTCTACGATCCCTGATGTCTCCGTAGTAGGTGCAGTAAACAAGTCCGGCCATGTCTCCCTCACTTCCGTGTTTTGGGGGGATGCTGCATTCAAGTGCGCTCAGAAACGTGAGTGATCAGACATGTGACCTTTTGTACAACGCCTCTTCCATCAAGTGTGAAGAAGGGTGCAAGATGTCTGCGGTATGGCAGTTTTTGGCCACTACAATAAGAGTAGGCCTGATATCAATTCCACTACAGGGGAGACTTGATGTTCTCTGCAATTAGGTGGAACAAAACATGTGCCAAATATATATACCTATTTATAATCCATTATCATGCATCCCTAGTATAATTTAATACAGATAACACAATAGGGTCCCAGATGTCGTAAATGGGCTTTATAAGGTATTGCGATATTGAGGTCAAAAGGTCAGTTAAAGGCTCAGTACAACACAGGTCAAGGTTACAGCTCTCCAAAGAGTAACTTTTCAATGAGTAACCATGGACCCTGTGGGCTAATGTTGCTAATAGCCAGTGCTAATTAAATCAGTAATAGCTCAGCTCCCCTCGTTCAACGTGGTGCTGCTGGTCTGCTCCACCTGTGACTTCTGTATTAAAAAAGTAATTAGACCTGTGCTATTTAGTATCCATTAGGTGGAGAAGGGCACTCGTGGAAATACTCTCACAAACATTAATTCGATCCACAGATGATGTGCAGTGATGAATTATTTATAATTTCCCTTGATGCTTCTCCATTTATAGGCTGATGTGGAGCTCTCAAAGCTTACTTTTGCTTCATATGACGCACCAGATTTGGTACTGAATCAAAAAATTCCTCCTAGTGTTGTCATTTTTTCCAGGGTGAGGCGGTTCAATCCTGCGACAGCTGACCTGTTCTGACATGGGGAGGTGGCTATTGAGGCATAAGGGGCTTGTTATTTTCCCAGCAGGCACCTCATTAGAGTCCCTATGACCTTTTACAATTGAACAGACCATTGGTTGTGCAATGTTTTGAATACAGATATCCGTTCGGCTGACATTATTTTTTACGTAAGAAAGGACATCCTGCCCTGTTTTGAGAAAGTGCTGCCATCCTGAACATTGGTTCCGGCTTGCATGGATCAATTGAGCTGCGCCTTTGGCGAGTTTGGTTTCTGTTGCCAAAATATACCTCAGTTTCATTTCTCAAAAGGGAAATCCACTTCATTTTCGTGTGTAGATCAAATTCATTTTAAGTCAAGTTATCTTTCTACCCAGTAAAATCTTGTTTTGAGCGTCTTTAAAGTAATAATCTCAAAGATTTCCGTTAAATAAATGTCTGTCACTATCTATCACCAAATAAGGTAACACAATGGTGATTGAGCCTGTGGCCCACTGATGAAAGCCTTTGCATTTGCAGTATTAAGGACTGGGTGCCTGGTGCGACAGCAGTTGTTGGTCTGCCAGAGAGAGTAGGCGGAGCTAAGCGGCTGCTTTTCCGGTCTCTGCAAGTGTTGCGAGTATAGAACAGTAATCTTCTATAGCTGAACAAACAAAGAAAAGATCGATGACTACAGATACAACTTCAAAAATAAGTGAAAATCCAAAGAATGCTCAGATGAAGGCAAACAGTCTAAAAAGGAAAGCGACCATCAGCGAGGAAAATCAAGAGTTACAACCGGAGCCAACCGTGGATGTCGCACACGCAACACTGTCTGGATATTTGGGACCGTATTACCGTTTATCGCTATAGGTGTCGCCAAAGAGAGCGAAACTGAGATCTTTGCTATTAAAACTTTAAATCCTGAGGTCAAGTCAATAAATGTAGTTGAACATCTCACTCAGTAACAAAACAGATAAATTGCACTATTCCTCTCTAAACTACATTTAATAGCTGTAAAGAAAAGCTCAACTCATTGCATGCATTTTTTTTTTGTTTGAGGAACCAAGAATGGCTGAAATCCATTCCAATTATCTCCACCTCAGCTTTTGTGTCCTGTCCCTGTCCTTGGTTAGCCTGCTATTTTGCATCTTGCATATCATTAGCACAAAAAGCACTTAACAGTCTCTGCAGGAGAGGTTTGTATCCTACTGCAGGCGACCTTCACCTACGCCAAGTGCATAATTTGCACATCGTGGTCGCAGTGCTTTAATCCACATTCTTTATTCATTTTTCTGCCCTTATTTAAGTTTATCTAACAGTCTTTTATTTTTGTAGAGCTTGAATCTCTTTCTCAAGGGTGCTTCAGCAGATCTTTCCTTCACCTCACTGAAGGATGCTTTCTGTCCGTGAGTCAGCCCACACCTGCTTTCTGAACTTTCACTTCCGCACGACTAAACTGCTGCTTATCTGTCATGACCTCATACTGCATCTGTCAGTTCACCTCTGCAACGCTGCACACTGTGCTGAAAAGTGGTAATGGACTAACCCAGCCCAGTGATACAGAGGGCCCCAACAGCAATAAAGAGGCTGTTTAATTTGCCCCCAGTTTAAGATCTCTGTGATATGGTGGGATGAACACATAATTGCGGGGATCAGGGACAGTCATCTAGATTAAAGAAAGATGCCCTTGGCTTAGTTGGATGGCAATAGTCCCTCTCTCTCTCTCTCTCTCTCTCTCTCTCTCTCTCTCTCTCTCTTTCCTCTTATTTCCAGATTCTCTCTCTCTGGCATCAGCAATTATTTGACTTTGAACTTTAGATTTAAGTTTTCTAAAGTTTTGTCATCACAGATTTGAATCACCGATTCGATTCTTACAAGATATGAACCGCACACTGAATGTCCTTTTTAATAAGCTGTACAAACTATTGTTGTCCCATGATGACAATTGTCCCAACTATACGCATTTTGCATACATTACAAGCCTGATGAACTCGTACTCATCAGGCTTGCTAATGCTAACTTGCTAACGCTACTAGCAGATGTGTGAGAGGAGCAACAAGGAAACACTACTGACATTGTTTGATGAATTACTTTGTGCACAAACAATTGTATACTTCCTCAGTGCCAGTAAACACAACACATGGCTCTATTAAATCTGCTAAGCTCACAGCTTAACAGATAGATGGAGAAATAACATTTATGTTAACAGTGGTAAAAAGCAGGGTTATGCCTATGCACTGGCGCTCCCCCCGGACACAGACAAACACAGAGAGGGGAGCTTCTTTCAGTTGAACCAAACAGGTCGCCACAGTTACTCACTGAAAGGCCCATAAACATAGAAAAAGTGACTGTCAAAGCATCACCGCACTCTCTTTCTCCTGCAGAGACCCAGAGAGTCTGACAGTTGGTGCTCATGCCCGTCAGCTCTGATGACCGGATCTACTGTACGTCACTGCGGCCCATGCTGCTCTAAGGGTGCTTTTCGACAGCAGGAACTTTCCCCAGGAACCTTTTGAGGAACTCTGGGCGTTTCGATAGCAGGAACCAGGGTCTAAATTTAGTTCCGGGGTAATCGATTTACCCCCTGAAAAGTCCCCGCTCCTGGGGGGGGTACTTTCCAAAGGTCCAGGCACTTTAAGGGCGGGGCCTGCAGTGCTGATCGCTTCTGATTGGCCGAGTACTCGCAGCGTTTTATTTCACCCGCCATGTTTAAAAGGCTGCAGCTGCAAGCTCACTGTTATCATCGTGCTATCGTGGATACAGAGGAGAAAGCCTACGACAGATGGACCGACGACGAGATGCAGGCCTTGCTGAGCATTTATGTGGAAGAGGACATCCAAGTTGAATCTCCTCCTTAGCCTGCTAACAGGCTAACTGTAGTGTCACACAAATGATGGTACCGGCCCGTTCAACGCGTTTTATGGCGACATCTTTGTTGTACGGCCATCATCTTCTTCTTACCGCCACCTAGTGGATCAGCAGTGTAATGCAGTTACTTTTGTTGCTTCTCGGTACGTCATTGGCCTGATTTGCGTAACCTTGCGGGACTTTAGGCCGCTGTGGAAACGCAGACAACAATGGGCCACAGGAACCATTTAGTTCCTTGAAGATAAGTTACTGGTACATTTGGTTGAAAAGCACCTTGCAAGTTGTAGTCCTGCTATAGTCCCTTGACCCCCAGACCACAAACTGCTAGTCATGTTTCAGGGTCTTGTTCCTCTTGAAATAATAACATCAGTGCCTGTGAGCCTACAGCTATAGGCCTGAGGCTCTACACAATCAACTAGTAGAATTCAAAACTATTTCATAAGATTTCACTTGTAATTTTACTTGTGTTTATGCCAGGCCCAACACTGTGCCCTTTCCTGCATTCAAATGCAAATACTCTGAATACCACTCTGAATAAAATTGGACTTGGTTTTCAATAGAAACCTTTTCATACCACCACAGGAATGGAAATAGATCAATATATCCAAAGGTTTATTTTCAATTTCATGCTTTTGCGGTCACATCAAAATGTGTCAGTGGGTGATAAATCCCAGCCGCCACTTCGGCAGTGTCTACAGGATTTGCTGACTGCATCCACACCATCATTCTCACATCATAAACATATTCAGGATGTATATTTATCCTACAGGTGATAATCAGGGTCGTGACTTCAGTGTGAGACGTGGCAGACAGGGAAAGTCTCGCAGGTCTATTTTCATTCAGAGAGCGAGGTCGACAAAGGTATAAAATTCAAGTGTGAGTCACTGTCAATTCCTGCAAATACCTGCTTCACTGATAAATAATCATACTGCAATCGTCTAACAGTATAACACGTATGCATATGGAATAGTTTACACCCTCATGGAATTACTTGATAGGCTTGCAAGATTATTTTTGAATACATGCTGGTGTAAGAGACTAATTTAAATGCAAACAAGCTGATTCATTGCTTTCTCTCGCTCTCAAATATGCATGTTTTAGGCGAAGAAGCACAACTAAGTTATTCACACCCCTGGGACATAAACAGACTTCAAAAAGAAAAGCATGATTTACTCGGCCGTTTTCAACAGAAGCAAAATGAAACACAAAAGACAACATTTGTGTTCAATTGAGGTGAAACAATGTGTTTCCACGCAGACACATTTGATTCTGCAGAACATTTGTGGAAACTTTTATAGCACTTCTGATGACCCATCGAATTATTCCTCTGCAGACCCAAAACAATAAAGTTGGGACAATATTGCAACCGGCAGATGATAGTTAATTAAAAGTTAATCGACATAACCGTTTGCCTCTCTCTGCGGCCTGCTTTGCGACTGCAGATGAGTCCTCAGCCGACTAAAGTGACCCTGGCTTTCTGATGGAATGGATAAAAACGGGCCTTGACCGAAGGCCAGCATTATGATGATTAGCCTGACAAGCTAAATTCCTCCCCAGAGGTCCCTAATACAGCCTCAATTAAACTGTCCAAGTCCCCGGACAACCCGAGGCCAGCCGGACTCTCTGATCTCCACTTTATTACAGCTCATCATCATGTGTGCACATCGCGCTTATTGTTATCTCTGCATAGTTTAATTTCACGCGCTTTCAGTTTTTACTGTGAAAACACAGTCTGACTCATGGGATATGGAACGCATCAGTGCACAATCTTCATTAGAAATGCATCCTGCCGCCACTTCTCATGTTGAATTGTGATCCGTTTCCATAGTGTGGTCAAAAACAAACATTATTAACATTATATTTTGGGGAAAGTGGATTTTCAGTTTTAACCCTTTAAAGGCAATCCTTTATAAAGGCATCATCATGATCAAACAAAATATTTTATGTGGGGAAATTAAACAGCAGATGTCTACCCGTCTTCACTTCAGCTCAAATACACTGTAAAACCTCACAGTCGTTTTTTAACCTGTTAGAATTTACAGTAGATGTACGACCGTGTTGCTTTATACACTCCGCTGTGGCTCCTTTTGCATTAGGCCTCAGAGTTTTAGAAAAACCAGGCTTGAGGTGAGCACTGACGCACTTCACTGAGACATATTTTCCTCCTTTCTATCAACACCTGCAACCCACTCTCTCCTCAGACACCTTTTTAAGACTAAAGGAGAGCAGAGGAGAAGGAAAGAGAGGAGAGAGTTCAAGCATTAAACTAAAAGCAAAGCATCAAAAGAGCACCTGTTCAAAAATACCTGCAGGACTAAAAAATAAGGGCGATGCAGTGATAGTGGAGATACAAGAGACACCATAACATGTTTATCTTGAATATTGTTTACTACATATTACCAAAGACTACTGACAAGCAAATCCACAAAAGGATTGCAGAGCTTTTCTGGCCGCTAAAGCTGCGCAAAGCTGAGCAAAATGAGTCTCGATGCTCTGGTGCCATTTTGACTTCAGACATTATGTGTAATGTATGCATAATGTCCTGGATGCAGACGCGGTGCATACATTCTGGGCCATATTGGCTCCTTTCTATGCAAATGTGTGTAAATGCAAGAACCCATTGATCCCACAGAAACCATTTCCCTTGATTTGACCCTCACTGGTGAATCTACAATCCATTTCAGTAGATACAGTCTGAAACAGCCTTATGTAGTAAATATTGTAGTACCATTACATGTATAAAGTCGCATATTTTGGGTTACTTTAGGAAAAGAATACCCATTTCAGGCTGTAAGTGATGCTTTTATTTCTGTCAAATGCTAAAACAGGTCTAATCAATCAGGTTAATCCAAGTAGCATGTCAGGGTTAATAACTGATCACTGTTATCTTTGTTTTAATGTGTATTTGCTTTGGTCGGTTACTGTCATTAATCTGAGCCCTTCAAAAACAAATCACCAATCTCCGATGATGTAATGATGATTGAGATGTCACAGCGGAGGAAAGCTTAAAGGTAGAATTAGATCAATGATTGATACAAGCGCTGTTAAGAGACAGCTGGGTAAAATGATGGTTTTTGGCTTTTGCCTTTATTGGACAGGACAGCTGAAGAGAGACAGGAGATATGGGGAGGAGAGAGCGGGGGATGACATGCACCAAATGATCGGCAGAATGAGAGTCGAAATCTGCGATTGGTGCAAGGAGGGCCAGCTTTACCAAGTGAGCTATTTTTATAGGATATCTAATTCAACACATTGGCAGTTCTTTTCATCGACACATCTAAGGAGTGTTGGAGCACGCAGACATATTGATCTTGAGAAAATTGGGTCAATTTTGGGTCTTGAGATGCCAAATCTGTCAATGATTGCGGTATTAAAACAGAACCACGGGCACTGGTTTAGCTGAGTTGGTAGAGCAGGCCCCCCATGTCTAGAGGCTACAGTCCTTGAGGCACTGATCGCAGGCTCGATTCCCGGGCTGCAGATCCATTTGGTGCACGCCTTCCTCCACTCTCCTGTCTCTCTTTAGCTTTCCTATATAATAAAGGCAATACTGCCAAAAAAATAATCTTTGAAAAAACAGAACCATGTGTAAAGCTTTAGAAATCTGAGGCCATTAATGCGTATGTATATTTCTATTTCCTATAGGTTTTTAAAATCTATCCCTCATCCCCTCTCTGCGAGTCTCCACATTGTATCTGTATTTTATCATGAAATTGCTACAATATCAACACACTGCCACTGAATGATGAATGACAGTGGATTAGTAATTTCAAATAATGCCTCATCATCCATACAAGCGCTGTGGTTGTATTTGAGGGTTTGGACGATTAAACATTAAATTGAATGTTAGCGGTTTGCGTGTTTTGCCACTGTAACCCTTCAAAGTGCAAAAGAAAGTCATTAAAACCTCATTTGTATTCTCTGCACCATTGCACTGCAAAAGATGCAGTAAAGCTGTAATCAAATGTCCTTTTTTTTCCCCACTTGATTTTAAGCTCTTAACAATACAATGAAACTCTTTTTCCTCTGATTCTTTGAAATGAATCATATTCTCTCTATAAGTAATATTACAGAGCCAGCATCATGTAATTAATATGTAAGGACCAACAGGGAGGAATAGAACAGCGCGATATTGGATTTACCTCTCACTCTACAGTGACTTATCTCATTTCCTCCTTGTGTGTCGAGCCGCTCAGAGGAGGAACTCAGCGCACGCTGCTCTGCATTGTAATATCTGCTCGGGCATATTGGTATTCTGCCCGAGCCTGGGAATAAGGCAGCTCTCTCTTCCTCCCTCATTTACATTCTGACCCATCTATGATGCGCTGAAGAGCAACAAAATATGTCGGCATATGGAGACACAGATCAGTTCCCCCCCTATCAATTACAGCTCTAACGCATATAATAGTTGAATCAGTTGTGATGATGTTATTAGCCTCCTCCCTTCATCCACATCATCATCATCTGAACACCTGGTGACCCCGCGCTGATGAAGCCGCTCTAAATGGGATTCAGTCACCCTGACCCCGGAGTGCCGCGTCTGCAATTAATCACTCAGTGTTTCGCAACATAAACAGACTGTTAATGCCCATTAGCAGTTTAGATGAGGATGCTAAAGTCCATGTTGCTTTTATAGCATGGCTGTAAATCTGTGCTTATGTAACTCACTTCAAGAACGCTCAGCGGATAATTATTTTGTCAGTCTAAACTTGTTTAGAGTTTGTTATAAGCACGTTTACTTTGCAATCTGATCCAACTTTTGAATATGATACAGAGTGCATTTAAAGATTTAAATCTTTGCACTCAATTTTCAGTCTTTTATGTTATTATTTGAGTTACACTGAATGTAGCATGTCATGTAAAATATCAGTGTACCCTTTGGAGGGCACAGCATGTGCGGACAGGGCTGCGAGCCAGGCCTGCCGCTACGTCAGCTCAGCTTGTTTCAGGGTGTTCTGCTTTTTAAGATTAGGATTCCTTCGGTGTTCATTGTTCACAAGGTTTTTTTAACAGGAGTAGAGTAATCTGCAGAGTTCTCCTCCTCTCCCTAATGAACCGAATGGTAATTAAAATCATTAAAAACACTTAATAAAGCAGTTTCGCATTAAAAAATGATTGTGTTTCTCTGATGCTTTTCAGGGGACAAAACGGAGAGAGATGTGTCGAAAGATTACAAACTGAATTGTTGGTTTGGATGTATTCTATATGTTCTTTCTTAGTTATGACAGACTGTCGAACTAGATAATAAAATAAGTTGTCCCTGTATGGACCAATGACGATATATAAAGATGGCCAATCGGCGTATTTAGTAGTGTAGTGATTTAGTTACGTCTCCTCTCGCCGTTCGTCCTCTACTCTGCTAATGCAGAACAGATCGGCCGGATTTGTCAACAGAGCTGTCAATCATCCTTTTTACAGCATCAAATTAAAACTAAATTTGTCAGAAAAATGAACTCTTGGATGTACATCAGCATGATAAGAACTAACTATGAAGACAGAAACCATGTTTGAGAAACATTTATTTGGCATGTATTTTGATTTTATAGTTTGACTCATATCCCATCTGTTAACATTGAGGAGGCGGGCTTTATGACCTATACTGCAGCCAGTCAGCAGGGGGCGCTAGAGAGGTTTTGGCTTCACTTTTAGGGAGCTGTCATGTCCATCTTTTTATACAGTCTGTGGTGTGGACGTGTTCATTATTGATTAGTATAGGTGTATCCAGAGCCAGGCCAAACTGTAACTGACTTTTCGGTATCAGATTGGTCAAACTCAGGTGCCTGTACTGGTATTTCCAATGAATCATTGCTGTAAACAATGATTGATATAGTGGTTTGTCCTATGTGTTTAAACTTTCATTATTATCACACGCCCTCTCAGGTGTCACTTTGCAAGTGAAAGAAGACAGAACCGTCTCCCAGCGAGCAAACAACAGATTAAGTTGTTTTCATGTTCACATCAGAAAAGCATGAACCCAGTGAAATGGAATCAAACTGTCAAACTGTTTATGCTGCACAATGAACCAAAAGTAATAAAGCAGCACCCACGGGACACTGTCCATACATTTATTCATCTCTGGAACAAAAGCACAAGCAAGTACGAAACAGTGGACACACAAACACAGATCAGAAGAGCATCTGCATCTCTGCCAGAGACGGGGACGCAGGCCGGCACAGTTCAGCTCCTCCACGCTCACTTATTCAGAGGCCCATGTACACACAGCACAGGCACACATGAACACACACGTTGTGTAACGCCCTGGGGCAAAGCCACATTTCACATTTTACACTTTACAGGCCGTGTTCAAAGGAGACAAACAGGTCATCCGAACCAACATTAAAGGCCAATTTTATGTGAATCCATATAATCTCTCGCGTTTGACCAATTATCCACATGTGTGGGCAGCGCTGAGGCAGAGTCAGGGACAGGCGGAAAGATTGGCAGGCTTTGATTCCTGCCTCTCGTGGCCAATGCTACTGTAGTCGAGCTTCACAGATGTCAGCCTCTTGATTAATCCTCCCGTTGGCTGACTCCCTTCCTTTGCACTGTGTGGAGTGTGTTACTTCTTTAAGAACCACAACAACTCGGGAAGGGGCGACGCAGAAGACTGCAGCAAAAGTAGCCATCCAGTTAGCAGCTGAACACTACAGCGAGCGTATGATGGAAACTAGAACAGTGCCAAGTGATTTAATGTTTTTTTGTGTTATCTTTTGTAGAGGGCCAAAAGACGTTTTTTTCATTAAATTATCCATCCATCCGTTTGCTATACTGTTTATCCACTTTAGGGTCGAGGGGGAGCGACAGCTCTAACCACTGCACCATGGTGCATCCCTCATCAAATAACATGCAAAATATTCAACAATTGTATATCTTGAAATTAAGCTTTCCCTTTTCATTATGTTTTACTTAATCTGACAATCTCAATTACATTCTCTTGGACACCATCTAATGGCAATAAACAGTAACTGCAGGAGGTCACTTGCCCATTTAACCAGACGTCTACGGTTGGCTCCCTTTGTTACGGTTGTAACTCTTGATTTTCCTCTCTGACGGTCGCTTTCCTTTTTAGACTGTTTGCCTTCATCTGAGCGTCCAATTTGTTTCTTTTTCTTTGGATTTTCACTTATTTTTGAAGTTGTATCTGTAGTCATTGATCTTTTCTTTGTGTGTTCAGCCATAGTAGATTACTGTTTACTCGCAACACTTGCAGAGACCGGAAAAGCAGCTGCTTAGCTCCGCCTACCCTCTCTGGCGGACCAACCACTGCTGGGTGATGGAAAATGCGTCACTAACTGGGCGCCGCTTGTGATTTTTTCAGCGACTGACACCTAGTCCATTAAAATACTATATACTGCAAATGCAAAGGCTTTCATCAGTGGGCCATAGGCTCAATCACTATTGTGTAACCTCATTCGGCGATAGGTAGTGACTTAACAGACATTTATTTAAATGAAAATCTTCAAGATTATTACTTTAATGCAGTGGTTCTCAAACTTTTTCTGTCATGCCCCCCTTTGGAGAAAGAAAAATGTCCAGGCCCCCCTGCCCCAACAAAATAGTCACAAATGGGTCAAGTTTCACTTTCATTGAAAGAAAGTCAAGATCGTGACCATTCTTTTCACTTTTCTCTGAGTGATTTGCTGTGCAAAAAAAATTTCACTTGCTCCATCAGACTTTTTCAGATAGAAATATAATAAAATGTGCAATAACTTCTTCAGAACAATAAAAATAAAGTTCAATCTGTGCTAAGAAAAACAAACAGATTTTTGCTGCAGCCGCCAGACTTTTCAAACATATAACACAGACATTCTCTTCATCTCCTACCATATTCGCTGTAAATCCAAGAGCAAGATCAGCGTCGTCATATTTCCTTGACTTCTTGGATTTTGGCGGTTAGTCAGCGTTAACGTCGGCCGACGTCGTCTTGTTGGTATCTGACGCTGAAAGCTGATTATTACTTATACAATGAAGCTCCTTGAAACCCCAAACCACAGATATATAGGAAGAATATATGGACTAATAGAATAATTGGCATGCCAACATTCTCCAGGGGCAGTATAGATGTGTTGGGTAGATTGTATTCCAACGACAGAAAGATGTTTGTCGAAGACTATTTGTAGCCTGTGTAGTACTGTCCTCTAGCTGTGCAGCAGGCTTCGGTTGCAGGCAGAAAACCAGTGTGTGAGGGGAGCAAGAGGCCATAATGCAATACTGGAACCCATCAGCATCACCTGATAATGATTAAGCCCTTTAGATATCTCTACACAGAGATATCTGCTTATAAGTGCAGCTAACAATCAGGTTGATGACATCGTCTCTCAGCTCTTACTCCGCTCTCGCTTGTCAAGTTGCTAATCGAGCTGTAAACAATGAACAACAGACAGAAGAGGAAGTCTTGGCCTGGAACACCCAGTGGCTACACCGGAAGCCATATTAGCTTTAGCCTATCAGTTCCAAGACTGGTAAGGGTGTGATTACAATATGTATACTGTGTATAGATGGCAAAATATTCAGGGCGATAAGCACATAAGGGCAGAGCAAGTGGATAAGTAGAGGTAAAGAAAGTGGAAGATAACGTGGGGGTGCAGTAAAAACTAGTGGCAGTACTGCAAAGGAAGACTTGATGTGGTGGACGGGAGCAAAGATGGGAGATGATAAGAGGCCATACATCTTTGGAGACTCAGAAAGTGTGTGTGTGTGCGTGTGTCCGTGAGTGTTTGTGTGTGTGATTGGCTGCTAGAGTAGAAGCTGGCTGCAGACGAGCAGAGCACAGGTTGAATGTGGTGGGAAGGTCTGATTAGATTCTGGGGTCCAGCCTGTGTGGCTAAATTAGCGTGTGTGCTTGTGTGTGTGTGTGTGTGTGTGTGTGTGTGTGTGTGTGTGTGTGTGTGTGTGTGTGTGTGTGTGTGTCTGTGATGACATGTGGTGAAGATGGAGTGAGGCTATAAACCAGGTGGCTGTGACTGTTGGAAGGTTTTAATATATGTGGGGAAGCTTGGAAGACAACAGGGAGCTCAGAGAGATGGAATTAAAGAGGCGGGGCTTGGATGGCAGGAGGAAGTCGGAGCAAAATCATCAAAGCGAGGTGTGTCTCAGTTAGGACATGTTTTTTTAATGCATTGATAATGATATTGTGTGGATAAGTGTGACTTTTGTTGTGTAATATGGCCAGGCTTGGGGATTAATGGAATACAAGTAACGGCGTTATGCAATTAGGATACAGAAAAAAGGCATCTGTATCCTGTTACAGTTACAGAAAATAAGAGGTAATTAGATTACAGATACATTTATTAAAAATGGGGATTACTAGCAGGATTACAATTTTAAAACGAAGATGATAAAATACCAAAGATGCTCTATAACATCTGGCGCCTAATTTCTTAACCGTCCGTCTGACCGTCTCCGATAATACCACGCACCTGCGCGCAGACGTTACGACACTTCACAGCACACAAGTCTCACAATACCGCTCCTCACTGGCTCGAAAAAAAAATGGGAGCAACATCGCAGTACAGTGCAAGTTTTTCCAGGCTGTGACTCTCAAAGGACTCGACATTTAATGTAAAGAAACATTTACAGATAAAGACCAACCGCTAACGTTAGCCGCACAGGACTCCAGTTAGAAATGTTAGCTAACCTGTCGTCTTCTACTACTGAGCAATAGTTTGTGACTCTGGTGACGGCCGCAGCCAGGATGGTGTGGGTAAAAACACAAGCCCCAGACTGGAATAAGTTGATGGCAGTTTGTTTGAAGTTTGAGTGTGAAGCACTGTGATTAGCAGACTTAACTAAGTACATTTATATGTGCATAATTACCGCTATTAATTTAAACGGACATTTGCGCATGACAAAAGTCTCTTCTTGTGTCTTTATTTGCAGATTTAGTTTTAAGGTAATCCAAAAGTAACTGAAAGTAATCAGTTACTTTAAAGTTGTGATACTTGGATTAGGTGACTGATTACATTTCTTAACAGGTTATTAGTAACTATATCGGAATACATTTTTAACAACTTCCAACCCTGAGTTACAAGAGGAGTGTGCTGCCAAGCCACTCACATTAGGGAATTATGTTCTTATATAAAAGTACTTTAAAAATATTTATGATTTAGGGATGAAAAACAAAAGTATAAATAGCAAAAGGAAAATTGAATAAACAGAAGTGACCTAATATTTTGGAGTCCCATTAAAATGAGTGTTTTCGGAGCTCATGCCGTGATACCCCATAATTTGCTTAATGCATCCAGGTCACTGCATCAGCTGACATTTGTTTATATAAATATAAATTAATATTTTTAGTTCTAAAAAGGCAAATCATATTTTATAAGAGAAAAGATGTTTGTGTCAACTGCATTAAATTTGCTCTGCTGGACGATAAGTTAAGAGCGTTTACAGGATATTTTAATCGTCTAAATGATGTGGCCTCAGGAGAGAGTGCAGGTAGATAATCCTGATAACAGATGAACTGGGTTCAATTACAGGTCACAATTCTGTCGAGGCTGAGGAGAAATATAAACAATTCTTTACCTTTAGGGACTGGAAAAGCATCACAGTCTTATTAATGATAAAGAACAATAATAGAAATGATTAGAAGGTTCCCTAAGGCTGTGGAAGAGCCCATGGGATGTCCCGGGCAAAGGATAGGAAGGGGAAATCAACAAGAAAGAGACGGGAGGCAAATTGGGAAGCAAGGAGGAATGAAAGGTTGGAAGGTAGTTGGGAGAGACAGAGTGAGACGGGGGGAGAGGGAGGGAGGGTGAGAGCCGGACATCCCTGGCACCGTGTGGCTGTGTGTCCTGGCACGGCTGCAAGACGGAGCAGTACACCTGCTCTCAGTCCAGTCCCTGTGGATCTACAGGCAGACTGTCACCTCACACACACGCAGGGTCACTAATCTTATGAATTACACACACACAGATGCTGTCATGCGAATATTCCGATTTTGAGGTCCTCTGAGGGAACAGACGTAGTGCGTTTTATACACGACTCCTGACTATAAATGTGTTCACACTAACAGAGGTAGACTGTATCCTCACATGACGGCGTCTGAGGGTCTGATGAGGACTTGTGTTGTAGCTTTACATCGATGAGAGCAGAACAAACAGATTCCAGAGGATTTCGGAGGATTTCACTTGAAAACAATAGAACAGAAGCGGCAGAAGATTTGCACCTAATCGCGGCTTAATTAAAGAATTATTTGAGATTTACAAATTAAGCGATTTCAACAGTCATCAAGCAGATATAAACCTGGTTGTAATGAGGACTGGTTTGTATGAATGGAACAGGGAGGTCATGGATCATTTGAGCATCCACAGATTCTTAATCCAAGCATCGTCTGATCACACGTGTTCCCTTTTGCTTCCACGCCTACAAAATGAGTTCTCCTTTGATTTCTTTGCTGTGTTTTAACAGAGAAAAAACACTGACTGTTAAAGGCAGAGAAATAGCCAGTTGTCTGATTACATTACTCTACAGATGGTGATAAAACACAGCTCACCCGCGTACAGAAAGAACAATTTTTCCACATTTCCAGAAGGTAAATTAGCCTCTGATGTCAGCGCTCCGTTTTAACACTCCTGCATGAGACATTGTGAACAGCATTTCAAAACCTCCCGTGTCAGACATCACACTCAGACATCTCGTGAAATATCCAGGAATAATTGTAATGTGGAGAATTAAACAGGCTATAAAAAGCGGGCCCATGCTGAGAGACAAGTTGCTACAGTATTGTGAAACATCCAAAAAATGATTAAAATTAACTTGTGAATTAAGCTAATTAAATCACTAATTACTACATATTTATATTCAACTAAAGCACTTGAAAAAGCATGTGGGATTTGGTTGCATGAACTCCATCTTAATAAGCACATATGCATATGCAAAATGCCTGTGTTTTTAATGAAAATGTTCCAGTCGTGCAGTGGTCTCTAGTTGCCAAACTGGCACACAGATGCTGTCATGTGGAGCGCGCTGTGTAGGAGACAATAAAACCAAGAGCAAAACAAAGTTTATCAGAGAGAATTTGCCTTTGATTTGTCCCCTTGAACCTAATTCCTAACTCTTTTCAATAAGCAGAAAAAGAGGACACAAGGCTGTGCTGCTGCGACGGCCTCCGCCCCGCTTTGGGCCGAACCCGGGAAAACGGCCATTGTGGACACAGGTTGTTGACCAAATGCAATCTCCCCCATTGTGGCCAAATAGGCCGCAGAGATGTAAACATTACATGGAAGAATGGCCTACTGATCGACCTCAGAGATTGCAAAGTGAAGGTCAATGGTTTGTCCAACAGCCTATCAAAGGAGTGTGTGTGTGACAGTGTGAGTGTGTGCGATTGGAGCGGGGGTGAAGGGGGCGGTAGGGGGGCGACGGTGGTAAATTGAACCACCCAGTTTCAGAAAGGACTTAAAAGTGACTGTCACAAAGGATAAGCTTGATCTCTTCACTGCCGCATATGTGGGTAAAATGCACAGATGTGCACACACTTTTACACATTCACGGCGGCCACATCGGGCCACAGGTGTTCCTGTTGTTCCTAATCTCACTCTACAGACGCGAACGTGACTGAAACCGTGATTTTAACTGCATAAAGTTTATGTTTTGTTAAAGGAGCAATTCTCCCCTGGGAAAATGCCACTGTCAGTCAAAGCTGGTAACAGATAGAAGCAGTAATATTTGAAATTGGCGCCATAGCTGCGGAGAAAGTTGTACAAACAGCTCGTGGCTTTGCCCGTTCTACATTCCTACAACACCCAGCGTGCATTGCGCCCCTCCCTCTGAAAGGAACGGCCCAGCGAGAGATGTTTGAGTGAAATATTACGTTTCACTGCAGGCAATGACTCCGAAATGTGACGAGAATATACCGGTGGATCGTCTAAAAACTCTACAGGTCTGCAGTCTACATTTCAAACCTGACGATTTTGAACGAGACATGACATCGGAGGCGGGCGCCCTAGATTGAGGAAGTGTAGTTTAGTGAACTCCCGAGAGGTTTTCCAGCGCCATTTGGAGAAGCGGATACCTTTTTTCGACCATAATAGCGTTAGCTCCCCATAATAGCTTGATAGGAAGAACTGGCCCTTTAAGTCTTTGAAAGAGCACATGAACTTTATCTTGTTAGATCTGTCAGAAAACAACTTCGTTCTTCAAGATGTCGAAAAATCCAACCCAGGGTTTTTTGTTTATTCACATTTCCCTTCCTTTTCTGTTTTCCCTGCAGGGACGTTAATTTCTTCCACCTAGGCGCTGGAAACTTTAATCTAACGCAGCAATTACAGCAGCGCTACCTTATGTTTAAGTTATTAAGGCATTGTATGAATATGGGTAGGGGCTAAGTCACTTCAAATTTGTGGGGAAATGAGCACCATTTGCATAACTCACTTGGCCGTGCTTTGCAATTATGCCCCCTCTTCCGACACATGCCGCATCCTCCTGCATGTAAATTCAATTCGGGGGCGATAAGAGCACCTTATGAATATACAGTTAATTGGCTGCAAATTCCCTCAGTTCAATTTTCAATCGTTCTGCAATTACCAGAGGAATCATAATGGCTTTTTTCTCCCCCTTTCTCACTCTGCCTCATCCTCTTTCCCACTGACAGAGGAAGACAAATACCAAAACAATGTTTCCTTGGGCGGTACCTTCTAAATAGAAAGAGGAAGGGAAGAGGGGAAGAAAAGATAAAAGGGAGAAGTGATCAAGGGGAAATTTGTGGCTGTTGCCTCGCGGTGCCGTGTGCACACGAGTGAATCTGAGGGAGATTGCAAGCGACACGGCGTCTACGAGAGATCAAAGAGGGTTCTTGCCTTGCTTTGCATACCTCAAACACTATCAATAATGCATTTTCCTGCCCTACCTGCAGAGCACAGTGGCCCAAAGTGTGAGCGGGCACACATGCACACGTACAATGGCCTACAGCAGAGCCTGGCATTTAACTCCGCTGTCCGCTGAGCTGTTCAGGAGCGATGATGGGTGCAGGTTGACAGCCACCTCGGGGCTAGTGAAGGTGCTGAGGGTAGGTGAGAACTCAGTTGAAAAGCATTTTTAACAAAACATGGTTCAGTAACCAGCAAGTCGTTTCTCTGTGACCAGTGACTTAGACATCTCTATAAATGCAAATGGAGTTAAACTGCAGAAAGAGGAATAAAAGATGAATTTGTATTCATATTATTCATTGATCTGATACATTTTTCACGTGTGATCGTGAATGATACAGTACAGAAAAGAACAAGTAAGACAAGTAGAGGTATGAGGGACAGACGATTTAACATTATGTCCACGTCTTTGGACCGTGCGGGGAAGTCTAAAGTTAATCACTCAACCATTACTCAAGGGGTGACTTTGAAGTCAGTGCTAGACTTCATGGAAAAGAAACTTTCTACAAGTTCAACATTCACTCAACACATTCATTAAAGGACTCGAAGAAAAACATTGACTAAGGATGTTCTGCGAAAGGATACTTTGTCAAGACATGCCTGTTGATTGTCCCACTGTGTATTCTAACTAACGAATCTCTGACCTTTTCCAGGATAGAACTGTCTGTCTAACTATACCGCCTCCCCATCACCAAAGGTAGGAATAATTATTACTGGCTCGACCTCTCAGCCACAAGTATTGAGCAGGGTTACCATGATCTATGAATCCTGTACCTCAGGTTACATGGTTACAGTCATTTTCCAATTAAAGAAGTTACGTTCAATTTCATCCAGATTAATTTACCATATGGTGAAATATGGTAAAAAAAAGACCTTTGGTCTTTGGTCTTCCTCTGTTAAAGCAGACGTAAGCAGTGGTTTGACAAGGCATCTAATGTTCTTTTCTTGCACAACAGATTATAAACTAAGTATCCATAAGGAAACATTGTTTATCAATTAAAGGGCCAGTTTACCGATTTTCAACCTCAGTCCTATCATGCTATTAAGTGGAGCTAGTGCCATTATGGTAGGAAAAAAATACAATTTCGCTCTGTGCGTTTGGAGGACGCTATCCGCTTCTCCGCTGGGCCCTGGAAAAGGCCAGGGAGCTTGTTAAACTACACTTCCTCAATCTAGGACTCCCCCCTCCGATATCATGTCTCGTTCAAAATCGTCAGGTTTGAAATGTAGACTGCAGACTTGAAGATTTTTTAGACGATCCATTGGTATATTCTCATCATATTTCGGATTGTTTTCAGAGCCGTTGCCTGCAGCAATCAATGTCCTTGACTGGAAAACGGTAGTATTTCACTCCAGCGTCTCTCGCTGGGCCGTTCCTTTCAGAGAGAGGGACGCAATGCACGCTGGATGTTGTAGGAATGTAGAATGGGCGAAACCACGAGCTGTTCAACTTTCTCCACAGCTATGGCGCCAATTTCAAATATTATTGCTTTGATTGATTACAGAGAACACCAGCTTTGACTGACAGAGTTTTTTTCCAGGGGCGAATTGCTCCTTTAAGTATTGGATAATTTCATGCATAAGTTTACGTAAACTTTGCACCACTGCAGTAGCTGTCCAAGTCTCAGTCCTTCCCCCCTTCTGTCCTGTAAAATTGTCTATTTAATACAGTGAAGGGTTATAAATGATTCAAATAAATAAAATATGCAATATCACTCACACTTATGTTGAAGAGTATCATTTTCAGACGAGAACTCTACAGCTACCCTTCAAAAAGAGACATTTGAGTGGCTTTTGTGAAAACACTAGACGACTGCGAGTGTCTCGATCTGAATTTGCCGGTTCAGAAAATTATGCAAACAACTTAAGTGAGACCGCTGTGACCGCGGGGTGACTGCAGAGTGACCGCCGGATGACCGACTCCCTCATGCTAAGCTCCTCCTTCAGGCACCGCGAGAGGCACAGAGGTGTCATGGAGTCCTTCATTGCTGCTCAATGAGGACGCTGAATTGGTCAATAAAGCATAAAGGTTCCTTAATACACTGATGCTGGAGCACACCAGGGTGTGTACGGCATGTGCCAAACATGCAACCGTCTCAATGTAGATGTGAGTATTTGCAAAAGCAATATAAGAAACGCAGTCATAATTCTAATGGCCATTAAACTGTAACAGACAGGAAACACCTTGATCCCGCCACAATTAAAGGCTCTTCCAGTATAATGACGAGGTCATAAAAAGTGATGAACCTGATAACGATGAGCGTAATTTGCTTCCAAAATTAATGGAGTGAAGACATGCAGCCTAAGCAACAACAGAGGCGGACGTGAAAATCAAAGTGTAATCACAAAAGTCTGACGGTGCTGTGAGAGGGAACTATCTGGACTGTTATTTGTGGTGCGATTGCTCGAAGGTCCGCATTTCAGTTTCATTTCATGTCATACGGAGTTTAATGCCGGGGAAGGCGGTGGAGACACAGGTCTTTAATGTCAAAGAACAGTATCCCACTGTGACATTTGGAATTTGGTCGTCTATTATTTCTCAGCATCGGGAACTTGTCGACTCAGAGAAAATGTTTGTACAGGAGAAAGTGTTTTCATTTCTGAAAGCTCCACAATCAATATAGACTTATTGGACATCTATTGGGGGATGTGAAGGGACTTTCAGTAAGTATAAGTAAATATTATTACATTCTGTTGCCTTTATTCAGAGAGAGAGGAGGGGGATAGTGTGGGAAACAGGGGAGGAGAGAGTGGGGATGACACGCGGCAAGGGGCCTAACCCGGAATGAGGGCCTGTTGCTTCTCTCCATCTTTCATGTCCTTGCACATCAGAAGAGCTACATCTTTTTTTTTTTAAAGATTTTTGTTTTGCCTTTTATGCCTTAATTAGAAAGAGACAGAGGACAGTGTCAAAAAATGGGATGAAAGACTAGGGGATGACAGGTGGCAAAGGTCCAAGGTCTGGGAGTCGAGGTCGGGGCCACCACATCGAGGACTGTGGCCCCTGTAGGTGGAACGATTTAACCGCTGAGCTAAACTGGCACCCATAAATCATGTTTTTAAAGTTATGATCTTGACTATGGCTCCAGATGAAGTCTTGATTTTCCTCGCTGATGGTCGCTTTCCTTTTTAGACTGAATTTGTTATTTTTCTTTGTATTTTCTCTTATTTTTGAAGTTGTATCTGTAGTCATCCATCTTTTCTTTGTTTGTTCAGCCATAGTAGATTACTGTTTACTCGCAACACTTGCAGAGAACGGAAAAGCAGCCGCTTAGCTCCGCCTACCCTCTCTGGCAGACAAACCACTGCTGGCTGATGGAAAACGCGTCACTAACTGGGCGCTGCTTGTGATTTTTTTCTGCTAAAGTCACCACCGACACCCAGTCTGTAATACTGTAAAAGCAAAGGCTTTCATCAGTGGGCCATAGGCTCAATCACCATCGTGTTACCTCATTCGGCGATAGATAGAGACTTAACAGACATTTATTTACATGAAAATTGTTCTCCATCTTTTCCATTACCTTTGAGTTTTTGAATGTTTGGAGCTCAGTCCGAGTGTGTAAATAATTCCCAGGATTAAACAACCACATATGAATCAATCATTCACCAGGAGATAAATCTAAGCAGCCAGGCTTATGTGTATCAAATTACAACCTATTGAGTAACAGATCTGGCTCTCCTCTGGAGATGATTTTTGCTGCAGAGTAGCGCAGCGTAACCTGTCAATCACTTAAGACAATTGAAATGTCAAATATGACGGCGCTGCGAGATGAATTTAGAGACTAAGCAGATTGATCGTTTCAAGTCAATTACTACAAGAATGGAAATGAGTTCAAAAACAAACAGCTGAACAAATTCAAAATGCCAGCCTCGTTCTCAAATTTCACTCAATTCCGGCGTTTGATTTTGGAGCCGTGCTGTTCGACACAATCAAAAACACAAAGGCCAACTTAACCTGTTATTATCTCCTGCTGCTTTATTATTCTATACTTTGATTGTCTTGTCCTCCTGAATAAAAAGAAAGCACACACAGGCTTAAATCTTACTGTTAAAGCAGGCTCCTTCTCTGAGGTGGAGACAAACCTTTAACTGCTCACACAGATAATGAACATTAACATCCCCCCAGTGTGTAATACGGCCTTTAAGTGAATTTTTCTTCATTCAATTTACACACACTTGACTTCACAGCAGTTTCTAACATGACCTTAAGTGTCATCGCAGAGCACACATGTGCTTTAGAACACACACACACACACACAGCAGGCCATACATATTAATGAGAGATCGACACCGTCTTCTGCCCTTTTCTCATGTACAGCAAAGGACACAGACTTGCCATGCATGAGCACGCACATGTAACACACACACACACACACACACACACACACACACACACACACACACACACACACACACACACACTATCAGTCACAAAACTGCAGCATTGTTGTTCTCTTTGGTTCACACACACGCTGCCGGCGACAGCAACAAATGGCAGTGAAGGCTGAAGAGTGCCCCCTGCTGTTTGACCGAGCCCGAGGTCGCTCCACCTGCTCCTGGTCATTCCTCCGCTCTGTCTCTCTATTAGCAGAGGCTTACTTGGAGGTGGAGGGAGGTCGATATCATACTGCAGCTGCCAGAGTAATGAAACCACAGGAAGCCCACGGCAGAGAGAGGGAGGGAGCGGGAGGGCGAGAGACGAGGACGGCAAAGGAGGTGCGAGGATTTAGGCGACGTTCAGAAGAAGAAATGAGGGCAGAGAGGGTCCAAAAGAGAGGAAAGATAAAGAGAAGAGAGAGGAAGCAAACAGGTTATTTTAAAGAAAGAGGTGAGGTCTTTGGCAAGTTGAAAGACATGCAGGGAAAGTTCTTAATGAGAGAAGTTTCAGAAACCCAGGAATAAATGGGCTGAAGTTTTAAACTGTAAGAAAAATTAGGTCAAAAAGCTTTAATTCATGCTCTGTTTTTATAAAGCAGCAGTGATTGTGATAAGTGCCAGATAATTTAAAATCTAACAACCTCCCTCCCAAGTGGTTCATCTAACATTCTTCACAGGCTCCAAGTATGAGTCTCATCTCCATTCGTCTCAACTTCGGAAACTTTCAGACAACAAACTTTAGCTCCTTAATTGGATCTGAAATAGCTCAACACTCCATTAGCAAAGGGCAGACGAGATGGAATGCGTTGCTGTGCAGTCGTATCAAAAGATCCACTTGTACGAAGCCCATTTAAAGGATATGAAAGTAAATGCAAGGACC
This sequence comes from Semicossyphus pulcher, assembly GCF_022749685.1. Classification (NCBI taxonomy): domain Eukaryota; kingdom Metazoa; phylum Chordata; class Actinopteri; order Labriformes; family Labridae; genus Semicossyphus; species Semicossyphus pulcher. Next base: position 18,589,406 of record NW_027211604.1, on the reverse strand, counting down.
TCCAAACTTCCAAACTGCACAGGTGGGTTCAGTCTAAACTGGGTGATCAAGAAGTCTTGACATTGGTTTCTATGACAACTACTTGATCATTATCTAGTAGTAGCTCCCTCTGTAACTTCTGCAACTCCTTGTCATATCAGCTACAAATTCCGCCCGTCTCCATGGTTCCAAATTTGTCAGCGCTGACTTTGATAAACCAGCTGAATGGGTAACATTGTGTAATGAGTAACATACAATAAAGACCTAACCACCGTAACATCTTCACTGGTTACAAACCCTGTTTTCCAACACGTTTGTGACATCAGAGACTATACTCCACTGACAATGGGAAAAGAGACAATTGGCATCTATATGCAGGTCTTCCCGGGTCTGAGAAACCTGCTTCAGCACTCTAATTTCAGTGGGACAGGGGTATTGGTTTCACAGGTTGCACCCTTACCGGTCTGTCAGCAGCCTTTTGGTTCATTTTCATGGACCTTCTCTCCATTAGTTCTAATTTGTAGGGAAATAACTTTGATAAACCCATTTAACCCTTCATGCCCAGCATCGAATGAAAGAGGAAATAAGTGTCTAGCTGGCGAACAGTGCAGAATTTAGCATTTAGCATCTCCCAGATCCTGCCAAATACAGATACAAAGCTAAGAAAAAAAAGACTCTGAATGAAAGATGATGTAGCTCATACATTGTGTTTTTTTTAAAAGGTGTCAAATTAGCTGTGTCCCAATTCAGGGGCTGCATCCTTCCAAGGACGTATTTGAAGGCCGATTGCGTCACGTCGAAGGCTGTCCCAATTCGAAGGCTCCTTCAGATGCAGCCGACAAATGCGTCATCCTTTTCCCGGGCCATGAAGGATCCATCAGGTGCATCCTTCGCGGGCCCAACATATCCAGAGATTCATTGTGCGCCAAAAGGAAACAAGAAATCCTTCGTAAACTAGACCGTCTCATTTCAGTTCGGCCTTAGCTACGAATGACTCATCCTCCGTGGAATGATGCAGCCCCTGAATTAAGACACTGCTATAGTGTTTATTGTTTCTCTCAAGTGGCTAAAAAGCAATGAGTGTAGCCTTAGTAACAGTAATAATAGTTCCATTCTATTTACGTCTTACAGGGGACTGATATCCTGCATGATGCTGTCATGGCTTACTTGCAAACTTGAATAAAACAAATCCATAATGAATCCTCTTAGTTACACCTGTTCTTTTCCTGCTATTCCGAGTCAAAGTGTTGGAAAAAAATTGATGACATCAAGGAGAAAAGTCCCATCTTTCCTAAATCCTTTCCACATTATTCCATGTTCCATAATTAGCAGCGCTCATTAGACCAATAATGGAGCTAAATCAAGCAATCAAACCTCAATTAGTTCTGATGAAGATGGGAACGAGGGGAGTGGAGTGGGATGGAGGCAGAAGAGAATGGGAATAGAAGACTGAGGGTGGGTGAAGAAGAACCTCAGAGCAAAACCAGGGCAATAGAAAGGAGCAGGAAAGAGACCCACATACAGTCGTAACTATCAAAGATCAATGGGAAGGCTGGAAGGGTAGCCGTAATTGCAGAGGATCATGGAGGTTATCATCTCAGGCCTCCATCTCCCGTCCTTTCTGCTGATGGATGGCAGACTTCTCAGTGAGCCAATGCACAACAACGCCATCGAGATCAATCCGGCAATAAAGGGACCGTTACTCCTCATCGACATGATGAGAGGTCCATTCGGTATGGCAAATGTTTTTTTTGTATGTCTGAGCTCAACAATTAGGAGACTTGGATTCATATGTCATCATCGCGCCAAGGCCGGTGGAGCTTGGGACAGGGCTGCAGATGATTGGCAGGGAGTACGACAGAGAGGCAGAGCAGGAGGGGAAAGAAGGACAAGATATCAAGTCAGCCATGTTGAAGGGTTTTTTAAAAATGGCGGGAACCGGTGGGAAAATGACCGAGGAGTTTTAAAGGAAAGGAGGAGAGAAAAAGATGGCAGGCTGGCTGACAGGAGGCCCGTAGTGTAGACACCTCAGTAGACTCCTCCTAAATGGCTGTCTGTCAGAACAGCAATGGCGGCCCTCTGTTCCACTTCTTTAAATGAGCTCATTATGGCTCAGGCCATTACGGATTGTACTCGCTGTTTGGAGGAAGCTGAGATATCATTAGACATAGGAAGGGGGAGATTGGTGAGTAAGGAGGAACCAAGAGAAGGAGAGTGACAGAAATAGAGACGGAGAGGCGAAGGAAGGGGGGAAATAACCAGAATGAGAAGTAGACATGTATGGGTTGTAATGAGGGAAAATGAGGAGAATAAAAGAAGAGGTAAGGGAATTGAAGAGTGGGTTCGATTTACATAAAGTGACTACAAAGTTTCACAGTTTCTGCATGCTCTGTGAAGTTACTTAGACATTGTCCTGCTGGGGAAGGCTTTCTTTTCGGGAAGAGAGGTGCTCAGAATTCAAGTGGCTTCAGCTAATATCTCACGAGTCTTAGCGCGCACCAGCACGCGTACAGTTTCAATTAAAAGCAGTGTAGCATGAACACTCGGCTCACAAAAAAATACAGTATGGAAGCCCAAAGGCCAAAGCAGCAATAGATCCCAAGCAATATAACGCAGAGGAGTTACTGTGCACATTAGTATGTATGTCGGAAATCAGAGGTAACGATCTATTCAAGCGTCTGCGTGCGGATGTATGGGCGCACCAGAGCTGCAACTAATGATTATCATCTTTCAGTTTATTGATAACTTCAGTCAATGGAGTAAACTGAATTCAGTCTGTTGGATGACTAATAAAGGAAAAACATACCTCACAAGTTTGCAGAGCTCAGGTTTCAAATGGCTTGTTCTGTCTGACCAACCATTTAAAACCAAATGTGTTTTACTTTTTACAATCAGGGAAAAATATCCCCATAACTGAGGAGCTATAGGGAGTAAATGCTTGGGAATGGTTCGAGCCCCAAAGCACAACTTAATGTCTTAAGCTCAAAGAGAAATCAGTGAATTCCTCAGTTACCTCCAAGAAAACAGCCACAGATAACTGTATTAATTAGGATGCAGAAAAAGTCTGACTCATGTGGAATACTCCGCTGTTGTAAATATGGAACTGTACCAGCTCATTAAAAGGCTTAAATGTGGTTCAGTTATGTATTCAGAAATTATCTTTCATTTTCATGGTCTGACAAAGTTTTTCTACACAAGTTTTGTTGGCCGTTTTGGGACTCAAATGGGTATAAATAAGCTGTTAATTTCCCAATCCTCACTACATTTACATTGTTGTTTTCTAAAATGTCAATGATAATTGATGTAAATAAAAACAAACATTACTTATAAACATGTGCTAAATTTCATGCATAAAAGCTACAATATCAATTCAGTTTTATTTGTAGAGCACATTTCATACAAATGTAAACTCAATGTACTGTATGATTAAAACAAACAAATGAGTTCAGAAACACATAAAAATAAAATACAACACAAGTCCTCAGACTCACGCATACTTACAAAGACATGAGACAAAAAACTGCTTTTAAAAGAACGTAAAGTTTCCTCAGATCTCAGGTCAACAGGTAGTTTGCACCATAGTGACTAAATGCACCTTCACCTGATTTAACTTTGGGTACATACAGGAGGCTCGTCCCTGATGATCTGACTGGGCTACAGCCAGTGAGCAGGTTAGAAAGTCATTGAGGGCCATAACATTTAGAGATTTATAGACCAGCAGTAATGTTTTGAAGTCAATTCTGTACTGGACTGGAAGCTAGTGGAGACGTTTAAGTGCAGGTGTAATGTGCTCTATTTTCTCAGCCTCAGTTAACACTCTGGCAGCTGGATGAGCTGGAGCCTACCTGGTGACTTGTTGGGGAGTAAGAGCTGGGGATTAGTGTACATCTCCTTGTTTCTGAGACATACAAGATGTTTGGGGCAATAGCACTTTTCTGCTTCTAAAGCTAGCAACAGCGCAAGGAACACTGGCGTCTCCTTCACGTAAGACTTTTGTCACTGGAGGACATTTCCCTCACTCTTCTTCCACAGAGCATATATTTGCATTCTAATACATCTCTTCATTTAACTACACTTTCTGAGACCAAGGTTTGTGTAAGTGAGCTCGGGGCTCTTTACCCTTGAGGGCTTAACACACACTCTTACACACACACAGAGTTGTGAACAGACAAATGTGGCCATGCAGAAAAAACAGACATGCAAACAAACAGACCTTTACGCGTGGTTAGACAGCGAGCCAACTAAATGTCAGATTGGCAGATGCTCCATCTCAGTGTCTGGCTCCTTTGATTTTCATCCGTTTACCCAGTCTCACCGATACAGAACATGCCCGGATCAATTGTGATGCAGCCAAATGTCACATACAGGTGGGATGCTTAATGACACTTGGTGTAATGATAGCTTGGTAGGTGTCAGATGGATTATGAGTCTGTGAATGTTTAACAATCACTCTGTTCATGTTTAAAGATTCAAATCAGACTTCAAATCAGAATCATTCAGTCGTGTCAAATAAGTCCTGATTCAATTATGCAGAGTAAATCAATCCCTGCACATTAAGCTGGTTGTTTTTTTACAGGTAAAATACCAATTATGACTTCTTGGAGGTTAGACTAATTAGAAGACTAATTATCAACATAAATGAATAAAACAGTCATTTTCCAATTGTATATCTCTGTTATCACTGAGGGCATGTCGTAAATAGACAGCATGGCTGGTTTTGATCCCCATTGAACGACCACCTCTGTTGTAACTAGAAGTATTTTAATATACTGGTTTTGACTGAGAATTAAACTAAATCAATAGAATCCTGTAACATATCTACTTTAATGGTCTACCATCAAACTGGTGTCCAGGAAGTGCTCGGATACATGTGATCAGTTTGGTTAAAAGGCTGTTTGATCTCAGTGATTTACTAATCTGAAGTTGCCCGATTGCAGATCCCATCAGCTGTTGTCTGATGGCGCTATAGCCTCTGGGAACGACGACAGATAAAGACTTTATTTTCTGTGTGATGGTCAATGTTTGCAGTCTGTGATGGATTGTTAGCTACACTAATGAAGCTCAGTAAGTTCAAGCAGGACTTCATCTATTCATTAACTCATCATTCGTATCACCTCTCCATCCCCTCCGGCTTCTCTGATCAGCCGATCATGGGTGTCTTCTCTTAGAAGTATTTAACCAACCAGATTTTGCCACCACCTTAATGAGCCAATCATCCTGCTGCTGTCCTCCTCTCTGCTGCTGTCAGTTAGCTAACTTCTCATACAATGATAGTCGATGGGTTCCAGGATAACATGACTGCTTAACATTACGACTTCTTTAAATAAATGCCTTAAAATGTAGAAAAGAACAAGACTTGTTAAAAGAAAAAATGGCTACTTCATTAAAAGTAAACTTTAAATAAAATTTAAAGTTTTTCTGCCTAATCAGAATCAGAATTACTTAATTAATCCCCGGGGGGAGATTTGGGTGTTACAGTAGCTCTGACACAGAGAAGCATAGAGAAATATATAGCATAATAGAAGTCAGAAAAAATGTCAAATATGTGCATTATATATATAAAAGAGAGATAAATGCTAAAAGTAGTTTACTCTTGTTTAATCATGCAGTATATTGATGGATTAATTTTGATAGATATGGTAAATAAATTATTAATTTATTATAACTTTCATATAAAAAAAGTATTTTCATGACTCGTTTGAGTTTATCTTGCTTATTTCTGCATAAAACATGTCCCACATAAATAATAATTCAAGCTTGTTAACTATTTTCATAAAATCCCACAAAAATAGAAATAATTTGTATTCCCTGAGCAGAAAAAAGGCTGCTACATGTCGTATGCCTCTGTGCCTCAACATGAGGTTGCACTAAGTGGCACATTTCTTATCCATCATCTACACCGCTTCTCCTCTCTGCTGCTTTCAGCTTGTCATTTTTCAGTACGGATCGTTCCGATCCTCCTCCAATCCAATTCTTCAGTGTCCAGGTTCGGCTCCTCAGAAGCCCGCTCCTCATCACATCCTTCATCCATCCGTCATCAGTGTCTAGACTCCATCAAGATGTACCCTGTCCTGCTCGCGGTCTCACTTCCACTTTGGAATTAACGAAGACGCCATGAAGGCATCACGATGGGGTCTAAGCAGCACTTATAAATTCTTCTCTAATCTTGTCTCTCCACAGACTCTACAGTTTTCCTGTATACATTCAAAGCCTGCTCAAACAGTAGTGGACAATACGACTCTAACAACAAAGTAAGCCCAGTGCGCTTCCAACACCTAAAATCTCGTCCCCCTGAGATTTGTAATAGCATAATGGCTGGCTCTGATAAATGGCTGAGATACCACTAGCTTATGACAACTCACAAACTTTTATAAGCCCCGCCATCTTGGTCTGTTTACTCTTAGCTTTACAGATAACGCTTCTGTCTGTCAACAGCTGTTTGTGTGTGCTGATAATGATTGGAGCTACCGCTGTCAAAGCACCGTCCCTGCCCTGATAAAGAGTTGGTGGGTATCTAGTAATAAAATCTCATCTCCAGAGGGACTCATAATTGGCAAATGTTCAGTGGAGCAGGAAGGTTCTCTCCTCTCTGCTGCTGCCGTCTCACCAAAGCGAAACTTCAAACAGGAAGTATCTAGTCCACTCTGTCTTGGCATGCGTGTTCAAAGCCACTGCGTAACCTCAGCACAGCCCCGCCCACATCTTCCCTGCTCTCTTAACTTTATTTAAAGAAGCTGACTCAAAGTCGGAGCCACAGGCAAGGAAAAAAGTGGAACATCAAGGGAATCGTTTAAATTTAAACACACAGTATAGTGCTAGCTATTTGGCTTTCACTGTTAAGATCATACATTCTGTTAAATATTGGAACCGTGAAACAAAAACAACACATGCCTAGAGACAAATGATGCACTTTAACAACAGTTTTACCTGCAGTCCCTCAGGCCATAACTCCAGCCTGCTCCCCAAAACATCTGCTGTATACCCCCACTGTTCAGCAGATCAAGATCTATGGCTTCTCACAGGCGGCGCTTCAAGGACGATGTGACTTTATGGGCCACAGGGGCGGCGGTGGCTGTGCTGCTGGTGCATACTTTGTCACTCCTGCAAGCACACTCTCCTGCAAGAGGTCAAATGTAGAGAAAGAGGTTCTCCAGTCATCTTATACCAAGGATAAAGGCAACAATGGAGCACTGATGCTGGAATACAGAGGAACATACGTTTGGTTTCATGACCAAACACTAGGCTGATGATTGAAATGTTTACATTTTGGCCAGTTAAAACCTCCAATCATGAAGGCAGAGCCAGTTCTTGTGGCCAAGGTCGACTGATGCTAACCATAACTATACCCCAGTATTACTCTGTGCATTTTTGTAGCATACTTTTTATTAACTCCTAATAGCTGCCTATAGGTGTGACTGCAACCCCTCTGAGCAATGGACATCCAGCTATCTACTGTACTGTAACCAGGTCCCCTCAGTCTGTAGGGACTTGGCTGGGGAACCACAGGGTGGCCTCTTCAAGTCCCAGTGCAAGCCAAGCCTGGAAATGAGGACTGGTAGCTGGAGAGGTGCCAGATCATTTCCTGGTCACTGCCAAGGTGCTCTGGAGCAAGGCACCGAATCCCCCATCTGCTCGGGGCGCGTGTCCATGTGCAGCCCCCTTACCCTGATGTATCTCCATTAGTGCATGTCCATAGGGTCCTGTTTGTGCATGTGTGTAGCATGTTTGTAATGACGGATTGAAGAAATTGCTATTCTTCTTAATAGGTCGCTTTCTTTTTGCTGTAGCTGCAGATTTGCCTGCTCTCTCCTGTTTCATTCTTTAACTATTTATTGTGACTTTCTCAAATGACTTTTAGAATAAATGCTGCTTAACGTGTAGAAAAAGAACAATACTTGTTTAAAGTATTGGTTACTTAACATCCATCCATCCCTCCGTCCTCTATACCAACGGTGATTGGGTAAGAGGCGGGTTACACCCTGGACTGATCGCCAGTCAATCACAGGGCTGACACACAGAGACAGACGACCTTTCATGCTTCCACCCACACCCACGGGCAATTTTAGAGTCACCAATGAACCTAACGAGCATGTTTTTGGACGGTTGGAGGAAGCCGGAGTTCCCGGAGAGGACCCATGCATGCATGTAGAGAACATCCAAACTCCACACAGAAAGGCCCACTTCGTCCAAACCGGGATTCGAACAAGGAACCTAACCACTGCACCACCGCACAGCCCGGCAAATTTCTTACTCAAAAGAAAATTACAAACTCTAAGTACTCTCTGCCCTCTACTGGTGGAAATGAACTTATCACCTGTCTTGGTGCATATCTACTACAGGCGCTTCGTCTGTGTCCACTGAGGCCACCGTCTGAAGAAATACTTGTGGAGTTGTTTTATGGGTAGTTATAGATGTATTAGCTTGTTGCTTTTGAAGCTAGCTTTTTTCCAAAGAAAGACCCCGACCCTCCCCCCCTCTGCGGGAGAAATGCTTGGGGACAGTGTTACTTTATGGGATCTATGATATATGGGCTCATGGCTGTGGGAGCTGGATTCTCCTCACAGAGCTCCCCCTGCTCTCAGATGTGATGTGTGGGCTGCCACATACTGTGACAGACTATGATCATATTTCACCATGAAGGAAAAGAATACACAGCACAGTATCGATCTATTAGCTTATGGCTGGCTGAAATGGAACTTCCTCTCCAATGGGTTTCTTTGTAGGGTTTCATCTGACGACTTAATAGTCAGGGTCTGTGTTCCTTTCTCATGCCCCGGGGGAGGTGACCATGGGCTTCACCTATTGGTCCAGCCTTCCTTCATCTCTTCATTGTTCTTGAAATACTCGATTTATTTATGGCTCTTCTTTTCCCTATAGGTGTTCACAAAATCACAAACATCTATCTTGTTCTGCCCAGCAGTAGAATTCAGAGGCAGCCTTTCTTCAAGAAAACTAAGGATGGATATTATTTTTTGTTGGACACGAAAACAAAACAGAACTCCTCAAGAAAAACGAAGCAAAGACTAATTTACAGGCACTGTGCTGCATTTTTATATTCAGTTTATGTTCACACTATTTCAGGATTTTCAGGACCACTGAATGAGAACAGCAATTAAAGAAAATTAAAGAAAACTCATTATAGTTAGTTCTTATCATGCTGATTTCTGTCAAAGTGTTCATTTTTCTGATAAGTTTAGTTTTAATTAGTTATTTGATGCTGTAAAAAAGATGATTGACAGCTCTGTTGACAAATCCGGCTCCTGCAGCCGATCTGTTCCCGGATTAACAGACCAGAGGAGGAACGGCGAGACGAGACGTAACTAAAACAATCACTACAGTCATTTAAGTTTACATATATGTGAACGTCTGCGTCAGACCAACACAAGAAGCCGTTCTGCTGTTAAACACGCCAACATGAGGGATCTTTGCCATTTTTTCTCGGTAATTTAGGTGTGTTTTGGTTAGCGGAAGTGGCTACAGCGGCTCCACCTGCCGATCTCTACTGTGCAGCTCTGGCTCCAGATGTCATGCAGCGCAAGATGGCAGCGCCCGCCTCTGAGTATATTTTGTACAATGAGAGTAGATGGAGAAGCTTCGTCCATCTATATATACAGTCACTGGTCTAAACTGAAATATGGGAGTGTGGGGGAAATATGGGTGTTGCTGGGATTCAAGCAGACAACTAGGAAGTTTCTGTGAGGGGTGTGGTATGCATATACAGTCGTCAAAGAGGTACAAGCAGCAGGAGGAGTAGAGATTGATGAATGGATTTCACTGCAGTGTTGGTGTGTTCAGCCAAATTAAATTGTGAAAGAGTGAGACAGGTTTTGACTGTGAACTCGACCTATTTAACACATCAAAGTCTGTTTATAGGCCTCGAGGTGGAGTAATACAGCATGTACAAAGCAGCTTGAAATCTGATAAATTACCTCAAGTGATGTCCCTTGAGGCAGTCTCGCACACGCTGGAGGCACTTTAAGCTTTTGGACATGATACCAAATTGGCACGGTCAAGGAAATAACCCAAATGCACCACAGGAAATACCCCATCTTTTGATTCTTATTTACAGACTTCATAATAAATTCCTGATTACACTGATTTCCATGATTTTCATGATGTTTTTTAATTTGATGTTTGGCAAATAAAACCTTTAAAGGAGAAGTTCTTTTGAGCCTTCACCTTTTTTTCTTAGCAAGAAGCCTTGTAACAAGTGCAATGCAAACCCGGTGAAATACTTTTTCAGCTCTTCAGAGAGGGAGAGTCGGACACAGAAGACATAATAAGATTGGGTTTTCAGCACCATGGAGAGAGAATTTTTAAATTTGTCAGAACAAAAAACACCTTTTTACCTGCGAAAGGTGATGTATTATGAGATTGCCAACTGGTTTTATCTGCATTTAAAGAAGTTGTTACAAGACTGCTGGGTTGTACCTCCATAACCTTACTGCTGTATATTGCTAGGATCTCACCTATACTATTCTTTGGGTGTTGTAGGCGTTAGCAAGGTGTTGTTTGCTGTCTGTTGCTGAGAGATCTCAGGACAATGGGACCGGCCCAGTGTTAGTGTATTCAGCACCATGGAGAGCAACAGCAGTAGTCAGCAGTCAATTCTAAAAGTGGCAAAGGAATAATAGTGTCAAGCTTCAAAATGAAATGGCCTTCAAAGTCTTTTTTTCATTGCATCTGTTAGTTTGAGTCACAACTGCTTCTTCCACATGTGAACACTGAAAATACGCAGAAACAAAATATACGCAACATCACTCAAAACAAACTAGACCAACTCAAATTGCCTCCTGTGCAGCCGAAACCACAGCATCAGTTTAAATTTGTCACGTCTACACTATGATTCATGGCTATTGATCCTGACTGTGTGAAACAAGCAGAGTGCAGGAGAAAGGCTCTCCCATTGTTTGTTAGGGATGTGTGAACCAGGCCAAAGCAGCAGGGTGCTTCCTTTCATCCACACCTTATCTCTCTCTCTCTCTCTCTCTCTCTCTCTTTCACACACACACACCAGCAAGACCTCCGTCACCCTTCAGTCTACTTCCCTCACCTCTCTCCTGTCTCTTTTAGTCTCCCTCAATTACCTCTGTGTTTCTCTCCCTCCTCTTTTATTCTCACGTTACCTCTCTCTTTGTTCTACTGCCCTCTCCCTTGTTCTTTTTTCTGTGGCTTCCTTTCTCCGCCGCCGTCATCCACGCACTCCACCACTGTGTTCTTTAATTTCCTGTGCATGAAAGATTCATCTGACTGCTTTAATAATAAATAGGGAGGCACAGTTGAAGAGTGCAGAAGGCACCCCTGACTATAGCAGCAAGGAATCCAAAAGACAAGGGAGACTAATATTCCTGCTCTATCTGCCCCCCCCAATCCCTCCCCTCTATTAATCTTTCTTCACTCTGTCACTCTGTCTCTTTCTTCTCCTCTGTCCCAAAGCTTCCTGAGTGAGGCCATGTGGATGAAGACAAGGTGCAGAATCACAGGAGATGGCATGAGCGCTTAGTTATCGCAGTATACCGAGTCAGTGAGTCACTCAGTCAAGCACTTATGATGCTGTCACACTGACAGTGTGTTTTCTTTGGCTTGAGAGCAAATGAAAAAGTTTTCTTTGTACCAAAAGCAAGATAAGTGGAATGGTGGAATTCCTTTTATCGTATCATACCCATTGCAACAGGAAGCATGGGAATATCAGGAGATCCAATGGAATATCAGATGCTGAGAAAAACAGCTCTTAGAGAGTACAAAGGCCGGCAAAGAACACTTGGGGTGGCAGTCAGAGGTCATGAAGGGGTCAAACAACAACAAGACCCTTGCAAAGAAGACAGGGGTTTGAGTCCTGTGTGATATCAAAAGGTAATCAAGACTTATTATTTTAACCCACCACATGATATTTTCCCTGTGTGTGTCTATATGATGCACAATAAACACTACATTTTGGGTCCAAATGAAACACCAAAAGAGGAATAAAAAACCTTAACTGGGGCAGCTGTGGCTCAGTGGTAGAGTCGGTGGTCTTTCAATGGGGAGGTTGGTGGTTCGATCCCCAGCTTCCTCAGTCTACATGTAGATTGGGCAAGACAGACAGAGGACAGGGGATAGTGTTGGAAACAGGGGAGAGGGAATAGGGAGCCACACGTGGCAAAGGGCCGAGGATGGGAGACGAACCCGGGGCCGCCACATTGAGGACTGTAGCCTCTGTACACGGGCCACGTGACTTAACCTCTGAGCTAAACCGGCGCTACAGAGCTACATCTTGATAGCAATAAAAAATGCCTCCCATTTAAAGGTTTACTACTACCCTCTGGCAGCAGACACTCTCGAGTCCCCCATATTGCCCAGTTCAGCCATTATACCTGGCAATGTGCATCCATGAATCAGGGGGGCAGAGCTTCTGAAGGCTGTCATGTGAAATATCAACTCGACTCCCTTCAGATCCACATATCCCATCTTTTTGTTTTGTGGTATTTTTCCTTTGTTTGATTGGACAGTGAAGAGAGACAGGAAGAGAGAGCGGGGGTAACATGCACCAAAGGGCCTAGGGCCGAAGCCAATGCTGCAAGGGCTCAGCCGCTGTAGCACGTGATCGAACAACTGAGCCAAAGTGGCGCCCCAAGATACCCCGTCTGAGTAGGAAGTGCATTTTGTAAGTGCAAGTCATGTTCAGCTTACACCCAAAGAATGCTGTTTAAATAGACACCCAAAAACAGCTAGGCATATATAAATTCTCTGCCATTAAGGGAATCAGTCAGTAAATCACTCCGTCAGACGTCCGCTCACTCACAAACCTATCTCTCCAAACATCCGTTATCCTCCTCGGGTAGCCCGGAGAACACCTGGAGAGCACCCAAGAACAAGTCTCCCAACAGCTTCCAGCAATCCTTCATCCTAACGCTGTGTTTCTAAGTTAGGTAGTGTTCCAAAACCCCAGGAGCCTGACAACGTGTCTTTGTCACCAAGAACAACCTCATCCCTCTAGTCGCCCTTCTGCTTTTACATCCACCACTACAGGGCAAGGAAGAAAAAAGAAACATCTTCCGTCTCCCTTTTGTTCAAAGCTGAATTCCCTCAGCACATGCAGTAAGTATTTCAACATCATACTAAACAATAAAACTGCGTCCGTGTTCAGTTTCCCCTCTCGCTCTCCTGAGGTTTATGCTGAAGTACAGCAAACAGAGCAAAGCATCGCTCTGCATCATTTATTCATCAAGGTGTGTTTACTTCAAATCATTTACTCCATAAAGGTTGTTTGTTTAAGCTTCCATTGACCTCCACACACGCAGGCGTGTATTGCTGAATAACCTATGCATTCACATGGCCATCTCAAGTAGCCATGTGAAACTCTTGAATGATTTCAATACAGGGCCTCTTCACCATCAGGCACTGCTGATTGGCAACAAGTGATGTTGGATTTATGAAGCAATATTTCTTTTTGAAGGACAGTGCTTGAGGATGGGGAGAAGTTAATGCAATATGCAAGAGGAAGTGAATCCAAAATCACTTTCATATGGTATTTTACACTTTGAATATGAACAGTTTATTCTATAGATGTTTGCTATTTGCTGTTTGCATTGGGGCAGTTTGCAGCCCAGTGCGACACTCGGTTAAATTTAACCTTATTTGGGGGGGCAATTTATTTTATGACGTTTATTTTAGGACCTCTGACTTTCACCCCTGGGGCTCAAACAAGGATTATCTTATCTTGTTTACGAGGGCAAGTTGGCTGTTAAGAGTACCATTTGGGGATGAGGTAGGGGGTTTTGACACTGTATATAAGCTTGAACACTCTGAAAGGCAGAGAACTGCTGTAATTCTCTCCATGCTGCATGTAAAATGTAAAAGACACTTGATTCATAACATTGGTTTGCAAGTTCTTCAGCAAATTATCTTCAAGAGGAGAATTTCCCTCACAGGGATAAAATGGATCGTGAGATTGACAAGCGGATCGGTGCAGCATCAGCAGTAATGCGGGCGTTCTACCGGACCGTCGTGGTGAAGAGGGAGCTGAGCCTGAAAGAAGTCGATCTACAATCCAACCCTCACCTATGATCACGAGCTTTGGGGAGTGACACCTGATAAGCGGAAGAAAATAGATGGATGGATTCTATAGCTGTGTCCCAGTCCAGGGGCTGCAGCCTTCGAAGGCCGTATTTGAAAGCCGATTGCGTCACAGAAGCTGTCCTAATTTGAAGGCTCCAACGGATGCGGCCACCAAACGCGTCCTCAGCGGCCCGAGATTTTTGGTTTCAACTCACTCCAATCCAATCCAATCCACTTTATTTATATAGCACATTAAAAACAACAAGGTTACCAAAGTGCTGCACAACAGATAAAAGCAGTAAATAAGTAAAATTCAAATGTTAAAATAAATATATACAAAGTAAAAAGTAAAAAAAAAACACAGTAAAATAAAAGCATATAAAAGCACTAAAATATACATAAAACACAAAACAACAACCAATGATTTAGAAACAATAAAACTCGAATAGCTAGCGTTACACATGTGAAAAATAATTGGTTAACTTACTCGACGTTAGTTATGCTAGCTAGTTAGCCCGCTAGCTACCTGTTGCTAGGCGACAGGAACGGCGTTTGGTGACGCAAGGGTAAGGGCGCGAAACAGGACATGCGCCGTAGACCAGAACATCTTACTTCAGTTTGGCTTTAACGGTCGTAGGCTATGAATGGAGCATCCTCCGAAGGCCGCCTCCTTCCAAGGCTGCAGCCCCTGGATTGGGACACACTTATGTTACACAAAGAACATGGACAACCTTCATTCTGCTCCTGGTAAGAAAACTTTGGATATATATAGAATAGATAGATTCTAACCTGCACTTTGAAAAGCCCTAATTGTTTTCTGTTTCCTGTACTTCATGCTTTCTGGCCCTTCTCCTCTCTCTTCACTGCACATTGTATTCTCATTAAAATTAAATGCTTGAGAAGACCATGATGTCTGAGCGTACGTAAACTATGCTCTGTATAAGCGGCACATATTATACAATAAACCTATATTAAGGAGACTGACAGTGAGAACGTGCCCTAGAAACGCAAAGGGTAAAGCAGCTCAGAAATGCATTTGATGCGCTGCATGCCCCATGATCATCCCATCAGCTCTGCTCAGCGTTGCACGAGAGGGAGAGAGAAATATTATAAATGGATTTCATTGACATGCAATTTAGGATTTACGGAAAAAGCGACCGTTCACTCATCTTCATTAGATCGAGGGAGGGGGGGTGATGGTGAAGTAACACAGACCTTTATTCATAACTATCACAAAGAGCGGACAGGAGCAAAATCCTTCTCTGACACTCGGACGCGATGAGATTCGTCACGCCTCTCAGCCCTCAAAAAAGTGACACATAGAGTGAAAACATCGTTTCAAGGTCTCGCAGCAGCCTATGTTATGGAAGCGAGATGGGGAAACGGCACACCATGCGAGCCACTGCCAGCTATATTCTGTTGATGAGATGTTCCATGCTTCTTTAAGCACAGATTGCAAAATAAGAGTCACGTCGTGTCCTCCAGCGCTGAGGGAAATGATTGTGGCCTTGCGGGCGAAGCTGCCTCGGAGTATGGAATGAACGTGCCAGTGGAGCGTGCCACATTAAGATGCTATGGACCAGGGCGTGCACTTATTCTGCTGTTGATAATGCCCTTTGGTGGAGTAGAGTCACAAGGAACTTAACACAGTGACAGCACACCATGTCAGGCGGTTAAAATGCTGAGGAGATGATAAATTTACCCCAACCTAAGAGATTTAACTTCTTTTTTGCAGCTTTTTTTCACAGCTCTTTTTACCATATTTGTGAACATGACGAATAGCTGTTATCGCCCTTAGCCTAATCAACCCTGTCAGAAGCAACAATGACACACTCACTTCTTAATTCTGGCACTCAATGAGCAGTGAGCTAACTAACGGTGCATTATGACTAATTATGCAAGGATAAAGATTTGAGGTTTTCAGTTTCCTACATCGGCTTTTCAAAAAATTATTTAACAGTGTTAAGACCAGGTAATTTGTTTTTAGACTGTTTTTGTATTGATTGATGCAGGCCCATCAGCCTGCACGCCAGGAGCTCAGATGAGACCTTTTCCAAGAGGCCTAAAAACCCAGCTCAAAGTCCTAGGGAGGGGTAATTCACTCATTTATTATTCAAAAGTAATCAAGCACTTTAAACTGGTTAAATCCCCCCAAAAAACAAAACCCAATTCAGCAGAGGTCAAGAACAATCCATTTGCACCCACTTGAAACAGCAGGGAACACTCACTCCCTTAACGAGAAGGGAAAAGGTCAAACATGGCGCAATGAGGTAATAAAAAAGTAAAATATGGTGAACATAAAATAAGACGGTAAATCCCTAAAACATAATACACAGGGAACAGGACAATCAATGGATCAAGGACAAAAGTAGAACATTAAATATGTTAGGATAAGGGTACATTTTAGGGGGAATTTAAAAGAGAGACACTAAGATCCTCATGCTAGCTGACTGGGTCTGTGTTGTTGTCTGTGTCTGTATTTTGTGTCAGATGGTATTATAGTATATAATGTAATAAGATATAATATAATATCTACTGTAATAATATAGTAGATCGTGTTTTCAAATAACTGTCTATTTACAACTAACAAACAGTTTCAGATCTAAATACACACACAACTCCACAGCTGTGTATTTATCAGTATTTGTATTGTACTGTAGTGTATTTGTCTAATACTGTGTGTTGTTAAGTAAAAAAAAACTCCCTCAGATGTTCTCGCACGAGGTACAAATTGGGCAGGAATAAGTACACGCAGACATATCGGGCAGCCGGGACAGATCGGGTACTGACACATCTTGCATGGCCCAGCGTGTCCCGAGATTCACTGCGAACCAATTCAAGATGGCGAACTCTTTCATGGCCGAGGAATACACTTTTAAATGTAAAAGTTTTTGGTTTCAACTCAGTCAAATGGGTAGTGTTACACATGTTTAAGAAACGGACCCTTGAAACAAATTATCTTTGAAATAATAGATTAAGTTATATGACGTTAGTTATGCTGGCTAATTAGCCCACTAGCTACCTGTTGGTTGGCGACAGGAGAGCATTTGGTGACGCAAGGACAAGGGCGGGAAGAGCTGGTGACGCAAACAGGAAGTCCTCCGTAGACCAGACCGTCTCATTTCAGCTCAGCTCTAACAGTGTATACAGGCTACAAATGGCAGCTGTCCTTCGTGGGCTGCAGCCCCTGAATTGAAACGCAGCTAATAACGCACAAAGGCAGGAAGTGAAGCAAAATGAGAGGGAAGGGTGACAAAATAAAACAGGAAGTGACAACGGAACACTGAAATATTTTAAACACAAAACTGAAAAATGAAATAAATTAGTATGAAAAACAGGGATGAAACATGACATATAAGTCTGTTATCTGTTGTTCATTTTGTTTTTTTGGTCTCCATCCATTTCTCTCTCTCTATCTCTCTCTCTCCACCCCTCTGTTCTACTTTCTGGGCCCATCCGGTAGCAGCAGATCGCTGTCCACCAATGATTCTGCTCTAGGTTTGTTAAAAGGAATTTCTTGCCATTCTTGCCAAGTGCTCGGTGGATTAATGTTGTGTCTCCGTAAATATTATAACAAAGAGTGTGCGGTCCAGACCTGCTCCATTTGTAAAGTGTCCGAGGATAACTTTTGCTGACTGATGGATGAATGTAATTCCAAACTCAATCACATTTTAATTCTCTTATTGCTGAGAGATTGTGTTTGGCTTCTTCACTCAAAGCTTTCAGATTATTTATACATTTATTTGAAGTCTAGACTTTATTTAGCAATGACGATGTCATCACATTAAGGAACGACTGACTCATCCCCCCGTCGCTGCCAATTTAATCTCAACTTTTTTAGATATAAACTTCTTGGAAACTCAACTGACATTGGCCGTCTATGCCTTCCTAATTTATTTTTCAATTACCAGCGAGGGAAAAAGCCTCTTGGCTCCGAAGAGAAAACACTGGTGTGATGTCCCCTTTGAGATTCATTTAGCAGAGTTTCCACCGCCGCTAACGTTGTCAGACACGCTGGTCAGTTGTTGTCGAATCGCTGCTGATTAAAACACAAAAGGGAGCAGAAATCCTGCACGCCGGTATCTGTTGTTCCATCTCACTTTTCCCAGACTGTATGTCCTTGTTTGTGAAGGATAAAAATAACATCTCAGGCTTTGTTGTGACTCTGCTGGGGAACTAAACAAACCTTATTTTGTGATGACTAAGTTGTAGCCGATGCTGGTGCGCTGCTCCTTCAGCTTTACAACTTCTTTGATATTTTGTTTTGTTTTTTTCCACTTCCTTTTCCCCGAACGATTCGTGTTTTGGAAGATTTCAGAGCTTTTCAGAGTCATTTTGCTCCTAAAGCAACATCGTCTTGGTTACAGCCAAAGAAAAATGCATCGTCTTGAAAAGTTGTCTTATTTTATAGCTCAAGAATCAATGATAAAGGCTGAAGAACTACTTTAATTTCTACATTAGACCAAAAATAATTCACTTTTCCCCTGATTTTTATTGAAGAAGCATTGTTGTTTTGGTTTGTTGACCCCTACATTGTGCAATACGAGGGACACAGGGGAGTTTATGTGTGTGTCAACAGCAGGATAAAGTCGAAACAGCGTTGCGCACGTCGATACCCTCCCATGGGTATTGGCCACAGGACCCAGACAATGAGAGGGTGGGATGGAGGAGTGGGAGAAGGGAGGAGATGGAGGGAGGCAGGAGAGAGAGAGAGAGAGAGACAGAGATAGAATGGGGGGATGGACAAAGCTGTCTGTTTTGGAGCATTCGGGTCTCGCTTCTATTTGATGAAGATGAAGTGAAGTGTTAAAAATCAATAACTTGCTCGATACGTCCTCAGAAAGGTTTGACCACTGGGTCCCCAACCGCAGGATTCATTGGAAATACGGGTTGAATATATTGAGACTTTCAAAGGTTAGGTCAATTTCAGAGCGGCTCTGGCAACAGCAGAGTGAAATGAGTGATAAAGCAGAGCGAGACACAATCAAATGTGATGCCACAAAAGTACAACTTGGCGAATCAGTTGGATAAGTTTGACATTTTTGGAGACCAAAATTTAAATTTTGCTGAACCTTTAAATTCCCGGATCCAATCAAGACCAAGGCAAACATTTCTCCCATCAAATGATATATTGGATCGAATGTTGAAAGCCAAATCTCTCTTTGATTAGCCCTCATTAGTCTCTTAGAATAAGATTTAGATTGTTGAAAGACCATAAAACAATCTCAATTTATCTTTTTATTTAAGAGGCCTAAATGGCATCCATCATTACAAGAAATAGGAGCGATATTATTTCTCACGACCATTTCCTTCAACACTGCAGTCGTCCTCCTGACGAGCAGAATGTACCACAGGGAAATGCATCGTGTGCAGCGGTTCTGTGTCTTATTAGATTGGTGGTATATCCTCATCACACACGTCACCGGGCCATGGCCATGCAAAGCGAGTATTGATCTCAAAAGAGGGGTCTAAATATTAAATCATAATGGCCTTGCTTAGTCTAATGGCTGTAAAACATGGGATCATCAAGCCGGGATTAACTCAAGGGACCGTGTGTGTGCGTGTGTGTGCGTGTGTTCATGTATGTGCGAGTCGATGTAACGTCAGGGAACGGAGAGAGAAAAAGGCCTGCGTGTAGAAACTGCTTCAGAACACTTGATGAGCTCCAGTGAGAATAATCTGCATGGAAAATTAGAGCATATCTATACATACCAGTGTGTCTGATGTATGATCATTTTAATTGGCTACAGTTGGGTTTCACTTCACTGCATTCATCTCATCCAATTAACGCAGTTAAGAGCTGATTTCAGAGATCTGGTTCACTCCGTCAGAGTCTACGTCCATCAATTCATATAAATTAGACTCCCCTTATTTCAATTTCTTTAACCATGTACGCATCAGACAGATACTAATAGATAATCGATTGATTTATTCATTGATTTTATGGATTGGTAGATACAGGGGGGAAATAACGATGAAAAACATGTAAAAGGGGAAGCATCTTCTCTCAACATGCTCCCAGGATATTCAAACAGTTAAAATGAAATATAAAAGCGGGTCTTATCTTTTGTTTGCACAGAGGTGTGATCCGTCTCCGGCGTCAGGGAACATGTTGTGGATGTCAAATACTAAAGGCGAGAAGAAGTCGAAAAGAAACTCTGACATGCTCCTCTTGTAGTCAGTGTGTTGTGATGCACCACAGGAGGATAAAAGCAGTAATTGTTACACCCTACAATCAATCCCAATCCTGACACAACACCTCTCCAACCAGGGCATCGTCAGCCTCATATTTGTGTAGACTTTTCTTATTCTTTCAAAAAGACTGTATGTGTGTATCTGCCATTATACTGCAGGATGAAGTAATGTTATAATGACACTGACGGCCAACTTTTCGTGGCTTCCAGTGTGGCTGGCAGTCAGCGATAAATGACTACAAGCGAAGACTTCCTGTTCCACGTGCTGCATTCTTTTCAGTTTGATTATCAACTTGAGAAGCGAGAATGGAGTCAAAGGTGGGAACCGATGCTTTAGAGTGGATTGTTAGCTGAGCTCACATGCAGGTATATGTTTGTAGAGATGAACAAAAAGCTCTATCTAAACCAGGATGGCATGAGGGTGGATTGTCCGCCCCTTTTGCTGGACTGCATACAACCAAAACCTGCTGATACGTGATTGGTCAATACTAGAGAGCAAGAATACCGTTTGATATTCACCGGGAATTATTCGACTATTATTTCGAAGATCACACCCCCTATACCAGCACCGGGTAGTAATGCTTTCTTCTTCTTTTGTTATTTAATAGCGGTTAGCAAACAGCTTTCAGATGCGCTACAGCCACTGTCTGGCGGTAGTACCGCATTACAACCAGGCGGCGGTAAAAACTATGGAGAAAATATTTTTTTAAGATGAGATAACAGCCCATGAACCTTTCAAAATTATTTTTATAAATGAATGACTATTTGAATATTCAGAATTCATGAAAACAAACCACAAACGGAAACCAGAACACTTATGATACTAAATTCCAGTCCTGCAGCTTCTGCATTTTCATGCCAAATCCGTTGATAGAGATGTTCTTTTTGTTAACCGTTACTAATTTAATTGCTTAAAACACAGCTGCTGAAGGAATTTCTATTTTACAGCAATAAATTAAAACCAGCGACTTCCTGGAAGTGGAAGGAAAGCGATACAACTTCAAAGCCAAAACTTGCAAAGACGTTGGTATGGTCAAAAATGACTAAGAGAAAAGAAAATTAGAAGTAATATATCCTGCATGGCTTAACCTTCTGGAAATGAGGACTTGTGCTTTACCACCAGGTGAGGGTCAGGTCGAACCATCTGGAGTTCTTCTGCCTTTGAAGTTAAAAAATGCTCCTTACTGCCCAGAATTACATATTCCACCATGATGTACGAGTCCGCGAGAGCCTTCAATTAATTTTCCATGCCAGGTAACGTGAAGGTGCCATAGCCCTGCTACATTAAGCAGAACTAAATGAAATAATGCAGACATTATGGTTCACTGCAACAACTAGGTTCCATATCACCTGCAATCTATTCTGGCTAATCAATCTGCCAGAGCTTCTGCAAGATTAATTATCCTGGTGTGAATCTCTGACTGTGAAGGCCAAACTGCTCTCCCTCTGGATTCCACTTCACCACGCCCTCTATCTGCACTTCACTTTAATAATTAGTTTATAGGATAATACAAGGGACGAGTAATCATAGTGCCGTCTTAAGTGGTCGCGATTACTACCACCTTCTGCAGAGGCTAATAAAAGAGCCTGCACACAACTCTCTTGGCCTGGTATTATAGGCAGGTTCATGAGGGCCAGGCCGACAAGCCCTTTTTGTCCTTTGCCGAACAAGCAAGTTTTTACTACAGGCTATAAGCTTTACAGCGTCATGTATCTATATTGATTAAGTCTCAGGAACTCGAGGGACGACATATTTGGCCCTTCTAGCAGGTTGTCACTGCATCAGTCAGAGTTGGTCTTGATGTGCCGAAAGTCTTGTAACATGTCCATGAAAAAAAACAGGTAGCAAAGAGGAGGGAACTTATCGTTGTCAAATACTACCTTACCAGTCTAATTGAGAAGCAGGGAGCTTGTCAATCAACCTGCAACGCATGAATAGTCAACCTAGAACCAAGATAAAGGAGAGTCAGATTTGATATGCGTGTCTGTTGTGCACATCCTCAAAACTTAACGCTACGTGTACGCAAGATGCAATATGCACATTAGCAGTAGAGGCTGAGGGGGATGTGACAGGGTCAACACAGCAGCAGGGACAACAATGGCAGAAAGTTTTGTCGCTGAAAGACCAAGTCCTTAATTGTTCACATCTGTACGATGTGTCACTGCCACTGCATAGCGACAAACATGCCTGTCAGAATAGCTGACGACAGATAAGTTCCAGTTTAGAAGGTGTGGGGAAACCTGCAAACTAAATGGAAACAAATCCGGGACTGTTGTGTCTGTGTACGGTGGAAAATGTTGGAGAAATGGGGAGGGGACGCTGCTGACTGTGTGTTCTGTTGCTTTTTCTGCTGTGAAAATCTCAGAATTAACATCATAGTAACCCATCTACCTACCTACCTATGCCTGGTTTAGTTTTGCAACAGATCGGCATCCTTTATGAGCCACGCTGATCAAAACATTTCAGTTTCTGGAAAATATTAGAACTATTTTTAATGAGGTTCTCGTCAGCTTCGTATTCCAAGTTTGAAACACGGTGCAGAGGCTTTGGAGGGAATTGTTTACCCCCTTATAAATAAGTCAATGTGTTCATGTTGTTGAGTCTTTTTTTACCGTGTCCCCATGAGTGATAAATTGGCAACTTGTAGTCACTCCTGCGAGGACACGTTGTCTCTGTCGCAGTCTGCTTTTTGCAAGTGTAGTTTTAGTACTTATAGTTACTCTTAACCCTAACTGGCTCTAATAGAGAAACCAGATGCCCTCACTTATTGTTTTCTTATTGAAACTGCAAATATCTCTCCTTATGAAAATAAAAAATCAATTAGAGCACCTTAGCTTTGGTTTTCTTCTTTACATTTCTCTTATGATCACCTAAAGCAGCCTTAAGTATGATCACGTGACACCCTTTCAACCTATTTCTTTCTCCTACTGGAAAGCAGAGACAGAGGTGAGGTAGGTCAACAGTTATTATGTTTGCTTGCTGCTCTAGTCTATAAAGGTGAACTCACACAATTCACAACTGTCTGGGCGACCATATGAAACAGCAGAATTCAATCAGACAATCTTTAGCGCAACAGACGGAAAGGTTTTACTGCCCCACTACATGATTTACACAGACAGGTAATCTTGCCATGTGAAGCTGTAAACCTCTCAAGTTATAAGGAAACAATTTCCATTAAATGTAGCTCAACTTTAAATTCCACAAACTCTATAAAAGAGAACCAGTGCACTTTCCCATCAGGTAATGTCATGTCGACATTTCCAAGATGACATAATCAAAGACGTGCGAGGAACTCCTCTGGAACTCGAGGTGCAGGATGGCATTTCTTTGCCGTTTGCTATCAGATTTGGCATTTATGTATGTTTGATGAGATGTTTTCCTTCTGTTTGCACGCTGTTTCTAGTATTTGTGCTGAATCAGAGGCGATGTGGCTGAGTGACAGGTAAACACTCAGGTACATTCACTTGACTATGTGCGATATTTCCTTTCAGGTTTTAAGAAGCATAAATGACAGGAACAGAAATTCACGTCAAAAATCTGGATTAACAGCAGCTCAGGAGACGGTGGGTTCTGTAATGTTCATACATCATGCTGTGCTGTTGCTATTTATGTCGTCTTGCAAACACGACACAATAACATTAGCTATGATATAATGAAACAGGAATGACCGAGAGTGACACTTCACTCTGTCAGACGGAGGAGTAAGCCGTCACAGGATGTAATGATGT
Source organism: Semicossyphus pulcher (assembly GCF_022749685.1). NCBI lineage: Eukaryota > Metazoa > Chordata > Actinopteri > Labriformes > Labridae > Semicossyphus > Semicossyphus pulcher. The sequence goes on along the minus strand of NW_027211604.1, from coordinate 18,565,467 downwards.
CACATACAGAAGGCCAGAAAGCACATTGTAATTCACAAGCTTCATTTCTGCTTGCTGGGCGTCATTGCTTACCTGCACGAATCACTGCAAACTTGAAATCCCTCTCTTTATAACCGGCCTTCATATGATACATTAAACTCATGCAGGTGCTGCACCGATGTAGTTTGAGGTCAATGAGGTTACAAGCATGTGCACGTGTCACCTACAAACATTCCTCTTCAACCACAAAGTCAACACTGATGGAGGTCATAATGGGAAAGTGTCACCGTTTAAATCACCGCCTGCTTTATTTATGTCCAATAAAGTCTGCATTAATCCTTCTCATTCCCTTTAGTCCATGACGGCAGTAAATCAGTGCAGCACGGTGTCGGGCTTCACAGTTATGAGCCATTACGTCTGATTGAAAGAAGGCGGTATTTCTTTTTCTTTCCTGTGAGCCTCATACTAGGACCTGATGCAAACAACCACATTATTTGACTGTGGAGAGGCCTCTTTGATTAATTTCATGAGGCTTTGGAAAGAGCGAAAGATGCCCCAATTAATGACTAACCTCTTACCTGACCTTCATCTTTACTTTTTCCACTCCATGTTCTTCTCTTGGGTCTGCTTTGTTCTTCTGGAGGCCTAAAGAGAAGACCAAAAAGTTGTACATGTTAAAAAAGGTCAAAAATATAGGACATCATAGTCATTTATCCATCCATCCATTATTGTCATTGGGCGAAAGGCGGGTAAACTCTCGACTGATCAGGGCTGACACATAGAGACAGACAACATGTCACGCTCACACCTACAGGCAATTTTAGAGTCATCAATGAACTCAACGAGCATGTCTTTAGACTGTGGTAGCAACTGGGCCACAACATGAGCACTCCACACTGAAAGGCCCCCTCTGTCCACACTAGGGTTCAAACTAAACTTTTTCCAGGGCTGTATGTTCAAGAATGCTTCACATAAGGTGAACAATCTCAACACTCACGGAAGTTGTTTATAGCTTGCCGCCTGGCACGTTCACCGGTGTCCCCAGAGGCTGTGTCGTCTCAGACTATAGCCGACGGGATCTGTGATTGGCTCACTTCAAACTCCATCTGTTTTGTGCACTAAGATCTCTTTCATACCTTTTTGAAATGTCGCTGGAGTAACAGAAAGGTGGATGCGTATGTAAGACAAACAATAAATGCCCAAGAGGGGTGTTTAAAAGTGTATTGAACACTTAAAAAAAGGCGTTAAGACGCTGGCTCCTTGTGTAAAACCTGTGTCAAAGGTTTGTTTTATCATGCTCTGCTGGCTCGACATTTCACAAGCCACTGCCTCCGTTCCCGGCCTCGCTTCTCATCTCGTTTTCCTGAGCTGGAGAGCACTTAAGCAGATGTTCGCTGCCACAACGCTTTGCATTCAGAATCACACCTGCCTGGATGCTTCTGCAGCTGTTTCCACCGGCATTTCAAACAGCACACCTAGGTGTACGCAATGCACCTCTGACGGGACAGAACCCAATGAGAACACCTTTGTGCTCTCTGTGGTCAAAAGGGGAAATGTCCCAGTGATGCAGAAGGGTATGACGGAGGAACAATATGGATTTTCCCCAATGGAGATTCAAAACTTATTAAGATTCAGCTCATCAGTTGACCTGCTGTTGAATGGAAAAGTTGAATGAAAGTATTTACCTCTCTGATTTCATTGCCATGCCAATCCAAGCACAGCATCCAACCGGAGCCGTTTGTCAAGTCACTTTTGTCTGGGAAAATCTCCAGGGGGAGATGTGCATTTCTTTGTTTTCTTTTGGACCAATTACAATGACTGATGCTGATCGAACCTAAGGGCCAGGATTTCGACAGAGCTTAAGAAGCAATTAAGGGTGTGCCAGAGTACGGAAGAAACACGGCGACAACAAACCCGACAGAATGTGTAAGGATTCAGAGGAGACACCTGCTCAGTTTAACATGAAATTGATTTTCAGGGAGTCTCGGGGGTGAGTCGTTATTTACCTCCATAAACACTTCAAAGAAGTAAACCTTTACTTTGTCTTTTACACAAAAACTGGAGGTGACGCTCTCTGTGTAAAAAGTAATTACTCATAGACGTTCAGGCGAGCAAGTGCACCTGTCATGTATCGTGTACTTAAAAAAGCACAGACTCACTTTCCCTCCTCTCACTTTTGTGCTCAGAGGCAAAGCCGTGAATGGATGTATTCTTCTGTCTGGTATTCAGCGTCGCTCATTGTAAAGTCAGCTGGATGAGAAGCTTAGTTAAGGGTGGGATCAATCTGCTCTGATCCCCAGACTGTATGGAAGGCTTTAGCATGAGTGTGGGAAAGGCCGATTCATCCTATAGAGGAGTGTGATGAATGCAGATGAAACACAGGTCAGATTTGCATGACGACTACATCTGGCATCTGAACTGAAAGAAGTAGACATTATAAACTTTGTAAAGGTCAAAGATGTGTGAGCTGTGGTATTGGATGACCGTGGGTTTATTTTCACTGACAGCTCTTCTTAAAAATAGTGAATATCTGTTCTTAGTAAGTAACAGCAACATATATGGGACTCGGAGGGTTTTTATAGTGGCTAGAATGCAGGTTTTGCCCATCAATCAACACAAGGGCATAGTGAGTCCCACTATGTGATGGAAACTGTACAGTATATGGAGCACGCTGCGTTCATTTGTGGGATAATGAGCGTGCTTGTGCATTCATGAGACAAGGAAGTCTCCTTTTAACAGGCAGGAACCTCAAGCGGAACCAGACTCATGGTGAAGAACCATCTGCTGCGAATGGGTAGCATAAAGGGAGAGGTAGAAAAGAGAGAGATGAGCCCCTTTTACACTGCCAGTTCAAGGCAGCATTGTTACGCCTCTGTTACGCGTCGTCTTTTATGTAAATCACACAGAGGTGGAATTGTGGGGCAAAGTCTTGGCAGTTCTGAGGTAGTAACAGAGGCGAAAGGGCAGATAGGACAGATAGGACTCAAGGGGGGTTTGAGCCCCTGCTCTTGTGCCCCCAGAGTCAGAAAGTGCCCCTAATTAGTAGACATGAAATATATGCCTTATCAATTTGGGAAGTACTCAAACAATTAACTTTTCAACATGTCTTGACTTCAAAATGTCCTGAAAAGCACACATCACTCCAGCCCCACCCCTGGTCAGTTACAGTGAATGATATCACTCAGGTAGGCATGTTTTAATTATGAAATCAACCAAAACAACACTACTTTTAATGTTATACATAAAAAGAACAACGATTAAGTAGGTCAGTAGGACTATAGTAAAATATAAACAGTTCACATGTTATTAACATAATGTGTGTTTATGGATGGTGGCGGTGTGACAACATCAGGGTGGGGATTAGTGCATGTTGGTGGGGTGAGTGCCCATTTTGCCCAAAAATGTCTGTGTGCGGCCCTGCGAAACGGCTTCAATGTAAATGGAAGAAGAAACGGAACAGGGCCAGGTGTGTGTGTGTGAAGCTGTTTGTTTACACCTTGCGCTTGTTTTGCTTCTGTATCACCAGAACGCTTTGTAAAAACACACACTGGACTGGCTTTACGCCGGGTTGCTCGGTTCAAGCAAGTTCAATGTAGAATGGCAAAGGCGGCATGACGGCGGAGCTTCGTTACGGCGCTGCAGCAGAACCGCTGTGTAAAAAGGCGTATGGACAGAGACGTGTGACAGACATTCAAATAACATGTTCAGGAGACAGTGGCACAAACCATTTATATATTCATCTATTGTTTTGTAAGTGCATCTATTAGTCCAATGGCCAGCTCCTTACTCCAGTTAGTGCCACTCAAGATCGCTATATGTTCAATTTCTTGACATTTTGAAAATCATACATGCATACTTGTTACTTGGAATATAGTTACCCACCCATGACAATAAATTGGATACGCTGGGGCAAATCCTTTTTTAAGGAAGCACAGCTGAGCTCACTATCTCCAGCCAATTTATGCTCGTTGTTTTTGCAAGGTGACAAAACTTGTAGATGAGAAACAACACGTACACATTTCCAAAAATCTTAATACCCATTGAGTGGTGTCTGGCCTATTATTTACCCATATAAACAATGTCATACAGGGGATTTCATGCTTTATTTGAATTATGAAGACGTTGCATGATGAACAACTTCCTGGCCTGTGCTCTGTCCTCTGTGCGGAAACCAAGACAGCAAGTGTGGATACGCAATGCACTGGTGTGTCTATGGCGTTCTCTGACACACGAATGGATTCATAGGAGAAAAACAGTCGCTCTTTTCCTCTCATTCCCTCATCCTCATCCATCCTCATAACTGTGTCTTCCCCCTTTCCACCCCCCGAACTGAACTCCTTCATCCTCTCTTTGTTTTTTAGCTCCCGCTCATTCACAGGCCTCTTGTTCTCTCAGCAGCTTGTTACCTTGTTTGCTGGCTGAAACCCCTGGCTATTGGTGTCAGCGGGATTATACGACATGTCCATGTGTTGTGCCGTCCCAAAGGGGGGTTCCCTTGCCAGCCATTGGATTAATGAGTCCCCAGTGTGCGAGCGGCGTGTCTGCGGGCAGGAGGGGCCAAACGAGCGGTGTATGTGGGTGTTAAGCATGCATGAGGGAAGTGTTAATGTAAATGTATGTGTGTGTGTGTGTGTGTGTGATGACAAATATACAGGGGCTGAGCTTGTGTTATTGTGTTTGTTAGCTAGTGCCTGCAGACGTAAAGCACAATAAGGACACCATATATGATTCATGTGCAGGGAAATGTAAATTCAGCATAATGATGAAGGCTGTGAGAAAAGCAGCATAAATGGATTAACAGGTGCACTGACATCAATTCTCAGTGTACATTGACCTACTTGCTGCAGTATGGTATGTGAACATTAACGGTGTATTTTAGCTGGATGGTTACTATCAGAGACCAAGGGGTTACTTAAAGTGTTGCAGAAAGTATTCCTCATTTGTAGCTTCATAAAAGAGACGATTTGAACAAAACAAGCAATTTAAAAACATCTCCTCAGGCTGTGAGAAATCTGTATCAGTATTCTTCAGTTTTCTGACTTTTCCTACTCGAAATTATTACTTCAGAGATGATTAAAGGATTAAGCCAGAATAAAAACAGTCTGTTGAAGCCCTCTAAATTTCCAACGCAACTGCAGAAGTGCCCTTAGGCAAAGCACTTAGCTCTTAGCTTCAGTCCAGATCTCTGCACATAATCATGCACTTTTTTTTTTTCCAAGATTATTTTAGTTGGCTTTTGCCTTTATTTGTAGGACAGCTGAGGAGAGACAGGAAATGTGGGGAGTAGAGAGTGGAGGATGACATGCACCACATGATCGGCCGACCGGGAGTCGAGCCTGCGATCAGCGCGTCCAGGCCTGTAGCATCTGAACATGAGGCGCCTGCTCTACCAACTGAGCTAAACCAGTGCCACAATCATGCACTTTTGCACAGTTGGTAACTTTGTGGGGCGCCGGTTTAGCTCAGCGGTTTAATCGTACATCCCTTATACAGTGGCCACAGTCCTCGATGCAGCGACCCCAGGCTCAACTCCTACCCTCGGCCTTCTGCCTGCAGCCTGGACTGGTCACTAGTCAATCACAGGGCTGACACACAGAGACAGACGACCTTTCACGCTCACACTCACACCTATAGGCAATTTAGAGTCACCTATGAACCTAACGAGCATGTCTTTGGACTGTTGGAGGAAGCCGGAGTACCCAGAGGGAACCCATGCATGCACGGGGAGAACATGCAAACTCCCTACGTCCGAATCAGGCTTTGAACTCTAAAACCTTCTACCTGTGCGGCACTAACCACTGCACCACCGTGCAGCCCCGGAGACTTTAGTAAATTGGCAACTTTGTCCATGCAAGTGTCCATATCGCTACAGTGCTTAAAAAGTTATAAGACAAGTCATTTCATTTTTTTAATACAGCATTCTTAAGAACAAGAGGTCCAAGCAGCAATTTCCTTCAACCATCCGAAAAATATAATCAAGACATTCATTCAAAACGAGCAGGAGTGAGTTCCAGGACAATGAGATTTTAATCACTCTGCAGCAGAGTGAAAAATGCTTCAGTTTGAACAACCCTGCTGGGATAACTCTTCCTGGAAGCACTCCATCTTCAGTCTGGCGCGTGTCCATTTTCCACTCAATTGTGATTGAAGAGTGCAGCATGTCAGACGGTCTAATGAAATGGAGCTTCAAGTAACAAAGACGATCTCGAATGATGTAGATGAGCAATCATTTCATTACAGATGGAAGATGTGGCGCGTTCTTTGGGTCTAAATTAAGACGTCGGACTACATGAACTCTAATAATTGAAGCTTGATCTATCTGATTATTTCGTCCCTGTATTTTTCCCCCAATAGGGTTATGTAATAACTCTGCAGTGTAGATGTTCCCTTGCAGTTTGAACAGACACAGAATATTCTTGCTTTACATCCAGGGCTAAAATTAGGATATTGAGGACTGCGGTAGTTTCAGCGACACACTTCAGATGAACTCTTTTTAACTGAAACAGAAATAATGCTGATGTTCAGACTCGTGGCAGTCCCCTGACAAATCCAATACATTAAATCATTTCATGCCCATTAACTGTGATGGCTTCTCCGTCAATCCGGGTCTCTGCTTCCCCCCCCTATTGTTTGTCATCAGCCTCAAACCACAAAAAGAGTGACATTCAGAAGCTAATTAGGGCCCCATTACTTATTTAAAGGTAACGCGTTTATGTGAGAGCAGAGGTATAAATTATCCAATAGACGATGTCTTTGGGGTATTTTGTTGAACACAGCTTTATTAACAGCAACTGGTGAGGGCGATTTAATGGCATTCCAATTATTTCTAGAGTCCCTGCTGATGCCGGGTGCCAGCCAGACGCAGCCAGCGAGCACCCATTTAGAGAGGCGAGGGAACTGTAGCACTTAATGACACTGTTAAAAAGATTCTCTGAGGACAGATGTGGCTGTTATTTGGACCAGGGGACAGTTCTGGAGTGAAATTGGAGAAAAAGAGCCAATTGGAAAAAATAACCTCCATTATTTTTGCTTCCAGCGAGTCTAACGGCACAAACCCCTCACTCTAAAGAAGATGCTGGGTTTCCTCCACGACATCTGAGAGCTTGTATTAAGTAGATACTTAAATGAAGGTCCATTATGACAAGATGCTCAGACAGTGACTCTTGAAATCCTCAGCACAACAGAGGTTTGCATGTGTCATAGCAGCATTCCACTACAGAGCATTATGTCAAGTAACTCTCTCTCGTCCATTATCACTCTTGATTTCCCTCAATGTGTCAATTTACTCACCAGTCGACCTTGTGGAGAAGTTAGCCAAGTGCTTTTCAAGTGAGCATCTCACTCAAAAGCGTGTCTGCTTTAGAAAAACACTTAACAATGTTGGTGTAATAACTGGATTATGAGTGAGTAAGTTTGTACGGTGGCCAACAAGGGCAAACACGCTGCAACAACACGAAAGGTCTCATTAGCAACAACAAGCTGCAGCAATTATACTGCAGCTCCTGTTCTTATTTGGGGAGTGTTTGTGCTTATACCTCAAAGGCCCAGAGCTTCAAGAGCGGGTAGATGATGCTCGTGTTTGCCAGCTGTATGGCTGAGCTATCAAGTTATTAGCAGCTACTTTAACAAAGTTTACTGTTCATCAGTTACCACCCAGCCATCCATTACAAAGCCGAGGCTAACAGAGAGTAACATAAACATCTGTGCAAAACTAACTTAAATATTCATGGACGCACACACAATAAACAGTCGGCGATCACTGATGTCTCTGTAGTAGTTGCAGTGAACAAGTCTCCCTCACTGCCGTGTTTTGTGGGGATGCGCTGAGTCGTGCTGTGTTCAGGGGCGCTCAGAGACGTGAGTGATCAGACACGTTTTTACACATATTTCTAAAGATCGCTCTCAGGATTTATTAAATCGATATCAGGTCATTCGAATCGAATTGAATCAGAAAAATCAATTTTTTTAAACCCAGCGCTACCAACAAGCATGTCTTTTTAACAAAATTAGAGGCTTAATTTGCGTCGGGGGGGTTTTACAAGTTAAAGAGTTGTATTCTTGCAAAGCAGTCAGTGAAGCACGGCCCTCAGAAACCCTCTGCTTTCAAGGTCTGACAGATGGTTAATACACCAAATCCAATGCCTGGTCTCTCACTCCCTCTCTCTTTCTCTCTCTCTCTCTTGTCAAGAATTACGCTGTTCCACTTAGCGCTCCCTACAGCCCAGGAGCGCTTCACTTGTGATAACTGGACTTTTCTGTGTTTTTTTAATTTGCGATGTTTCTGAATTTGCAGCTCCTGCTGATGGAAGTCTTTTGGCCTGTTGCAGAGTGTTTGCCCTTGTCAGCCACCGTAGTTTTGGGAGTTAAAGTGAAACGCAGCTTGTAAGAGATGAATCACCAAGGAAAAAAGGTAAGGTGGGTTCTTAAGATGTTTGATGTCGCTTTTTTTTGTACTTGTGTTAATTTTACTGAAGGACTCGTATCGATGGCCTCAGTGAGAGCTTCTCTAAAAGGATGCTCTTGACAATGATCTGCTGCTTGCGCTGTGATTAATAAATGATGGCTTCCTACAAACTACTTTGCATCTTCTTTTAGATGTTAAACCTTTCTCTTTGTGTTCCTGCATAACTGAGGAAGTGTCTCATCTTTTCATCTCCCCCCCCGAGTCACCTGCATGGCTCTGTGTTCTCTCCTACTGCCACCTGTTCTGTCAAAACTCCCTCCTTCTCTCTGACGCTCTCCATTTCATCCAAGGACTTCAGATGTTCTCCCAACAGCTGGTGCTGCATCTGCCCTGGAGCAGAATTAATTGCACACATGAACTGTAATGTAAATGTTGGCTTTTTGCTGCAAAACAATTCAATGCAGTGGATAAAGAAGCAGCTACAATGTCCTATGTTTCCCTTTGAAGGCGACATGCTTGATGAATGCGATGTAATGTCATGCCATGTGATTAAAACTGTGGTACTTCTCATATGCCGTACTGTATGTCCCTATATCAGTCTCTATCTTCTGCAAAGCCTAATCATTCTTAATTCACTGACTAACTGTAGGTACGATAACCGAATCACATTAACCACAGTGACAGCTGGAACACAAGGCACCAGAGGTAGATTAATCAACCATGTACGTAGCGATGCAAAAAGTGGCACCGTCCCAAGGCTGTGTGAAAATCACGGACTACAGACCATTACCCTAAAACACAAATTCATCACTGAGCAAATCTGGTCGCTTTCCCCAGAAACACCGCTGACAATTAGAAAGACCACTGAGAGCGCTCTTAATTGGTTTTTCAACAGATTGAGTTTATGCTATGGTCGGGCGCGAAGCCAGTGCCATTTTACAGCACAGATTGCAGCTGAACGTGCGAGGACAGGGATGGAATAAAACAACTTCAATTAACACCAGTTGGGGTCAGCTCTCATTGCTTTTAGTGCTGTGGGGTTTTTTTAACTGGAAAAGTGTCTCACGATCTATGATGACAGGAGCTTACATTCTGTCAGCGGTGGACAAAGTACACAACTACATTGCTTGAGTCAAAGTATAGATACTCCTGGTCAAATGTTACTGACTTAATGTCACTATCTATCACCGAATGAGGTAACACAATGTTGATTGAGCCTATGGCCCACTGATGAAAGCCTTTGCATTTGCAGTATATAGTATTATTACAGACTGGGTGACTTTCGCGGGGAAAAATCACAAGCGGCGCCCAGTTAGTGACGCGCTTTCCATCACCCAGCAGTGGTTGGTCTGCCAGAGAGGGTAGGCGGAGCTAAGCGGCTGCACTTCCAGTTTCTGTAAGCATTGCGAAGACACGGTAATCTACTATGGCTGAACAAACAAACCATGTCAATTCACGACACATACACAACGCCTGCATGTAATTATTGTTACGCCCGTTATGCATTAATGTGTCACGGTGGCTGCAGACGCAGTCACAGTGACAGACCCAGCCAAAGCTGTATCATCCCATTGCTCTTATAATTTTCACAGCTAGTCCGTCTCAGCCATCAGTCCTGGCAGCTGTGCAAGAGCACGGACAAAGTAATAATCTCAAAGTTCTCAGTTCCGTTCTATTTGGCAGCACCTTATGGCGATAAAAGGCAATTGTCGGCGCATATGTCCAGGATAATCAGACGTCCACGGTTGGCTCCCTTTGTTATGGTTGTAACTCTTGATTTTCCTCACTGACGGTCTCTTTCCTTTTTAGACTGTTTGCCTTCATCTGAGCGTCCAATTGTTTCTTTTTCTTTGGATTTTCACTCATTTTTGAAGTTGTATCTGTAGTCATCCATCTTTTCTTTGTTTGTTCAGCCATAGTAGATTACTGTTTAAGTAAATTTACTTCAGTACTGTCCCCTGCATTCTGGACCTAGATAGCAGTTTCTAGCGAACACTGTTTTGGCACTGTCGACATCTGCCTTCATGAGTTTTTTGTCCGTGATGATTTCTGTCTGATGAAAGTGATCAAGAACGATATTTAAAACATGGTGGTTAACACCAGGGCACATTATTCACAGCTACGGATACTGAAAATGTTTCTGTTTAACAGCAGCACATAAACATAGACTGACTAAACCCAAAAAGTATAATTACATTTTTTCCGAACAGTTTGGCAGCAGGCTTTTTGTTTTATACTCCCTGCCAGACTTTGGCTCGGTGCATCCTAACGTTTGCTTTTTAGAAGTGCCAGCTTCCTGTCATAAAAATATAAAGTAACAGAGTGCTTCTAATTATCTAAAACACTTTGGCTGAAATGGTTTCTCCTCCATTAGGTTTTTGCTGTATGTATTTCTCACTCACACCCACACATGCGCGCAAATAAACATACACTTCACAGCAGGCTGCGTGCACATTGCATCCTCCCCGTAGGAGAGACTGATGGAGCTGAGTTAGCACGAGACATTTCTCTCATAGCCGAAAGATTAAGCATGGCAATAAGCAGCGGCTGACTCCTATGTAAATTAAGCTCAGTCACTGTAAGGTTTGCTTAACGGCTTCTGTCGGAGGTTTTATCGGATGGAGGGAGAGGGAGGGGAGGTGATAAAGATTGTTTTTTCGTTTCAGTTCCTCCCATAACATGCTGACTGTCACTACGAGCCATGCAACTCCTCCTGTCGAAACCTCCATTAGTGTCAGAGGAAAAATGGTTTATTTCTTCACAATGTGACAGAAAATGTAGCAGGGAAACGGGGGGCTGCACTGAGTCACAGTGATTCTTTGGATGGAACGGGTGCTTTAACATCTGCCAAGGAAAAACTTGGGTACCAGATATAGTTTAGTGCCTGAAGAGAAGAGATGAAAACGGAAGACAGAAGAAGAGAACAGAAGTGACAAGAAGAGAAGAGAGGAAAAGAGAAGCCGAAAGGTCAAAATGAAGTAAGAAACAGAAGCCTGCTGCTTCAGAAGCTGCTACATCCATTGTAACCTTTTAATACTGAGCTGTCAGACTAAACATAATGGCTGTCATATTAAGGACAGATCAATCAATCACAGCCTACCGCCCTCTGTTGCATCCAGAACCTAAGTACAGCTGACTTGTGCCACACAGACCTGACAGATTATATGGCAGCGAAAAACAGACGAGCAGACAGGGCACCCACTGGCGTCTGAGTCTTAGACGGTGTTCTCTTAATCACCAAAAGAATGTCCTACATCAAACACACACACACACACACACACACACACTTTTGGAGCAACTGACACGGCTGTGGAGGATTTGGGGAGTGCGGAGGGGGGAAGCGTCTGTTCCTGTTCCTTGTCAGGCTGCAGGAGGAGGAAAAGGAAAGAGGCTAAGACAGCGTGATTGAGCCGCTTTGACATCCGCAAGGTCAGTTCCGACTCTTTTCTGCTGCGGCAGCGTTCTGAGCGTGCGGGCAGTTCTTCACATAGAAATTGACGTGTAACTATCTGGTGCGAGCAGAAGGCTCGGCTCAGCTTTGGTGCGTGGAAGAGGGGCCAGAGAGCACCAGGTAATCGCTGTCCATATGGAGGATGGAAGGGGCTATGAACTGGTAGGTGATGACAGTGGCTGCAAGTAAGACAGGAGTGAGAAGCATTGTGAAGGTAAGAAGTCAAACCAGTAGGGATGCACAATATATTTGCCGATATCCAATATTTTCCAACCATTTATTTTTTGCCGATTTCAATACCGATATATTAGGCGCATGTTTTTTTTCAAGTCTCCCCTGTAGTGGAATTGATATCATGCCTGCTCTTACTGTAATGGCCAAAAACTTCCGTCCCGCAGACATCTTGCACCCCTCTTCACACTTGACGCAAGTGGCGTTGTACAAAAGGTCACATGTCTGATCGCTCACGTTTCTGAGCAAACCTGAATGCAGCATCCCCCCCGAAACAGGGCAGTGAGGGAGACATGCCCGGACTTGTTTACTGCACCTACTACGGAGACATCAGTGATCGCTGACGGACTCTTTTTATCCTGTGTGCGTCCATGAACATGTAAGTTAGTTTTGCACTGATGTTTATGTTACACTCTATTAGCCTCGGCCCTGACCGCGAGTGTATTTTTGGCGTGTTTTATGTTAAGTCCGGTAAAATGACGAGAATGTGAGCTAACTTTTAGCTACTTAAGAGTTGTGAAAGTTGTTTAACTTTAAGTTGTTGACACTTGCGCCGAGTTAATGTCGTAGCATTTCGTCAAGCTTTTCAAGGGAATCATCGAGCATTTAGGCATCATTAAAGCGTTGTTTTATCGACGGAAAATATCTGCAGAAAAATGACATATCTGCAGATACCGATAACTTGCTGATAATATCGTGCATCCCTACAAACAACAATCCAAATGTTAAAAAGAAGACAAAAATACATATGGGAAACACATGCACATGCTTCTTACAGAAGCGTGAAACAAGATGCAGCTTCTTTCACACCTTTCAGTAAATGCAGTTTAGTGAACATGATATTACTTTCATCTATTCGTTGCCTTTGAACATTTAAAACTGTTAATAACACCCAATACTCATGTGTGAGCGCTTCTATAGTTAGACGTATGTGGCAAGTTTTTCCTCAGAATGTGAGATTAGAGGCCATGCAAAGTGGTAAAAAGAAACTTACATACAGTGTCTTTTAGCCTTTGGACAGATACGACAATAAGAACACCGAATACAAAAATAATAACGGCATTACTCGCACAGAAATGTATCTCTGGAGTGCTCAGCCCATTCGAAACCTCTTCGGGGACTCTTTGAAAGCCTGTGCCCTTCAGACTCTGATACGATCTCAGACCGGCTTTCAATTCTTAAAGAACTTCAAAGGGTTGTCCTTGAGTCTAAAACTTATGGTTTCGATAGTGATAAGTCCCATTATTCTCTGTGTCCATTTTGAAAGGTTAGAGGCTTATCAGAAAACCTCACATCTCCCCTCCACCAAAAAAAGAAGGATTGAGCAAAGAGATGAAATACTAAGCGAATCCCAATTCTGCAAGACATAGGTTTTACTTTTAGGGCTGTTTTTTTTCCCTTTCTCCAAAATTCCCTAGTCAAAATCCTTTGGCTGTGTGAGCCCTTGTAAAGAAAGATGGTAGAACTCAAAGTACGATTGTTTTAGGTTTGACAGGGGTTAAGCCGTGTAACGTTGGGACTTGCATTGGACCCTGCAGGGACATCAGAGGTCACTGGAAGATGTAACAGCCATCAGCAATCAAATAAGCAGCAACAACGCTCCTTTCAACTCATCTGGTCTTAGATGAAAAGGCATGAGAAGACAAAGGAAGCCTACTGGGTCCACTGATGTCCTTGGAAGCCTCTAGACCTTTGAAGTAGTATGATTTCAAATAATTACCCTTTAGCTGTTTCTGATCTCAAACCCACGACTGGGAAACAAAGAAGCGAAGGAACCAAAGCAGCAGCATCTAAAGCCAACGCACATGGATTGAGGATAATATCTTGAAGAGTCTCACAAAGAGAGACACCAAAACTTGTTAGTATTAAGGTTGCTACGATCAACCACTTGCTTACAGAGAAGTTGCAGCTTGCACAGATTCAATTTCCAACCCACAGAATCTGGAAAAGGTGCCAATAGTTTATCAATTTGTGTATTTATTGTATAAGGGTTTTTTTTTGGTACCACTTTGGTACCCGTTTTACAAATGGACGCACCCAATCTAGAGGTCCCATGCTTTTCAATGCATTAAGGACACTGTGGTAAAGAATAATTAATTGGTTATAATCTACATGCATATCTGCCTACAAGTCAAAGCTTATGTCCATGCCAAGAGCAAGAACAGTCATCACGTTAGACCTAATCACCTCAGCATGAGTCAGTGAGCAGAGATCCACAGCTTATTCATGCTCGGCTCAGTTATGATGGCCATCGAATGAAGTGGCCATATGTGTGGGTCATCTCTTTATGAATCCCTCACGGTGACGGAGCCTGGCAGGGGAGGATTTATCTGTGAAAACAGATGGGCAGGAAAAGAAGGAGGGAGCCTTCAAGCTGAGAAAGTCCTGCTGGGCGTCTCCTTATGGTAGAATGAATTGCAGACGTCTGGCAATGCTTAATGTCAGGATGCAGAACATTATCTCCTATTGATCTGTTTATATTGACTAGACTGAATTATATTTAAGTGCTTAGACAAAGTGAGATGAGGTGCACTGGAAACTCACAGAGGGGTTTATTCTTTTGTTTATATGTCTATAAAGTTCAGACATCAAACTCCCTTCCATTGAAACCAGGTTTCCCAAACTCTGAATGTAGTATTTGTCTTCTGTCATTGATTGCTTGTCATGCATTGCTAACCATCACCATTAAAAGCCTTATGAGCTGTGCAAAAGATAATTATTTCACAAAATAACACCTCCTGCTAGAAGTTGACAACAACCAAATCTACATTACAGACGCAGACCCTGTCTAATTAGCACATCTCCTTCCTTCTCTGTACATTTACGGCTGTCTACCCATTATAATTGAAAGAACAGCCATAAAGCTATGAAAAAATATAGCAGCCAATCACAAGTTAATGAGCATAGCAGGAAGAGATTATCTAACCGGCAATTATGTGTCCTGTCTTATTGATTTTTTTTCTTTGTTTTCTCACATAGATATTTGTCATTATATGGTTATTACACTTTAATAGAAACTGATCGATGCCCTAGAATGACATATAGTTTTTTAAAGACCAGCTCCAGTCATGTTTTAAGACATATAAAATGCTCTGCTTGAAATTGTCTGATATGTTTTTTTCTGCAAAATACTTTTAATTACCTGTAAAAATCCTCCCAATGCATCTCCTCCTTCTCGCTCATTAAAAATTCCTGAATCAGCATAGGCCCCGCCCACTATGCAAATTTCCAATCGCCCCCCCTGTCACAAAAACAAAACACATCTCTGCCATCGTTTAGTGGCAACTTGTTGAAACTTAGCTAGCTTCAAATGTAGTAATTACTAGTAGTAACGGTAACGTTAGTAGTAAGGAGTGAGTTTGCAAAAATTACAATGACGGTTACAGCTGGCTCGTGCCTCGTCAAAGTGGTTGCCATAGGTTGCACATAATGATATGCATAGTGTCACCCCATCCTTTAACGGGATTGGCTCCTTAGGTTTGTGACGTCTCAAACCTGCCAATCTGAAAAACGTGTTGTTCAGCCTGTCCTTGGTACACTGCAGTTTAAAAGCAGACTTCTGCTGATGTTGTCCCTGATATGTCTTGTAGCACAGGAAAAACACCACATGGAGATGTTTACATGGTTAAACACTGGATTTTCACTGGAGGGGGGCTTTAAGGACAGCTATAAATTGTTACAGGATTACATAATCACCATTTTTAAGTGACTGATTAAGCACGCTTTGAACATTAAGTTAAGTTTGGTGCAGGATCTGTTTAGCCTGCTGAAGTGGCAGTTATAGATAGAAGTGTTTTACTTTTTAAGCACAGAATATAATTTAACCATCCAGGGGGATTTTTAGGTCTGATTTACACTGCGAGGTAATAATCAATAATCACAAGAGTATAAGGTTTTAAAGGCAATTAAAAATGAATAACAAATTCAGCACCATAAGGCAGCAAAGATTCCTCCTGTGACTTCATTATCACGTTATTTGAAGCTTTTTCTGAATAGGTAACAGGATGAGTCACTGTTGTCGATGTGACACAGTAGCAGAGGGAAAATATCTGGTGTGTCTGAGAGAAACGGGCAGAAATATGCTTTTTCTTTTATTGTAAATGGAAAGCAGCCAATTCTCACATTTTTTAAGCTTAAACTATAAAAATACTTTTTTCTACTTAAAGCCTGTCTCAAACCATAAATCCATTACAGAAATATTTGTCGAAATAATTTCAGCTCTACACTGCTGTGCCCACTGGCTGGAGGTCATCTCAGGACCACTCAATACTGTGTATCCAAGACCTGACCCGACAAGACCCTTCGTATCTGCCCCAGGGCCTTACACCTGAATGGATCCGTGCAGACGTATATCAGCTGTGATCATAATCTGCTGTGTCATAATCTGTGCAGGAGGAAAATGTGAGCCGAGATGGAGAGTTTGAACTGAGATGTGCAGGAGAGGTTTTAATCCACTTTTTGACCAGACTGCTCTGACTCTTGGACCTATAATGACACTTCTGGTGTACTGTTCTCTATCTTTTGGGTCAAATACATTTATAATCTGGTCTAATTAAATGTAAATGTACATCAAGTTTTAGTTTGACTCTAAAATTTTGACCTTTTAAAAATTGTGGCAACACTTTCCTAAATTGGTGTCAGTACACATAAGTCCATGCATGATTATTTCTCCAATGCAAACTCGTCCAGGGCCATTTTGGCGCCCTAGGCGAGTTTAGTATTTGGCGCCCACCACCGCAAATGCTATCAAATGTTTTCTGCCACACAATATCATTTTTGTATATTGCATGCCAGTGTGCAACAGTTATCCAGAAGAGACCTGATTATTAATTTAATATTGCGAAACCGTTTTCTTGTGATTTACTTGTTATTAACGGGTCTTACCTTCGCTGAAATTTCAACATCATGATGCAGATTTGTAAAAAGTAAAAATGAAGCTTTGTCCAGTCGGTCCTTAAGAGGAGATGAAAACTTTAAAATGCTTGTTTGTTGAACGAAGTTCGGCTCAATCTGATGCATCCGAGGAAGTTGGGAAATCTGAACGGCTGTCGTGACACAGCTTCAAGAAATGTATCTCAAGTTGAATTTTAGATCTAGAACAGATTGTTAGCTGAACGTGCTGCAGATGTCTGTTTATAGAGATTAATAAGAAGCTAAATCGTCGTCAGATGACCCTGATGGGAGCCAGGAGGTCATTATGGCGGTTTATTTTCCGCCTGCTTTTGCTCTCCTCACACACTGCTGATACGCGACTGGTCAAGATTACTTGGACTACAAGCATAGTGCAAACAGACTTGCCTGCCCGGAAATCCAAGTCCCTATAGAGGTTAACTACCAGCCAACAGAACATACAGTACATTATGTATACATCAAAACAACACTTCTCACCCTCTCCCCTCCATATAAAGATTAAGTTTGAGTTTTTCCAACTGGACCTGAACGCATCTCTCCTCTCCTCTCAAAACAACCTGCGTCGGGAAGTGCGCACTGAGTGAGTGGTTGAGAAAGTAAGAGAGAGCGGCAACGGAGCAGAGAGAAAGGTTGGGAGTGAAGGTGTCAAACTGGCAGTGGGCTTGAATTTTACATCGGGGCTACATTCACAGGCTGTGCGTTGAGCTGGCCCTGCTTTCTTCCACATGTCAGTGGCTTTAGCAAGGTGTCTCATGCTTGCACAGAGAGATGGTAAAGGTAACTGTCCACGCTAAGCAAGACTGTATAACCATTCAGTGAGTGCTGGTTGCATGGTAAGATGATAAACTGTAGCCAGGGAACCAGCTCACTAGCACGGAAGACTTATCTGTTCAAAGTGAAAAGGCTATCCACTCCTTCAGGGATAAACAAGAAGGAAATGCTGTTCTGGCATTTTCAGTACAGCGTTGGATAATTTAGCACCCTGTTTGTGAGTTATGTGCAGGACTCTGGGTTTTATATCACTCCTATTGTGCTTCCTTATAACATGATATAAATAGACCTAAAGCAAATTTCTGACAATGCCTATCAATTACTGACATTGTGTGCATGCATGTGAGTGTCGAGGTAATTGGACTTTAATATCATCTGTTTTTCCCCATTGTGTTTGAACACCTCTGTACACAAATTGCAAACCTTGAATAAGCGCCAAAAAACAGAACGTGTTTAGTATAATACATGTTATTATGTTGTCCACACACTGTATTATGCTTCATCCATCATATTTTGTATTGTAGACAGAGCCTGTGAGTGTATATAACCCCCCACACATTGTTGCTGTCTGCTCGCCTTCACTGTATGTCACTGAAAATGAAATTCATTTATTCAATAATAACCCACTTTAGCAAGCTGTTCCCCCACTGCCAGCGCAACCTGCTTCCCTCAGCTCTAATGGCAGCCCAATTATGAATGGTAGATGGGTACCTAATAGGAGAAACTACCTCTCACTGGGCCCAGGAGGAGGTGGGGGGCTTGGAGAAACAGAGACGGATAAGAAAGAAGTGCAAAGGATCACATCTCCTGTCTACTTTATGCCGATCCCCTGACAAATATTGGATAGCGTTGAAAAGTGCTTTCACCTCCGAGATCAGAGCTGCAATTATTTGCAGAACTTAATGTCAGCCTCTCTTCCATCTCTCCTTGCTGGCTTTAGGCATAAAAGACGAGCTCTTGTACTGTGCAGTAGGAAGAAGTAGAAGTAATAACATTTTGCTGAAGACAGGCGGTATTGATATCGTAAGATCAAGCGCATCAGCTGCGCCTATCCAAAGGAGCCAATGATTGGTTTTATAAGAGCTTTTTTTTTTGTTTTTCTTCAAGAACGGCTGCACAATCAGATTTTGTATGGGATACTGGAAACACATACAATGCTCCACGGCTTACCTATTGATGCAATGTCAAGGTCTAGGTGTCTTGGATCTGTCATCAAAAATTAAAGAACAAACAGTCCTGAGGTACAATTGCAATTTGGGAATGAAAGCCATCAAGCAAACACCTTATTTTCTTTGGAGTGCTTGAACTGCAGGTTTTACAACAATTGATACCCAACAACAAAGTACAAAACTAGAATTTCTGCCTCGCGGTTGTATGCCTCCGCCAACTAGTGAAGTTGAAGTTACGTTTCTGTCTGTGTAGACAGTAGATGTTGGAGTTATTAAACCAAAGGTATGTTTTGGTGCATGTAAAGGTGTATGTTTTGGCGAAATGTAAGTTAATACTATAGCAACCTGTAAGATTCCAATGAATAGCTTCCAGTTTCCAAAATGAAATTATCACCTTAAGTTCAACATTAGCAAGATCAAAGAGCTTGTTGTGGATTACCAGAGGAACAGGAGGGCCCCCTGTCTTGGTTGTCATCCAATGAGATGAAGTGAAAAGGGTGGATTCATTCAAGGACCTTGGCGTCCAAATCAATCAATCAAGAATTGGATTGGAGTGACAACATGAAGCATGACAGTGTCACGGTGAAGTTGTTCATCTTTCGGGGATAAAATGTCATCACTTCATCATTTTAAATCTATTAGAAATGTGTGTGAAATGTTGTCATAATTATCGTATAGTAGAGTTATGGCTACAAACACGTTTTGTGAGGTCACAGTGACCTTGAACTTTGAACACCAAAATCTACTCAATTCATCCTTGAGTCCAAGTAGACGTTTGTGCCAAATTTTAAGAAACTCCTTCAAGGCATTCCTGAGATATCGTGTTCACAAGAATGGGATTGACGTGAGATCACAGTGACCTTTGACCTCTGACCACCAAAATCTAATCAGATCATTCTTGAGTCCAAGAGAATGTTTGTGCCGACTTTTATCATAATTAGCGTAGGAATTCTGGAGTTATAACCAGAAACCTGTTTTGTGAGGTCACAGTGACCTTTGACCTTTGACCACCAAAATCTGATTGTGCCAAATTTAAAGAAATTCCCTCAAGGCATTTCTGAGATATTGTGTTCACAAGAATGGGATGGACGGACGGACAACCCAAAATTATAATGCTTCCGGCCACGACTATCCCCGGCACGGAGGCATAAAAAGGTAATTATCACAATTAGCCATGATTTATTACCCATGTTCTCTACAAAATCCCATTCAGTTATGAAGGGAATTATGGAAGAAAGGATGCAATATTTTATCATTCTGCATCACATTGCAAAGAACCCTTCCACACTTTCCCGTTTCCCTCCCTTGTTACTTTTACTGCTACCTGCAGGCAGAGATGCTAAACAGGCTGAGCTGTGCACGGCACGCCACTGTGAAGTCCAACTCGTACGCAGGCCTGAGACCCCCAGAGACTCCCTAACTGAGGAGTGACTAAGCATGAGACTGCAAGATTAATCATGGTTTAGAATAAAGGCACAAAGAGTCAATACCTTTTCTTTCACTGGGGGCCAATCAGAAGGGCAGGAGGCGAGAAAGTGACACACACACACACACACGCAAACACAGACCCTGCAATACCCTGTCGTCTGTAATCTAATCTCAGCCACGGCATGCTAATACATCACAATTACCCACTCAGTCTGGATGGTGCCATTAGAAATACATCGTCTCCATTACCACCGGGAGTGTGTGCATGTGTGTGCGTGTGTTCATGTGGGAGTGCGTGCCCTCACAAGTGTGGTTGTCTGTTTGAGAACCGAGGAGCTCTCAATCTCTCCGCAGACTATTTCATATTCAATTACATTTTCCTTACATCACTTGGATTGCTGCGTGTACGCCAAGTCAATAATGGCCCAGATCACTTGTCTGGGGGTGCAGAGAGGCATTAGTGACATTTCGGTTGTTAGCACCTTCATTACAGGAAGGCTGGAACAAGGCGTCTGAGAGCGAGAAAGAAAGACAAGAACAGGTTTGTCCTTAAATTGCTTTCTCTGAAAACTTGTACCGGTAGATGTTTGGTAAGGCATTGAAACCCTGAGGATGTCCACTGGCATCATAATTATACTTGTGCATTATTATGCCTCTGTTATTTTCCTACAAGTACAATAAATAACAATATGCAAGAAAATCTGATCAGTCTGTGGACAATCTGAGGGAGTCAACTTTAATGGTCTATGGCCATAGATTGGACAATGCCTGGCTTTGTTGGACAGCCAATTCCATTCAGAGAAAATGTAATTCAGTTGTTTAAAGGGGGGGTATTATGCAAATTTCAAGCTTCATATTTCACCTGTGACACCTGTGGAGTAGCTTAGCATCATTTGTGCAGGCCCTCATACAGCCTCTGCCTGAAAAGACTCAGTCAGTTCTGTCTCTTAAAGAAACCCCGCCCCTACAAGCCCACTTTCTTCTGATTGGCCAGCTCTCTCCGAATCCTGCTGAGGCTGCTCTTGTGTGACGTCACAAATTGCAGCGGGTAGAAAAAAAACTGTGAAACCTGGCGTTCACAGCAGCCTGCAGACTTAGCTGAGAAGCCTGGGGATTACGCCAACATAGTTTTACCTACAGATTTGAAACTTCACCCACGTTTAGTCTGGACATCCAACATTGTAACATTATATATATGTCTTAAAATGTAAAACAGCATAAAACCCCCTCTTTAACTATGTTAAACTGTGTTCATCCTTCAGCAGAGGCGCTGTTCCTGAGGCTTGTGATGGCCTCACACTTTGACAGTCCACACAGTATTTTCCATTCAATTTGCCACCTTTCTGTAAGTTCAACTGACCTGGTTTTATGTTGTCCTGGATTAAAGGATCAGCAGTTAAGTTTGCATAAAAAATAAGCATTAGATCTGTAAAAGAGCAGAGTTTATAGTTTTGACATTCTGCAAGCTATTGAATATAGATTAGCTGTCCATTCAACATAATACTTCCTTAACCCTGTCATAGAAATGCTGATAAAATTGTAATCTCCCTGAACATTAATCACATTTGAATATTCATTTTGACCTACATTCTAAAATAAGCCATCCGTCCAGTGGGAGGACTTACCAGGGCATGGCCAGCTTTGATGCATGGGCCATCGGACAAGCAAACACTGCAAGACTTTCCTGCTTAATTAGCAAAAAAAGAAGTAAGACAAGGCGACACACTTCCACATGCACACACACACACACAAGCACACACCTGCGTGCATGTACTGTTAAGGTAAATTCACTGCAGTGGTAAACCCGAGGTATCCTCTCCAAGAGCAGCAGTGAGGAGTGACACGCCAAGTCAGGAGAGTTAGCACCACCAAAAAGAACATCATTAGTGTTGACACTTCATTAGGACGAGACAAAAAAGAGAGGGACAGGAGGGAGAAAGAGTATGTGTCAGTCAGTGTGCATCCAGCACAGATGAAGACATCCCAGCTGGAGGAATGAAGAGCTCCACCTGCCATAACCTCAAACCCACGACATGCAAGGACACGCAATGTTTCACATCCTTTCCTAAAGGTAAAATCTATAACACAATATGGCATCTCCTGATGGCAAGCTGGCACCCCGCTATCTCCGTTACAAAGTGACTCAAGCAACAGCAGAAAAGCATTGCCAAGTATAAATTATGTGAAAATGGTTGGCTTGTGGTTGGATTTAGAACTGAACCGAATACATGCAATTATCAAAAATGAACTATAAGTAAATAGTGGACTGCTGTCATTTAATTTTTCATATAACAATACTTTTTTTTTTCAACTAAAAAGTGGGCTGTAAGTCCTGTATACCAGTGTGACCAATGTATCAGTATAAAATGCAGAGGGAGGTATGTTATTGTCTAACAGTACTTTCCCCAGACAATGGCGCTATAATCTAGCTAAAGTTGTCGGTTTTTAAGTGGTGATGTCACACCTCTGCATTAAACTGTTTCCGGGTTCAAGCTGCTACAACGTCTCCTATTTACAATATGCCGTAGTGCTGTTTTGTATTTTCCTCGCTGTTTAAAGCGAGGCAAACTAACTTGATTGTTGCTGACGCTTTGTGACGGACATGTGCCGTCATGATCGCCATCGCAGCCGCCACCCTCACAACAATTAATGTTACCATAGGCTGCTAGCTACTGCCAGCTTCAGCACCGGTAGCTAGCAGGATTGCAAACTTGACATGGGGAAAACAGATGGTAGGCTGTCATTTGTGTGTTTTCAATGTGTTTTAAATGAAAATAAATTTAAATAGTGTTAAAAATCATCTCCCTCTGATATAGCCCCAAAAACAGACTGCGTCTTATATTCCGGCGTGGCTTATATTCCCGATGTTACGGTAATTATTCGATAACTATATGATTAATTTGGTGATTTCATAACTGCATCCCTTTTTCCTGCAATCAATACTAACATGGCACAACTTCATTGTATACGCTACCCCTGCTTCTGTGACCTTGAGTCCCACAAGACACATTAAAGAAGTGTCAGATACAACAGTTTGCTCAAATAGCAGTTAAACATTCAATAACGGACGGTAATTCATTGGAAAACATTCTCTTTGGCTGTTACGTTGTCTAACTGTTCTAAGATGTAAGGGGAAAAAGAAGCATACAGTAATGTTTAAAACTTGTGGACTCAGTGTTTTAAAGTGTTGAGAGTTGGCACATCCCACCATCCTTTAAACCACTCTGTTCAGATGGCTAACTGGTCGAGACTCCACCCAAAGGGTTCAATCGACTCTCAGTGGATGTTCTGTCGACTGAAGTAAAACTGATCTTAAAAGAGTTTGCCTTTCTGTGAAGAGGTATCGCTCTGAATCCTTAGATACTAAAGCCTGGAGAAAAACCGGTACATCTGATCAAGGGGAAATAATATTTGGATTTGAAGACATGGTCTCTTATTCAAGCAGAATCATCTTTTTATTGAATGGTAATCATTGGCATTAAAACTTTTCAGAGTTGTTTTAAGACTTCTCAGAAAGTTCAGTTGCCTTTGATTCAATACTTTTTGGATTTGGTTTGACCTTCCACTCTTTATTGCAAGTTATTTTCATTGCTCACAGACATTTCATCAACCTCTACAGAGTGCATGATCATACAGTAATGAAGCTTTTCTATTCAAACCTTCAAGAATATCTCTTTTCTCAAAGCAATCCAAATGTCATGGCCTGTCCAATAAAACATCCCTGTCCACCTCAGAGATGAGGCTCGGCCTCCGTGCGAAACACTGTTTCTCCTGAAGAAACTTTAACACAACTTCACTCAGCTGTGGGCTTATGAGCAGAGATGTAGACTTGAGACTTGGACTCGAGTCGACTTGAGTCACTGTTTTGATGACTTGCGACTTGACAAAAAATAAATGACTTGAGACTCGACTTGAACTTGAGGCATGATGACTCGGATGCATGTGTTCATGATAAGATACTACAGGTAAGATTGCTGGATCTTGGGTGGAAAAAAAGTGACTTGATTCGGGACTTGACTTGCCTTCACTAAGGACTCGACATAACCTGTGACTTGACTTGACTTGCCCAAGAAAAAATGACTCGAAACTTGCTCGAGACTTGGACCAAATGACTTGAGACTTACTTGGGACTTGAGCAAAGATGACTTGGTTCCAACACTGCTTATAGGTATCCAACTGCCAAACCAGGAGCTATTTCAATCATTGCCTTAAACTACTCTGGAAGGGGGAGAAGGCATCACATTTGGGAGAATGGGTGCAATAACACTTCGTTACATAAAGATGAGCCAGTCATATTTAATTTGCACTGCGTAATCTTGCCCCCCCAGGTCTGGTTTGTTCCCCATCAAATGGTACCAGGCCTATACTCTGTTGAGATTTGTGATACCCTACGAAAAACGCTATACATTTTATTATCGCAGAAAAAACTCCACAGTTAAAGATTAGCTGTTTTAGACCCACTCCCATGTCTTGCTACAAAAGAGGGCAGGGTGTCCCTTTTTTAATTTGTTGGCCTATGAATTTGGAAACTTTGCTGGCGACCTATGAGGAACCAGTTTGTCATGTGGTACCAAGAGCTTTCCCCCCCCTTTACTACATGGTTCACAGGGTTATGGGTACTTATTGGGAAGGTTGGAGATATCCTCGTCAGCGTGGACGGCTACTCAATCTGCCCATCTCCAGAGGTCCGCAACTTGGGTGTCATCTTGGACTCCACCCTCTCATTCCAGTCGCACATCAAATCAGTCACAAAATTCGCATTCTACCACCTCAAAAGCATTTCCAGAGTCCAATCATCACTTCCTGACTCAGTGGAAGAGACCCTTATACATGCTTTCATTACCTCCAGTCTTGACTATTGCAACGGAGTCCTGTCTGGGATATCCAGCAAATCCCTGGACAGGCTCCAGTATGTGCAGAACTGTTCCAAGGTTGGGGTAAGGTTGGGGTAATTGCTTATGGTATCGCATCACTGCAACACTACCTTAAATTATGTATTTGTATGATAGTATGATATTTAATGCATCCGACACCAAATGCATCATTTTTCAATACCGATACTGCTAACAGTATTGGAACAAGCACAACCCATTTGTGCACAACCCATTTTTCCTTATTTTAGATAACTCTATATTGTTACAAATACAACAATACAATACAAACAACAGGACCATGTATGGGGAATAAAGAAGTTGTTTGTTGACCCAAGATGCCAGAGAGAATTGCCATGACCCCAATTCTTTGCCAAAACCCATTGGCCAATAACGCATGGTGGTTTGTGCAGGTCCAGGGTAGATATCTGTGCTTCTGATAGTGAGGATCTTGTCTTACAAAGTAAGAGTCCACTCACTGATATCAAATATCAGCAGTGAGGAGAAAAGGGAAAAAGAGGAGAGAAGGGAGAAACGATAATAGAAAAGTAATCAGGTGGGGACTCGATTAGGAAATGACCTGATAACTCTGTGAAGCTGAGATAATACAATATGATTACAGAACTCTTATTGCTCTATTGGACCATGTATAAAAGGGATATTTTACACATCCAGACTAATCTGTCCTCAAGGCATTATAGCTGCGATTGGCCCTTAACTGTATGATAACAAATCAATGTAATTAACGCGATTGTTAGGACGTGATTAATAGATTCTTTTTCAGTTTGTTTTATAGATTAAGCGTTGAACTGTCTACTGCTTTAGATAGAAATCTTTCAATTAATCATTTTAAATCATGTAAATTGTTGATGATTATGAATGGATGGGGACCAAAACAAATTTACCTTGTTGTGCCTCTTCATAACCTATGTCTTTACTCGTCCCGTCTCGCGTGTTCTGTCCTTTTCTGTCCCGTCTTCCCCCTCACCCTTTTGCCTCGCCCTGTCTCGTCTCGACTTATCTTGTCTCACCTAGTTATATCTTTGCCTTCCCTTGGCTTCATTTGATTGTACAGCTCTTTCCCTGCAGCCTCCGTACATCAGTTTAAATTTAACTGTATCCGGAAAATGGCACGACTGAAAGCAACTGATTAACATAGTCTGAGAGGAATGTTAGTAACCCAATTTCTTGACGAGGAACCAAATTACACTCCACTAAGCGCTCCGTGCTGTCGTCGGGAAATATTGGGCTGCTAATATGACAGAGAAGTTTTGTGATAAAATAGTTGGTTTAAGGACACGGAGTGGAAACAAAAGCTAAGTCTGAAAGGTGTGCATAATGTGGGTCTCCTTGGGCTACAGGTACCTTCATGAATATTTGTTGAAAGCCCTCAGGTTAGCACGAGCTGTGATTGCTTATTCTGCCAAGCAGTTGTCAGACCAAACATGCTGATGCATTAAGTGGATCAAGAAAAATTTGCATACTGGTTTTTATATAATTGAACCTGACATGTAGTCACGCACTTTACAAACAGAACAGTCCTAAGGCTTGTAGATCTTTCTGGCTGTCTAATATGCTGAATGTATTTTGTTTAAACACGGTAAAATGAACTCCCTATTTTCCCTCCCGTCAAGCAAACATGACCTTGGGAAAATGTGCTTGAATTTAAATTAAGTTCAAATTCGGATGGGTTGATTGTAAACAGGATATGAAAGTGTGATCTTCTTATGGATTAAATTGTCGAAGTCAATTATCAAGCTAATCTTGTTGAAGCTGCTTTTCTCTGTTTTGTACTATTGAAGGGTAAATACTTGAGGCTCTTAGACTGTTGGGCTCTGGGATCTTGTGTTGAAATGTACGGGTACCATTTCTTACTTACTGATACGATTCGCATACCTAGACTTCAATATCGGCTGATATCAAGTATCCCCAGTATCAAGTATTGGTGACTAATATTACACTCTCCTTTAGCACTGCCCTGTTTGTTATCGTCACGTGATAATTCACCTGAAACCTGCTGTACCCGATACCTGATACCCGATACAGCATTTTAGGCGCACCACAGAACGCCATAGGCAGTCATTCCTGCCTGTGGCCATCAAACTTTTCAACTTCTCCCTCTGACTGCCTGTCAGACACTTACTTTCAAATGCGCACTTAACACTGAATATAAACTGGATAATTGTGCAATAATTAAACTGTGCAAATAACTCTTATTTTGTATTAAACTTTTATTCTGGCAATTATATTCAATTCTGGCATTCATATTTAGGCGGAGCGAAGCCGCTGCTTTTCTCTCGGTCTCTGCAAGTGTTGCAAGTAAACAGTAATCTACTATGGCTGAACAAACAAAGAAAAGATCGATGACTACAGATACAACTTCAAAAATAAGAGAAAATCCAAAGAAAAAGAAACAAATTGGACGCTCAGATGAAGACAAACAGTCTAAAAAGGAAAGCGACCGTCAGTGAGGAAAATCAAGACAACCATGACAAAGGGAGTCAACCGTGGACGTCTGGTTAAATTGAGGAGTTTACCCCTGTAATTACTGTTTATTGCCATCAGTGCTGCCATAGAGAATGCAACTGAAATCCTTGAGATTTAATCTTTTAGTATTTCTGATATAAGCAGCTTTTAAGCAAAGAAAATAATACAGGGATTGACTAATTATAAGGCCTGGTGTCGAGCATCAAGTTTTCATTCATATCTACTGTAAAAAAAAATAAAGTAAAATAATAAGACTAGCTTTTGTAAACTTTGTGATTTCTTAAAAAAAGCTTTCTTCCAATAAAAGTGTCTGGCCCTGAGAGGATTACCTTTTACTCTTTTTAAATTACAGCAAGCTTTCACAAGGCGTTCCAGCAGAAAAATCCCTGCAGTTTCTTGTCTGTGCACAAAATGACTGCGAGAGAACTCGCTTTCAGCCCCAGCCTGTCTATTAGACACGCTTTGAAAGACAGGGCCGTTAGGACCAAGGATCTGTGCTCCACTCTGAGAATGTGATACAACGGACAGGAGCTGACTTTGTACAACTCTAAGCGTGTCAGAAGTACACACACATAACCCTCTGTGTTGCCGTACACCTCCATCTCTCCAGGCCACTCTGCGAAAACCGGATTTAATGCTTTTGAGATCAAGCTCTTTTTTTTCTGCCAAGTCTTTCATTCTCCTTTCCTGGTTCTCTTTCCCCCTCTCTCTCTCTCTCTCTCTCTCTCTCTGCTCTCCTTCTTTAGCTTTTCTGCCTTTGGGGTTGTGTGTTAAAAATGGTGTTGAAAGCTGGAGGGCTGAAAGGTGAATGGATGCCACTCTTGGTAAATTGTCCGTGAAGGACAGTCTGAGAGCAAGAGACGGATAGAGGAGGAGAGAGAACAAGAGAGATGGAGAGAAGGTGTAAGCACAAATGAGACGACAGAAGAAAGGGTGGAGACAATTGGGACAAAAATGGAACATTTAGAAAAAGATACTACGAGTGAGAGAAAAGGAGAACAAAGAGAAGCAGTTAAAGAAGGAGAGACGAGAAGTGCTGGAGTGAAAGAGGTGAGTGTGAAGAAGAGCGAGGAGAGAAAGCCGAGGCTGCCAGTCACTTCTCTCCTTTGTCAAACTTTGGTTCTTGCTGCCTTCAAGGCCTGCACAGAAAATGGTGAGAATCAGGAGGAAAACAGGGAACTGAGAGCTCCAGGGACACAGAAGAGTAACAGGAAATTGCAGCGTGAAACTGTCTGAGTCAGACAGTTTCAGGTTCAAACTTTCTGAGTCAGAGAACCTGACAAATACAACTCTGGAGCGTAATAGGACACTGAAATATTCACGAAGCGCGGTTTGCCCACAGCATAAAATAAGCATGAGTCTGATGCATTTGGGTATTCTGCGGTGAAATGCTACACTAAACACAGAAAATCTTTTAGGATTTGATATTGTGTCCTCTGTTCGCAGTTATGCACATCACCTGCAGTTCCCTCACCTCTGCTGGATTATTACAGTTTCACAGTTTTGCAAGTTAAAGTTTTAAGCAAATCCTAACTGTTTATTCCACTTTAAATAAAGACTGACTTCATTTTCTCTGCAGTAAATCCCAGTAAAACTCTCTATATCCCTTTTGCATGCAGGTTTCTCTCATCCTAACACATAGCACAAAAAGATTAAACGTATCTCATATACATAAAGTAGATGCTTTTATGTCATTAAGTTGGAGTGAAACATACGTCAGTCAGATATTATGTGAGCTTAGAATGCACTCTTAAAGGGCCACAGAAAAAAATGCAATTTCGCTTTGTGTCTTTGGAGGACGCTATCCGCTTCTCCGATGGGCCCTGGAAAACTACTACACTTCCTCAATCTAGGAACGCCTGCCTCCGATGTCGTGTCTCGTTCAAAATCGTCAGGTTTGAAATGTAGACTGCAGACCTGAAGTTTTTTTAGACGATCCACCGGTATATTCTCTTCATATTTCAGATTCTGTACCGCTCTGAGCCGTTGCCTGCAGCAAAACAGTAGTATTTCACTCCAGCGTCTCTCGCTTGGCCGTTCTTTTCAGAGGGAGGTGCGCAATGCACGCTGGGTGTTGTAGGAATGTAGAATGGGCGAAACCACGAGCTGTTTGTACAACTTTCTCCACAGCTACGGTGCCAATTTCAAATATTATTGCTTCTATCGATTACAGAGAACACCAGCTTTGAGTGACAGCGGCTTTTTCCAGGGGCGAATTGCTCCTTTAAGATATAAGGCAGGCAGTGTCAAATATAACACTGATGTAATATTTCATATATTCCTCCTTTCCTGCAAATTTCGCTCCACGTGACTCAAAAGTTGTTTTTGATATTATATAAGCTGACGGTTACTCGCCTCTGTCAGGCTGTTAGGCCGCCCGTGGCTCTCCCAAACTCAAGGATTTTCCACTTTAACACGCTACACAAAGCGGATAAAATACTGTTGAAAACAAGAATATTTTCCAGATGAAAACGGTTCATCTCCAAAAGAGAAGCAGGGCATTCTCCTAAACTGTGGAGCGTTACATTTAGACATGCAAGCATTATACAACTTTGGCAAAAGATTGCTTTAAAGTCCAACTAAAACCCGTCACAGTCAAAGTGATTTTAATTTATTTTCTTTCACAAAAATAAAGAAAAATCTGTGACATGTTCCTTTCCCTCCTCTCAAGGGTCATGTCAGTGCACGTATTTGATCTACAGAGGAGCTGGCAGGCTGCAGGGGAAAGGAGAGGCGAAGCAAACAAACCAAAGCTGCAGCCGAGCTTACGAGCGCGCATTGGCAGACACTATTTTTGGCAGTTCTGTCACACGTGTCATAAGCTGACAAAAACTGTATTTGCAATTAAGATTTCCCCCTGTTTAATGTTGTTCAGCTTGCTAGCAAATTAGCTGTCAAGCATGCAAACTGACCAGTGTATCCCAAGTTGACGTTTGTCTGGTTACTGTGCAACAAGTGACGTATGTGATGGAAGTATTTACCTACACAAACAGTACCATAGACTGGGCATAGCGTGGATTTGGTTCAGCACCTGCACCAGCGCAAATAAGTGCCATCTCATGAATTACAGTTTAGAGAATGACCAAAGCTGATATGACGGATGGTGAGAGATAAGAAAAGCGTGGAACAAGCTGCTCTGCACTTGTAGAGAAACAAGGAACCACTGATACAATCTTCTTTTCTCTTGTCTCCTCCGCATCTACTGCACCTGCTTTTGTGCCCAAGAGCTATATTTGTGTCTCGACCAAATCGTCTCGGCACAATTTATTCATAGCTTGGTTGAATTTTGCTAAATCTAGACGGGGTGGGAGGCTGTGTTCTCACATTTTAGGGTTGCTTCTTTATTTAACATCAGAAATCCACCTATTTTAAATCAGAACAGAAACCAGGACCCCAGTGGCACACTCTTGCTTCCTCTAGAAAGTTCACAAACACTTCTGATAAAATATTGTTGAAAATAACAAAACTTTAGTAGAGACGGGTGTGTTCAATCTGCACAATGGTGACAAACTTTATACGACCTTATACGAGATTTTTTGTGACAAAACCGGTTTTCATTTGAAATGATAAAATGAAGGATGGCTGAATTCCATTTAGCTGCTTTAGTGTTAGGGTCCTTTCCGGGTATTGTGTGCTGGCTTAAAGGGACAGTTCAGATTTTTGGACACCAGGTTGTATGCACTACCTGCTAGTAGTGTAGTGGATGAAAGGTATTAGCTTACTCAGCGAGTCCCGTAGTCGGAGTTCTGACCGGTTCAGAACGAAGAATAAGTAGTTCCGATTAGACGCCGGGGTCATGAAACCAAAAAGTTTTACCCTACAAAGACAACACACAGGTAATTTTGACGATGATTTTGTGTTGAAAATGGATCACCGTTTGACCATAAATTGTAATATGTTCAATATTTACGATCCGTTATCTTGTTGTGTGGGGAGGAACCCCGATGACAGCCGAGCACGCAGTCTGTGGACTGTCAAGTGGAACGAAACAATGGGGAAACAAGCTGACTGAACATGGAAGCACAACAACCGCAGCCATGGCGACAAAAGCAAGCGTGAAGCATAAAGTAGCATATACAGCCCATGTTCAAGCTGCCTCCCCTACTTTTCTAAGTTTCTAATAATTTCGTTCCGTACCCGAGTACACTTGCGGTAGGACTCCAAAGCAGAAGGTGGCGGTAATGCACTTCAAAAACAATAAGAAGAAGATTGTCATCAACTACGGAACATTGTTTATGTTGTCGTTCCAGTGTAGAAAAGCGTGTGAATCACATGATCCCAAGCCCATGCAATGGAGTCAACCATCACACTATGCCTGCTATTATTCATGTTTTGGAGAAAATCTCAAGAAGGACCCTCTCACTTACATTCCTACAGTATCAGCCATGGCTGTGCAGTTCAGAGGATGAGATCGGCGGTGCTGCGTGCATACATGGATTTCGGAGGAGACATTATAAAAAGCAGTCCGCTTCCGTGGTTTGGTACGGTTAGCTTTCACACCTGATGCCAGACTACACATGAACCGTACTCAAGACCACCTTTTCAAGTGGATGGAACAACAAACCATGCTCGAGTATGGTACAGAGTGTTCACACTATTCAAACAAACCAGACTTTGGGGTCAAGTGTGCTCAGATCCGGGCCCTGGTCCCTAATGTGAAAGCCTCCTTAGCGTGGGCCAGGCATTAGGTGGCCCTATGGGGCGAACAAAAACACAAAATGACCCAAAATTAACCACAAAAAAAAGAAACACCCTAAAACATAAAAACCATCTGATTTATTAAAAGATGCCAACAACCAGCTGAAGACCATCTGAGGACAAAACACAGCAACCCCTGTCTGAAAGGCAACACGACAGCAGCCCTAGCCTTTGTTTTCTGATGTCAGAACTGGTTTTAATGCAGGGCTCCAAGACCAGGTGCACCTCGTTGAGCAATTAGAATCACCTGCAGAGATACAGACAACAGAAGGGGGGAAGGGACAAACAGAACAGGAGACATACAGCCGTAACAACCTGCTTTTCAGTCTCTGCACACACCTTTAGTCAAGACAAAAATGTTGCGGTATTTACGGTAAACACAGGAAAGCTTTCCGAGTTGATTTCCTCACCATGTAATTGGTCAGGTAAGAAGCTATTTCCTTTCCATCACAAAGGGAACCTCGCCTGATCTCTGCTGTCAATGACGGTAAAATGAAAAAGGAGGGAAAAGCAATGCTCACACACACACACACAATCCTGCACATACACTACACACACGTATTTCACCGACAAACTCAGAGGCCTGCACACAAATGTCGACCTCATGGGTCAGTGGGTTTTGATGGAGAGTCGGGTCATGGTGAAATGGAGGGGGGGCAGCAGATTAAGAAGCGAGGTGGTGTCTCGCTGTGGGTGGCTCGGAAGCAGCCTCCAGTTATTTTATTAGCCAGACAGAAACACTGCGGGATGCTCTCTAATACCACCAGTGATTTACACGTTTTCAGGGACACACAGAAACACCCTCCTGCTCTCAAGCACACACAGAAAAAGGAGAACACTAACACATACATACATACACACACACACACACACACACACACACACACACAGACTGAGCCTTCCTGACAGGCCTCCCTGGGTCTGTTTCTTGCAGGGCTACGCAGAGATTAGCCATTATTTCACATCAGCGAGGCTGGCGAAGTTTAAAGAGAGTTGTTACCGTTATCTTGACACGTAGAAAACTAACTCCCCTCTGCACGACACTGTGAATGTGTGTGTGTGTGTGCTTTGTTTTATTATGCATGTTGTGTACTCAGAGATATGTGCATGTGTGTGCAATATAGCTTCAGACAGGAGAGCAAGTCAATAAAACAATGTTCTGTGGACAGCAATAGAAAAACATAATCACTTGTATTTCCATCATACGTTAACATTTGTGCAACATATTAAGTATATGAAACAGCATATTAAGTATTAAATTGCTAATTAAAATTAATTAAAACATGTTTTTCTTTAGTGTTTACATTAGAGTATGTTATGCACAAATGTACATTGGTATTTTTCATGTTATTAGTGGTGAAAGCAGGAAATAGATGTGCGATCTGTCAATAATTAATTTATTATTTTAATGAATGTCTGTTAAGTCACTCTCTATCGCCCAATGAGGTAACACAATGGTGATTGAGCCTATGGCCCACTGATGAAAGCCCTTTGCATTTGCATTATTACAGACTGGGTGTCTGTGGGGACATTCGCAGACAAAAAATCACAAGCGGCGCCCAGTCATACTCCTTTACCACCAAAATTAGCGTGTTGACGCTAATTAATGCCGATCGTGTCTTTCCCCATTGCCAGTGGAGTATAATCCTTTCTGTCTCTTTTCTGCTGCGTCGACTTTTGACGTCACAAATGTGGCGGAAACTTGTCGCCTTAATTCTTCTTCCCCTCAGATCAGAAGAAGCTCTCTCACCTCACTGTCTTGCCAGTGTTTCTGCATCTCGCACGAAACAAAGAACAAATTTGTCGTTGTATGTTGTTCTACAAACAACAGCAGCCGGAACTTCGATGCGCGTCATAGCATCACACTGGAAAGGGGATAGAGATTAGCGTGCCGACTTGGGTTTTGTGTTCCAATCATTGCCAATTGTAGCCAAGGCAATAATTACCCGGGTCTACTGCAGAGTAATTCCACCCGGGTCTGAATGACGATTATAACCTTTCCCACAAAGCAATAAAAAACGGGTGTTAACGGGTTTTTTGACCAGTGGGAAAGGGGCTTTTGTGATGCGTTTTCCATCACCCAGCAGTGGTTGGTCTGCCAGAGAGGGTAGGCGGAGCTAAGCGGCTGCTTTTTTCGGTCTCTGCAAGTGTTACAAGTTAACAGTAATCTACTATGGCTGAACAAACAAAGAAAAGATCGATGACTACAGATACAACTTCAGAAATAAGTGAAAAGCTAAGCTAAAAGACATCAATCTGTGAACTTATAATTGGTGTTTTCTATCTTAACTTTCTCTAGGCAAAATGATTCATCAAATAATCCAAACATTGATTGATCAAACGGCCATTAAAATAATAATTTGTTGCTGACCTACTTCATTTATATGGCCGCTTTCCTGCAAGACAGACAGCTTAACTTTGAGAGACAATCCACAAAGACATCAATAACAATCATTAGCAGGAAATATCTCTTACAAAGACATAAACTTTAGTGTACTGAATACGAGAGCTCGCAAAACAGAACAACAAGATGACAAAGGCTGTTTGAAAGATGGACGACTTTGAATGATCTGCGGTTTGGAAATGGGCTTAGTCAACTTCTATGACTTTTATCATCACTTTTTAATGGTCCACATTAATCTTTCTAGTCTACCTAAGCGGATCCAACAGGAGTTATCATAAGCCCGGAGATTTCAAAATACTCCTTCTGAGCGGAGTGACTTATCTGATGCCAGAGGCTGGGAGACGTGTCAAATGTAGCGAGACGCACCAGCGTTTCCTTCGCACCTCTTATCCTCACATGCAGATGTATTTGAGAAAAAAAAAAATCGTTCCCAACCCAGATTTATCTCGGTTATTTTTTCCTCTGTATTTTGTTCCACGCTGTGACCCAGTTGCTAAAGGTTATCTCAGCCAAAGATCCTCTCCCTGCTCACCTCTCCGTCCTACATATCAAATCTGCCAGCCTGCAAACATTTCAACCGCAATATCTTCTGCTACACTGAAAGTGGAGTGCTGTTGATATACACTCAGGCTTCATTCACACATCGTGGCGGGAGGGTTTCACTCTTATCTCATTCAATTACGATGACAACAAAGAGCCAGGAAAGTGACCCTGCGATGGGACCCTCGAATGAATTTCTCATGCACGAGTCTTATTCAATATCAATCCCATCACATATCGATAACTCATTAAAGGCTCATTGCTTCCAATAAATGATTGAATAATGTGAATGAGCTCAATTTCTACCAATTGTCCATGCATGACGCAGCTCAATACAATCAATACCCTCATTGTCCTGAAATCTTCAGCAGACTTTCACCGCTTGTAAATGACCTTCACAAAACATTACCACATTCCTGATTGGGTGTTTGATGGTTTCCATGATACGACTTATTTCTGATGATGATGGAAGTAGGGGTTGCTCACGCACGGAAATTGGTTTCAACTCATTGAGAGAGCAATTTAATGCTAAAACATGTGAAACATAGTGGGGTGAAAAGGAGACGAGCAAAGGCAGAAACAACAGAAAGCCTACTGAATTTGTTTCTTGCTCATACTGAAATTTTCACTGCGTCTTATGTGAAACAATGAGGCCCGTCTTTGCTGTTAACGCTTCTCCATATACTCCTGTTGTTTAAAGCTCAGTTTTAATATATTCTCACTGATCTTTTGCTTGGACATTTCCATTTCAAAGAAATACTGTTATCATTAAATAATAAAATCTGTATCAGTTTGTTTGTTTGGAGTTGAATTACTGTCAATAAAACTTCCTGCTAAGAACTCATCCAACTTAAAAGACAAAATACGTTTCTGTTGCTGCGTTCACATGAATTCAGGCAGACGGTAGACGGCAGACAGACAACAACTTTTAGACGGCACGGGAAAAGCAAACACTCTGACGGAACGGCATGACGGCAAAACGAAACACGCATGACAGGGTGTTGCTATGGTGACGTTGAATAAACTATATAATCATTAAATGTATTTGGTGTCAATGTTTTATGTAATTATTCTAATATGTTTAGCTACAAATGCAGCTTTCTCTTGATATTCTATTGCACACAATTATTGTTAGATTTCCCTCAGCGCTTCTCATTGTCCAGATTGTCCATGTTTTCTTGTTGTGTGAGGGAGGACGGCAAAAAGTTGCACGTTTGTAACTTTGGATGGCTCTACCGTTACCGCTGCCGGCAATCTCTGCTGGCCTCACCACATTTACCATCCTGCTCTCGACCACTAAAATGGTATCTGATTTGTCGCCTGCCGTCTGCCTGAATCCATGTGAACACAGTTAGGAATGTCACATTAAAGGGGTGTATTTTCTGACACCCTCATGGAAAGGTTTGTCTGTGCCTTTCAAAATAATTTAAAATCATTTAGAATAATAAATCTGCTTTATAATAGGACAGTGCCGAGGTTAAGATTTTGGTAGGTTTTGGCCAAAAATATGTCTTGGGTTAAGATTGCAAGATAAGGCAAGTTTATTTATAGAGCCCCATTCATACATAAAGCAGTTCAAAGTGCTTTACACAGTTAAAAACAGAGCATTTAGAAAATTTTAAAGAAATGTGAAACAAAGCAAAAAAATAGATACAAAAGCTAAATATACTGAGATATAAGTTCAGGTCCGATCAGAACACTACAACAGTATACTTCCCTAAGGATGCTTTTTAGCACGTAAAGTATTAGAAACACCTTTTTAAGTTTTAACTCGTCTGTTACTTATTAGTCGACTTCCCCAGAACACTTTTTATCAGCAGGTTCCAAACCCTTACAGTTGTTACAATCACACCATTTTTAAAAGCAAAAAATATTTGTTTGTTTATTTAACCTTTGTGTTAATTTCGGTTTTAATTCTACTTTGCTGAATGCAAACAACTCTTTTGCTGAGGATACTCTTTTTGCAATAATAAACTCAAAAGGGATCAATCAAGGTCAAGCTTTCAAACGAAAAAAAGGGGTCATTGGATGGAAATAGGGAAACAATCCCGTCTCCCATCCATCCAACAGACGTCTTTACCATGTGGTCTAAATGGTCATTCTATGGCATTGTCACATGTATAACTACACTGGGAGCAAAATGGCTTTTTTACTTAAATGTTGACCTATGTCATTTTTCTTCTTGTTGATGTTTCCTATTGAAATCCTAAATCATTTAAATTGTGCGGGAAAACTGACA
Organism: Semicossyphus pulcher; assembly: GCF_022749685.1. Classification (NCBI taxonomy): domain Eukaryota; kingdom Metazoa; phylum Chordata; class Actinopteri; order Labriformes; family Labridae; genus Semicossyphus; species Semicossyphus pulcher. The sequence continues at coordinate 18,527,884 of NW_027211604.1, read as the reverse complement.
GACTTTTTCATGTTAAATTACAGTACATTAAACATTTGAGCTAAACGCTCTCTCTCATGTGGTGCACCGAGATTCTGATGTCTGTATTTTGTTGCATTAGTTTACATATAAGCATCAGAGAACATGGATACATTTAAATTTGTCCAAGGAGGCTTTCAATTCTCTTTTTTTTTTGAAGATTAATTCCTGAAAGAAAAATGACCCCACAGGTAAAAGGCCCTACCACCGACTTCAACTGTAATGTGTATGGTTTGTGACATAACAAACAAGGAGCCAAAATCAGTGTATTTAAAGCGTCACAGCGGTAAAAGAGGCGAGATGTCTAAATCTTCCTCTGTTACAGTGGAAGGCCATGCTACACCCAAAGCCTCCATGATACACGGCCAGGGAGCTTTACTGACTAAGTGCACCTCCACCCTGGGGAATTAGGCAGAGAAGAGGCCTCTAAGAATAATTCTGGCAGCTTCTGAATTATTGTCTTTTCCCAGCTGGCTCGCTTTGCTTCCCACTCCTCCCCCCCCTGCGAGTGTGTGAATACAGCCAAATCCCTCTTGCTTTTTTTCTGGCTGGTATATTTCCACCATGTAGGAAACCCTGTAGAGGTTTTACGGATGGTTTTGTCTGACTAAGCATACGGCTAGCGCCAGCCAAGGAAGATGTCATAGTAATAACAGTAATAAGAAGAGACGGCGGCAGATAAACATCAATCTTAGCACCTGCTGGTTTCTGTTCCACTTTATCATACGGGGGGGGGAGCTGTGCTCTGATTTTAAGTTCACAGAGAGAGAAACAGACAGACAATCCAGCAGTGAACAAGAGAGGAAGGCTTAATTTCGACATCTCCAATCAGCATGATCTGCAATTTCCAGCAGCATTTTAAAAACTTCAGCACCGCTGCCAACAGTTCCCACTGGAGAAGCTAACCTGCATCAACTGTCAGAGTCAAAATCCTTGAAGAAAGTGCATTGATTCCACTTTACCTGGAGGAGAAATTATTTCACCTTACCCAAGGCTCTAAGTATCTGCTTTATAGGAGGCAGTCTCCAAGATAAACTTTTTAATTTGCACTTTCACTTAGGCACTATGGATATATCTGGAAAAGCTCCTTTAATGTTTTATTCCGTCTCGGTTGCAAATGATACAGAGGTTTTATAATCCAATAGCCTTGGAGGTGCAGAGGAATTTGCGAGGGAAGCTGTGAGCGTTTAGGATGGGATTGGGTTTTTTAAGGCTGTGCATGCATGTGTGTCTCGGTGTATTTTTGCACATCCATGCCCGAGTGCGAATGCAAAAAAAATGTGCATGTTGCCGCGGAGTACCGACTCAGCTCACCTCCTCCTTATTCATGCATTGGCTCCCTCTTTAAATGCAGCGCGGCGCCTCGACATGAAAAGAGCTATCCTAATTGGAGACTGCTTTCTATGCAGGTTCCGTTCCGCATTGGCACATCGGGAATTCGCAGAGAAAATAATAATAGTGCTGAAAAGTAAAGTGAGAAGGGGCGCCTGAAACCGAGCCGGGAGAGAAAGTGAGAGGCTGGGATGGAGGGAGAAAAACCTGAGACAGGAAGACGTGATTATGGCTGAACTGTCCTCTTCCATTTTCGATCTGAATGATTCCATTATGTTGACATAATCCATCCCAGATCTGCTTATTCTCCATTTCAGCTCTGGAAATTTCACAGTGGAAGAAGCAGTTTCTGTCGCTGCATCTCAATCAGGTCATTGTCTTACTTTTTCAAGGGCGAGCGTGCTCATCCGACACTCGATAAAAGCCAACTACAGGGCCTTGTCCGGCATGACCGCTCCTTGAGAATATTGATCGTACAACTCATTTGTTTGCACACACTGTACATGCATTCTCTTCGTCCTTTATACCACAGTCCCCCCATTTCCCCTCCGTCTTACGCACCTTTAGAAAGTTGGCTGTCATTGAAATAGCTTGGAGCTGTGGCAATACCGAGCCTCTGAATAGGAAGTGAGCTTAAGGGCCAGCTAAGGTAAGGGATTGGTCCCTGCAGCTTAGCGTGGGCCAGGTGCAGATATTGGAAAAGATTTTAATGTGGTTTGCATGCATGAGAGCGGCAAACCATCCAGGCAGAAGATGACTTTGGCTGTCATGGAGAAAAGGGCAGAAAACAAGAAAGGGAGTTGAGGATGAATAGAGAGAGAGAGGGGAATTTGCAAATGACTGGAGAGAAAGAAGAAGAAAGACAGAGGCTGCCATGGTTTGAAATGAAACTGAAAGACAGGGCAAAAAGAGAGAAAGAAAGAAGGGGAATGAGGCATGGAGAGAAAGCAGCAGAATGTGAATAAGGCAGCGGAAAGGGAAGAAAGAATAAGAGGAGGAAGATTGGAGGAGCCTCTGGTTTAAAAATGAAACACACAATGAAATAATTTCACCAGAGGCATGGATTGTCTATCCAGAACATTTCCTTTTCAGCCCCATCAAAGACGGAGAAACTTGCCATGGCTGCGCTTTTTATCTCTCCATTCTCCCCCTCTCTCTTACTCCACTTCTGTTTTGTCTCCCCCCAAAAGACCTCTAAAATGACTGACATTCACGGGTGACCTCATTGTAGTTCTCGTCTTCTATTATTTTTCCCTCCATACAGCGAGCTTTGCTGTCTCACGCCATACAGCAATATCCAGCGAGCGCTGTTGTGAAATTGCACTGATCTGGGACAAAGATTAATCTCCTTATCTCTTTTAACGAAGCCGGGCCTAAGGGTGCGCATATTATTAGCTTTCAGACCTCTATGGTTTAATATCGCTCCACCAGATATGACTTCTCACCACAGACAAAGACCCTGTGATATATCTTTGCTTCCATGTGACAAAGAGATGGTGGTCGTTTCTGTGAAGCTCATCAATCATACATGAACAATTAGGCAGCAGGAAAAGAAAGAGGTCAGAATTTAGACATGATGAGACAAGAGGATTCTTTCTAATGGCCATTTTGTAGTGTGGGAGCTTTGATGAGTTTGATGAGGTGCAACTGCCTCATTAGGAAGTCTTCTTCTGTGCCACTCTGTGCTTGGCTTTAGAAAAATCCACCAGCTGATTTATGTGTTGAACTGTGCAGCAAATCCAACAGTGCCGCCGCGGTGCACTTGAACTGAAGGCAGTTCCACTGGGTGTGTGTGAAAGCACAGATGGTTGGATTGTTCAGAAACAGCAATCATCCAATCTGATGGATGAAGGTACGTCAATATTATTCAGTTTAAGATGATTGTTGGGAGCAATAAACAGAACATCAGTGTTGAGCTCCTTCAAGGAGTGACTTCTTTTTAAGTTAACTTACAGTCGTAGTTAAGTCATAAATTCTTTAGTTACCAAAGTGTACATATGTTAGAACTATTTTAAGTCCAAACCATGATCATTTTTCTAGGACTACCTAAGAAGATAAGGTGCCTAATAACGAAACTGCAACTACTTCACAATGTGACCCATGTGTAAATGATTGTTGCAAAACCCTAAAGGTATAAATGTGAAATGTCACCAGGCTTTAGTTTGTAAATCTTATTAGATGTTGCTTATTCATTATCTCTAACATGACTACTTCTTCTGAAAGACTAATCTGACCTTGTAAATGACTATTACAAACCTGACGGTGGAGCACTGCACAAGCCAAACTGATGCTATAGCTGTACCCTGATCATAATATTACGAAGCTTAGGGCCTAAAACTAACCCATAAGTTGAAGGATGAACATGTTGATGTAACCAACAGTTCAAAACCCAAAAGTATAAAGTGTGCTATAACGGGAGACACAGTTTCGTTCTCTTTGGCGGCACCTATGGCGATAGACGGTAATTGCGGGAGCACACTTCCCAGATATCCAGACAGTGTTGCATGTGTGACGTCCACAGTTGGCTCCGGTTGTAACTCTTGATTTTCCTCGCTGACGGTCGCTTTCCTTTTTAGACTGTTTGCCTTCATCTGAGCGTCGAGTTTGTTTCTTTTTCTTTGGATTTTCACTTATTTTTAAAGTTGTATCTGTAGTCATCGATCTTTTCTTTGTTTGTTCAGCCATAGTAGATTACTGTTTACTTGCAACACTTGCAGAGACCGGAAAAGCAGCCGCTTAGCTCTGCCTACCCTCTCTGGCAGACCAACCACTGCTGGGTGATGGAAAAACGCGTCACTAACTGGGCGCCGCTTGAGTTTTTTCACCACCGACAGCCAGTCCATAATACTGCAAATGCAAAGGCTTTCATCAGTGGGCCATAGGCTCAATCACCATTGTGTTACCTCATTCGGCGATAGATAGTGACTTAACAGACATTTATTTACATGAAAATCTTTGAGATTATTACTTTGATCAATAATGGATAAATCCTGTCAGGTGCAGAATTTTATATAAATTTGACACCAATGACATTTTAAGGAGGTTCCTCTTCTTTGAGGCTTGGGAACATAACCACGCACACTGCAGTGTTAGAAAGAGCATGAGGATTTTGAGCTGAAGTTAAATAATAGGCATGGAGGTTTATTTTTTCTTAGGAGCATTTGATAACAGGACAGGCCGGTAAACTGGCCTGAGTGACTTGCAGGTGAAAGGTCATCCTGGTATGTGGTAAAAGTGGGCACATTTTTACAGTTCACACGTTTAGATTAAAGGAAGTTCAACACATACATTCAAACTGATCTACTGGATAAAATAGACTGTAAAATAGACAATGAAAAAAGCACTTTAACACAGTACAGCTTTACAAGTGGGATTCCACCACAGTGATGGTGGCTTTTTTATTACAGCATGTAAATGACCTGAAATTAAGGATGCAGACAGCATTGTAATCCCTACAATCCAATCAGACTTTACCACTTTTTACAGTGACGTTTATTGTCAGTTCTACCTTCATTATCCTCAAGATCATACAGTTCATTGAGCCTTGAGGCCTGCCTATCATCTACATTAAAAGGCACCTAGCCTGCAGCTGAGGTAAGCAACATCCACAAAGACGTCAGAGTTGTTGGAGAAGCAGATGGTGAACAGAAGCAATCAGCAATAAAAACAGGAACGTAAACGCCGACTAGTGTGATTCTAACTTTCAGAGAAGCTACTTACACAGCTACAGGAGCAGGTATTCATACAGGAAATGTTCTAGCTGTGAGAGAAGAGGATTAAAAGAGGTGATTTGGGGTCATAAAAGTACAGCACAGACATGCATCATGAAGGGCTATTCATAACGTATGTGATTCAAATGGAAGATATTCTCCTGCAAAAGCCACAAAAATAAATTATCTGGAGTCAAACTGCGATACCAGACAGACTTGATCTAATGATTCTATACCGGGTTTACATGTAATTGTATTTTCTGTTGGGCTTCATAACACGGAAATCACATTTTTGGATCCCAGAATCCGGTTCTATTTGAAAGTTTCTCAGCTGTAATGGAGGTTCACTTTCCCCTTGTCCTTCTCTCTATCTCTCTCTGCTTTAATAATGTCCTCCCACAGCCTCTGTAGTCACACAGAGAGAGCTCTAGAGGCTCACAGATAGCAAACCACCGTCTCTGTCCAAAAGTAAGTGTTCCTTCATCACTCAGAAACCCAGAGGCACCTGCGAACATTTCCTCCTCAAAAACTTCCCCTCGCTGACTGCACGGAGAATATAAGCCATCTTTCACTGGTTCCCCATCGCTCTCTCATCCTATCTCCATTACTCTTCCCATTGCAAACTCTCATACCAATGGTGTGTGTGTTCCTGTAAGAGTTACACTATAGACCTGATTCAAACAGCTTCCTTTATTGTAACAGAATTAATTTAAAACCAGCACATATAGTCCTATTATAGTCCTACTCAAAACTTTGATGTCAGGATGTTTGACCTTTACTCTGCAGAATGATGTTTGTGACAGTAGAAGGTGATTTTTCTTTTGTACATTTGTCTCTGACTCAATCATGGTCCAATGTTGAAACTTGAACCTCCAGCAGACACTGAGACTGGGTTCTGTAGTGAAGCAAAGACATATGTTGTGTACTTACTCACCTTTTTTAGAAAAAAAAAAAAAGCATATTAATTAGGTCCTGGGTTTATTCAGTAGGGAGTAGAAAAACATCTGAAATTATCATTTGAATCAGTATGTTTGCTTTAGTGTCTAAAGTCAGGGATAGATTGAGAGGGGTGGCCTGGGCCCCCCTTTAAATCTGACTGGCCACCCCAGGTGACACCCCAAAATCCTAAACTATGATTGGCAGAGGCGGACTCATGTTAAAATCAATTATTTAGGCTGTATGGCAACAGGCTGCTTGTAGCTTTCTTTGCATTTAAATGTGGTACATTTCCTTTTGTTAGAACTTGAATTTATTACTCTGGACATTATTTTCTTTTTGAGTCCTTAAAAGGACCAGTTTGCCACTTTTCAACCTCAGTCCTATCATGCTATTATGGGGAGTTAATTCCATTATGGTAGAAAAAAATGCAATTTGGCTCTGTGCCTTTGGAGGATTCTATCCACTTCTCCAGTAGGCTCTGGAAAACCTCCGCCAGACTGCGTAAAACGCGTCATTTGGCGGAGGCCAGGAAGGTTGCTAAATTACACTTGCACCTCAATCTAGGACGCCCGCCTCCGATGTCTGCAGTGTTTAGTTAAAAATGCAAATACCGAAAAATTATTTGTTCCACGAGGTGCCTTGAAACGCTGCCTGCTCTCCTGTTTTTCCACATTCCACGTCTCCTTCAAAATCATCAGGTTTGACATGTTAACTGCAGACCCGCAGTTTTTTTTTTATGATACACCAGTATATTCTCGTCATATTTCAGATTCTGTACCACTCTGGGAACATTGCCTCCAGCGTCTCTCGCTGGGCCGTTCCTTTCAGAGGGAGGGGTGCAATGCACGCTGGGTGTTGTAGGAATGTAGAATAGATGAAACCACAAGCTGTTTGTACAACTTTCTCCTCAGCTATGGCGCCAATTTCAAATATTATTGCTTCTATCTATTACAGAGAACACCAGCTTTGACTGACAGTGGCTTTTTCCAGGGGAGAATGGCTCCTCTAAGCTTAGAAGATTTATATGTTGCCACTCTGTCGTGTTACGTTTAAAAGTTAAAAAATATACACAGGAATATAACATCTGTTAGATACTTTAATGTTAGCAGTCAAAGTAGATATAGTTAGTGGGGATAGAAAGAGTTAATAGATGCTATTGATTCATGTGTGTGTGTGTGCCACCCCAGCATAAGTTAGTGCCCAAGTTGGGCCACCCCAAAAGTCTGGATCCGCCCCTGCATCTGATTATTCCAGTGGTTAAATAAAACAGTGTACTTTAGTTCACCTCTGGGAAGATAGTAAACTGAACAGCTGCATGTGGGTGTTATGCTGCTTTAGGAAACTGATTGTATGGCACAACTACAGATAGGACTCCATTGTTATTGGACGATTGTAAAAGAAAAGAATTGTAGACTTAAAGCTTCGTTTTATGATAATTTGCGTGAATCATTTCTAACATTCGGCTCTTTTAACTTTAAGAGAAAACTTTCTTTAATAACTTCTTTCCATATGTACTTTTAATTAAGCTGAGCTGGCGCAGTGTTAGAGGTTAAGATAATGCAGATGTGAGTACAAGAGAGAGGTGGGAACATTTAAAAAAAGACTTACAAATCCCAGCCCTCACACTCCCACAGAGCCCAGAAATAAGACGTGATTCGTCGACCTAAATTACATTGGCTTCTTACAAGACACTTTTCCCTTCTGACAGAGGAGGAAGCACATTCGCGATAATGGGCAAAGAAAATAAATTGACATTTAAATAATCTTAATCGCTTTCTCTGCGAGCACAGTGGTGAGCATCTCAGGGGCAAAGCAGCATGAAGATAACAAGGCCTGTCATCGATGTTAAAAGTGCTGGGAAGGTTCCGGTTGTATCTCCCATCAAAAATGTGCCGACTGAAACCCCATTACACCCTCTCGACCTGATGCAAATGAAAGAAGGGATTTGAGGGCCCAAGCATGAGAAAGAGGGATAAAACGAGTGAGAGAGGAATTAATATTCAATGAGAGAAGCGACATGTTGCCTCGTCGAGCCACAAACAAGGTGAAAAGTTAGGTGAGATTGATTTAGAAAGATATGATAATCATTCCCTGAAAAAGCTTTTAGAGATAATGGTATTGCAGCTTACAGTGAATGCATGCATTTTAGAGCAGGCGCACCAAACTGTCTCCATTACACCATCATTACTTATTATATGGGTATTGCCATTTAGAGAGCAAGGGAGAACACGCTCACCAGTGTGCTGTCAAACTGTGGCCACCGGGAAAGTGGACGAGTAGACGGTTTGACAGAACCCACAGCAGAGGCAGTAGCTGTGACAGGAAGTGCACTTTCATTCTCTTCTCCCGCGTCACTCAGGGATAAAAGAGGCATCCAAGACTTCAGAGTTAGATCAGATTGTTTAAATTAAAAGTCTCTACAAGACTCCTGTCCTTGCCAAGTGTTCATGGTCAAACACCTCGAGGAAAAATTGGACTTTAAGGATTTTCTAAAGTTTGAGGAGGAGAAGGATTTGTGCCAAGGAATCACTAACGTGTCACAGGAGTGGTTAAGCTTTAGCTAGCGCCATCGTCTTGGTGTCATCGATGGAAACCACTTAATTGAAAGAGGTATACTGATGCTGAGGTTTGTTTAAAAAGCAGTGGACAATAAAGATATTTGTATTTTTTAAATTAGTTGCCAGTTCATTAAATCATAATCATAAAATATTGATACCTTCATGAATGTTTTTGTTGGTTGTTTTTTGATAGGTGTTAAAGTGCTTGGTGATTACTGCTTTATACTGACTGGTATTTTTTTATACTTTGTTCACCTTATTAATATAGAAAATTGTAACCCTCCACCCCCACCCCCCTATAAACGCAGGATTTTATTCAAGATTCAAGTTTTTGTCAGCTCTTACAGATGGGTAGTGAAATGCAATGACTGTACCGTAAGGCCCTGCAATACACAACACTTAAGAATAAACTCTAAAAGACACATGCATTTAGTAAGAATATAAAAATGTCAAAGTTCAATGTGCTTGTGTACGCATCATGTAGATGAGGAGCCACGGTTTGACCTTAGAAGGGCAGAGTTCACAGTCCTGACAGCACGAGGGAAGAAGCTCTTCCTGAGTCTCGCTGTGTTCACCTTAGTGTGGCGTAGGCGTCAACAGTCCACTGCTGGGGTGGTGGGGATCATTCACGATCCTGTTTGCCCTGGCCATGCTCCAAGATGTCTTTGAGGTGTTATTGCAGGTCTCTTGTTTAATGTGGTGTTAGTTTGAGCTCAGCAAACTTAATAAAGTGGAAACTCTGTATTTTACCTTCCATTAAGGGAAAGAAATGACACTTGGACATTAAGTTAAACCTTATTTAGGTTTTCCCTCTAAAATTACAAATTTGACCTTCTGTAGGTTTAATTTCAGAGAAGAAGAAAATGGCATGACGATATTATATGAAATAATAAAGGGAAAATCAAGCATGGAGGAGTGAGTCAGTGAATGTATGTATTTTCGTTGAAGGTCAGTCAACCCCTGAGTTAACCCCTGACACAGTAGTGCTAGACTCCTTATCTCTCAGGTTCAATCACAGGTTTGCATAGCATTAAACACTTCAGTGTCATTGTCAGAGGTGGTGACCAACGACCTACCTATTTTGTCATCTCAGTTAAAGAGGACTCGTTGACCTTGAAATTTGGCGAGAAAATTGTGATTGTGCAGCTAGAGCCTGAGACCCTCCAGCTCTGTAATGAGCTCTCTCCTGCAACATGACTCTTGACCTTCTCCTCTCCCCGGGAAAAAAACTAAGATGTCATGTAATAAGATTCATTACTTTTCACTCTCTCTCCCTTTCAACCGTTTTTTCTCTCTCCCTCCCTCAACGACAACGTGGCCTTATCCCACCCAGCCACCCAGCGCCTGTCCCCGTGGAGCCAGAGGTCCCTGTCGCTCTTCCTCTCAGGAGTACCGTCCTCATGCACCGCTCCATTCCTCTTTCACTATCAGAAGCTGAATCCACTGACAGCTCCCCATAAAAAAGAAATCCAATCATTCTACCCAGCTGCACAATGGGAGATATGAACCCGGCCTTTTACAAAGAGATACAGAGACAAAGACAGAGAAAGGTCTTGGAACATATTTTTATATTTACACAAAAAGAGAAACAGGTAAAGTGGGCTTACAGTTGTAATAGTTTTCATTCTAACCAACATACCATCTTTATAAAGTACTTGGTAGTTTAGAGGACAGAATCACTAAAAAAGAGAGTACACACCCATCTCATGTCCATAGGTTAGCTAAGGAGCTACAGCAGGGAATGCCTTAGCTTAGCTTAGCTTAGCAGAAGAAAACTGCTATTTTAGCACTCTCTACATTTAAAAAAAATATACCTACAGCACTTATTTTTTAATCTAAAAAATGGGCTACATCCTATATATGGGTGCAACCAATATACCAGTATAAAATGCAGAGAGAGGTATTTTATAGTGTTACAGTATTTTACCCAGACAATGGCGCTATAATCTAGCTAAAGCTATGTCACGGACATGGCATGATCGCCAGTGCAGCCGCCACCCTCCCAATAATCAATGTTACCGTGGGCTAAGCTCAACTACAGCACCGGTAGCTATCAGGATCGCAAACGCGACATGGCAGAAACAGATGGTAGGCTGTAATTTGTGTGCGTTTTGAATGCGTTTCAAATGAAAGTAGTGTTGAAATAACTTGTACACATTTTTATTAGTAAACAGCTATAGAAAACCCTGTAGGGGTAGCCCTAAAAACAGATTGTGTCTTATATATTGGATTTTGCGGTAGGCTATTTTGTTTGTTTAACTCATACACAAACAGAAGTGTCAAAGCTATTAGCTGCTACTGTTAGCCGTGAACAGCAGCCAGATGTTGTGACCTGACCTTTTGCTAGCTGCCCTGCTACCTAAAGACGTTACAGCATGTATTTTCTTGTAAAACCACAATGTTATTCCTACATTTTAATTTGCTTGTTCACATTTTAATTCATTAGTGAACTTTAGGCTGGTAGGTGTAGCCTATTTTTGTGCTTTGGACAGAGCCATGCTAGCTTCTTAGCCATGCTTCTTGTCCTAATTGTAAGCTAGGCTAATCAACTTCTACCTCTAGCTCCACAGCAAATACACAAACATGAGGGATATCTTCTCAGTGAAGTGTCTGAAAATCGCATTATATGTATTATAATATGGCTCTCTGCAACTGAATCAAACACGCTAAATCAGACCGAAGATGCTGCTTCACATTAAAAGCATGAACCGGCAAACTACTGGGTGGCTTTTTTTGTTGAGCAGACAATGGTATTTTTCTTTTTGTTAGCTTAATTTTGTTAGAGGTACAAATGTCTAACTCAAAAATGGGTCTTCACAATAGGTCAGCGGATAGGCTACATTTTAAATATTAAATGGAGGAAAGGGAAAAAAGCGGCACCAGTACTCTGTTAGACAATGAGCTACAAGCAACAGGCTCGTACTGCGGTTTGTGCAATCCAGCATAATATAAAGACAGAGAAATGCTGTAAGAGCAGACGTCCTCTGCCGTAGGAAGCAGTGTGGTTTTCAGGTAATGTGATCTGAATTTTGAGAACTTTAGTGTAAAACTCGCTCCATGGGTGTAAACACACTAGTTGACTGACATCTTTCAGTTACATGTTGGTCTCTCCAGGTCTGTCTGACACGTTTCGAGGCACATGAGAGAAAGGAATGGCTGCTGTCAGATATTAGAGGGAAGCCAAATGGATTTCTCTGAGACCAAAATGAAAGAAGATCGGGATGAGTCATTTTCTCCGAGAGGCAGGACAAGTCATTCTGCGGGACGAATGTAGAAATGTTCTTGAATGAAGGAAAGAAGAATCTCTGGGCTTCTTAGAAATGATAATGAATGGTTTGGATGGAGGAGAAAGTTGATTATAGTAAAGAAAGGATCAGGGAAGATTTTGATGAATTAAAGATGGGAGGAGAATGAATCATTTCTATGTCTTTCTCTGAAAGGAGAAGTAAAAGAAACTGTACTCCACTGAATCAGGGCGATTTTAGGGAGCTTATCCAACTATTCTCTATGAAGCTCCAGCTGTACGAGGCATCACCACTGCAGCCATTCATTACTCATTCCACTCTGACTTGCCTATTTTTTGATTATTATTCTCCAAAAGTCTCATCCTAATTTGAACCACTCGCTTGGCTCTTCAGCTAATTAAAGCGAGTACCACAGATCTCGCTTAGTGCTTACGAAGGGCTTTGGCACACTGTACAAAACAACTCTCCCTCCCACCTCCCACCTGTTTGTATTCAAATCTGTGCTCATCTCGGTGTCAGTGTTCACAAGTCAGCACTTTGCCTCATCTTTTTAAAGTTTCAGACCTCCTTTTCTGTCCTCTCATCCTCCCTATTTCCCCCCCACACACACCCCCCCACACCCCACACAGCTGAATAATAAATGGAGCATCGTGGGGATTGCTCTTTCAGATGAGCAGCTGCATTTTGTGAGTCAAAAGCCCTAAATTTCACTCAACATGTATGGAGTCAGTGGTAGAAGTTTGAAGGAAGATTAGTGATGGATGGTTTGTTAAAATCCTCAGGATTTGGGGCCGAAAAGATCATCACAAGGCTGAAGATATTCATCAAAATGTCAAAACACTTAGTTATATTAAGTGCAGCTTCAATATTATCGATATCCAATGTAATTTTATCATTTTAAATAATGTTTAAAGCTGGCTGCACAATGCCCAACTCACCTCAACATTCTAAAGTCGGCAGTTGCTGCTTGCTGTCTTTAGAATGTTCCGGAAACCAACTGCCAGCTCCACACTGCCCAGACATTAGCTGACAGGACAGACTTTTGTTGACTCCTTTTTCTTATTTAAGTTTTTGCTTTAGCTTACATTGACGAAGGTCGTGCGTACTGATGTTCTGCACTTAAGTATAGGCTAGTTGTCAAGGGAACGCACTCTCAGAATGTTGCGGCTTGTTGGGAAAAGGCGCACATTGGTCAGACTTTCCACGACTCCACCAAACCTGACTGGACATGTCAAGCTCGAACAACTCCATCCGACACACACAGACTGTTGGCGCACACTGACCAGACACTTAGTGTTGGTTTGAGTTGGTCAGCGTTTGTCTGGGCAGTGTGCACCACCTTAATGACTCAGAGCAAACAACTGGTTTTGTTGTGTTGGTTGGATCACTGTTAGGAAGAAACAGCAGGCTGGAGACCTGTATCTTCCTTAAGCAGCTGTTTGATAGTTTGTTATAGTTAATCAGCTTCACATAAACATTACTTCCTGGTTCCCTAATCACAACTGTTTTAAAGTTGCGAAAGAAAACCTGTACATATGCAAAAAATGTATGGTGTTACATTGTTAGTTCTACTAAATTTACTCATAAATTTGGATTAAGCAAACAGAACTTCTCTTTCAAATGTGACAAATGCATATAATCTTCTAATGCTATAGGTATGGACAATTACAGGTTTTCAAAAATCTATAAAAAATGTAGTTGCCAACCAATTAATTGCAGATAATTAGTTAATTAATGTCATCGCGCATGTTCTTCATGCTGTGCATGGATATAAACATTGTTCTCTGGAGCCAAGTTGCTGAAGGGTGAACCGCATCCTTACTATCCCTGCTGAGAGTTGCACATGCAAAAGTGACCTAGAAGGGACAGGTAAACAAAGCCTACCAAAATGGCGCCAGCCGATGCAACAACCTTGCATCCTGAAAACTTCTGAAGAGGTCTTTTTCGTTGGTTTAAAATGGACAAAAGCTTGATTTTTTATTCTACGTTTGTATCAGTAGAAGCCAAATCAGCAGCAAGGTTTATTAAAAGACACATTTTTGAATGGAGAACTCATTTGTCTTTGTTAGTTAGCACATGCCTAATAGAACCTCCAACTAAATATAAAAGCTGATAGCAAAATAAAAGCCATCAAGTAACTGCAAATTAAATTGCAACAAAAAGTTAATAGTTCTCAAGATATAAAACACACACACACACAGTGAAGCAAAATCAATGAACTTCAATGGGATTATTTGGTAATGTCGCATTAACATGCCATCAAATGATATCTATTTACATTGGAACGCATTCTATTCAATGTTATCTTATCTTTAATAATACACTATTACTTTGCACTTTGTCTCCGAAAAAAACGCACTATGGAAGTGATATTTGACCTCAATCACATCAGCAACAACAGCATGAATAACTAACATCATCCCTGTCTCCATGTTGATGTATTACATTCCATCAAACCACGCTCTCTGATAATACCAGTTTTCTATGCGCAAGTTGAACAGAGTGATGGACAACTTTGTAATATACAGATAAAAGCTTCATTAGACGATATAACACCATCATCATGACTCTTTGACTCCTTCAGCCTCCGTCTCTCTCTCCTCCTCCTCCTCTCCCTCTCTCTCTTCTTCTGAACAGATAACGCTGCAATTGCTCCATCGATAAAGTGGACTCTCTTTGTGTCGGAGCCGAGGATGTGCGAGCAGACTTAAATCACTAAATAGATCCAGTCATTACGGCCGAGGATTATGGCAGAAGATTGGGATTTGTTCTCTCAATAATTAGCTGAGGGAAAAGCTATAGATTTCAGTTTGAGCTGGACTCTTCGAGATGTGAATTTGTGATCCCACTGACTGCGGTTAATTTGTATTTAGGAGGAGGTGTTTGGGCTTTAATTGTGTGAGTTCTTAAAAATCTATTTATGTTTGTGTATGTATGAGTATGCTGTACATAATAAACAAAATATGGCTCCATCTGTCATGCAGGATGCTGTGCACCAAATAAATCACTAAGAAAAGTGAAAGAAAACTTTTTTAATGTCCTTACCTTTAAGGTAAAATAATGGATAGATAGACCTTCCTGTAACTTTGAAGTTATTGTGTAACCTCCTGGTCACAACTAGCATCTTCAAGCCTCTGATGTTATAATAGAGCCATAAAGATTTTAGACAGGAAGCCGATAAGATCACATCACTGTGATGTTTTAAAAAAAAATTTATATTTTGATAATTTTATTTAATTTGCTTATCTTAAACTCGTCCATAAATGCTTACATCATCCGGCTCCTCAGGTGCTCAGAGACCAGTATCAGGCTCTGTAACATCTAACGGAGATTGTAAAGTGCCCTTGCGTAAATTATCACTTGGACGAGGCGCTTTTTCTGTTCAGGGGATCAATATGTGGAATGCCTTACCTGCAGAGCTCAAACTGGACCCTGACTGGGAGCTTGTTAAACTCAAACTGAAGCAGTTTTTGAAGAGGGCTCAGTCATGTAGTCATGTTTGATTTTGTGCTTCCCGTTTTACAGTTTTATTGTAGGATATGTTGTATCCTGTATTGATATATCTGTTTTATGGTTGAGTCTGTTTTGTGCTGTCTCTTGTGTATTTGTCGTTGATTTCATGTATTTTAAAGGCCCATCTAGGGACGGGCATTGCAAATTAGCAAAGGCTGTAAATGCTATAGTGCAGGGGTTTTCAAAGTGACAGTGAGCCTCCCCTGAAAGAACATAAAAGCAGCTTCGGCATCTGGTCTCGGGCGAGTGTTTTTGGCCCGTGTGGGGCTCGAGCAAGAATCTCCCTGAGAATCCCTGAGGCAGCAGTGAGCTCGTCCAAGGCCTCAAAGAGACAAGGGGAACCGAAGCTTGCAGTCCCACAGTCCTCTGTCCCATAAACAACTTCATTTCACTTTCAGCAAATGCACAGCCTGTTACTAACAAGCAGAGACTCGTGCGCCAGACTTTACACCAGGTTTTTGTTGGTCTACAGCGCAGTCGCTTTCTGTGTCCTCCAGATCGCAAATGCACCACCTGTTTGCCTGATCACACCTCATTTAAGACCAAAAAACTGCTTTGGCAAAGACTGCTTTGCCCCAGGTGAATGATAGGACCCTGCGTCTATGATGCGCTCAAGCGGTTGATGTGCCACGCACTGTAGAACGTGTAAACGTTCATCCTCCACCTGCAGCCTTGACGGTACTTGCTTTTGACCACTGTCAATGCGGAAAACCGACACGTGTCCTCTCTCTCTGTAGTTACAAATAAAAAACGTATTCGTTTTTCTCATACTGCGCCTCCCCTGAAATCCTCTGGCGCCCCAGGGGAGGCTGAAAACCGTTGCCTGTGTGTGGCATCGGTTTACTTGCTTCATACTTGTCCCTATACAAATAAACAAAAAATAAAAATAAATAAATGATGGCTGAAAAGGCAGGAAGGTTTTTAGTGGCAGCCTTATTAATATTGACATTCTATTACTCCAATATGAAAAGATAATAAATACTAATATGTGTCTGACTGAGGGAAAAGTAGCTATCACATAGTGAATTTTAACAATCGTCTCCCTAGCAACTAGCTTACAATATTGATACTGTGTTCTGCTGTTGCAGAACGAATGTTAAATTAATACTGATGCCTCTATGAGCTACAAAAGCAAACAAGGCCATCAGGAAGAAGATTGAGGTTACTGCCACGGGATAGGTGTCAGATGAAGCCATTTACAGCATGCAGACAGGAAGTGCCTTTGTTTACAATTTACAGACTGTAAGTGAGTGCTATGTTTGATTGTAAAAGGAAGCAGGTTTAAACATTTTTTGTCAGAAAACACAACTTACAAATGCACAGGACAAGCTCAGCAGAAAGCAGATCGCAACGCCTGTCTGCCTGATCACACCTCTTTTAAGACCAAAAAATGACAACAGCTTCAGCAATGACTGCTTTGTGCCAGGTGCATGATAGGACTCTGCGTGTATGATACGCTCAGGCGGTTGATGCAGCACACACTGTAGAACATGTAAACGTTCATCCTCCACCTGCAGCCTTGTAAAAGGAAGCAGGATAAAAAAAAATTGTCAGAAAACACAACTTACGAATACACAGGACAAGCTCAGCAGAGAGATAAGAAGTTCCGTTTTGTTCGGGGTCTACAAGATCCACATAAACCTCACAGTAGCTTTAACCAGCAGAAGGATCCATCAGGGCTCGCTGAAAATATGAAGCCTGCTATGAGCTGTGGCTCAGGAGGTAAAGCATGTCGCCCACTAATAAGATAGGAGGGTCAACCCTCTGCACTTCCACTTGACATGTCAAAGAGTCCTTGGGCGAGACATTTAAACTCCAAACCGCTCCTGAAGGCATAGCAATCAGTTTGTGAGTGCGTGTGAATAAGGAAGCTAGATAAGGTGTCAAAGTGCAGGTAAGCAGCCTCAGCAAACAGTGTGTGAATGTTGATAGATGGTGTAAAGAGCTTCGAGTGGCCCAGAGACTAGAAAGGTGACATAAGTGCAGTTCATGAATCAGTTTAAATGTTTTCTTCCGTCCTTGTTCCAAAAAAAACCAGAACCAAACACACAGACATTTTGTAAGTGTTTAAGCAAGCTGAAAAGTAGTTTGTGTAAGGAGTATTGATCATTTTTTGATCATGATTTGATCATTATTTATGAAAGTCCTTGGGTAACTGGGATTTGCATGTTTCTTAAGGCGTAAACTTTAGCAAATGAATGCACGCTGATACACACTTTGATAATGACTGCATGAATGAGGAGGTGAAGCAGCGTGTCAGAGAGCTCCTTCAGGCTCACACACCTTATGGTGCTTCTGTTTGGGTATATGAACTCAAAGCCATCAGAGGGATACGGGCCCTTAAAGAAAACATGTACAATATGTGAAAATGTGCATGTGTTGCTCAACAGTGAATGAATCATGCTCCAATCTGGTGTATGAAGGATGTGAAGCATTCATAAATATTGTAGTGCAAAGCCACAGTGGACGAAGCGGCTGGGTACTGCAGGGCTTACGTGAAGTCAGTGTGAACAATGACTAACACAAATGTCACCATATGGCTCGCACAAACACACACACAAAAGATGCACAGAACCCTGCTTTTACACAGACGACCCAGCACAGCATGTTTAAGATGGATGTCCTTCAAAAAGAAGCACAGGAAAGAAAGAAGTTATGCAAGACATTGATTCATTTTTCATTATTGATTTATCTGCTGATTGTTTTCACTTTTACTTTATAGGATGCAAATTGTGCAAGGGTCCTTTCACACGTAAAATCAGTTAGTTTGAAATCAAAGACCAAAATGTTACAATGTTGCATTTTGCCTCCGGTTTGGTTTGTGTTCACACGGCAGCTTTTACCAACAGACCAAAAGTTTTAATGTGCAAGGAAGCTGCTTTCTTCCTGAGGTAAACAAAGAGAGAGCGCGCACTCCTCAACCACACTCAACAGGATTGCAGACTTTAGTGTTTTGTTCTCAGTTTTTTTTACTTTTCCCCGACATTGTTTTCACAATTCGATCAGTTCCATCTCCTTTAGTTTTTCACTGAACAGTTTCAATACCTCCGTATTCTTGTGCGTTTCCACAAGCATGTGTGACATTGTTTGGACAGCCCATATTTATTTTTCCTTGTCGCTCCCCCACGTCTGTCCTCTTCTCATCTTGCTGCCTGGCTGCTTGGTTGTCATTCGTTAACAACCCACAGTGCACAGTTTTTTGGTTTGCTTCCTATATTAGGTCCTACTTTAAATGGCCAGTTGGACGATTTGCAATCTCAGTCCTATCATGCTATGATGGGGAGCTAACGCCATTGTTGTACGGGAAAAAAAACAATTTCACTCTGTGCCTTTGGAGGATGCTATCCACTTCTCCAATGGGCCCTGGAAAACCTCCACTAGACTCGTAAAAAGGCGTCATGTCTCGTTCAAAATAGTCAGGTATGAAATGTAGACTGCAGACCTGAAGATGTTTTTAGACGATACACCAGTATATTCTCGTCGTATTTCAGATTCTGTACCGCTCTGAGTCATTGCCTGCAGCGAAAACGGTAGTATTTCACTCCAGCGTCTGTCACTGGGCCGTTCCTTTCAGAGGGAGGGGCGCAATGCACGCTGGGTGTTGTAGGAATGTAGAATGGGCGAAACCACGAGCTGTTTGTACAACTTTCTCCACAGCTATGGCGCCAATTTCTAATATTGTTGCTTCAATTGATTACAGAGAACACCAGCTTTGACAGTGGCAATGCCTTGGATGGCTACTGACAGAAACTTTAATCTGTAAATCTTTAAAGTAAAAGTCTCTTCTACAAAAAAGAACCGTAGCCAAGACATGAGCGCACCAAAGGCAGCTCGTCTCATCGAAAATTCACATGTTTATCTCCACTTGAACTCTCTAAAACGTGTTCCTGCTTGTCTTATTTAGGTCATCACCCTTGCGCGGGTAAAGATTGTAATGCTCGTCATCGTGCACTGCAGAACAGACGCTCCATACGCAGCTCGGGTTTAAGAAGCGTGTGTACCAGTGCATACATTCAATCTCACAGCACTCAGAATAGCTATCATAATGGATATATGCACTGATGTGAAAGTTTATGGCCATGATAAGCTGAGGCTCGTGTGTATTTTGTCAGAGTTCTGAAGGCATGGAGAGAGAGAGAGAGAGAGTGAACCCTGAGTGAATCTATGGATCAAACTTTTCAAACAGGAAATTGTCACCTGTCTGATGAAACCAATTCTTTGAAGTTTTTCCTCTAACTCAAAAGGGATCTCTCTTAGATTTCATGTCACATCTCAAACACACACACACACACCTGTCCTGTGTCACTTTCAGCTTTCATATTGTATTTTTAACGCAGTGTATTGCGGGTGGTTTTTACTTTCTAGTTTCTTTTTGTCTCCTTAGGTTTCATTTTCTATTCACTTTCTGTCATTGTCACTATTTTTCTTACTAATTAATTTGAAGACCACTTTCTGCGATAACCTACACAACGCTTGTTTATTAGAGTTTTTGAAGTGGGGTTATAAGACGTACTTATCAATAGTAAGTGTCCTTCGTTCAGTAAGTAACAGTCAGCACGGAAGCTAAATTAAACAACGCTGCAGATGGGGTCAGAAGTACCACGTACTTTAGCCACTTAAAGGAGTCCTAGATATAGACAAACATTTCAGTTTAAGGCCATGTTAAAACATACACAGGTATTTTTCAAATCAGAGTTTTTCCCTCCTTAGTTTAAAAAAAACAAAAAACGTCCACACAAGCACGGTTATAAAAAAATCCTCGTCCAAATGAAAATGCAAAAACACAACAGAGTGCCACACCAACAGGCGGCGGTATAACCCAGTCATACAAAGAAAATCGCCGCCAATCAAAGGACTGAAAAAATGTATTGCCGAAAGACTACCTGTACATAGTAAACATGTAAAAAGTCCTGTTAATATGTTAGAAGCATCACTGGTTTTGTTACATCCGTTATTTTGCAAGGAATATCGCCTCATTTGTGACGCCTCACAACAAGGCGCACATTCTGACGTCACGATCCAAAAAGGCAGTTTAGCCCATCTACACGTCTCCGTGGAAACAGAGTTTCTAAAAAGTCTTCACCCTGGACGGAGTTTCACAAAAGATCCATTTTCAGTGACCTAAAACGGCATTTGTGTGTGGAAAAAAGGCCAAAACGCAGAGAAACAGCTATATTTTGAAATATACCCGTGTACGTGCAGACATGGCCTCAGACATGTGCGCTGTATTGTAGCTTTTTGTCACCACTTCACATTGACGTCAGACAGCCCTTTCCCTCGGCACTATGTCTCACTCTGCACGGTATCCTATCAGCTGTTCAGGTCCGCGGCTTGTAGAAGAGACAAAAAATAAAAGAAAATACAATATTATGGAAACGACCAAGTGCCGTTCACAGTGGGGAATAGAGGATATTGTTTTCCAACGCATGCCGTGAAGAAATAATGAAATAGTCATTTTTAATATCACTGCTCAGATCTGCAACTGTTCACAACTGTGGCGGATTGTGACAAAGAAATACGTATAATCTATCTGTGTTTAGATGTTCAGCAGAAGTTTGGAACGAGCCACGAATTACTAAGTTAAACCTAAAAACAAAGAACTTGTGGCTCTTGCCAAAATAAATGATTTATTTGTTTTTATCTAAATGCTTTTTTTCACAATTTATGAATTAATAAAAACAAGGGAAAGGAGAAGAACGATTCTTAAAGTTTCACTGATGCCGTTACTTTACCAACTTGGAGCCAAATCCAAATTTTAACCATCAGACCCCGACCTGTGCTGCAGACTCTTGGACGAACAATAAAATATGCAGTGTCCCTGTATAACCCGCCCCACACACTCACACACAAACACACACATCTGCTGCAGGCAAACACACAAACACACACTGCCCTGACACTGCAGAGGCATATAGACATAAACACAGCGACCCAACAGCCCAAACACTCACGCATTCTGCTTCCGTGTGACTGCAGAATTACACACACACCTAGACAAACACACACACATTCAAGCGTCCAAAGTACTCCCATGCCACTGAAGTTGGGGACAGTCCTCCAGGCCAAACGCCTCCACCTGTGCTGATGGTTATTGGAGAAACATCTTCTGCAGATCCAGGCCTCGGGGCAGCATCACAGCACATTCCAGCTGACCGCGTTTCTCCTGAGCTCGGCATTTTGTCTCAGATTTCCCCCTCCTGCTTTCTGTTCATCACAAGTAATTGACGTTTTAGCCTTGAAGCATCGTGCCAAGGGACTCAGACACACGCGCGAACACACACACACACTCTGGTTTCAGGTTATAACGTTTCCACCTTTCAGCTATTTTTTGCATCGCAGTCTTTAACCGTAACTCCATTTTTTCCGGTACGCTGAGCCTTCACTAATGCGGAAAAACTTTTATGTACAACTTTTAAAAACACTTCTCAGAAACTGGAAAGAAGCTAAGTGTGCAAATGCATCATGTTTGTACCAGATATTGATCCTGTCAGAACAAGCTTCTGATTCAAAAGCTCAGTGATGGCGTCAGTGTCATGTTGCCCGAAAGGAGTAGAGGAGTTCCAAGAATGTTTCTGAAGAAGGCAGGATATTGCTGCGAACAATCTTTATTTTCCCCCCCGTCACCATAGACGCTGAATCTTACGTCAAACTTTGCTTCTGATGCCAAAGTCTAGATGCTTCCTCACAGAGCTCTGGGCACATCTGTCACTGCAACGACCGCACTTTTTGGCTCTCAGACCCAAGTGCCCACATTAAGACTGATTTGAAAGACTTCACACTTCCCTTTTTCGTAACGACTCTCAGGACATCTTTCTACTGAACCATGAAGAAAATCATCTCCTCAAACAGGATTGTGACGCTGCTGCTGTGATTGAGGCGTTATTGGGGGAGCAGAGGAGGAGATGGCGCTGACAGAGAAGGAGGACAGCTCGGAGACGTTTCACATTTATACTCTTGCTCGGCTGCAAATGCGTGTCTTTATTTCAGTCTCACATGCACAAAGACGTAGTGGTATTGAGTCACACTGTACATCCACATATGTGAAGGTATAAGCACCTCAATTATAAGTATAAGTATGGTTTGAATGTGTAAAAGTATGTTTCTGTGCATGTTTTTCTGTGAATCCAAACAGTGTCTGCACATATACTGTAGTATGAATGGGATTTTCTGTATGCATGAGCACATTGAGGAGTCCTGTGATCGCCACAGAAATGCAGATCATCTATATAGAACTATAAAAGGCACGTTCATCTGGTCGTTTCCAATGCTGTAGTAGGTGTATTTTAACCATGAATGTGCCCCTTTCTTGACTAAGTGTTTTTTGTTGCAACAAATATGATAAAGGTCCAACCAAATAATTACTTTAACCCAAAGCATCATCGATCCCTAAATAGTTTTTTTTTGCTAAAGGCTAACCAAACTTGTCCAAACAGCTTTCTGATCAGAAAAGGTTTTCATTTTACCGTTAACGTCCTGATGGATAGTGGTATTGGATCAGATCATGCTCACCTGAAGAAGCTAGAAGCAATGCCCATGTTTGAACTGTGATAAAAAGGAAGCTATATCCAGTGCAACCCTTCCTGTAACCCACAACTAATGTTGCATATATTAGTTTTGATCCTCGTCGTGTCTGCTCGTAATGTTTTCACTGAAAGGTCTTATATAGTTGAAAGATAAGATATGTACTTTTACTGATTCACATCTGACGATATCAAAGAAAGGACAACCAAAGAATGGTAGCAAGAAGATCTTTTCATGGCTACTACTGTGAATATGAATAAAGGAGAGAGTTAAATGTGAATTACACATAGAAGAGTATACACCATTTCAAGGTGCATATTCCTACTGAAAAAGCCATGAATAAAGCCAGCCCTGGGGCATCGGGTTCAGCTCAGTCAGTAGAGCAGGCATCCCACGTACAGAGGCAAAGTCCTCAATGCATCGGCTGCAGGTTTGACTCCAACTCGCGGCCCTTAGAGGAGTGACAGGAAATAAGGGGATGAGAGAGAGGAGATGACATGCACCACCGTCCTATCTAGTAAAGGCAGTTTACAGTTTTGCCAATTTGTTGAGGAAAAAACTCAGATTTCACCGGCAGTTTCTGCTGGAATGCAAGTAGAAGGACTTACACATCAAGACAAGACTGGGATTTACATCCCGTGTCATGAATGTGGTCACATTTAGGCAGCAAAAACACTTATTTACCATATTATAAACTAAACTGTCTTGTGTTTCAAGTCAAAATTTACTCTTTCAACATTCAACAAAGACGATAGTTTTTTCCTCAACATTAACCAAGTGTTACAAATGCTTAAAACAACCAAATATGTAATTATGCTTAAGCTGCCACAAGCAAGAACTGTATGGAGAAGCAAAATAAGCTTCTAAATGTCCCCCCATTTGCTGTATGTGCTTCCAAACCAGTGTTCCACTTAAAAAGGACATTTCATAAATCTTAAAGGGGAGGTATTATGCTAATTTCAAGCTTCATATTTCACTCTGTAATACCTCTGGAGTAGCTTAGCATAATTAACAGTTTAAAAAACTAATTTTTCTCACAATGGTGCTCTGTGCAGGCCCTCACACAGCCTGAAACGACTCAGTCAGCTCTGTCCCTTTAAGAAACCCCGCCCCTACAAGCCCCCTTTCTTCTGATTGGCCAGCTCTCCGAAGTCTGCTGAGGCTGCACTTTGTGACGTCACAATGATGTGAAACCTGGCGCTCACAGCAGACTGAGCTGAGAAGCCTGGGGATTACTCGAACATACTTTAACCGACAGATTTGAAACTTCACCCACGTTTAGTCTTGATATCCAACATTGTAACATTATATACGTGTTAAAATGTGAAACAACATGATACCCACTCTTTAACAAGTAAAACGCTTAATGTAATGACAATGCTGATGAAAAGAGTAGAATCAGGGGATATTTGTTTGACCAGCACAATTTATTCCAAAGCCCCATTGTTAAGGGGAACTATGGATTTCACTGCTGTTGTTTTGATTTTTTTAATTGATTGCCTATAATATTAATCAACCAAAAATGAAGCTTTGTCTGCCAGTAATTGAAACCTTCCGCCTATTATTTAGCCTAAGCCTGCCAAAGGTTTAGACGCCCCACAGTAATATATTCCCCAGTTGAACACCAGTTTATCACTGACGTGAAGACGCACAACTGTCTGCTGTCACGAGATAATGAATAGACGAGGTAACTGCCAGAATCCTACTGGAGATCCTCATCAAGATGAATGATGCTAAGTGAACATTTTCAGTCTGCAGGGCAGAGCAACACAAACACACGCACACACACAGACACATGCAGTCCAACACAGACTACACCGCAGCACTAATGGGTACATAAAAGTCTGTGTAAATCAGTCATGGTGTTAGCAGGAGTTGAGCTGTAGCGCAAGCTGACAATCTCTCTCTACCTCACTCTCTCTCTTGCTCCAGGGCTAGCTTAATAGCATGCTGCTCCAATGCTTAACATACAAGGCTGAGACAACAGCGGGCACCACGTCAGTAACGAACTCTCTTTCCTCGTCTGTGTCAATAATGAGGCCTGACAGCAGCTGAGAGGAAGGCGTGCAGACAGAGCACGCCAAATGAAAACAAATGCATACGCATGGACACATACATTATGATTTGGAGGGTGCGTGGGGTGAGCAAGCACTAACACAACCTTACACGTGCAAAGACATGCGTGTGTGTAGTCTTAAAGCAGGCTTAGGATTATTGTCTTGCCAGAATAATACAACTAAATCAGCGGAGTTTAATTCCTCACAATTAAGAAAAAACTGTGCAAAACACATTTAAGACATGTCTGGAATTTATGTCTTCCACTCATCTGTTTTCAGCGCTTTCCTGTGTCTGAAGCGGTATCTAATTGTGTTCCCCCCTCCCCCTCTCTCTTTTCTGAAATATTGTTCTTCCTCCCTGTCTGCGAGCGCCCACCCTCTTTTCACGCCGCTGTCTGTAAGCAGATTATCAGTCTAAAGTCCTCCTTGACAGGTGTAAACCTGACGCTGGTTTTTAATGGACTCCATTTGCCACAACACACACACACACACACACACACAGTCAAGGTCTGTGGATTCATGAGTAACACACAGGCACTTAGGCACGTTGAGTTAAACATAAACATAATACACAGTCATAAATTTATTTCAAAGCACGCACCGTTCAAAAAAAGTAGATCCACTTGCACAGTCACACAGAATCTGGCTCGCTGTTACTGCTGACTCACACACCAGCAGCCTGAGCTCACAGGAAAATCATATTTGCACAGTGGATTCCAAAACCAGAAGAGGAGTGTCGATATTGTTTTCTCAACTACTGTTTCCAAAGTAAAGACTGAACTTCTCAATTATCTCAATTTGTTAAGCCAACATGGACGGAAAGTCCTTAAAGCTCACTGGGAAATGCTCATTTGAAGTTTTTTCAGCACACCAGCTCACACAAATCACTGAATGTTTCCTGCCCAGACTGAAAGAGACACAAAGTAAACAAGCAGCTGAGACGAAAGCTGGAAGAACAAAATGATTTGTACTCTGTGTTTTATGACTTAACACACTGTACACAAGACTGTATTGGAGGAAAATAAATATTAGGCCTCTCTGCTGTTAGAAATAACACTGTCTTATAAATAATAAAATCAAGACCCTGATGTTAAGTTTAAGAAGGACCAATACTTAATATTTCATACAAATTACATTTGGCTGAAGAATATCAGGCATTATTACAAGGCTGTGTTAAATACTCGATTCTGATTGGTTCATTACAGCATTCCGAGGTCTGTTATTTCTCGATAGCAGACCGTTGCTATGAGGAGCAGACTGTTGCTAGTGATGCGGCTCTAATCATAATATTAATCCACCGAAAGACGTCCAGTAAACTTGACGTTGGTCCGTTTACAGAGGGGAATAAAGAAGAGATGAAAGGAAGTAGGGGAGGGAGAGCGGAATAAAGGTTATAAGACGCAAAAACTGAAGGCTACGACAGAGAGATCTATAAAACTGAAGACACAGTACAGGGTACGGTGGTGTTTAAAGATGGTGAGGCTACACAGGCTAACAGCTAGGTTGGCTCATTTTAATGTGAGTAACAACAGCTAGGTTAGCTCATTTTAATGTGAGTAATAACAGCTAGGTTAGCTCATTTTAATGTGAGTAATAACAGCTAGGTTAGCTCATTTTTATGTGAGTAACAACAGCTAGGTTAGCTCATTTCAATGCGAGTAATAACAGCTAGGTTAGCTCTTTTTAATGTGAGTAACAACAGCTAGGTTAGCTCATTTTAATGCGAGTAATAACAGCTAGGTTAGCTCATTTTAATGTGAGTAACAACAGTTAGGTTAGCTCTTTTTAATGCGAGTAATACCAGCTAGGTTAGCTCATTTTAATGTGAGTAATAAACAGCTAGGTTAGCTAATTTTAATGTGAGCTAGATTTCAGCTAGCTCCGGCTTCCTCATACAATCCAAAGACATGCTCATTAGGTTAGATGAAACCGTTAAACTAGAACTGTAAAAGTTCTTGTAGCTGTGAATGTGAGCGTGAAAGGTCGTCTTTCTCTTTGTGTCAGCCCTGTGATTGACTGGCGATCAGTTTAAGGTGTACCCCGCCTCTCGCCAAATGGCAGCTGGCATAGGCTCCATCACCCGCAACCCTGAACAGGTTTAGCAGTGTAGATAATTGATGGATGAGTTAATTTGCTATTATAAATAAATTTGAAAAAAGGAGTCCCAATATTTACATAACAATAAAACATTATTGTTATATCATAAACTTTTTAAACTATCTTTGTGGTATTTTGGTCAGATAATCATTTTGTCAGACTACCATGGACTTCACTTTAACAGTCTAGAACAATGCACACAATGTGGAAACACATACAGTAGTCTCTACAAAACTCCATTACGTCTAGTGGAATGGAGATGGTAATTTTTCCATGGAACAATATTATACAAAGGTTAATGTATGAGCCCGTTTAATTGGTATTGTTATGGGAGTTTAATTATGTGGCAAACAGCTATGTACTGAAAGCTGTGTTTGATTCAGGGACAATTGCTGTCAGGTTTTTAAGATTTATGAGGCTGAACACACACAGTATAGTAAACCCATGGGCACCATGCCTGCTGATCAGATTCTACATTTCTGTGTTTACTAGCTGGCACAGTGTCATCTTAATGCATAATTTAAAAACAAACGGTTTGACTGATCCTGCAGGACATTCAGCTGGGAGGACTATATGTGTGAAAATGAAAGGACAGCCATAACTGCATAGCTGAAAAGTTCAAACATCCTGTAAATCATAATTCTGAACTAACTTTTTCGCCTTTCTAGCAAAGCCACGGCTGAAGAAACGATGATGAAATTCATGCCTACAGTCTGTACTTGAGAATTACTGTAAGTTATTTTTGATGTCCCAAGAGCTGATTGGACTCTGATTGGCTGCTTCCTGCTGCAGAGTCAGAGTGACGACTGATTGCCCTCTTTCCCGCCGCTCCTTTCTCTCTCTCTCTTCCCCAAGATAATCTGTTGAAAGTTTGTCCAACACTGCTGCAAGTGCGCGACTCGGCGAGCTTCAAAGAAAACTCTACCGCCTTTTTCCTGCATGTCGTAGCCTCCGAGCACGGGCCGTCCCTGAGCACCAGCTCCCTGCAGAGCCGAAGCAGGTTGCTGTCACTGCGCTTAATGAAGACCTTGCATTCTATTTCATCAACCCTTTCTTCTTCCTCTACCAGCCCTCTATTGCAGACGACGATTTCATTATTAATGAGTGCTCATCTCGTCACTAATGAGTACACTGATTTCACAGTTGTTTCGTTTGGAGTGTCATGCTCTTGTGAGGAAAAAAGAAACTTTGCTAGCCGAGTTTTTCTTCCTCACTTTTTGTACTTTTGGCTTACGGTTAGGATTGAAACAGAAAATATAAAACTGCACATCATCAGTTTTTGTTCACATAAACCTGAGATTCTGGGGAAAGTCTACGTGCGACTAATAAAGATGAATAAAAGGCTGTGATAGAGGGAGAGATATAAACAAGCCGGCTTATTAAAGCCGCGTGCAGTGCGCAACCTGATGGTGACCTTTGGAGCTCAAACATTTATTTTTGCGAGTAACATTTCATGCCAATTACACCTAGGACTGAGTCATTTCCTCTCCTCTCCTCTCTCCTCTAATCTCCTCTCTTGTATTTTGCATCACTCCCCTTTCCTCTAATCCTATCTCATCTTTGTTTTCTGCTCCCCTCCTCATGTATCTCTTCTCATCTGCTCCTCTTCCCCTCTTTTTGCTCTCCCTCCAGTAATACTTTAACCATTTCACCTGTTAGTTCCGGCACGGCGTGTAGCCCGAGAGCTGCCAGCATGCAGATACACTTTCTCCCCCCGTGGTCGCAGAACCAACCTAATCAGACCCCCAGTAACAGCTCTCTGCTTCTCATCCTCCTGCAAGACACTGATAGAAGTGCTGCGGTTTGTTTTCCTGCTAGTGTTAATTATGTAACCCAATTATACCATCACAGAGCTGACGCAGGGAAGCTAAATTAAAAGTGATTGGCTTCATTACAGTCGCCTGAAAGCTGCACGGGGTGCTTTGAGGAGGCCCTATTTAAAGTTACTTCTGTGGTGGAAAACATTGCGATCTCTGGGATGTCATTACATTGGATTTTTCAGGATTGATGCAGCAAAGGTGTAGCACAAATTGGATTTGTATTCATATAGACAGATGTTTAAACCACAGCCCTCATTTGCATTCTGTTATGTTGGTTTGCTTGTTTGTATTGTGATACTGCCAGACAAGCCATTACCGCAGCGAGATGGAGCCAAAAGGTCTTCATTCCCCCGCATTAGAACAACCTGGGAGCTTTCAAACCGTAAAGGTCACGATCAGCATCCATTTCTCCATCTCTACACCGAACCTGCATGTAACCTGTAATCCATCCTACATTCTGACTCAGGCTAGAAACATCTTTCTTTCAAAAAGTGCTTCAATATATTGCCCATTTCTAATGGTGATATCATGGGGTTATGTAATGTAAAAATCGCGTTGACTCATGCAATATATATAACCCATTCATGCATGGCACTGGAAATGTGCAACACAAAAACAGACCGTGGTTCAGACTCAGGCTGTGAGAAGATTTTAGTCTGATGTAATGTTCGCAGTAGAACACAGTTCATTGCACTTAACATAATATACTTTAAAAACATGGTTTCAGATCTTACTTTGCTATGATCATCAATATTCATGACTAAAGAAGTCAAAAATTAAAGTTAAGTGGTAAAAGGATATTTTTTTAACAGTTTCACCACGACTGCAGCCCTGTGAAGTCGCCCATCTGAGTGCTTAAATGGTCACAATGTCGATGTTAAAATCCTGATTTTTGGCATGTCATGTTTATAATGCGTTTATGCAACATCCACTACTCAGCTCTTCACACAAAGCAGGTGTACAGCTGAGTCTGATTCAAACATCCGTACACTCAGAGTTATGTGGTCATATCAGTATAACATGGCTTTCCAACAAATTACAAATGTGACCTAATGCTGAATGAAAAGTTCACAATGTTATAACACTTGAATGTATCCACCAAAATGAATGAATGTAATTTACTAAGTAGTCCTCATCATTAGGGTTCATCCACTGAGAACACTGAACATCTGTTATAAATTGAGCTCTAATCCACCTCGTAGATGTTGCAGTTTTCCTCTTTATAAGAAAAGTTTGAACTGAAGGTGGTGCTGGAAAATAAGGCAAAGATTCATTAAACCAATTAAGGATTCATCCTCTGGGCACCAATGAAATCTGGAACAAATTTAATGGAAATCCAATTTAAAATCATCAAGATATCTTACTGAAGACCAAACTTTCCTGTTGGCACTGGCCATGTATTCAGAGTCACTGGTGCCAGATTCTCAAAACCATCACCATTTTCTTTCCTCCCAAGTGAGATTTATCCTCTGGGGACCATGAATGCCTGATCAAAAGTTGACTGCAATTCATCCAGCGGTTCCAGAGGTATTTCAGCCTCGACCCAAGAAGAGAAAACAACACCAGCTCAGATG